>NC_080418.1:101914983-102565295 GCF_029873635.1 Malania oleifera | reverse complement strand
CTAGGAAGGTTTCTTGAAGTTCCTTTTCATTTATTTCAAAATATGTATTTCTTTTTGTAATGAAAAATAAATGTTTTGCCATTTGTTCTTCATCTAATACATGAGATTGGGTAATTGGAAAGTTTGGTGATGATTCTTGAGTTTTTGCTAATTGATTTCTACAGTATACGGGATTTGGAATATTAGGTTTGAAATTAACTCCTCTTAATTCGTAATCACTGCTGGTTGACCTAAGACTCCTTGCTGGAGTATAGTTGAATTGTGAACTAATTGTTCCTTTTGAGCTTAAGGTTTCATTTTCTTTAAAAACTTCTATCATAATAGATCCGTCATCAGGATCTACAATTATGATTGGTTCTTTGTTTTGAATAGGTTTTGGAACATGAAGATGGTTCCAGTTCTAGGAGGAAGTTTAAGTTAGCTTATCCCACAGGAGTACCTTTGGTACCATAACAGCAGAGTGTTCGTTGTTGGCTTGGAACAAGACTACACGTTTTTTAGGAGATTGAAGTAGACATCCTATATTGATAGAAGTTGTCATAGCTTTATAATATACCTTGTATATTACTAATAATATTTTTGATCCTTGATCCATTATATAATTTTTTGTTTGAATATCTAGGGTTAAGGACTTATAAATTGAAAAATCTGTAGAGTCTAACATATTATCTGAGAAGCAAATGAAATAAACGAGACCATTTCCCATGTTTTTTCTCTATTAATCCTAATAGGGAGGATTCGAAATCATGATGCCTTGCGTCTCTCAAACACAAACATATCGGTCTGTCAAGATCCTTTCTATGGAGGGGCTTAATGCCCATTTGAACTGCACCTATACGAACAAATTTAAATTTCTTCTTCACAATTGAATATCATTTTCTGTAAGTAACTCTATACTTTCTTTATTGTTGATTATAGAATGTGTTCCTTGAACTACTTTAATGATTGACATTGTTTCTGATTCGAATGAACCTTCTTGATATATTTTATTAATTTGAATCTTGGGAACATTCCAGTTTTGAAAATATCTTTTAATATTCTACTGATAATGAAAATTGATTATTTTGATTTTGACTTTCTTGGAAGTTTTCTAATCTTTCTTCTATTTGATCAACAAATTCTTTATCTTATTGATTAATCATTTGATATTTGCCACTACCACTAGATTTCTTTAATAAAGTTTTTATTAATCTATTCATCTCTTCAAAGTTGTATGACAAACTAATAAGCTAGCAGCTGAAGACCTAATGCTTCTAACGAGACCACCCTAACTTGAAAAACTAGGCTGACCAACGGATTTCCAAGGCTGACCAATTGCTAGACACCAACAATAGGTTCTAAGATTTAACTTAATAGTCTGGATACCTCTTTGATTTAATGAATAAATTATCAATCGTTTAAGAAAGAAAGATAATAACAGAATAAAAGATCGAAGATTAATCAATAGAATTTGGCACTAATACCAAATGATCGCAGGATCGTTGAAAATGGTTGAAAACAAACCCAAATTTAAAAATTATATAAAAGATAATTGATTATATAAGAGAGAAAGATAATTAAAATATAATGGAGATGTTGAAGTACAAAAAATACAGTTGACTTAATAAAGGAGAAAACTTGCTTCTTCAAGATTGCCCCAAGGGAAACACTCAAAAACTCTCTAATCCTTAACTGGATTCCGCAAGATGCCCCCTTGTGAAACTCCAAGGTTATTTATAGATACAAAGGCAATACAATAATTGAAGGAATCTAGACTATTACATCTTTGTTCTTTTAAAACGAGTGTCGGGTGGACAGGTGTCTCTAATTGAAAGGAATCTTCAGCCTTTTCTTCAAATAATGGAGAGGAGCCTGTGCTTGAACAGTGCTTGAGTGGAGAGATGTCAGTGGCATGTGTTTGAACAGTGCTTGAATGGAAAGATGTTAGTTGAATCTTCACCATTTGCTTGAATAGTGCTTGAGTGGAGAGCTGTCAGTGGAATCTTTAGCTTTTATATTATTGTAATCCAAAGAAATCTTCTATGGAGATATCATATGGGTCTTGAGCGTCTTGAAGGTTGTTTTCAGAAGAAGAAATTTCTTCGTCGCTTCTGAAGGAAGAAAGAGACTCTTTGAGAATTCTTTTGTATTCTTCTTTTGATGAGGCTGCTGCCAATTTAGCTTGGAGAAAACTTTTAATACATATTATATATCAATATATACATAATAAGACAAGTCTATATCAATTCTTTGCCTGAGGAACTTCACGCAGAACTCCAGAGGAAAATTAATTCTCTCTGGAAACCACTCAAAGAAATCTCTCTTGGAGAAATTCAGCAATTGGCTCTTGCTTCTTTGGATAAACTCTGTGACACTCATGAAGTATTTTCCAAGATGCTTCAACAAAATCACAGGTTTAATAAGCAGTGTAAAAAGCCATATTTACAGATTAAATGCAAAGACAAACACTGCACATGCAGCCCAAAAAAGAAGAAGCATTTTCACAAAGTCCCTGGTCTAAAGAAGTCCAAGAAGTTTAAATTCTTTAGGAAGAAGCACAAAAGAGGAACAAGGAAATCTTCCCGATGCTTTATCTGTGGCAAGAAAGGACATTTTGCAAAACAGTGTTCTCATGATCGAGCAAAATCAGCAAAAATGATTCAACAATTACAAGTTGAAGATGTTGATATTGAATCCATCTACTAAGAGCAAGGAGAAATGGACAGTGATACAGTCTTTGTTCTTCCTACAACTGATCCTTCTGATTCAGATAAAGATAATTATTCTGATGATGATTATTCTTATTCTTGTAAAGAAGTGTTCCAAGCTCAACAGATGTTCCTTTCAAAACAGTCCCAATTAAGTCCCCATGTCCAAATCCAAATTCTTCCGGAAAAATACAGTAAGCCCATTCTTGCTATCGCATATGTTGATACAGGTTCTTACAAAACCATGATTAATCCAAAGATTCTCCCCTCAGAATATTTATACCATAAAACGTTAGGATCAGATAATGAGGTATCGGAGCCATCTTACCTAGAGTCCAGGAAGTTGTGATCATTTAGGTGAATACAATAAGAATGAAAGCAACAGGAAGTAAGGAATTTATCTCCTTCATGGAATCTCACAACGCAGAAATCACTCCTGCACGACTTTCTTCTTCCATCTCTCTTCCTCCCTCCATCAACAGAACCGTCTCTTCAAAAATCACAAACCTTGTTGAATACTCTTACATACCTGATTCAACCCAGATTGAAGAAACCTCCATTCCTCTCCTAAGTCCCTACAACATATTCTGAAGAAAGAAATCTCTGGCACAACAAGTGCACCCCCTTATATCTCATCAGAGATCACCAGTTAAAGAGTATGTCCAGACCACCGCCCTTGATAAGTGCCTCATTCCTTCCTCTTCCAAAGAACAATATGTAGACCTTGAGATTAGCCAAGATATGATTGACCAATGGATCGAGGAGGGATTTACCCATCTCCATTTTGGTGCTATCCGTCTAATCCTCACTCTCTATGGCCGAAAAGGTCTCCCAGTCACTGCCAGAATCACCCTTCTCAACACTACGTTTACTCAATATGAGCATGCCATAATCAACACCTCTCTCACCACTCTCCAAGCAGGAAGCATTTCACTTACTTTCTTCCCCAATTTCAATATCCCTCTTAGGGATAAGAATCTCAAGAACTATATGAAGATTCAATTGCAGATATCAAGAGATCCACAAGTAGCATCCTCCTATATGGCTACTCTCCATCATTTGCTCATTTATCAACTACAAGATCATGTTGTTGATCTTCCACTCCCAGGAAATACTGAAAATACCATTCTGATCACTGCAGAAAGAGGAGATGATGTTCCCAACATTCTTCAAATTCCAAGGCAAATTTCCAAAGATGATTTGAAGCAACTTATTCCTTTAGAATGGATTACCAGTTATGAACAACTTCATCAGCAAAAGGAACCTATCCATCTTTCAGAAGCTAAGTTTGAAAAATGTTCTGATGGAAAGGTAAAGACCATGTTTGGAAAGGTCAAGACCGTGTTCCAACCGCCAGAAGCTCCTTCGTCCTACACTCCTCCTATATTTCAGTCTCTTATGATTCGTCCTGTTACATTTGAAGACAAAATTCCCATAAGTTATGTCAAAGCTGATGGATTTCCAATCTATACAGACAAAGTTGAAGGACATTTCATATGGGATGTTGATCCCTCGATGTGTGATGAAGACTATAACTGCAATATTGCTCCTCACCAACATCAGAGCTCATGCAAACCCCTTCCTAAGCAAAAAGGACCAGAAGATCCAGATAGTCCCTGGATAGGACCTAGTCCTACCAAAGAAAAGCCAAGACCACTATGGATCTATAAAAGAGCTCTCCAAATCCTCAAAGAAGAAGGATTATTACCACTTGAACTAGAGCCTATACCTGAATTTCCTAAAGCCACCCTTATCCAGTTCTAGAACCCATTCCTTGTTTTATGGCTTCCTCATGTGATAAAAAATTTCCCTCCTCTTGAATCAAAGTCACAACCAGAGGCAAATCTTTATTCCAAACCTTTTTTCCAGCCTACAGAAATCCAGCCTAATGGAACCAAAATGCTACCTTCTCAAGCTGAGCAAGTCCTTAATTGGCAAACTCAAAATGCAAGGGTTCAAAATGAGACTTTGAAAACTTTGGACCACAAGGTTGATAGATTAATCTCTCAGAACTCTCAAATGGACAGCCACATAGGCCATATTGACTCCAGAATTAGACAAATGTATACTAATCTGAAGGCCAGGATTGACCAGCTCGAAGCAGATTTAAGACACTACATAAATACAGACTATTTTGGAGCAGAATTTGATTTCAAAGAGGCAGAAATCAAAAAGCTAGAAGATCAATTATCCTAGATGGAGCAATATTTTTACAAACCTCCACATCCACCATCCCTTTATATACCTAAAGCCTATCCTTACACTCCCTCTTATTCCTTCTTTTCCTCGCCATCTTCCCCATCCTCATATACACAACCAGATTATTCCAAATACCTCAAGTCCACGGCTGAGGTCTTCAGAAAACATTCCCTCATCCATAAAAAAGCAAGCTCCACAACCTCACAACCAAATCCTCAATCACGCAAACCAGTACCACCCACCTCTTATCCAGAACAAAAACTCAAGACCCCTGTACTTCCATCCGAATTTGAGCCTAAGTACCCATCCTTACTCATTGATAAGATTCCTTCTCCATAGGAATCAGCCTCTGCAAGTGATGATAACAGTGATGTTTCCACTGAAGTCTTATCAGCCTCATCCCAAGAAGAACATGTTGCTGATATCACTCAGATGCTTATGGCCACTCGTACAGACCCTGAATCATCCAGAGCTCGGGATACAGATGACATATCTGAGACCACTCCAATTGTTGAAGAACCCATGGAAGCTGAAACAAGAGCTCAAGAGCCTTAAGGAAACTTCCCTCTGAAGCCTTCTAATGGCCCTTGGTTCTCCTTTGATGATATTCCCCCAATCAAATGGAGGGTAGAATAGGAGAATTTGGAGCATGGATTTATCTTCAATTATCCAAGACCGGGAATCTTTTAGAAGTTGTTTTAATGGAATCCGCATCCAGATTTATTGGATCTCTCAGAGATTGGTTCCAAACTCTAGGAGATTACAGACGGCTGCAATCTATCAGATCACAGTCACCTTCCTTTGCACTCGGCACTCACTACAAAGAATTCATTGGAGACCCAAATACGCACGCTACTCAAGTTAGGCAAGAATATTTTGAGATGTGTTGCTGCTCTCTGAAGAGAAAGGATCTTGAATTCCATTTTCAAAGAATGTCTAAGAGATACTATCTCTTGGGAGGATTCAATGATGAAAATCTAAGTCTATATCAATTCTTTGCCTGAAGAACTTCAAGCAGAACTCTAGAGGGAAATTAATTCTCTCCGAAAACCACTCAGAGAAATCTCTCTTGGAGAAATTCAGCAATTGGCCCTTGCTTCTTTGGATAAACTCTATGACACTCATGAATTATTTTCCAAGATGCTTCAACAAAATCACAGGTTTAATAAACAGTGTAAAAAACCCTATTTACAGATTAAATGCAAAGACAAACACTGCACATGCAGCCCAAAAAAGAAGAAGTATTTTCACAAAGTCCCTGGTCTTAAGAAGTCCAAGAAGTTTAAATTCTTTAGGAAGAAGCACAAAAGAGGAACAAGGAAATCTTCCCGATGCTTTATCTGTGGCAAGAAGGGACATTTTGCAAACAGTGTCCCCATGACCGAGCAAAATCAGCAAAAATGATTCAACAATTACAAGTTGAAGATGCTGATATTGAATCCATCTACTCAAAGCAAGAAGGAATGGACAGTGATACAGTCTTTGTTCTTCCTACAACTGATCCTTCTGATTCATATGAAGATAATTATTCTGATGATGATTATTCTTATTCTCCTAAAGAAGTGTTCCAAGCTCAACAGATGTTCCTTTCAGAACAGTCCCAGTTAAGTCCCCATGTCCAAATCCAAATTCTTCCAGAAAAATACAGTAAGTCCATTCCTGCTATCGCATATGTTGATACAGGTTCTTACAAAACCATGATTAATCCAAAGATTCTTCCCTTAGAATATTAGTCTCATAACACCCAGTTCTTCAAAGCAACCAATTATCAAATCTTTACCACTTCCTTGTATCCAAAAGGAAAGTTGGATTCAAGTTTCTCCCCAACTGCACAGTCTGGGCACATGTCATTGGAAGTCCTTTTCCTGATAAAGATGTTGTATTATGATGGGATGTTTATTGTCAGTCCAAATCCCTCAGAATCCTTCCCACGAGAATTAAGTGCAAACGGGAGTTCAAGCCTTTTACTCCTATAACCAAAATATATTCCTTAGAAGAACAACATCCAGATTATCAGCCTATCCAAGATCAACTATTAAAGCTCTGTGTTGAAAGCCACGATCAATTTGTTCATCAGAGACCTCTTTGGAAAAATCCTTATTTCTTTATCAAGCTGCCTTCCAAGCTCAATGAAGATGTAAATCCAACAAAAGCCTCTCATCCAGGTATGAAACCTTCAGATCAGAAAAATGGCAAGAGATGAATGTAAGCAATTGCTTAAACAAGGCCTTATTGAGCCCACAGACTCTCCTTGGGCATGTCAAGCCTTCTATGTGGAAAAATGTTCAGAAAAGGTCAGGGGAAAAAAGAGATTGGTGATTAATTATAAGCCCTAAATGCCTTCATTAAGGATGATAAGTTTCCTATTCCAAAGCACAGAACTTTATTCGTGCATTTTGCAGAAGCAAAGATCTTTTCAAAATTTGATCTTAAAGGAGCATTTTGGCAACCTGGAATTCATCTTGATGATCGATATAAAATAGCTTTTTGCATCCCAAATGAACAGTTTCAATGGACTGTTCTACCCTTTGGGCTTAAGACGGCCCCTTCATTATTTTAGAAAGCCATGAACAGAATTTTCAATCCTATTCTTCACAATGCTTTGATATATATTGATGATATATTGTTATTTTCCAAGACTCGGGAAGATCATTATCAACTGCTGCAACAATTTCATCATATGGTTGATCAGCATAGAATTATGCTCTCTCAAAAGAAAAGTAGCATTGGAAAACAAGAAATTGATTTCTTGGGAATGAAAATTTCACATAGTGAATTTACTCCTAGACCACATATTGCCGAAGAATTATTGCGCTTTCTAGATGAGTACTTTCAAAAAAGCAAATCCAACAGTTTCTTGGCATTATTAACTTCATCAGAGACTTTATTCCCTATGTGGACAATTTCACTAGCCAGCTGTCCAAACTCTTTAAAAAGAATCCACCACCGTGGCGTCCAGATCAGACTAATGCTGTCAAGCACCCCAAAAAAGCTGCACAAAATCCACCACCTCTCACAATCCCATCAACTGGAAATCTTGTCCTGCAAACTGATGCAAGCATTATTACTTGAAGAAAAGCATAGCAGAAGAAATTACTGTGGACCTGCCAGTGGAGAATTCAAACCTTCACAAAAGCATTATCACACGGTTTACAAAGAAATCCTTGCAATATGATATGGGATCCAGAAATTCGATTTTCATGTCAAAACTAGACATTTCACAATCGAGATGGATAATTCTAGCTTTCCAAAAGCACTTGAATTCCGGAACAAAACTCTCCCAAATTCCCAATTACTTCGTCTGAAAGACCGGTTTTCCAGATATGATCTCACGGTAAAGCATATAAAAAGAAAACACAATATCTTGACAGACATGCTCAGTAGACCAAAGTAATCATCCCTCTTTATCCTTGCTAAGAAAGCCATACCCTTAATCTTCATGGCTTCGCCAGAAGAAGTTTTTCACCTCTCTGCGACAAAAGAAATGACCTATCCTCCTGAACTCCTTGGTCCCCTTTCAGACCAAACCTTCACCACCGGCCAAATCAACAGCTTCGCCCAAGCTCATATTCCAATATATGCCACCTTGATCAAACATCATTTATTTTATCCTTCAAAACCCTTCCTTAACCCTTATTTCCTCAGTCCGACCTCATTATCTGATCCTAGCATTTTATGGTATATTTGGTGTGTTTCAGTTTTGCAGGTACATGCAATTATTTTCCCGCTTCAGGAGGTGTATGAACATTTGTACAAGCCGACCAATCAAGACTCTCTCCTTTGGAACCTTTTACAATGGTTCGACCCTCTACCGTCATGGAGAAAAAAATTGTTTGAATTAATGGGAAACCAGAACATCTGGAAATTAACTTCAAAAGAAGCCTCAAGAGTTCATTGTGTGTTCATCTTACATACGCCCTACTTCTACAATCCCCATAAGAATCTAATATGGTCCCACAACTCTACTTTTGTATGGGAAACAGTCCATGACCTCACCAAGCTATGGCCAAGTTACAAGGAGTCTTTGATTCAATTTCTCTATAGTCTTAATAATACTCTTTATGGACCTGAAGTTATCCAGCTTGTTCTTTATGGACTTGAAGTTATCCAGCTTGTTCTTGACTATCTCGCTCCACCAGAAGACATCCCTGCAGGAGAACTATTTCAGGATTTCCAGGATCCTATGGAAACTAATGAGTACGACGGCTTTCCACCCACTTATTACCATCCAGTGTATGGAGAAATTACTGATGAGGACTACATCAATCTCAACTCAACTCCTTCACACCACATGTAGACCTAGCATTGCCAAGACCTTGGTTGTCGTATCACTTTATTAAAGTTGTTTTGGATCATGTCACTACTTTATGTCATGTAAAAGTTGCTTTATTAAAGTTGCTTTGGGTCATGTCACTACTTTATGTCATGTTAAAGTTGCTTTATGTAAAGTCCATGTCAGGTCACTTTATTAAAGTTGCTTTGGGTCATGTTATTACTTTATATCATGTAAAAGTTTCTCAGGTCACTTTATTGACGTTGCTTTAGTCCTATCATGGAAAATCATGTAATAGTGAGCTTCCACATTTAAAAATAAAGGGGTTGCTTTCCCATTTGGGGCAACACCACAAGAAAACCTATCTAAAGTTTTCTCTCTTCTTCCAAGGCCTTCTGAATTTTAAGTTTCTGAAAACTATTGCTTGAAAGGCTTTTATATCCACCTCTATGAACATGTAAAAAGGATTCGAGTATGCTCTATGCTTGCCTCTCCAGGAGGATCCTACACATCAGAAAGATTGTACAGTTCCCTCTGGTCTTGATTTTGACACCACTATGGCTCAAAGTATCTGATGCCTTTTGGAGTCGGCTAGTGGAGAAAGAGGGCTAATTGGCATCTCTTTTATAGACCTTGAAAGGTCCTATCCAGGGACTATCTGGATCTTCTGGTCCTCTTTGCTTAGGAAGGGGTTTGCACGAGCTCCGATGTTGGTGAGGAGCGGAACTGCAGTCATAGCTTTTCTTCAAGCAATAATGCTCCCCAGAATTGATCACTTGCATCAGTTTGCAGGACAAGATTCCCAGTTGATGGGATTGTGTGAGGTGGTGGATTTTGTGCAGCATTAGTCTGATCTGAACCCCACAGTGGAGGATTTTTTTTTCCAAGAGTTTGGACAGCTGGCTAGTGAAATTGCCCACATGGGGAATAAAGTCTCTGATGAAGTTAATAATGCCAAGAAATTGTTGGATTTGCTTTTTCTGAAAGATATTCATCTGGAAAGCGCAATAATTCTTCGGCAATATGTGGTCCAAGAGAAAATTCACCATGTGAAATTTTCATTCCCAAGAAATCAATTTCTTGCTTTCCAATGCTACTTTTCTTTTGAGAGAGCATAATTCCATGCTGATCAACCAGATGATTAAATTGTTGTAGCAGTTGATAATGATCTTCCCGGGTCTTGGAAAATAACAATATATCACCAATATACATCAAAGCACTGTGAATAACAGGATTGAAAATTCTTGTCATAGCTTTCTGAAATAATGAAGGGGCCGTCTTAAGCCCAAAGGGTAGAACAGTCCATTGAAACTGTTCATTTAGGATGTAGAAAGTTGTTTTATATCGATCATCGGGGTGAATTCCAAGTTGGCAAAATGCTCCCTTAAGATGATACTACCTAGGGTCGAGAACCCCAAGGTCTATAAAAGAGACACCAATCAGCCCACTTTCTCCACCAGCTGACTCCAAAATGCACTAGATACTTCGTGCCACAGTGGTGTCAAAATCAAGACCTGAGGGGACCGTACAATTTTTTTGATGTACAGGATACTCCTGGAGAGGCAAGCACAGAGCATACTCGAATCCTTTTTACATGTTCATAGAGGTGGATACAAAAGCCTTTCAAGCAACAGTTTTCAAGAACTTTAAATTTAGAAGGCCATGGAAGAAGAGAGAAAACTTTAGATAGGTTTTCTTGTGGTGTTGCCCCAAACGGGAAAGCAACCCCCTTATTTATACATGTGGAAGCTCACTATTACATGAATTTCCATGACAGGACTAAAGCAACTTTAATAAAGTGACCTGACAAACTTTTAAATGACATAAAGTAATAACATGACCCAAAGAAACTTTAATAAAGCAACTTTTAGATGACATAAAGTAGTGACATGACCCAAAGCAACTTTAATAAAGTGATACGGCAACCAAGGTCTTGGCAATGCTAAGTCTACATGTGATGTGAAGGAGATAAGTTGAGATTGATGTAATCCTCATCAGTAATCTCTCCATACAATGGATGGTAATAAGTGGGTGGAAAGTCGTCGTACTCATCAGTTTCCATAGGATCCAAGGAATTCTGAAATAGTTCTCCAGCAGAGATGTCCTCTGGTGGAGCGAGATAGTCAGTAACAAGCTGGATAACTTCAGGTCCATAAAGAGTATTATTAAGACTACAAAGAAATTTAACCAAAGACTCCTTGTAACTTGGCCATAGCTTGGTGAGGTCATGAACTGTTTCCCATACAAAAGCAAAGTTGTGGGACTCATATTATATTCTTATAGAGATTGTAGAAGTAGGGCCTATGTAAGATGAACACACAATGAACTCTTGAGGCTTCTTCTAAAGTTAATTCCAGATGTTCTGGTTTCCCATTAATTCCAACAATTTTTTTCTCCATGACGGCAGAGGGTCGAACCATTGTAAAAGGATCCAAAGGAGAGAGTCTTGATTGGTCGGCTTGTACAAATGTTCATACACCTCCTAAAGCGGGAAAATAATTGCATGTACCTGCAAAACTGAAACACACCAAATATACCATAAAATGCTAGGATCAGATGATGAGGTCGGACTGAGGAAATAAAGGTTAAGGAAGGGTTTTGAAGGATCCGATAAATAATGTTTGATCAAGGTGGCGTATATTGGAATATGAGCTTGGGCAAAGCTGTTGATCTGGCCGGTGGTGAAGGTTTGGTCTGAAAGGGGACCAAGGAGTTCAGGAGGATAGGTCATTTCTTTTGTGGCAGAGAGGTGAAAAACTTCTTCTGGCGAAGCCATGAAGATTAAGGGTATGGCTTTCTTGGCAAGGACAAAGAGGGATGATTGCTCTGGTCTACTGAGCATGTCTGTCAAGATATTGTGTTTTCCTTTTATATGCTTCACCGTGAAATCATATCTGGAAAACTAGTCTTTCAGACGAAGTAATTGGGAATCTGGGAGAGTTTTACACATGCACTATATTGTATATAATATATTTATACATATAATATATTATATGTTATATCTATGTACATTATGTCTTATATGTATATATGATATATGTTATATTATATATATGTATATTATATCTCATATGTATATATGATATAGGTTATATTATATATATGTATATTATATCTCATGTGTGTATATGATATATGTTATGTACCATATACAATGTGTATATATATTGTGTATATATGCTATGTATGTATCCATATTGTATGTACTATTATATATTATATATTGTGTATATATATACTATGCATAATAATAATAATAATAATAATAACAATAATACATATGATATATAATATTGAATATATATAATATAGACATATATAATACATAGTGTATATATATATATATATACACATACAATATATAAAATAGCATATATATATATATATATAATACATAATACATATTATATATCCATATATACATACATACATATATATATATATATGTGTGTATATATTATGTAGTATAGTGTATATATATTATTGTATTATATATATTATATGCATATATAATATGTATTAATAGTCTGGATACCTTTTTGATTTAATGAATAAATTATCAATCCTTTAAGAAAGAAAGATAATAACAAAATAAAAGATTGAAGATAATCAGCAGAATCTGGCTCTGATACCAAACGATCATCAAATTTCTTAAATTCAAAAAAAAAAAATTCCAAGCTAAATTAGCGGCAGCCACATCAAAAGAAGAATACAAAAGAATTCTCAAAGAGTCTCTTTCTTCCTTCGGGCGATGAAAAAATTTCTTGTTTTGAAGATAACCTTCAAGATGCTCAAGACCCATATGATATCTCCACAGAAGATTTCTTCAAATTAAAATAATTCAAAAGCTAAAGATTCCACCAACTACTCTCCACTCAAGCCCTATTCAAGCACATGCCACTGACATCTCTCCACTCGAGCACTGTTCAAGCACATGGTAAAGATTCCACTAACATCTCTCCACTCAAGCATTGTTCAAGCACATGCTCCTCTCCATTATTTAAAGAAAAGGCTGAAGATTCCTTTCAATGAGAGACACCTTTCCATCCGGCACTCATTTTAAAAGAACAAAGATATATAAGTCTAGATTCCTTCAATTAATGTATTGCCTTTGTATCTATAAATAACCTAAGAGTTTCTCAAAGGGGAATCTTGTGAAATCCAGTGTTTCCCTCAGCGCATTCTTGAAGAAGCAAGTTTTCTCCTTTAGTAAGTCAACAATATTTTTTGTACTTGAACATCGCTATTATATTTTAATTATCTTTCTATCTTATGTAATCAATTATCTTTTCTATAATTTTTAAATTTGGGTTTGTTTTCAACAATTTTTAATGACAATGCAATCATTTGGTATTAGAGCCATATTCTGTTGATTAATCTTCTAATATTGCCAAGAATGCACATAGAATGTACAAATTACTTCATGAGATGGTGGAAGAAATTGGAGAATCAAATGTGATTCAAGTAATAACTAATAATGCTTCAAACTATATTGCAGCAGGTAAGAACTTATTTCTAGAACTACATTCTATAGTGTGTATATTGTTTATTTTAATCTTTTAATGGCTTCACTCCCTGATTTTTGAACAGGGAGATTATTGGAAGCAAACCACATTTATATTGGACACCACGTACTACCCATTGCCTCAATTTAATATTGGAGGATATTGGGAAGATGCCTTCAATTCATACAACTTTGAAAAGGACAATATTTTTTAATGGTTATATTTATAACCGTGTTGGTGTGGTGAACTTGATGAGACAATTCACTGGAGGAAAGGAGTTACTAAGGCTTGCAATTACAAGATTTGCAACTGTCTTCATCACTCTTCATTCAATCCACCTTCAAAAGAACAACTTGAGGAAGATTTTCACTTCTGAAGATTGGAATACTACTAAATGGCAAAGGAGGCAGTTGGCAAAAGAGCGGCTAGTATTGTTTGATGTATGCCTTTTGGAGTACCATTGTCTATGCTCTTAAATTGACAAGCCCACTTGTCCGTGAACTCCACTTGGTTGATGAGAAAAAGAAACCTGCAATGGGATATATTTATGAAGCAATGGGTAGGGCTAAGGGAACCACAGATAAGACATTCAGTGAGAGACAGGATAAATTCAAGGAGGCATTTGAAATTATTGATACGAGGTGGGAATGCCAACTCCATCAACCTTTGCATGTAGCTGCACACTACTTAAACCCGAAATTTTTCTATTCAAACCCTCACATTCGCAAGATGAAGAAATCATGGCAGGTTTGTACAAATGTATTGCAAAGTTGGTGCCAACCCTTGAACTGCAAGATAAAGTTTTACATAAGTTGGAAAATTACACTAGCACTAGTGGCCTCTTTGAAATTGATCTGGCAGTGAAACAAAGGAAGATAAAAGCACTTGGTAAGGTGGCATTTTTACTACCTCTTTCTATCTAAAATTATTTTTGCGATTCAGCTAGTAGATATTCATTTAAAATTTATTCTATAACAGCGCAATGGTGGATATTATTTGGATCACCGGCTCCAAACTTGCAAAAGTTTGCTGCGAAAATCTGTAGCCTCACGTGTAGTGCTACCGGCTGCAAAAAAATTGGAGCATTTTCCAACGTGTAAGTCATTAGGATATCGTGGATTAAAGAACATGAACTACCAGTCTACTGCTTTTTAGAATCATTATTTCCTATATTACTTTAAACTTCTTGCATATTCATAACAAACATAGAAATAGGCTAGCCCAACAACACTTGAATGATTTGGTATTTATGAAATATAATCGAATTTTGAGGCGTTGATACAACAAGCGTGACACCAATGATCCCATCCTTCTAAAGGACATTGATGATAGTATTGAGTGGTTGATTCGTAGGATGGATAGCAATTCCGATGAGGATAATGAACTTGTGTTTCAAGATGATCTTTTGAGGTTCTGTTGCTAGAGCTGGTGGAGTAAATAACCCCCTGCATCACAATTGATCAAGAATAAGTGCAAATATGTCATCATATTCTAGAGGAAGAGCTTCATCAAGCAGTGCTGGGGGCCGGACTACAGTGTTATAACTTGTAGATGAGGATGAGATCCAAGTAGATAGTGCAGAGGAGACAGAAGAGGAAAAAGATGCGGGAGAAGATAATTTTGATGATGAAGATGAAGATGAAGATGATGATATATTGGCAGACTTAGTTGATGATGAGTAATGACTGATGATTGAGGAGGATTTTTAGATCTTAGACTTTGAAATCTTTTAGTGTACTCTTTTCTTTTGATGTTGAACTGTGTTGATGCTTTCAGGCCTTTGGCTTAGCAATTTCATTAAATTTCCAATTTTGGCATTGAATATTTTGGCATTTTAAATTCTAATATTATTATTGATGTGTTCATATATCAATTACCCCACCAAATAGGCATTGTACACGATTTTAATAATTGTCCACCTCACCTTCGTGAGGCGTGCACCTTTGCCTTGTGCCTCGCGCCTCGGCTCCAAGTACCTTTTGCGCCTTGCGCCTTTTACTACTATGGCTAGCAGGAACTTATGCTGCCAAAATCAATTTCTCATCAGTATTCTGAAACTCTCACAGAAAATCTTCGATTTATAACAATCAGAACCAATTTCTCTTTAGTTTTCTTGAAAATATCACAGAAAAATTCCAATTTTCCTTTAGACAGAATCAAAATCTCGCAGTTGCAGTCAAAATCACTCTCAAGGTTAAAATATCATGGCTTAGAGTCAATTCATCTTCAGAAAATCTGGAACTGTGCCGGCAAGCTTAATTTCACATCAGTATCTGAAATCTCACAGAAAATCTTCACTTCATTGCCATCAGATTCAATTTTTCTTCCTTTCAAAGGATCAAAATCTCGCAGTTGCAATCAGAATACTCTCAGGATTGAAATACAGTGTCCTAAAGTCAATTTATTTCCAGTTTCTCGCACCAAATATGAAGATCTCAAAAAGTAGTCAAATTCTTTTCCCACTAATCAAAATAACTACGCTAGGGTCACTGGGTATGGGTAGTGATGGTGTGGGTTAAATGGGTCTTGGTTACAAAGAAAAAGGATTGAGAATTTGCAAATGTAAGTAGCAAATCTGTGAATAGGAGGTTAGAGATTGGAAGAGGAGCTTAGGGCTTTTGTCAACCTGCAACTGGAATTGTGACAATAGAAGGGGCTGCAACACTAGAAGAGCTACAATAGTTGAAAGGGCTTCTGAGAGAGCTGCAGAGATGGAAGATTTCAAGCTGGGCAGTCAGTGCTGCAAGGCGAGTTGATGACTACAAGAAGGGTCTACACAGGAATGGAATATTCCGCGTGCAAAGGAGATGCTGTTGGTGATTGTTGGTTGACGAAAAGAAAATCCAGCTAGGGTTCTGATGACCATGAAATTCCTTTTATTTTCCCCAGCCATAAAGCTTCAAGGCAGATGATTGGTTCTCATAAGGAGAAATTCTGGTAAGGTTTGCAATAGAGGACTTATTTTCAGTAATGAACCTTCTTTTCCAGTGAGAACTTTGAAGCAGCAGCATACTCTACTATCTCTTTTTTATTTTATTGTTTTTTCCTGCTACGCTCCTGCTAGTCTTTCCTATTGCAGCAGGAAGCCAGTAACAAATCCTCTCTTTTAAAAGGTTATTTCTTTGCTAGTTTACTTCTGCTGCTATCCTCCCTGTCAGAGCAAAACTGATCCTTTTTTTAGGGCTTGAAAATTGATTGGAGGGCTCTGTGCTGGTAGGTGAGATGGCATTGAACAGAGGCTGGACAATAAAGAAAGATTAGTTGTGTGGAAGGGAAAGGAGTTTCATGGTTGGAACTTGGAACAGAGGGCATGCTGATATCAATTGACGTGGGACATGACAAACAGGAGATAAAACAGAGAGAAGATAGGTAAATAGAGGAAGACGGGGAAGAGAATATGGGATAAGGTGTGTGCATGTATGCACATGCACCTTTTTTTGTGTGCACAAGGGAGTAAGTGGTAGAGATTCAGATGTGAGAGAGAGCACACGCAAAAGTTTAATCAATCCAAATCCAATAATCCCTAAAGTCATAAGCTTATATTTATATGCAACCAATAAACCCTAACGATAAAATAATAAAAAAAATTAATAAATAATTCCAAAGCAATTCAATATCATAAAAAGCCAAAATAACTAAAATGTACAAAACACCCTCAATTAACTAATCTCCCAATATGTCCAAATTTTCCAAACAAAAAACAAAAATCTAATTTCTAAATATTCAAGTAGAATATGATAGCCTAGAGTTATCCTTAGCCACCCTCCATAACTTGGTGACCTGGGACATTTACCCAAAGGAACAGAAACAAGTAAAGAAAAGATAGTAAAGATCCAAGCCCTCACCTCCTTGAAAATGTCACTGTAAGAAGCATCCTTGAAACCCTACACCAAAAATGGTCAACATTTAATCAGATATATGGCAGGACAGCTTACATGCAAGCATGTCTACATATGAAATGCAAGAATGGTTCTTCACCTGCATGCAAAGGTACAGAATTTTGTCTTTCTACTGAATTCCTTTTCTTGCAGGAACATGCAGATGTAAGAACAAATGCATGTTTGTGTGTGAATGTGTGTTAGAGAGAGAGAGAGAGAGAGGGAGAGAGAGAGACCAATTTTCGGAATAAATTGAGAGACGCTTCATTTGATTCTCCAATTTTAGCATGGAATGTGTGGATGTGGAAGTCCTTAACTGCAAAAGCCATCATCATCAAGACCGCCTCCTCGCCAAGCCCTTTTCCGCGACTACACTAACAAGAGTGAGATGATAAGAATTAATTTAGAGGGACTATAAAAAAATGCATAAACAAAGTCCGCAATGATTCAGAAAGAAAATAAAAAGAGGATTAAGCTCAGATGTTTCCTTTTCAATTACAAAATTTTCACTTCTCAGGTTTGAGCCTACTGCACTGTTTGTGGCTTAATTTTTAACTCCCTACAATGATAAACCTCATTTAATGGAGATGAGCATTGTGGTTGATTCAGTCTGATAGTACAACACAGAAAGTCTCACTTCATAGAGTGGGAATGGGATTATGGTACAATACATGCACTAAGATGCAGTTACACTAGGGTAAGACTATAAATGTATAAGTGAAGAGTGAATAATTGCAAATATATCAAAGAGAGCATGTTGATGTGATGTGCTTCCAAAATTAAATCACATATCGACTCGGAAGAAAATTAGAATGTGAATAAGCATCATTTTCAATAATAAAAATTTTACTAGTTGTAAGGAAAATATTCAACTGAAAATAGAGGTAGCTAGATGCATGGTCTTAAATTTCAATGAAATTGTTGAAATTTCCATTGAAATTTCCGGTTACCGTCACCCTCGAAATTGAAATGGCATTCGATTTCTATCTTGGATAATTTCCATCGAAATCTCAACGAATCATCCCAAAATTTATCGAAATCTCGAAATTTCAGCGAAACTTGTCGAACTTTTAACTATACAATGAAATTTCCTTGGAATTCAAATAAGAGATTTAGGAGTAAAGTGAAATTTCTCTCTTAATTTATTTTATTTATTTTTGCCGAAACATAATATTATTACAAATGCTTTTGAAATTATATGAAAAAATAAACTTACAGCAGCATTTTATTTAACCATTTATGTCTAAATTATCATTATTTGTATAATAAATTATATTTAAATGATTTATGAATTTTATTTGTATTAGCTGAATATGTTTACTGTACATTATCTTACAAATATGTTTGATACACATGCTATATTACAACTTTTCCACCTCATACACAACATAGATGTATTTAACTTGTAATATATTAGTCCTAAACTTACATTATTATGTTTGTTAACCATTTCTAAAGTTTCACAAAGAATTCCACGATTTACTACTGATTTCCGTTATTTTTTCAAATTTAAATCGAAATTGACATCAAAATCAAATTTTTCATCAAAATTTCTGTACTTTTGGAGCTTCAAAATTTTAGTCGAAATCAAAATTTAAGACGTTGGCTAGATGTACTGTTCCAAAACAAAACCTGTATCATGTTTTTGGAACATTTGCACCGATCAGCAATTCACAAAGTCATTAGTGATTTCTAGTAACTAAGTGTAAATTTTTTCAAGTAAAGTGAGAGTGTATTAAAACAGAAAAGAGGAGAATGTACAGGTAGCGTACGGGGAGTATGCTAAACAATGAGAAGAAAGAAAAGAGAAGCACATGCCGTAGTACATATTGGCAGAGACAGTCAAGGAAAATCAAGAAATCAGCAAAAGACCTGTTGGACTCTCTTGAACATTGAATCCAGTGATAAAAGGTTCTTCACAATTCTCAGGTAAATGACTTTGTCGTGAGTTGATTCATTGGAGAATACTCTTCTGCGCCTCTCTTTCCAAACTTCCCAGACGATTGCATGGGTGATTAATTTCCATACGAGACTCTAACCACTTGAAATCTAGGGAATTTCAAAAACTCAGCAAGCTTGTAATAGATGGAGGTGTGACCATGCATATTTTGTTAGTTTCAATCAACAGAACCAAAAAATGGGAGGAAGGGGGGCAATTAAGAAGCAGGTGGTTTGTTTTTTCATCATGTTCATGGCACAGACAGCACTAATTTACAAGGGCCCAACCTCTTTTCTTTAGATTATCCAAGGTTAATTATCTCCGAGGAGGCCGACCAAACAAAGAAGCAATCTTAGATTGAATGAAAGGCTGTCAAAAGAGTTTAAAAGGGAACTTCTATGTGATCACTGCATGATTGCTGATTTGTTGCCAATCAAGTGAATATAAAAGGAATGCACTGGAAAAAAAAAAAATTCAAAGACAAAAAAAGAACATGTATTTGGCGAGAAATAGAATACGAACAAAAGAGGACAAGAAGTCCTCAAAGAATAGAACTAAAACAAAGGGAAAAAACACAAAACAAAACAAAACACAACTGCCCACCTCTTAAAAAAACCCTAAATAGAACACTACCAAAGAAAACCCATTTCCAATTCATTTCCATCATAGTTAATAGAGCACTACAAATTAGCCAATTCCTGTTGACCCTTCCTACCCTTAATATTACCACTACCTGAGAGGCATTCCTCTCCCAATGGACCAGCTAACCATAATCCTTTTTGGTCCTAAAAATGTTGAAAACAAGACACAAAGACAGGTGAAATGCCAGTCTCATTTTACTCAATCTTGTCTTCTTCCTCATCTATTTCAACATTCCCCAAACCAGACCCTCGAAATCTTTCACTAGAGATACTGACTGCAAGGAAAAAACACACAAAAAAACAGAAAAGTCTGATCCAGATCACCCTCTTCGTCTCACTCATCACCCTGTTTCTTCTTATCAGTAGAATTTTCCTCACTAACCTTCTTTCTTAAATATATTTTCAACCCATTCAAAAGATCCTCAATGTAAAAACTGCCATCACTATGTCTTTTCAAGAACTTAACCTGTCTCTCATCTGCCCTGATTTGCCTCTCAATTGAGTCCTCCCTTTCTTCACCACTCTTCTGCCCTCAACAATTGTAAACCTGTGGCACTGCTGTCTTTTTGGCAACCTAATAATTTACCCATCCATCCTCACCTTGTCATTACTAGAAGTTGCACCAAATTTGATTCCCTTTTGTGAGCAATTATACTGTTATCCTCCATTTGTACCTCCTGGTGTCCATCTTCAAGAAACCCAGGTGAGCTCATCAAACTTCAAGACGTCCCTTCCCCCATCGCACAGCCTACTAGAAAAAATCTTGCATTCACTCACACTGACAACCCCTGCCACAGAGGATGTACCATAAAGCTGTTTTCCCCAGTCCCCACCTGCTCGCTTTGACCAAGACCATGTGTCTAGTTTACCCCTCCATTTGAAGGCCCACAGTAGTATGAGCCTCTCCCATACTTCATTCTGCAAAGGTAAGTTTTGAGTGAGGTGTTCTGCTGGAAGCCCTCTTCACTTGTACTTAGGGCCCTCAAGTTCAGAACATGGGCTGTGATGAATAGGCAGTTCCACTGTGGCCCTACAAAACCCCTTGTGTATTTAGGGAACTTACAGGCCCATAAAAATTCCCTGAAAAGCTCTTCGACATCAGTTGGACCACAACTTAAAAGCCCCTCACTTATCCCTCATTAACTGGGGCAGATGATTTGTAATTTTAACAACAACCGGCCCAACCCATTCAAAGCCCACCCAACTTTCAGCTGCACAGGGGATTGCCCTTTGCCCTCATGGGATCACCCCCAAAACCCATTCAAACCCCACCCCAACTGAAAACACACCTTTGGAGTCAAGGTTCCACTAAATGCTAGCATTTTCATCTCTTGATACAGGATACAAGCCTTTGACAAAGAACTCGATTTGTTGCAGGTGGGAACCATTCAGGTTTCTGTAAAGCATGGGCTCCAAAAAGAGGAACCAATGCATCCTTGTTTTATGTGAGCATAAAATGGATCTTTTATTTATCATTCAGATTGAAGTTCCATACCCACTGATCCTCCGAGAACTTGGTTAGGTCTCCAGCACCAATAATGATACGGGGCTTCCTTCCAATATTTGTTTAGTATCATGGCAAGGATAATTCTCCAAAGACTCCAAGAAGGAGAGCAATTGGAGAGAGAGGGCCTCAAAGAGGAGGGGTTATAATTATATTTACAACAAAACAACTTCCTTCACATACTGTTTCTTTCAACAGGAAACCTCCGTTTTGTTAAAAACTGCTTCAGTCATGTGTCGCAGATCTTTAATGCCCAAGCCTCCCTTCGATATGGGCAATAGCAAGTTCTCCCATTTGACCAAATGAGATCCCCGAAAGAAATTGCATTTGAATTTTCTCAATCCTATCTTAACTGAAACAGGGACAGAACTAAGTGTAATAAGACACAATAAGTGAAATGCAACACAATAACCATAAAGAAATGACCTTAAAAATCTTCATCAAGTAATCAGAAAGAATTAAGGGAAAAGTAACGAAAAATGCATAGAACTTATCCCCAAAAAAAAAATATGTTTTTTTGGGTAATGATGTCAAACAAGAAGCTGGACCATCTGTAGACCCTTGGACACTAATTATGAAGAATTAGATCCATGTTTGGTTGTAAACCAAAAAAAGTGTTCAGTTAATTAGTAGTTTATCATGTGAGTTTTGTTTAACTAGTACCAGGCTTAGGTGTATTTAGGGTTTTTGTTTGCAATAGAGTGTCCTTTGTAATTTCATGTATCCCAGGGGTTTGTGTGACTTTTTTGTAATTTAGGCTTTCTTGTAAAAAAGAATGTGAGAGCCATGTAAGAGTTAGTTTTTTGATGAATTTGAATAGAGAGTTGACTATGAGTTTGCCCAATTCGTACCTCCTTCCTCCTCTCTTCTTCTTTCTTCCCCTCCCCTTTCCTCAATTTCACTCCCTATTTTCCCCCTGGGCAGTACCTATACTGTTCTGACCATCACCCTTGATGCTGCTATTAAATCATTTGGTATTTAGAGCAAACCACGAACACTATACCATGGCCATAACTAAGATTACACACAAGCGATGCATTGCACTTCCACCATCCACGTGCAGTGAAAAATAGACAAGCGTGAACTAGACCAGGTCTTCCTAATGAGGGAGGATTAAGAAGTTATTACAGAATACTAGGATTAATTAGCTACTTGGAGTATAGGGACACTTACGAGCAAAAGCATGGAGATAGTGGATACTGATCAGAAGGAAAATTAACTTGATATGCCTTCAAGAAACGAAATGGGTTGGGGATAAAGTTAGAGAAATTGAAAGATCAGGATTTAAACTTTGGTACACTAGAAGAGAGAAATAAAAATAGGGGGGTTGGGAGTCATTGTTGACAAAGATCTAAACGATAATGTAGTAGATGTTAAAAGAATAGGGGATAGGATCATAAAAATCAAGATAGCTCTAGGCCTAGAGATAATAAATGTCATTAGTATGTATGCTCCCCAACTAGGCCTAGCAAAAAAACCTTAAAAGACAATTTTGGGAAGATAAGGATAGTATTATACAAGGCATACCAGGTCTGAAAAAAAATTTATAGGAGCTTATTTGAAATATAGGTTATGACAAGTTACATAGAGGCCTTGAATATGGAGTTAAAAATGAGGCCGGTGATGCGATTTTAGATTTTTCCATGTTGAACGATGTGGTTATATTGAATACATGTTTTATAAAAAGAGACGAACACTTAATAACTTTCAAGAGTGGGCAAAGTAAATGCCAAATAGATTTCTTCTGAACTAAGAAAGGGAATCGTCTATCATGTAAGGATTGTAAAGTTATCCCAAGTGAAAGTTTGACTACACAACATAGAGTCCTAGTATTAGATACATATACAAAAAAGTGGACAAGAAAGAACAATATAAATCAACACAAGAGGACTGGGTGATGGAGCTTGAAGGAAGAAAATATAGCCAAATTCGAAGATAAAATTATCAAAGAGAGTGATTGAAAAATAGGGGATAAGGTAGATGCATACCCTCATGGAATAGGATGGCTAGCTCAATCAAAAAGACAGCTAAAGAGATTTTAGCTAAATCCAGATGAAGATACTCAGCCAATAAAGCAAGTTTGTGGTGCGATCAAGATGTCCAAAAAGCCTTATAAAAAAATGGTATAAAACATGGCAAAATTGTAGAAACATAGAAAACCTTAAAAAGTATAATGAGGCTAGAAAAAATTCAAAAAAGGCCATTAGAGAATCTAAACATAGAGCTTATGATACTTTATATACTAGATTAGATACAAAAAAAAAAAAGAGACATATATGAACTTGCTAAAGCTAAAGAAAGAAAGTGCAAAGTTTTAGGTAATGTAAATTTGTATAAAGGACTAAAGATGAAGACATAAAAAAAGGTGATGGAGATACTTTAATAAGTTTTTTAATGAAAACCAAAGTGAAAGCTTGAACTTGGAAGTGACAAATAAGGAAAAGACTAAAAATAGGAGATTTATTCACAAAATTAGAGTCACAGAAGTTAAGATGGCTTTTAAAAAGATAAAAAGTGGGAAATCAATAGGACCGGATAACATCCCAAGTTTGGAAATGTTTTGGAGATAAAGTATTTGGTTAGCTAATCTATTGAACACAATTATAAAAAACAAGAAAATGTTGGAGGAATGGAGGAAAAGCACATTACTACCTTTATACAAAAATTTAATAACTATCGCGAATTTAAGATTATGAGTCATACAATGAAACATCAAGAAAGGGTAACTGAATAAAGAATTAGACTAGAAACGATGGTTCTTGTTGAGTTAGAAGCTATTTATCTTTTAAAAATAATGAAAAAGTTTAGGAGGAAAAAAAAAGATTGGCATAGTTTTTGTTGAGTTAGGAAAGCCTATGATAAAAAACCTAGGAAAGCTCTTTGGTGGGTATTAGAAAAGAAGGGATTTGCAGTAGATATACTGAGGTCATTAAGGAAATGTATGATAGAGTAATGATTAGCATTAGGACTATAGGAGGAGAGTGTATAGAATTTCCAGTTATAATAAGTGTACATCAAGGTTCTTTTTTTAGCCCTTACCTTTTTGCTTTAGTGATTGATGAGCTCACTCGGAATATCCAAAACGAGATCCCTTGGTGTATGTTGTTTGCAAAAAATATCATCTTGATTGATGAAAGTGGCAGAGGAGTGGAATCTAAGTTAGAACTTTGGAGTACCGCTTTAGAGTCTAAAGGTATTAGGATAAGTAGAATAAAATAGGATATATGAAATGTAATTTCAATAACGTAAGGAGTATTGGAAATAAGACTAAACTTAAGAATCAAGAAACTAATAGTACTAGGTTGGTGTTTGGTAATTGGGAATTAACTTTAGGAATCAAGATTGGAATGGTTGATTCCCATTCCTAATGCTTGTTTTATGATAATCTCATTCTGATTCCCATTCCATGCAGGAATAGGATTCCCACTTTTGCCTACATTTTGAATCCTGACTCTTACTTCGAAATCAAATCTTAATTGTGGGAAACATAGTATTTATTGTAATACGATAATTTATATTTAATATAATATCCTATATATTACATTAAAATTTAATAATTCAATAGTACATAAAAAAATATATAATCCTATTGTATATTAAATATAGGCAGCCACATATATATATATATATATATATATATTATAATGAAATATTAAATATATAATTAAATATATACTACATAAACCTAAATAATAATACTTAATATCATGACATCATTAAATATAGATATGTAATAATAGTTTTACTATAAAACATTTTAACCATTATTATTAATATTCATATAATAATATTATAACAAGTAATATAAATATTTGAACCATTATTATTAATATTTATTTTATATATAATAATATTATAACACATAAAAAGTAATAGAATAGTATTAAATTATAGAATACTATGATATAATTGTGGTATGATATTTATTTATTATATTATTATGTACAACCTTAAAATAAGATAAAATATTAATTATTAATATCATTAATAAAAATATATAATGGTATATTTCAATAATAATATAATATACAAAAAAAGAATAAAATACTATTGTGTAACACAATATAATGCTATGGTGATTGTTTTATTATATTATTATTTTGTAGTAAATAATAAATTATATTGTAGTGTTATAATATAAGAGATTTTTATTTACATTTAACAAATGACATATCAAAATAAAATACTTACAAAATAAAAGATAAAATATAATATGCAAAGTATAATCAAGTACATGATTATCAAAATAATTTTATTGTAAAAAAATATTTGCTATATAGCTTAATAAAATAATATTATATAATAATTATATACTTATAATATTATTATTCCATAATAAATTAATTGAATAATTTTTTTATACTATAATGACATAATTGTTAAACTAGACTCATTTCCAATTCCTATATATATACCAAACACTATAATACAATTTCGATTCCGATTATGTATCGAACCAAACATGAGAGCAATATGACTGAATTCTAATTCTGA
Organism: Malania oleifera; assembly: GCF_029873635.1. Taxonomy (NCBI): domain Eukaryota; kingdom Viridiplantae; phylum Streptophyta; class Magnoliopsida; order Santalales; family Ximeniaceae; genus Malania; species Malania oleifera. The sequence continues at coordinate 102,539,175 of NC_080418.1, read as the reverse complement.
TTCCAACTGTGAACCAAATGCTACCAAATAGATTTCAATACCTTAGATATATTATGCCAAATGAAAGAGAAATTGAATAGAATGTGAAATATAGTGTTAAAGCAGGTTGAGCAAAATGGATGTGATTGTAGAATACCCATAAAGTTAAAAGGAAAGTTCTACAAGACGGCTATAAGGTCAGCCATTCAATATGAATGAGAATATTTGGCAACTAAGAAACAACACGTACAAAAAGTAAAAATTGTCAAAAACGAACATTAAGATAGATGAGTGGTATAATATTAAAAGATAAATTAAGGAACAAACATATCCGCAATAAACTAGGCAGAGCACCATTCGAAGACAAGATAAGGGAGGGCAGCTTAGATGACTTGAACATTTATAACACGGGACAAATAGTGCACCCGTGAGGAGGAGCAAGGTAGTTATTGTTTTTGGTATTAAAAGGGGTAAGGGTAGACACAAAATAACTTGGAAAGAGATAGTGAGGAAGGACTTAATAGTTCTTAAGTTAGCAAAGGAAAATTCCCTTCAGATCAATTGGCAAAAAAGGATTCATATAGCCAAACCCCACCTAGTGGGGACTTAAGGCTTCTTCTTGTTGTTGCTGTTGTTGTAGATGTGTCTTTTGGGGTTCATTTGTTTTCATGTAACTTAAAGAGTTAAAATTTCTAGCAATTTAAGACTTCTTATAAATTGGGTGCGAAAGCCATGTAAGAGTTAATTTTTGAAGAATTTGAATACAAAAGTGAATTTGAGTTTCCCACAACAGTATATAGTTCCTCCACTCTTCTTCATTCTTCCTTTTTCCTTCTCCCTTCCTTCTTCTTCTTCCCCTCCTCTTTCTTCTATTTCTCCCCTTATTTTTCCCCCCTAGGCAGTACCTAAACTGTTCTTCTTGTCACCTTGATGCTGCTGCTGCATCATTTGATATCAAGGTACTACGCCATGGTCGTCTCCAATCTCCATCAAACCAAATATCTTGTTGCTGCAATCAAAGCCGTAGCAAGAGATCACTACCCAAGAATAACACCAGAACACAAAAGGCCACATTCACAGAAACCAGCGAATGTAAGAATAACTGTTCATCATCCATAGGACTGAAATTTTCCCCTCCTTTTTGAACTTCACCTTCCAATCATCAATTCACAACACCACCTTCACCACTAAAACAAAACCCCTTGACCAGCCCTCCCCTCAATTTCCATTGCCATAATACCACCAGAGAACCCTCAGGCCGTACCTCAAGCTGTTCCATCCAACCCCCTTTCAAAAGCCCCTACTTCCTGGTACTTCATCTTCAGACCGCCACCACCATTGAACTCACCATCCCTTGACCTCCACCAGCCAAAAGTCCATCACTGGAGGACATTTGCCAAAGGCACCCACACCCCATGCGCCAGCAATGCCTGTGAAACAGAGCCAGAACCTTCTGCAAGTTCCAAAAGTGATAACTGGTTTCCAAACATGATATTTTGCATTCTTGTGCAATATTTTGATCTGAATTGTGAGACATTGGACTGTCACTGTACCATCAGCATTATAAGGAGTCAATTGTCATTGCCAACATCCAGAGTCGGATCCCATTGCATCCTGTGAGTTTTCTAAGTGAATTTGTTGAATTTACACATGATTAAAGGTGAATTGGAGAAAGTTCTTCAGAAATTTTCAGTCAGATTTGTGATTTTGCATGGTAGAATGAGAACTGTGAGCAAATTGTGTTAAGGGCCTTTGGTGATATATAATTGCAGTATATATAAATGAATATGTATAAATCCGGCAACATGGTGACAAATTATTGGAAAAAGGAATGCCTTTTGTCATATGAGCACAATATCAAGCCATTCTATACCTTTCTCAAGTGTGGAGAAAAGAAAATGTCTGCAAAACTGTCATTGATTAGAAGATGCTCTATAAATATAGTTACTAGAAATGGTGTCACTTGTATGCAGCTTCATCTGGAACCCCACTCAACGCCTTACAAGATATCTTGGGTTGATAAACACAACCCTACATGCTTGAGAACGATGTTCAATTCCTAGTCAAATGGGTGACTACTTTGATAATGTTTGGAATGATATCATACCTATGAGTATTGGCCATGTACTCATCGGTTCTCCTTAATTGGATGATTTGAGTGCGACTCCAGGACATGAGAAAATTGTGTGATATCTTCTTGGTTATCCTTAGTTGGATGATTTAAGTGTGACTCTAGGACATGAGAAAACACGTATTTCAATATAATAGTAAGAAAGATTATTTGAAGCCTACTCGACCAACCACTAAGAAAAGGAAAATGGCAACATTGATCAGGTCAAAGTTACTCAACTTTGAAGACACTACAAGCAAGGGCATGCATGTGCTTGAAAAGACATCCAAAGTCTTCAAAACACTCATATTGTTGAGCTTTTAACTCCAGACATGTTTATTGATGTTTATTTCCTATTGTTAATGGTTATTTAGTCATTTAGCATTATTATTATGTGTTATTTTGTTGGTAATAAGTGTGAGTTAGTAAGCGTATGGTCATTCCAATTGTTATGACATATATTATAAATAGAGGGAGAGACCTATCATTGAGTTTAGGTCTTCCATTTTACCCAATTAATCAACATGGTATTAGAGCATGATTCTGAAACCTAAACCCTAATTGTTACCACCACCATCAAAACCAAAGCCTAAAACCCAAAATCAGCTGCACGTCTATCATCATAGAAGAATTTCCAGCAATAATCTAGCCCTAGAAAACAGCCAGCAGCAGCCAAAAGTCAGAACAGTCGCTAGAATTTTCTGGGCGACATTGCCAGTTTGAGAACATCAATCTACCATTGATTTTGCAAAAACAACATCATAGTCACCCACAGACACTGCTGATCCCCCCCCCCCCCAACTGAAATCTCATCTCCAGGCAGTGTCCCACGCGCCCTCATGCGCCAGTCGAAAGCTGCTAGAGCCAGCCCCATGCGCGGACACGTGACACTTTTCTCAGGCATGGTTTTGGCCTGAAATCACCCAGCAGTGATCCAATCCCTCTATTAACATGTTATTGGAGTTTTTCGTCATGTTTTTTGTTCAAAGATATCACCTTTTTAATTGCTCACGTGTGGCACCCAAGGAATGGTTGTTTGATGCTTCGTGAAGCTGTTTATCAATGGTTATTGAGTTTATTGGGTCTGAAACAGTGGGATTTGCTGTGTTTTTTTATTCAATTTCCATATACCAAAATATCAAGCTGTTGGGCATGTGTTTTGCTCAAAAATCCAATCTTTGTTGTGACCATGCACTCATGGTAATTTGTTAGTTGTTGTTCGATGTTAGTAACAGTCATTGGTGACTTTCTTGGAGCAGTGGCAGTGCTCATAAGCTGTTTTTGTGAGGCTGTGGCAGTGTTATATTAGTTTGTTGGTGATTTGTCCATGTTAGTTTTGGTGGTTCACCTCTCCAATTGTTCCAGTGCAGTTTGTTGCTTTCTTGGGGCCACATCTGAGCTTCTTGGTGCCATGGCAGCCTTGTACTGATTTATTTGTGACTTGTTCATGGTGGGTCACCTTTTCCGTGGTTGTTCTGATTGTTCCAGCAATTAATCTTATGATCATTGGTCTGATTTTGTGAATGTTGGGATGGAGTTTGCAAATCCCAAAAGTAAGGTTCCTTCATTAGTCACTTGCTTGAGTGAACCATGTACTGTGACTATATCAAAGGAGGAGTATTCAAGGTTTCTACAGTACCAATCGTCTCAACAAGCATCTTATCACACTGCGCCTTTTGCCCAGAAAGGTAATCCTACAGTCTGTATGTCATCTAGTATCCTTCCCATTGTTATCAAAATCCCAATCCAGATCATGTGGTTCCACGATCCTACAATCCATACTTGCCTAATCGATCTTAAGTAGAATCTTAACAAAGTAGAATCCAATAGGATCTTATTTGGAATCTTAGGATCTTAGGATCTCAATCCTACTTGTGATCCTACCGATCCTACTTATGCAACGGAATATTTTCCTATTTAGGATTTTAACAAGAAGAGCCAACACATATTTTTATTGGCCCAAACACTTTGCTTTTGCAATGGACACAAAATTTGGTCTAGTTGGCTAAATGCATCAAATTAGGGCAACATAACAATCGTGTTCTAGGATTTGTTCAATCCAAGTCAAGAGAGCAGTTGAGCATCTCTTGAAAGCTCTCTTCAAAATTGAAAGCTCTGTGAGAGCTTAGAGTTCTTGATAAGCAAATCCTAGGTTGCATATCAATAGGCTTGGACTGTTCCTTCTTCCAACAACAGTAGAGGTTAGCTAAGAGCTTTGAGATCAGCAAATCTTCAACAAATAGGAAGTTGCACAGTCAGGCTAAGAGCTTAAAGTTGCAGGCCTGTAGCAATTATGCATTATTTTTGTAGTTCTTTTTACTTTCTTCCTCTCTTTTTACCCTCTTATTATTGACAAACCAAAGACCTATCTTTCTTTCCCAAAGCAAACAGCATATAGCTTTCCTTTTCCTTTTCTTTTCTTTGCGACTAACAAAAAGTTCTGCCTCTTCCTTCATTTATTCCTTCTCCTTCTTCTTCATCTCCTTATGGTCTGATGACAAAACTACAGAGACTAAGAAATTTACATCAATTCATTGAATTAAGATTAGCAATTTCTTTTTCCTTCTTTTCTTCATTCTACTTGCTTTTATTTTTAATTATAATTATTAAATAAATAAGGTAGCAACAATCTGCCCTTTGCAGTTCAGGCTATTTAGATTTTTTTTTTTTTTAGGTTCAAAATTGCTAAGTAAAAATCAGCGAGGTGTTAGCTAGCAAGCTAGCTACATTCCTGATATTTGTTTTAATTTCTTAAACTTTACGCCAAGTTTTTAGGATTATTTTATTGAGAGTTTTCATAAATTGTCAAATATATAAAATTTAATTTATTTTACATTGTAAGTAGAATCTTACGATCCACAATCCAGTCCTATGATCCAATCCTGCAGACCACCCCAATTATCCTATCTAGGATCCTGATTCTAACAACCTTGATCCTTCCTACTAGTCCTTGGGTCATCGATTATGCTGCCATTGACCATATAATAGGTGCAACCAACTTCTTTTCTAATCTCCAGCATCCTAAAAATCTACCAGAAGTTACTTTTGGGTCCACTATTGATGTTAAGGGGATAGGAATAGTAAATCCTACTCCTTCTATCTCTCTTTCTTCTGCTTTATACATTCCAAAATCTCCTTTCAATCTCATGTCAGTTAGTAAGCTTAAAAAGTCACTAAATTGTTCTGTCACATTCTTTCCTGATTTTGTGGTTATTTAGGATCTAAAAACAAGAAAGACAATTGGCACAGGAAGTGAGGCCCATGGACTTCTTACTGCTTCAAGTCACCTTCTCCACCCATTGCCTGCACAGTCACAACTACACCACTTCAAATCCATTGCTACATTGGTCATCCATCCTTGGACAAGTTGAAACAGCTAGTTCCTACATTGAGTTTTGTCTCTAATCTTGAGTGTGAATACTGTCCATTGGGCAAGCATCATCGTGCTCCCTTTGCATCCTGGGTCGACAAACAGGTGGTTAGTCCTTTCATGCTAGTCCATTCCAATATTTGGGGTGTCACATCAAAGTTGGGGTTTCAATACTTCGTTACATTTGTTGATGACTACTCTAGGATGACTTGGTTATATTAATGAAAGATTGTTCCGAGTTGTTTGATACCTTTTGTGTCTTCTATTCCCAAATAAAGACTCTATTTGATCTGCCAGGCAAGATACTTCGTAGTGATAATGCTAAGGAGTACTTCAGTACCCAATTCAATACTTATATGACTAACTCTGGTATGAACCATCAATCCTCGTGTGCCCAGACTACACAACAAAATGGAGTTGTAGAGTGAAAAATACAGACATATTCTTGAAGTCACTTGTACCCTATTGTGTCAAATGAATGTTCCCAAAGTTTTTTGGAGTGATGTTGTGCACACAGCTTGCTCCCAATGCCATCCTCTATCTTTGGTGGTAAAATCCCATAATCAGTTGTCTTCCCTAAGGCTCCTTTGCTCTCCCTTCCTCCTTGTACATTCGGTTGTGTGTTATTTGTCCATCAGTTAACTCTAGGAATGGATAAGTTGGATCCTTGTGCTATCAAATGTATTTTGCTGGGCTATTCCTATACTCAAAATGGATATTGATGTTATAGTCCTACTTTACATGAATTCTTTGTCTCTGCTTATGTCACCTTTTTCAATTCTACACCATACCACTCTGATTCCTCGAGTTCTATTGACCTTGATGAGTCCCTTCCTCTACCTTGCCTTCTAGATCCAAACCTAGTATATGTGCCCAATCCTCCTATGTCTTCATCCAATTTGAGCCCTTCTCGTGACTTGGATCATCCCAATTTGCAGGTATACACATGGCGACTCAAGCGGGAAGTGTCTTCTCCAACTTCTACTACTGTGCCTCTAATTCCCTCATCGGATGATCTTATTTCCCATGATGTTGATCGTCCTAAAGTTGTTCGAAAAAGTAAACGCACTTGTACCCAACATCCGATCTCTAATTTTGTTTGTTATGATTTCTTGTGCTCTTATTACTATTTTGTTAGTACTCTGTCTTATGTTGCTCTTCCAAAATCTATTTCTGAAGCCCTATCCCATTTTGGGTGGAGGGCAACAATGGTTGAAGAGATGTGTGCACTATATGATAATGATACTTGGGATTTGATACCTCTTCCTCCTAAAAAGTTTGTGGCTAATTGTCGCTGGGTGTCCAATGTGAAAGTCATCATGATGGTTTTGTGGCTCATTTGAAGGCCTGCCTTGTTGCTAAGGGGTATACTCAGATGTATGGTTTGGATTATTCAGACAAATTCTTCCTAGTCGCCAAACTTGCCTCAGTACATTTGTTCATTTCTGTAGCCAACACTTATCATTGGCCTTTACGTCAGTTAGATGTGAAGAATGCTTTCCTACTTGGTGACCTTCATAAGAAGGTATATATGGAGCAACCACCTAGGTTTGTTGCTCAGGGGGGAGTCAGGCTCAGTATGCCAACTTAAGATGTCATTATATGGATTAAAACAATCTCCAAGATGGTTTATCCGTTTTATTGTTGTAGTACTTGAGTTTGGCTTCCATCGGTGTGCAGTAGATCACTCTGCATTTTATATTCATAATCCATCTAGCCAAGGTTGTTAGAATCAAGATCCTACATAGGATTGTTGGGAGGGTCCGCAGGATTAGATGGTAGGATCGGATTGTGGATCATAAGATTCTACTTACAATCTAAAATAAATTAAAATTTTATATACTTGGCAATTTATGACAACTCTCAATAAAATAAGCCTAAAAACTTGGCAATAAGTTTAAGAAATTAAAACTAATTTCAGGAATGTAACTAGCTTGCTAGCTGGTACCTAGCAGATTTTCCCTTCAACAATTTTGAACCAAAAAAAAAAAATTTAAATAGCCTGAATTGCAAAGTGCTCTGCAAAGGGCAGACTATTGCTAGCTTATTTATTTAATAATTATAATTCAAATAGAAAGAAAAGAAAAGGGAATGAAGAGAAGAAGGAAGAAGAAATTGCTAATCTTAATTCAATGAACTGATTTAAATTTCTCAGCCTCCGCGGTTGTCATCAGACCATAAGAAAAAGAGTAAGAAGAAGAAGGAAAAAATAAAGGAATGAAGAGGAACTTTTTGTTAGTGGCAAAGAAAAGAAACGGAAAAAGAAAGCTATATGCTCTTTGCTTTGAGAAAGAAAGATAAGTCTCTGTCTTTTCAATAAATCGAGGAAAAAAAAAGAGGAAGAAAGTAAAAAAGAACTACAAAGATAACGCATAATTGCTACAAGCCTACAACTTTAAGCTCTCAGCCTAACTGTGCAACCCCCTATTTGTTGAAGCTCCTTGTTGATCTCAAAGCTCTTAGCTGAGCTCTATTGTTGCTAGAAGAATAAACAGTCCAAGCCTACTGATAGACAACCTAGGATCTGTCAATCAAGAACTCTAAGCTCTTAGAGAGCTTTCAATTTTGAAGGAAAAGAGCTTTCAAGAGATGCTCAGCTGCTCTCTTGACTTCGATCGAAAAAATCCTAGAACATGCTCGTTATGTTGCACTAATTTGATGCATTTAACCAACTAGACCAAATTTTGTTTCTATTACAAAAGTAAAGTGTTTGGGCCAATAAAAATATACATTGGGCCTTTTTTGTTAAAATCCTAAATAGGAAAAATCCGAATTCCATTGCTAAAGTAGGACTGGTAGGATCAAGATCCTAAAATCCTAAGGTTCCAAATAACATCCTCAGGGATCCTACTTTATTAAGATTCTACTTAAGATCCGAATCGATTACGCAAGTATGGATCATAGGATTGTAGAATCGCACTGGAACGAAATATTGATAACAATGCATATAGCAAGATTTTGCTTATTGTGTATGTGGATGACATTGTGACCACCGGTGATGATGATCAAGGCATATAGGACGTAAAGCTTTTTCGACAAAGTCAGTTTCAAACCAAGGACTTGGGACCATTGAAGTTCTTTCTGGGTATAGAAGTATTGAGATCTCGTACATGAGCTGTCTTGTCATAGAGGAAGTATGTTCTCGATCTTTTAGATGAGACAGGGCTATTGGGATCCAAACCTATTGATACACCAATGGATCCCAATAGTAAGTTAATGTCAGATATGGGTGATTTGTTGCCTAACCCAAGTTGGCACCTAAGACTTGTTGAAAAGTTGAATTATCTCATAGTGACTCGACCAAACATATCCTTTAAAACAAGTGTTGTGAGTCAATTTCTCTATTCCCAAAGAACAAGTCACTGGGATGCAATAATTCGCATTTCGAGATATCTCAAAGGTGCACTAAGGAGAGATCTCTTATATCAAGATCGGGGTCACGCTTATATTCAGGATATACAAATGTAGATTGGGCCGCGTCACCTTTCGACAAAAGATCCACAACCAGGTATTGTATCTTTGTCGATGGTAATTTGGTGTCTTGGAAAAGTAAGAAACAAACTGTGGTGGCCAAGTCGAGTGCTAAGTCAGAGTATAGGGCTATGGCGCACACTGCATGTGAACTTGTTTGGCTAAAGAACATGTTGAAAGAACTAGGTGTTCCACATTCTCAGCCTATGGAGTTAATGTGCGATAACCGAGCTGCTATTCATATTGCCTCCAACCCTGTCTTTCATGAGCGGACAAAGCACATTGAAGTTGATTTTCACTTTAATCAGGAGAAACATGTACAAAAGCTCATCACAACCACTCATGTGAAGTCTAAGTTTCAACTTGCTGATTTGTTCACTAAAGCATTGGGAGGTACTTGTGTGAAATTTATTTGTAACAAGCTAGGAGCATATGATATATATGCTCCAGTGTTAATGGTTATTCAGTCATTAGCATTATTATTAAGTGTTAAGAGTTTTGTTAGTAATAAGTGTGAGTTAGTAAGGGTATTATGGTCATTCCTATTGTACTTGACACATATTAAAATAGAGGGAGAGACCTATCATTGAGTTTAGATCTTCCATTTTACCCAATTATTCAACATCTATTAAACCTCTTCTCTTTCTTTGGTGCTAGCCAAGGAACAAGGTGTCTTGCATCACTTGAACACTGGCTTTCAAAGAGTCTCCACTGCTTCTTATTTTTATCCTCCAATATTTCAAAACTCAAGGCCGAATTTTTTTCCCAACGGGAAGATTTGATATAAAACAAGAAGCCAAACCATGGGTAGACTCTTGTTGGGGACTAATTTAGAAGAACTGGATCAATTTTGGGTCCAAAAACCAAAAGTTTGTTTAGTTAATCAGTAGTTCATTATGCGTGTCTAATTTCACTAGCAATAGGTTACGTACTTAAATGTATTCAGGAGTGTTTATAACAAATGTATCTTGTAGGGGTTCATTTGTAACTTCATGTATCTTTAGGAGTTTATGCATAATGTTTTGTAATTCAGGCTTTCTTACAAATAGGGTGTGAAAGCAATGAAAGACTCGGTATTTGATGAATTTGAATTGAAAAGTGAACCGAGTTCTCCCCAAATGTATCTCCTGATTCTCCTCCATCATCTCTTATTTCTTCTTTCTTCCTACTTTTTATTCCCCTCCCCTTTTGTCAATTTCTCTCCCTATTTTCTCCCTAGGCAGTACCTATGCTACCCTGCTAATCACCCTCAATGCTGTTACTGCATCCGTAAATGAATAAATTTTTTTAGAACTCGCCTAAGCATATTCAATTGAACCAAGAATGTCAATCAAGCTCAAAGCTTAAGCAGGAGGCTCATGGGAGCACAAAACCAATCAGTCATATAGATGTCCAGAAACTCGCAAAAAAAAAATAAAGATAAAATAAAAAATAAAAAATCATCCACATAGTTGACTTATCTATATATCACTTGGGTGCTAATCGCTACACATGTTAACACCAGCAGAGTTTGTCAACTTCCTGCACAGTGACTAAATTCTTGGTGGGGATGCTTCAAGATGATATTAACTCCTTAAGTTAATAAACAACAACTCTGACATTGCCCAAATGAATCCTAGCTACATGGCTTCAACTCATTATTGATCGTTAATGCAGATTATCCTGCGAATGTGGGATCATAACACCATATCCTTTTTGAGTTCTCAGGAACCCAAGAAAGAAACATATATCTGCACGAGGAGATAACTTATCTGGACTGCTGGACCAATATTAAAAACATGAGTAAAACATGCATGCCCAAAGACACAATGCACAACAAAGAACATAGGTTATTCGAGGTACATGGTAGAAAAGGGAGCCTACCCCCCTTCCCCTGCACCACAAACACTCGAGGGCATCCTATTAAGCAAAAGACAGGTGTAAGGAGAGCATCAATCCAAACTTTTAGGAACATATGAAAGACAGAGACAGTAGTGAATAAATGTCTACTTTTTTATTCAGCCACTGCAGGGGTATGTACACAAGATGTTTGATAAATAATCCTTTTGGCCAAGAAAAGAGAATAAGCTCATTTTGAACAAATTCAAGTGCATTATCATATTGAAAATTTTGAATACCAAAGTCAAGCAAAATCTTTATTTCATGGTAAAATTAAGTGAATATTAAGAAATTCAGTACATGAAAAATCATCCACAAAGGACATAAAATATTGATGAAGTTAAATTCTACTATGAATGGATAAGAGAACAAAATGATATACTGGACTCTAGATGGAAAGAAGTCCTAATGTGTTCTCCAAATTAACACACTGAACCCTCAAAACAAGAAATAAACATAAAGGTTCTCCAAATTAACACACTGAACCCTCAAAACAAGAAATAAACATAAAGATGGTAAAAACCTGTTGCAAGAAACACCATCACAAAAATTGATGAATCTATAAGACAAGAACTAGACTTATCCCAACCACCATTGAAATAGTACATGTCATCTGCAACAATCCTTTTCTTTGTATAGAGATTTGAGTAACATAATGAGAAAGAAAATAACAGAGTAGTTATGAGATTTAGTTAGTTGACTAACTAATAAATGGTTTACGGAAATTTAAGCACATATAATACGGATGAAAGAGGACTAGAAAGAAATGAAAGAATATTGTATAACCAAACCATTAGGAACAATAAGCTTAGAGTGTAAAATATAATGGGTTTCAAGGATTGGAACAAATTAGCGCTACCTGTCATGTGTGAAGCACTCAATGACCCAGATGAAGTAGAAGACTAAGATTGGAGCTATTGAACCAGACAAGATTGTTATACTCCTCATAGGACACGCTAGACATGCACTCGCCAAGTACACTAGTATCTAGTAGAATCACTCATGGCAATAGACTTATAACTTGAGTCAGTTTTCATGGAGATCCCAACAGCGATCAAGATTATGGGGTTGAGACTGTGCCAACTGCCAACCATGATTAAACTATAACTGTAAAAATCTTGAGAAGAGAAATAGTTGTCTTTGGTGATTTTTTGGATTCTAAACATATGCTTCATTCACCGATGGTATGGATCATGGTCTTAAATTTCCATGAAAAATTATCAAAATTTTCACTTTTCCATGACATCAAAATTGAAATGGCAATCGATTTCAATTTTACAAAATTCCCATCAATATTTCACAGATCACTCAAATTTATCAAAATTAAACAAATTTCAACAGAATTTCAAATGTCGAATGAAATTTCCCTCAAATTCAAATTTGATATTCAAACCCAAATTGAAATTCCTCTCTGAATTTGTCTTCTTTTTCTTATTGAAACTACAAATTATTACAAGATTACGAATAACCTTCAGACTTCTGAAATTATATGAAAAATTAAACTTAGATATCAGCAACAACATTTTATTTGACCATTTATGTAACTATCCATATTTGTTTAGTATAAATTATTAACTGACTTATGAAGTTTATTTATATTAATTGAATATGTTTAATGTCATTACTATATTAAAGTTATTGCACCTTATACACCACATGCATGTTCTTGACAAAATTTTTTTACAACACTTTAGTTCTAGAACTTGTATTATGATGTCTATTGTCTATTAATAGCTTCGAAGGTTTCATCATAGAATTTCGTCCTTTATTGCACATGTCCAATATTTTTAAAATTGATATCGACATCGATGTAAAAATTTGCATTAAAATTTCCATACCTTTAAAGCCTCAAAATTTTAGTCAAAATCAAAATTTAGGACATAGTTATGAATTCACCAACAAGATTTTAACCATGGATGGATTGAAGCTAGCTTAAGACTCAAACCCAAACAAATGACTTTTTCATACAGATGAAAAATGCAAGTCTGATTTTTATCTTGTGAGAAGCTTTTGTGAAGGTAATCCCATGTAGCTTTAGCTGTTGTATGAAACATCGTAAGCGTAGCAATTTGTTGAGTTAAGGCTCATATTTAGAGGGTTATTGACATGATGCCCATTAAAAATGAGAAAGCTCACTCCCTCCACGTGCAAAACTTTCTTGTCTACTAAAACCAAGGCCAATGGGGGTGCAATGAGGAGGGGGGCTATGCCCCACACAATACAGTACAGTACGTTTGAGCCAGGGCTCAATGTAATTGTATTATCGTATAAGGGTATTTTTGGTTTTCATATGATCTCTATATATACATGTTGTAGTTGAGGGTTGAAACCCTAAGGCAATTTTCGCTTCAAAAAAGTGGAAATTGTGCAAGGCTCATCGGAGGTAGGCACATTGTCGAACCACGTAAATTTGTTGTTTTTCTTCTATCTTTTGATTTTCTATATTTTTTGCATTTGATATGTGTGTGCGCATAACCTTAGGGCATGACTTCACAACACAATTCATAGCGCCACGCTATCCTACAATCATACAAGCAATATATCATTCTCTTTCATCCAATCTTCATAATCCTTGGAGATTGGAGATGGAGGAGAATGCAGCAAGCACTTGGACGTCCCCATTGCATTAATATACATTTGCACTCCTTTAGACTAGAACATGTAATTGGAGGATCAAACCAACTTGATGGCTGTGATCTTTCCTTGTAGCATCCATCAAAACCATGCATGATACACCACAATCAGCACACACTAACGCCAATGTCAGTACCAGGAATGAACACAGCAACAATGCAGAATCAGGTAACACACACTACCACAAAATAGCACAGCAGACTTCAAAGGTCTGGAATTTGAAGAGGCAGCTAGGATTACAGAAATTTGAAGGGAGCTCAGGTGCAACGATAAGGTCTTCGCCGTGTGACCTAGATGGAGGTCACGGGTTTGAGGTGCGGAAATAGCCTCTTGCAAAAATGCAAGCTAAGGCTGCATACTATAGACCCAATGTGGTCCGCCCCTTCCCCCGACACCGCATACGCAGGAGCTTTGTACACCAGGCTGCCCTTTTTAGGATGAATCAAACACAAGTTGTCTCTCACTGCCAAAGTTGACTTTGACCACACAGAACAGAGCATACCACAACTAAGAACTGGACATTTTAACAGCAATGCATGCTCAAAAACAACATGGCAGCAGCTAGAAGCATATACAGGCATGACCAAGAGATCACGTACACTTAAAACATCATAACAGCATCATCACTCGACAAGCAAGCAGAGTAAGCATCAGAACAGCAACAGCAGTCTGCAAGAAACAGTATGTGGCTGTCTTTCCATCAGCAAACTACCATGAGCGACATAACACCCACAAGAGTTGCTGCCAGCTGAGAAAAGGAGATGAAACACTAAACAACTCTCAACCCAGAGAAGAGATCTCTACTTTAAGAATCAACAAGGGAGAGAGAAAAAAAGGAAGATAAGTGACTGCAACTAAGTCAAATTGATCGGGTTTAGAGAAGTTTAGCACTCTAATACCATGTTGCAAATATGAAATAAATTGACATTTCAATGAATAAAAATACAGCACTTAGTGTGAGAAAGGGAGAAGAGAAAATGAGATCAGAAAGAGAAGACCAGTGAGCAACCCCTGGAGCTTGCACCTGTTGTGTGACCCGTTGGTCCTAAGCAATGCCTTGCACAAAGTGAGGCACCTAGAAACAGCTCTGCTTCATGTTACAGGGCAATAAAATTGAATTTTCTCTTTATATATTATTACTAGTAGGACGCAAAAGACAAAAATATTCCCACTCACGCCACCTAATTACTAAAATAACATTTTCTCTTCTAATATTTGCCCAAATCTCTAGTATGTAATTTAAATAGCATGGAAGAAAATTACAAATATGTAAAGTAATATGTTGTAAATATGTAAAGTAATATGTTGTCGATTCAAATAATTATCTTAAATAGAAGCACCAAATCAGAATGATAAAAGTCTATTAATGAACTTAAACTAATTTATCTAGATAAGATGCACGCTATCAAATGGAAAAAAAAGGGGGGGGGTACAATTACTTAACAAGACTGAGGAATATAACAAAAATAATTATTTTATAGAATATATCTCCAAGCAAAGGAGCATGGAAGAAAAAAAATGTCAAAAGAACAAAACTTAACCGTCAACATTTAATTCAATCAATTAAGGATGAAGAAAAAATGAACTGATGAGTGAATAATTCAAGGACAAAAAAAATAAAAAAGAAAATGAAAATGGCCTGCAACAAAATAAACTGATGGAGAAGGTGAGAAGAATGAAAGTGACAAATCAAGTGGCCCTAGACCCATCCCTAAAGGCAGAAAGAAGACTAGAACCTTTTTTGATTCTCTCTTGTGCATGCAGATACAGAGTACCAGAAAATGCCACAGTGCGAACAAAGAGACAACATCCATCTTCATTATTACTCGACTCAAACAATCTAGTCAATTACAAAATAATAATAATACTATAACACTTTAAGTAAGATGTAATTCAAATAGAATGGAGTTAATTAAATTCAAACGACAACAGAAGAAAGACATTTGAACAATTAACAGAACAGGTCGGGAAAATTGCTCATAACATAAAATAAGTAGGGCAAACTGTAGAATCATATTTAACTTACCAAAAGTTGTATTTAATCGATATACACACACACATCTAATAACAAAAAATTAAATTGAATAGTGTCAGCTCTCCGGTGAGTCATGTGCCCAAGTAATAATATAAATAATTGAAATTAAGAAGAGTAAAACAAATAATAAGTTGAAAAAATAGAAACAGAGAAGATGGAGAAGATGTGTTGTCATTGTTGATTAATGAACCAACACTATCTCCTTAAAAAGAAATAAAGACACCACATGATGACAGGTGATGCCCCTAAAAAGACATCTATTATGAATAGACACCTTTCAACATCATAAGAGGAAAAACTTGAAAGGAGACATTTGAAAAGTTTTAGAACTTCACTTGATTTCCAACATGGTTCACCCCAAAGTGGATAACAGTGTCAGCTCTCCAGTGAGTCACATGCCCAAATAATAATATAAATAATTGAATAATTGAAATTAAGAAGAGTAAAACAAATAATAGGTTGAAAAAATAGAAACAGAGAAGATAGAGAAGGTGTGTTGTCATAGTTGATTAATGAACCAACACTACCTCCTTAAAAAGAAATAAAGACATCACATGATGATAGGTGATGCCCCTAAAAAGACATCTATTATGAATAGACACCTTTCAACATCATAAGAGGAAAAACTTGAAAAGGGACATTTGAAAAGTTTTAGGGCTTCCCTTGATTTCAAACATGGTTCACCCCAAAATGGATAATAGATGCATCAGGGAAGGATTCAGAAACGTACTTCTTATTTTGAAGTATTAGAGTTGAATGTTGTTGTTGGGACTTCTTAGAAACATCATACACAATGTATTAGGGTTTAATGATGAAAAGAGATTGTTCGAGTGTGAGAGTACTTTTGAGTGCTTGGTGTTGGGGCTTCAGATTGAGAGGTTTTGTGATGCCATTACCATATCCTCCGTAATTCTTGTTAGATATCCAATTTGTTTGTCATTCAATAGTCGTCCCTGCAAGCATAAGCATCAATTTCCAAACCATATATATGCATGGTTGATTTTCTCTCTTTCATCTCTTCTCTTTAGCATTCATTCACATTATCTTTGCATCATACAACATCTTGCACCAATCCTTTCAATGTTCCACACAAATGCACAAGCATACACATGGACATGTGCATAGTTATAAACCATGCTGAAACAAAGGCTAAAAATCTGCATATGCTTGAATAGCATCTGTCCTACCAAACCTTCCATAAAGAAGGCAGGACAAATGAAAATGATAACAAGTAGCAGGATTGTCTAAGTAAGATCCAATTCAAGTCTGACATTCACTTAACCGAAACTAGAGAAAATCATGGTTTTAAATCACAATAGCGGGTAACGTAATGTAACGGGAAGTTGGAGTAGCGGATGTCACATAACAAGAAGTGGGTACGACTATGAATTTTTTTCAAGTATGCACAACCTTGTGCATATTAGTGTACTTGCATGTTTTAAACTTTTAACCCTTCTTAGAAAGAGTTTTAGTGTATTTTAGATCCTTTTGTTCAACTAACTAAGTCGTTTGGTAAGGGAAAGAAGTTTACATTTATTTTAAACCACCATTGACAAAAAAATTACATGTGTATGTGTATTTATACTTCTCATTGTTATTATGTGTGATAAATTCTTATGTGTGCTAAATTAATTAATAAAACAAAATACATTATACACTCCATTAATCTATTAGACACATAAGACATACGAATAATACAAATATAAAATAACTAGAAAAGAAATAAGGCTGAAGTTGAAAAATAAAGAACATAAATATCAAATTGTTAACATGATCAAAATAAAATATTTTCCTAACAAGTTAGTATTTTCAAATAATTAATTAATGCATCTCTTGTGAGTATTTTTTTTTTTTTTAAGTAAATTTTGTATCATTATCATTTCATTGTAATCCTTTCCCCCTCTTGCCACATAGTATATTAAGAATGATTTATGAAAGCAGGGAAAAAGTGAGAAGAAAAAGTAAAAAATAAAATAATTTTTTTGGGATAACAGTCCTGTAGCGGTTACATAACGGCCATAGCGGCATTTAGGTTACAGTCACAGTCCATAATGGCAGCTACGGCCATGATTCTTCTTCCCACCGATTTCGCAGTGTGTAACTGTATCGGTAATCCAAAAAACCATTACGTAATGTTGTTATGTAACAATCACAACCGTTATTTTCAGAAAATATAAATTTTTTCTCTATAATTGCATGGCACAGTTCACTAGTTGCTTGATTCAAACTAGTTGCTTGGTTCAACACTCATCTCAAACAAATAAGATTAACCTAAAATTTCAGAGGAAAGAGAATGAACAATGAAAATTGTCACGTTAGAATACAGTTGCCAATAACACAGGAACTTCAGCCTCAATTAACATTTGTATGCTAAAGTTAAAAATAGGTACCTTTTGGGTTCGGCTATCATTATTTCAATTTCACCCAAATGAGGATCATCCAAGTCATTCATGTATAAATTCACATCACCGACCATGGCTGGAAAAAGGCACTGTTAATCTCTTACAAAAGGAGAGAACTAAAATCTTTACAACAAATCCAAGTAAAATTTGACCATCCAACTGCCACACGCCAATCAAATTTATTTAATTGAAATGCAATAATATATGTTTATGAAACATAAGATAATAACCCTTCCATAAAAAATAAATAAATAAATAATCAGTAAGCAAGGAGCGCGCTTGGCAGTGAATTGACCTTCAACATGGGGATCTCCATGGACGAAGTCTCCCACAATCATTTGCTTATCCAAAACAATGAAAGTCTGCTCTGCAAAACCCATCTACTAAACATTAATTCCCGATCAAAACAATTGGATAAAGATATGAGCGAAAGGTAAACAAAGCAAGAGCTTCTGTGTGTTTGTGTGTGTGTGTGTGTGTGTGTGTGTGTGTGTGTGTGTGTGTGAGAGAGAGAGAGAGAGAGAGAGAGAGAGAGAGAGAGAGAGAACTGTTGGGGTCTAGGGACCAAGATAGCTGCATCTCGTACTCCTGGTCAAGTGAGAGGGGCTCCGAACCAGTTGCTTGCAGGAGAGCGGGGTCTTGCATCCATTGATGGTACTGCGAGACGTGGGCTTCCATGTACGGTACCAGTATCACCTTCTTCCCCTCCAAACTTACTCTCATCTTCTCCATCTCTCTCCCTCCCTCTCTCGCTCTCTCTCTCACCTTTGCGTTTCGCAATGTGAGTCCACGGAGCGGGCTGTACATGCAACTGCTGCCTGCTAGTGCGCATTTTCGTTTTCCTTTTTCTTTTTTGGAAGGAACGGGTGTGTTGGGGTGCCAAAGCGGGCGGGCGGCCGGTCCCGACGGATCGGTCGCCAATGGGTCGAATCATAACCGAGTTAAATGAGTCACACAGGTGTCAATCTTAACCCATCCAATTTATAAAGGGATAGATCTTGGGTCATTGTTTACAAATTTTAATTTATTTATTTTAAAATATTTTAAAAATTTTATATAAAATGACATTTTAAAAACAAAATACTGCATTTTATTCATTAATATCTAAAAAAATAACGTGGAAAGAAAAAGAAGAGGAAAAACAAAAATATTCCCAAAAAAATGTAACTTTGTTTGCTATTAAGGAAAACAAACGGGAATGATATTATTTAATAATATTATTGACATTAATTTTGAGTTTTTACAAAATACAAGGGAAGAAATTGAAAATATAAGAAGAAGAAAAGAAGAATAAGAAGATGAATCACTTGCGGGGGACGAGCGGCTGTCGGATTGATGGTGAATGCCACTAGCCCGGCGGTGGGCGGTGCGGCACCTGATGATGGCAGTAGTGGTGATTCTTCGCGGAAGTTGAGTATAGTGAAGATCCTTTGTGGACGAGAGTAATGGCAGTCGGCGAGACAAGTTGGCTGTGAAGAAGTAGGCAGCAGCCATGGCTGTTGCTTGAGGCGGGGCAGTGTGCAAAGGTCGAGCGATGGCGGTGGAGTTGTGATGAGGGCAGTGAGTGGTGGCCTCGACTAAGAGAGAGAGAGAGAGAGAGAGAGAGAGGATACAAGAATAATACGGCGATTGGGTTACAGGCGCAGCAGCTATAACTCAAAGAGGAAAAGGAAGAGACCATAGGAGAGGAGGAGAGAAGAGGAGAGTCGAGAGCCGCCACACGAAAGCCTGAAAGGAATTAGGAGGATTAAGGTTTTTTGTGCGGGTGGGTGGGTTATGAAGTATATAAAGGATCCAACTAAACGGATCACTCGACGAGTGACCTGACCCGAACCCGATTGAACCTATTTATAAACGGGTCAACCCGTGACTCGCCTATTTATTAAATAGGTCGACTCCCCTAAACCTGAATCCGTTTTAAATGGGAAGTCGTTTTGCCAGCCCTACGGGTGTGAATACTTATATAATTAAGAATACTTATATAATTAAGAGAAACTAGCCATATGCACTCTCATTTTTTAAAATTTTAAAAAAAATAATAATATATAATTAAATAGTATAAGGTTATTATGAGATAATTGTAAATAGTTGTAAGAGTAATTTTGGGATAATTATCAGTAGTTATAGTGATAAATTTGACATAATTACAAGAATATTTGGGTATAATTGTGAGTAGTTAAAGGAATATTTTGGAATAATCTTTGATAATTATAAAGACAAATTTGACATTTTTAAAAGAAGACACTAAAGGAATAATCCCCTTCATAGAATTAGAGAAGAGCATAAATGTTACGCCTTTTACCCATAAGTCAAGCAAAATTTGCAAATACAAATCATCATCCTTTAACAAAATTTATCAGTGTTTTCATAGTGCATTTTGCAGCACAATGTGTCAAACAATTAGCATGTTTAGAAATATAACATATAAGATCATTAATAATGTCAGACAAAATAGTTTTAATGTCATGAAGTAGAATCGACGAATCCCAAATTGTTGTCAACAACTTCCTTAGCATTAGAACATGTAAGAATTGATACGGCCTTCATTTTAGTAGCTTCTATTACTGCTTCCTAAGTGGCGATTTGCTTCAGCCTGAAAGTATGAGACGACACTAAATTTAATACCTTTCAAATAACGTACTCTTCTAGTTATGGATTGAATAACCAATCTAGCGGAGAACAACTAAACTATCCCAAGTAGCACAGCAAGATATAATTAAATCTAGTGAAAATGGATTGGGTATGGCATAGTGAAAGGTTAGGAAATCTATTCTACAACCCCAATCCTCGTTGTGATCCTAAGAAATGCATCCACAAGCCTCATTAATGATGAAAATATGATCAAAGATTTTGTTAAAATGGCATTATTTTTCCCTCTCCAAATTGCCTAAGCAAATGCAGCTAAAACAATGAGGAAATTTAGAATATCATCTTCACCCGAATTCATAGAGGAAATGAAATTGAGGAGCTCACACCAGTTCTAAAAACCCCATCAACTTCAACTGGATGAGGAGGCAAACCAAATGTTTTGAATACCTGGACTTTGTGAGAAAAGATTATGAAAGTGCGGTATGCTTAGGTACCACTTGTCGGCCCGGGAGTATATAGAGTCAGAAGGGGGGGTGAATGGACTCTTTCGCGTAAATTGGACTTTCTCTACAAAATAAAATTCTTGTCAAGATTCAAGCAATTATATCATAAGATATCGAATGTAAATCAAGCACAAGACATAAAATAAAGAGTATAAGGTAGAGAAGCTTAACATAGAGTTTTAACGTGGTTTGGCACCAAGCTTACGTCCATGCCTTGAGACCAACTCAAGGATTCCACAATCCACTATAAACTCCTTTACCAGAGGAGAAGCCTTTACTTAGGAACAAATCCCTACCACTCACCAAGAGCCACAAGGTTCACCAAGAAGCCTTGCAAATATAGTTCACAAAGAACCTTCACCAATTGGTTCACAGAGAACCTTTTACAACAAGATGGGTATACAAAGAAATGTTCCTCAAATAAGCTGATATCAAATACAAAACAAACCTCACAACAATCTCTCAAGTAATGATTCAAACAAGATAAGTGAGCAAGAGAGAAATGAGCACTTGTGAATATCAACTAAAATGCAAAGTGCCTAGGTTTTGTATTCAAAGATATTTTTCACTAAGAACTTGTAAAATCACCAAAACCATGTCTAAACAAGTCTATAGACTTGTATTTATAGCCAAAAACCCATGCTAACTGTTATCAAACCATTGGGAGCAAATCCTAAAAGAAACTAGCTGTTTTCTAGCCATTGATGTTTAGTTCACGATGTTAATCGTTGACAAGTCTACCCCAATCGTCGACGAGTCATCCTTAGTCATTGACGAATCATGCCTTTTCATTAACGAGTCACTTGAACTGAAAACTTGTTCTGGCTACTGGAAAAATTTATCGAAGAGTCAATGTCATTCGTTGACGAGTCCTTGCAATTCGTCCACGATTTAATGCCATTTGTCGACGATTGACCAGGGCAGAAACTCAATTAGGCTACTGGTTCAATTAGTCGACTAATGCACCCAATTAGTCAATGATTCCCCTGTTTTTTCTTAGAAAAAATCCTTTAAAAGACTTAGAACATTCTTGAACAAAAGTATATTAAAGATATTAAGTCAAATGAAGATTAATACTTGTCCAAATAAGTTTCCCCTTGAATATAAGATATCTTGTTTATTAAAACACATTCGAAAGCTTATTTTGATATCTGATATGCTAGTATGCCCTTTATAAAAATATACTTGACTTTCTTGAGTCTTTAGGACATAAAACATGTTTTGAAAAAACTGGGACTAAGTATGTAAATGTTCAAAAAATCAAAATGTTTGAAAACTTGTCTGTAGAGACCTAAATTCGAAAAATAAAGAAATGAATGAGAAAAGAAGGAAAGGGAAAATAAAAAGGGGATTTCAGCATGCCTCATCGACGAGTCCTCTATGTTCGTCGACAAAGGCCTTTTAGTGGTTCGTTGCCGAATTATACAGCTTCGTGGATGAAGAGATCCAGAACGTTCAGAAAATATCAAGTTTAGGGTTCGTCGACGAGGTCCTTCTTTCATCGATGAACGACCTTCAGTAGTTCGTCAACGAAGGCGCCATTCGTTGACAAATTTGACCGGGTCAAGGGGTCTATAAATAGAAATTTTGTTAGCTTCTTCATTAAGAAACATAATTTCTCTCTCTCTCTCTCTCTCTCTCTCTCTCTCTAAACCACGCCCACACTCTCTCTCTCTCTATGATTTCTCACCGCTCGTTGACAAATTCGACGATCGAAAGTTACTACAAGAGTCTAGGGGAGATCCTCTGCAAGTCTAGCAAAATAGATCTTTGATCTGAGCTTTTCGGGCATTACTCCAAAATCATGGTAAGTAGGATAATTTAAGGCTTTATAATTGTTGTGAACTATAAGAAGGCCTAGGAAATGATTAATGGTTGCTGATATAGAGTTTGTGTTGATTTATTTGGAAAAAATGTGGTTTTAGGATTTTGAACTACAAACACTGTAGGGCGTGGAGTTTGGGGTTTCTAGTGGGTTTTCTTGTAAGTCAGGTAAGGGGATTTGTCTTATATCAGTTACTTTTGAAATCTGAATCGGTTAAACTACATTTTATGGTTTCGAAAAAATTAGGGTTTTGGGGTGTGGTCTCTATTTTTCTTTAAACTTATATATTCTTATTATATTAAAAGTTGGAGATGCTTGAAACCTTGTTTTATGTAAATTGTAGTTTTACCAACCATTTATTATATTATAGCATATTCAATCAAATGAGTATGGCATGAGATGAAAAATGTGAATGAACTGAAGTAGTGAAATATTGGCATGAAATATGGGAACTGGAGTTCTAAATTGTTTTCAGGGGATGTGGAAAATGAGATGTCGGTTTAAGACTGAGGGCCGTGAATGCCTGGTAATACCGATGAATGAATGAGTTTGTGAAAAATACAGAAATTGCTTAAATGTTTTATGGAATGAAAATAGGTTACTGTGTTTTCGTTATAAATTGTATATATGATGTATGAACCACCTGAGGAACTGGTTACTGTGAGAGCACGATACCATTGCTAGTGGGTGATACAGTGCAACTACACCTTATTGGTAAGGGTGGGTATCCCAAAAGTCGATTGGTCACTAAATTTGGTTTTTGATCCAGGGTGGGATTGACCAAAGCGGACTTGTAACATTGAAGTGATTAGACTGGTGGGCCTCTAGAGCTAGATTGGGTCTATAGACCGCACAACCCGTACCATGGGGGAAGTAAATGGTATTTATGTGGTGTTCCTAGGCAGGGATGAGTTTGATATGCATATACATGATTTAAAAATAAATTGGGTGGAGTTACAACTTTGAGTACCGAGCTGAGGGATTTTATAGTGTATGGACATGTATCCTACCCCAACCTCGGGAACTCTCGCTGGTAATGAGCCACACTATCTTTTTTAGGAATTATATACATATCTTCTATATTATATGGTTGAGAATGTTTTAAACGTGTAATTCTTTTTAGTTAAACTTACTATTGTTTTTCTGTTAGAATAAACTCATCTAGTCACACACTGATGTAATATGATCCACCTCGCTAAGAAGTGTCTCACCCCAATATACAAATCTTATTTCAAGTCCTGCAGGAAACCGGACCTAACATTCTAGTGGTTTCTTAAGCATAGTGTTTTGGGAGTTCTTTTATGTAATTACTTGTGTAAGTACTGGACTATGATCAGGTTATCTTTTGGGTTGTAATAGA
The DNA here is from genome assembly GCF_029873635.1 of Malania oleifera. Classification (NCBI taxonomy): domain Eukaryota; kingdom Viridiplantae; phylum Streptophyta; class Magnoliopsida; order Santalales; family Ximeniaceae; genus Malania; species Malania oleifera. Next base: position 102,515,019 of record NC_080418.1, on the reverse strand, counting down.
AACATTGGAAGCATTTATGTAATATTATTGACTTAGAACTCTGGTGTGGTATTTTGAAGATTGAAACTTTTTCGTTGCTTTATTGTATGTTGTTTATGGATAGGGCAACCGTGAACTCTTCAGGGTCGGACCCTCTTGTAAATGGTATCAAAGAGTATTTTATTTTATGTTATGTTTTCTAGCACTCCGGCCCTACATGGCGGGTGACCGGTGCAAACTGCAAGTGCACAGTATCGTAGTTTTATAATATAATGATGTGTAGAGTATCGTCTTCAGGGATTGATGTCTTAATTTTACCAAGTACTGAAATTTTACTAACCTTGATTTTATTTAGAAAAATTAATAATTTTAGACTGTAAAATTTAAACAAAGCTACTTTAAATAAACTATTCAGGAGAATTTAAAAACGGATACCGCGTGTCAAATTGATGATGGTGAAAACTTCTAGGAAACCGATTTCACCTAATTTCTCACTATGCTTTACTCATTTAGCTAATTCAACTTCGTTTTCTCTGTTTGTTAGCAAATCACCAATCTTTCCAAAAGTCTCTTTCGATAGTCAATCAAAACCTATTCTTGTTTATTATTTAACATAAGAGTATGCAAATTAATAACGCAATAATGCAATAAGACCCTCGATTCATACACGTCTTTCGATCTCTATATTTACCTACGCTGAATTATTCAAGATCTATCCTATAATCCCCCCTTTGGGTAGCAAATCACAAGACTAAAATCATTTAATTAATGACCAGTTAATTAAAAGCATTAAGTACAAACAAACATTAATGAAAACTACTTTAGATTAGCATCAAAGAGCAAGCATAGTTCGAAATTGGCTACATCGTTTTCCTAGAATTCAAAAATTTAGTTCATTCCGAAAATTAAGTCCAACATAACAGATTTCACCGTATTTTCTTCAATTTGGAGCGTACGGGAAAGATCAACACTCGCCGCACCGCCGTCGCGTGTCACGAACACCCCGAATAACCGCCGTTGTTCGCCGCCTTCTGATTCTGAAAAGATATTATTTTTACGTGCTTCCAACTCTCCTTTGTTGGTTGTGTGTGTATCTCCGCAGCACCCCCAAAAGAAAACCACAAGAAAGCTCCCAAAAAATAATTTTTCCAAGAAACTTTCTGTGATTTGGCCTCCCTTGTGAGTCTCACCAAAAAAAAAAAAAAATTTCTATTTTTCTCCTATGGTGCAGCCTTTCCCCCCAGCACAGCGCACGCTGCCCCCCTCTTCTCTTCTTGCGCACCCCTCTCTCCCAAGGAAACCCTCCTCTTTGACTTTTTCATTCCTTTCCTTTTGTCTTTTCTTTCTTTGCTTTTCATTCCTTTCTTTTGTCTTTCCATTCTTTTGTCTTTCCTTTCTTTGTACCCAGCGCCTCACCCTTCTGAGATGACCCGGCTGCATGGCCGGGTCACATCTCATTTTTTTATTTTTTTATTTTATTTTTTTTTCAAAGGTACACGAACTGCCCTCCTTTTTCAAGCCCACTTTCGACCCTCTTACAGCTCGTAACTCTCAAAACTTAAAACACAAAAGATGTAGAGCTCTTTTTTCATCTTTTCCTAGAATTTTGAATCATCTCGATTGAAGCTCAGATGAGAAAGTTACGCCAAGATTACGAAGAATTGTCGAAATAATCCATAAAACGGCATATGCTAACTTCACGTCTGATTTCGATCTTGATGCATCCATTATTCCGCAAAATGCAAAACATGAAAATTGTAGAACATTTTCTTATCTTTCTATGGCATCCTGAATAATCTGAATCGGAGGTTGGATGAGAGAGTTACACATAGATTAAAAAGTGTCGTCGGTTTTTAGCTTCCGATAGTTGCCCTACAAGAAAAAATACCAAAATTTCATAAATTACTTAATAAAACTCAAATATTATAAATAGAACATAATGTTAAAATATTGAGAGTAATTAGGCATTTAAATACAAAATAGGATTCCCAATGCATGATTTAAAGCACCTAATTACGCAATTTAAGCGTGTAATCAGCGGGTCGGGGCATTATAGTTGGTATCAGAGCTAATTAGGTTGTTAGGTCTTGTAGACTTGGTTAGATGAGGTTAGGAGGTCATACCAGAGTATAGGAAGATAGGAATGGGTAGAATAGGAATGTTAAGTTTTTGCTTCATAAGCGTGGAGACAGAAATCCATTGGCGTACTTCTATGTTTTTATAGATCAGTTAACGGGTTTAGAAAATCACGGCAATCCATTGACGGTTTTGTTTCCAAGTAGAGGGGCGGAAGTTGAGTTAGAATTAGAAGTATTAGGCTGGTAGAGTATGTCGTCATTATGGAGGATAAGTTTTTAAAGTAAATCTTATGGTATTGTAGTTGTAGCAGATATGTAAGGTACTAAGATTCTAAACAATTTTCTCAATTGTCTCTTTAGGATGGAGTCCAGGGATAATACTACCAACGTTGGAGGCGGTAGCAGCGAGAGAGTTGCCCATGAGGGTGGCAGTGACTCTATAATAACATTCCGGGACTTCGCCCAACGGTTTATGGTGGAGGTTACGCGGAATGCTAGAAGGCAAGACCATCCCACAGCTGAGCTAGGAGGTTCTATTGATTAGTTTACCCAATTGAAGCCTCTTGCGTTCATAGGGAGTACAGACCCGATCCGAGAAAAGAATTGGATTTGGTAGATCAAGAAGATCTTAACTATTTTATGTTGCATTGATGTGCAGAAAGTGCTCTATGCGATGTTCAAGTTGACTAGAGAAGTCAAGAGATGGTGGGAATCGGTGAAGCTACTTGAGGCATAGAGATTAGTGTCGGTGGCGATGACATGGGACGGTTTCAAAGAGGTTTTCTTTGAGCGGTACTTCTCAGCCACGGTCAGGAATGCAAAGATGGAGGAGTTTATGGTCCTAACTTAGGGGTAGCTAACGGTGCAGCAATACGCCGCCAGATTCATGGAGCTTTCTCACTTTGCTCCGTTTATGGTACTAGATGTGGCAAGGAAAGCTTGAAAGTTTGAGAGGGGTATGAAGAAGGAGATATAGAAGCAAATGGAGATACTGTAGATTCAAGACTTTGCTATGCTGGTGGATAAGGCCACCATGGTAGAGGAGAGCTTGGAGAAGGATATAGAGGTTCAGATTCTGAAGAAAAGGCCAGCACCTTCCAGTTCGTATTCAAGTGCGAGGCAGGGTTTTTGGAGGAAGTATGGGCACGACAAAGGCTAGCATTAGGATACGGGTGCTAGGGCATTTCAGGGTACCACATCACACCCTATTTGCCCTAGGTGTGGCAAGTGGCATTCGGGAGAATGTAGGGTTAGACCAGGTGACTGCTATCGGTGTGGTTAGCTCGGACATAAGATGCATGAGTGTCACGTGCCGTCAAATTTTCCACCTCCGCAGCTACAGTATCGGGGTGGTAGCTAGACACCACGTGGAAACTACCAGAGGGGTATGACTCAGGCCAAGGTATATTCTTTAACTCCTGGCGATGCTGAGAACGTTGGTGACATGGTGACATGTACTATTTCCATTTTGTTAAATAGTGCCACTATACCATTTGATTCAAGTGCAACATATTCATTCATTTCTCAAGAATTCATTAAGTTGTGCGGGGTAGAACCACAGTTGTTATATGTTGAGTTAGAGGTGGTCACACCAGCAAAGGCAGGGATAGTGTGTAATAAAGTAATCCGAGACTGTCTGGTAGAGATTCAGGGTAGAATGATACTTGTTAGTTTGATTATATTTGATATGCATGGCTTTGATCTTATTGTAGGTATAGATTGGTTAGCAGTCAGTTATGCGAGTATTGACTGCCATAGGAAGGAGGTAGTCTTCCAACCTCTTGGGGAGCCAAAGTTTATATTTGTTGGGTCGTGTGTGCGCTCTACACCACGGATCCTTTCAGCCATGTAGACGAGGAGATTACCTTTAGAAAGATGCTAGGGTTATTTAGCATTCATAAAAGAGGCACCGAGGGAGGAACGTAAACTGGAGGATATCCCCATGGTGAGGGAGTTCTCAGATATTTTTATAGAGGTCTTGTCGGGATTGCCTCTTGATCGTGAGGTGGAGTTCGCTATAGAGTTTACTCCAAGCGCAACACTGATTTTGAAAGCTCCGTATCGTATGGCTCCAACAGAACTGAGGGAATTGAAGGAGCAGCTATAGGAGCTACTAGATAAGGGTTACATCCAACCAAGTGTTTCACCCTAGGGAGTACTGGTGTTATTTGTAAATAAGAAGAAGGATGGGTCAATGAGGATATGCATCGACTACAGAGAGATAAACAAGGTGACAATGAAGAACAAATACTAGTTACCCAAAATCGATGATCTGTTTGACCAATTACAGGGCACACAAGTTTTCTCTAAGATCGATCTGTGATCCGGGTATCATTAGCTGAAGGTGAAATCAGAGGACGTACCAGAGACTATATTTCAGACTAGGTATGACCACTATGAATTTCTGGTTATGCCTCCCAGATTTACTAATGCTCCTACGACATTTATAGACTTGATGAACAGGGTGTTCCACAAGTATCTGGACCAATTTGTGGTTGTTTTCATTGACGACATCTTGGTTTATTCAAGGAGTCCCGAGGAGCATGCAATTTATTTGAGGTTGGTGCTTCAGGTACTCAAGGAGAAGAAATTGTTTGCGAAATTTAAGAAGTGCGAGTTCTAGTTAGAGCAAGTGGCATTCATGGGGCATGTAGGGTCCAGAGAAAGGGTATTAGTGGACCCAAGTAAGATAGAAGTGGTAGTGGACTGGACGAGATCGAAGAATGTTCAGGAGGTCAGGAGTTTTTTAGGTCTTGCTTCTACTACCGACGGTTTGTAGCAGGGTTCTCCAGACTATCAGGTCCATTAACACAACTTATAAGGAAGAACGTAAAGTTTGAAAGGATTGATGAGTGTGAGTAGAGTTTTCAAAAACTGAGCAGCGACTGATTACTGCTCCAGTTCTGACCATTCCGTCAAGGGATGGTGGATTCATTATTTACAGTGATGCCTCAAAGAAAGGTCTTGGGTGTGTTCTAATGCAACAGGGAAAGGTAATTTCTTATGCTTCTCATTAACTCAAAGAGTACGAGAAGAACTACCCAAGACATGATATGAAATTAGCAGTGGCAGTGTATGCATTGAGGATCTGGAGGCACAACTTGTACGGTGAAAGGTGCGAGATTTTTACCGATCATAAAAGTCTTAAATACTTTTTCACTCAGACGGAGCTGAACATGAGACAGAGGAGATGGTTGGAGCTGATAAAGGACTATGATTGTACCCTTAGTTACCACCCTGGAAAAGCTAATGTGGTAATTGATGCTTAGAGTCGGAAGTTAGTGGATGCGTTAGTCTCAGTAGTGGGTGTTTAACATCAAATTGGTATGGACCTGGAAAGGGTAGGCGTGGAGTTAGTGGAAGGAAGTCATCATGCTTTCATTGGTAGCTCGGTGGTACAACTGACCTTATGGGAAAGGATCAGAACAACTCAAACGAAAGATTCAGAGCTATTAGAGGTTATAAAGGGAGTGCGGAATGGGTTGAAATCGGATTTCAACATCTCAGATGATAGGATGTTGAGATTCCATACTAGGATTTGCGTATCGAATGACGCCGAGATCAAGCGGATCATTCTAGAGGAGGCACATCGTTCGCTCTACACAGTACATCTAGGAAGTACGAATATATTCAAGGATCTATAGGAATCTTTCTAGTGGTCTAATATGAAAAGAGAGATCGCCCGTTTTGTAGAGCAGTGCCTAGCATGCCAGCAGGTGAAAGATGAGCACAAGAGGCTAGTAGGACTGTTGCAACCACTTCTTATCCCTAAATGGAAATGGGAGCATATTTCCATGGATCGACTTTGTCATGGGTTTGCCATCAGTACTTCATAGGCAGAATGCAGGTTGTGGTTGACAAATTGACAAAGACAGCCCATTTCATCCCAGTTAAAGTCAGCTATTCCATGGATAGGCTGGTAGAGCTATATGTTTAAGAAATTTTCAGATTGCATGGGGTACCGGTGTCTATTATTTCAGATAGGGATCCGCAGTTTACTTCCCAGTTCTGGAAGAGTCTTTAGGAAGCATTAGGATCTCAACTCACATTTAGTATAGCGTGTCACCCACAGACATATGGTCAGTCAGAGAGGACCATCCAGACCTTAGAGGATATGTTACAAGCGTGTGTACTGGATTTCGATGGTAGTTTGATCAAAAATCTACCATTAGTTGAGTTCACCTACAACAACAGTTATCAAGCCAGCATCGGGATAGCACTGTATGAGGTACTGTATGGTCGAAGATGCTGATTTCTATTGTATTGGGATGAGGTCGGTAAGCTACAAATTTTAGGGCCGGAGTTTGTCCAGCAGGCTACTGTGAAGGTCCAGATTATCAAGGAGAGAATAAAGACAGCTTAGAGTCAGCAGAAAAGTTATACGGATACTCGCCGATGGGAGCTGGAGTTCGAGATAGGTGATATAGTATTTTTGCAGATTGCTCCAATGAAAAGGGTAATGAGATTTTAGAAAAAAGGGAAGCTAAGCCTTAGATACGTCGGGCCATTCGAAATCCTAGAAAGATTTGGTTCGGTGGCGTACCGGATAGCATTACCCCCAGCATTGTATAGGATCCATGATGTGTTCCATATGTCCATGCTTAGGAGATATATCCCAAATCCTTCGCATGTGATCAGTTATGAGTCTTTGGAGCTCAGGGACACGTTAGTATATGAGGAAATACCTGTACAGATCCTAGATCATAAGGAGCAGGAGCTGCATACGAAGAGAATTCTGTTGGTAAAGGTATTGTGGCGTAATCACACAGTGGAGGAAGTTTCTTGAGAATTAGAGTCAGAGATATGTCAGAAGTACCCACAGTTATTCAGAGAGATGCTCAGAGCTGAATAAGTGAGTAGAGTGGTAAGTAAGTATCAATTCATATGTATAGTGTTTTAGCGTAGGTTTATTTATAACCTGGTGTATGTTTGGTCTTCGGGAGAGTTTTGTATGTATATTGTAATCTCCCTAGATAGTGTATGTAACCATGGTATTCCTCCGCCATAAGTTAGGGTAGGTAATAAATTTGGGACGGGGCCGCTATATGGGTGGCTACCGACTCTTCGGTAAAGATGGATTATGAGATAAAAAGTTCGAGGAAGAAATTTTTATAAGGAGGGGAGATTGTAGAGACTCAAATCCGAAAAACAAACAAATGAATGAGAAAAGAAGGAAAGGTAAAATAAAAAGGAGATTTCAGTAGGCTTCGTTGACGAGTCCCCTGTGTTCGTCAACGAAGGCCCTTTAGTGGTTCGTCATCGAATCTCAGAGCTTCGTCGATGAAGAGACCTACAACGTTCGAAAAATATCAAGCTTAGGAATTGTTGATGAGGTCCTTCTTTCGTCGATGAACGACCTTCAGTAGTTCGTCGACGAAGGTGCCATTTGTCGATGAATTTGACCGGGTCAAGGGGTCTATAAGTAGAAATTTTGTTTGTTTCTTCATTAAGAAACATAATTTCTTTCTCTCTTTCTCTCTCTAACCCGCGCCCACACACACACTCTCTCTCTCTCTACGATTTCTTGCCGTTCGTTGACAGATTCGACGATCGGAAGTTACTACGAGGGTCTAGGGGAGATTCTCTACAAGTCTAGTAGAACAGATCTTTGATTTGAGCTTTTCGGGCATTACTCCAAAATCAGGGTAGTAGGTTATTTAAAGCCTTTATGATTGTTGTGAACTATAGGAAGGCCTAGGAAATGATTAATGGTTGCTGATCTAGAGTTTGTGTTGATTTATTTGGGAAAAATGTGGTTTCAGGATTTTGAACTGCAAAAGCCGTAAGGCGTGGAGTTTGGGGTTTCAAGTGAGTTTTCTTGTAAGCCAAGTAAGGGGATTTGACTTACGTTAGTTACTTTTGAAATCTGAACTGGTTAAACTGTATTTTATGGTTTCAAAAAAATTAGGATTTTGGGGTGTGGTCTCTATTTTTCTTTAAACTTATATATTCTTATTATATTAAAAGTTGGAGATGCTTGAAAACTTGTTTTATGTAAATTGTAATTTTACCAACCATTTATTATATTATAGCATATTTAATCAAATGAGTGTGGCATGAGATGCTAAATGTGAATGAACTGAAGTGGTGAAATATTGGTATGAAATATGGGAACTGGAGTTCCAAATTGTTTTCATGGGATGTGGAAAATAAGATGTTGGTTTAAAACTAAGGGTTGTGAATGCTTGGTAATGTCGATGAATGAATGAGTTTGTGAAAAATACTGGAATTGCTTAAATGCCTTATGGAATGAAAACAGGCTACTGGGCTTTCTTTATAAATTGTATATATGATGTATGAACCACCTGGGGAACTAGTTACTATGAGAGCACAACACCATTGCTAGTGGGTGATACAGTGCAACCACACCTTATTGGTAAAGGTGGGTATCTGAAAAGTCGATTGGTCACTGGCTCTGGTGTTTGATCCAGGGTGGGATTGACCAAAGCAGACTTGTTACATTGAAGTGATTAGACTAGTAGGCCGCTAGTGCTAGAACGGGCCTACGGACTGCAAAACCCGTACCATGGGGGAAGTAAAATGTGTTTATGTGGTGTTCTTGGACAGGGATGAGTTCGATATGCATATACATGATTTAAAAATAAAATGGGCGGAATTACAACTTTGAGTACCGAGCTGAGGGATTTTATAGTGTATGGGCCTGTATCTTACCCCTATCTCAGGAACTCTCGCTAGTAAGTCACACTATCTTTTACAGGAATTATATATATATATTATATATTATAGGGTTGATAATGTTTTAAATGTGTAATTCATTTCAGTTAAACTTACTATTGTTTTTCTGTTGGAATAAACTCATGCAGTCACACACTAATATAATATGATCCACCTTACTGAGAAGTGTCTCATCCCAATATACAAATCTTGTTTCAGGTCCTGCAGGAAACCGGACCTAGCATTCTTGTGGGTTCTGGAGCATAGTGTTTTGAGAGTTCTTTTTTGTAAGTACTCGTGTAAGTACTGGACTATGGTTAGGTTATCTTTTTGGGTTGTAATAGAAACATTGGAAGCATTTGTGTAATAGTATTGACTTAGAACTTTGGTATGGTATTTTGGAGATTGTAACTTTTTCGCTGCTTTATTGTATGTTGTTTATGGATAGGCAACCGTGAACTCTTCGGGGTTGGACCCTCTTGTAAATGGTATCAGAGAGTATTTTGTTTTATGTTATGTTTTCTAGCACCCCAGGCCCACGTGGCAGGTGGGGGCGTTACATTATACCTTTAGAAAACATCTTTTAAGTATAGGATATTTTTTTCAACTTTTTGAATTTAACTTTGAAAACCATGAGTGTTGAATTTATGACTTAGTGAAATCATAATACTCTTGTGTCCTAGTATGCATGCATAATTGCTCAACTCCTCAAAAATCATGTATGAAACAAAACCGCAAGAGTTACAATGAATACTACCTCAAACAATCCCGATTACATATAATTCTACATTAAACTTCCTTTGATGTGCTTGAGTCCTTTCCAAGTGAGTGTTCATCTAATATTTCCTACTTGATGACTACTCGATTCAATCTTTGTGTTTGATCCCGTACTTCATGTATTTGTCACTTGTACCTGTACTTAATATGATTTGCAAAGATAGGAAACACTAGGAACAACACATAAATTAATATCATCAAAATACATTAAATATGATTATGTAGCCACCAAAGCTAACAATCTCCCCCTTTTTGATGATGTCTAACCTATTAAGAATTTACTTAATCTTTACTTTTGAGTTTAACTTACCATAACTTATTATGCAAAGATAAGTTTAGCTAGAACCACTAATGGGTTGTTATCATCAAAACAAGATAATTAAGTTCATGTAGCCACCAAGGCTAACAGATTATTAATACACTCAATATGAAAACCACAAAGGGGGCTTGATGTCATCCCTCTATTTCAATGTGTGCTTCAAAAACAAGTTCCCCCTTGTGAGCAGCAAACTTGTTAGCAATTTCTAGAAGAACAATTTACATATTTTTTGAATTTTCCTTAAACATATAAGCTTAAATGAATTAGCCCCAACCAGATTCAAGGACCCAACTTCTCCCCCATTTTCTACAAATAAGAAATGATAGGCTGATTTGACAAAAAATATTCTATTCCTAATAGGTAACCAAATTTGCCTCTTCTCCTCAAAGTGCAAGTGATGAGTTTTTTTAATATGATTGCAAATGTCTTCTAAAAAAATAGCAAGAGTTTATCCCTATCCCAAGAAACTTTATTGGTATTCCAAAAATCAGAAAACTCTCAACATATAGTTAGCATTGACTCTTGGGATGGAAGAGAGAGGGACTCCTGGAATTCATGGAGCATCCTATGGAGAAAACTCTCCATCCCCCCAAGAACAACACAGAAGCCTTTTCCAAAGTTTGAATTTCCTTGAAAATTGTTTTCCAACCCTTGGAAGCCAAACTAGGCAATATAGATTAGGTCTAGCAACGGTATTCAAGCTGAAGAAACAAGCAAATTTAGACTAAAGAGTTCTTAAAAAATTCTAACACCTTCTCAATAGCAAAAAAATTTCTTAAAATCAACTTTAAAGAAAAAAAAACAATCATTAACAAAGAACATGTGCCTAATCTCTGAGTAACCCCTCCTCGGTTTTTACCCTTGAAATACCTAGTCACTAAAGACATCCTTAGATACTCCGAGAAACCTTGCATGCAAAAGATGAAACCTGCCACGACCCCTTTAAGCTTTAAAGGATTTCAAGTTCTTATCATTAATTAACACCAAGTAACTTATTCAGAAAATATGTTAATCTATTATATCTAGAAAGGATGGAATTCCATTTTTGCTAAGTCCCCAATAAACAATTCCATTCATTATATTCATAAGCCTTGCTCATGCCAAGCTTAACTCCCCATCTGTTGATTTTTAACCTTCTTATTATTCTTAATGAAATTAATAAGTTCTTGGGCTAATAGAACATTATTTGAAATCAATCTTCCTCTAATAAAAGCACATTGGTAACCAATTTTTCTTATCGTCTCTAAGACAAGTTGACATCAAATTGATGATGAGGTCACCCTGAGTAGGCTTCCTAGGTTTAAAGTGATCTAAATAAAAATTCTCCTCCTCTTCCAATATTTCATTCAACTCTTGTGTCTTTTTGCCATTTGGAGTCTTGATAGTCATGATTTTGTTTCTCCTTCTCCTTTCCTTTACAACAACATGAAAATACTTCGAATTCTTACCACCATTTATCATCCATGTTTTCTTAACTCTCTGGGCCTATATCAATTCCTCCATATTTAGCATTTCTCTAAGCTCTTAGGCGCATTTTGAATTTGTTTTTTCAACTCTATTCCAGGTTCCTCCGGCTTTAGCTCCTCTAGTTTCTATCTTGCTAAAATAATATTCTTCTTAACATCCCCAATTTCCTCCCTACTCCATTTCTTGAAACCATTGTTAACAAGCCTCAACTTTTGAGAGACAAGGAACAAGGGCAACAACCCCTTCACATTAGCACTCCAAGCCTTTTCCACTACCTCCCAAGTATTGTTCTTCAGAAGCCAACTATTTTCAATTGGCAGCTGCTAGTGTGCTTGAAGGAGGGCCGAAGGGTAAAACTTTTTAGGGTTTGAATTAAGGATTTTGCTTAGGGTAAGGAAAGAAAAGGAAAAAAAGGAGAAATTTTTTATTATATTTTTTATATTAAATACTAATAAAAATAAATGTTTTTAAATATGATTATAATTTACTAAAAATCAAACATTAGTGATTGTCTCCAAATGGATCCTTAGGGATAAGAAGAAGGGAAATACACTACCACCCTTCAATCAAGAAAAAATATTATAGCCCTTTAGCTGTAGAAAATATTTTTATTTTTTATTATTTTGTTTTCAAATTATGAAAATTTAATTTATTCTAAAATTTACAAAATTTATAATAAAAGGAGAGGAAATAAAGAGTTTTCCCCCCTATTTCATCATTAGCCAGAACTAGGCCTGTGAGAGTAGGAAAATCAAAATTGGTGCAAACTCCAAACACATGTATATCTTTGAGACCCTAATCTCCTTTGGTCATCTAACCTTCAAGGGTAAGGAGTAGTAAGGCTTAAGGATATAAGGAAGAAGACACTATTCAGGAAAGTCTTTCTTCTATCTCATTGTTAGCTGAGTCCATATTTTGAGAACCAAAATCAAGAAATTAATAATAAAAGCATGCAAATAAATGTTGAATGAAGAGTCACATAGCCATTTTCAAGAATTCACACTTTACAAGAGTTCAAAAAGGTTCACCAAATCATTAGAATGACTTTATTTTTCTTCTTCTTCTTCTTCTTCTTCTTTGTATTTTTCTTTATTTTTAAAAATATTAAACCCAAAAAAATTATTTACAAACATTCAAACATCAAGAAGAAAAAACATCATCCTTTTGGATAATTTTACAAAAACATTACCACCATTTTCCACAATTTCACATGCAAAAATTCTTTGGGGGGTTTTTTTGGATTGCATTTTGATGATTTATGTATGCTAAGAAACCAATATATATATATATATATATATATATATAAGAATATTACTTAAAGTGCAAGAACCCGAACTGTGGTATATGGGTTTAAATAATTAAGAGAAGGGTAAAATTGAAATTTTAGCAGGTTTCGTCGACGAAACCAGATCTTATTGGCGAAGGCTTTGTATTTCTCATCGATGAAGTTCAGAGGCTCGTCAACGAGGAGAAGCCGAGAGATTTTGGGAAACCGAGAATCTTAGGCTCGTCGATGAGGTCACCGTTTCGTCGACGAGCTGTCTATATGACCTTGCCGACGAGGACACCATTTCGTCGACGAGGGCGACCGAGTCAAGGGCTATAAATATCAATTTCTATTATTTCTCAGCTAAGAAATCTAAATATCCTCTCTCTATCTCTCTAGAAACTCTCCATACACTTCCTCTCTCTATATTTCTTCACCATTCATCGTCTGATTTAATGATCCGAAGTTACCACGAGGATCATGGAAGGATTCTCTACAAGTTCTACGGATCGGATTTTCGATTCGGTTATTTTTGGGTTTTTGCGTAAAATTGAGGTAAGGCTCGATTTTAAATTCTGATCTGATAGTTTTGTAGAGAACACTCTTGTGAGTATATTTTGTACTGGGATTTCTAGGTTTTGGAATTTGGTTCGTTGTTTAGGAGCCTTAGAGTTCGGGATTTGCCATTTGGGGGAAAGGTAAGGCGAATCTGTTTATGTTAGTTATTTTTGAAATCGGACTCAGTAGAACTGTGGTTCACGGTCCTGTGTGTGTTTTGGCTACTCATTTGAGGGGATCTAATGGGGAAAACTATTGGTTTTTCATGATTACAGTTTTGAGAAAAAAGGGGTGACGAGCTGCATCCCTGGTTGTGTTGAAAACCGAATGTAATTGTTGATTTATAGTGTGTTATAGGGATTGTCATGCCTTGACTTGTTTAAACTATATGTATTTGTAAAACCATGGTTTTAGATTACCAAATGGGTATGGTTTGTTTGGTTATATAAGCATGCATGTTATGTTTTGTTTTGTTGAAATGCGATTAGGAACAGGGTTCCGAATTTGTTCCAGGTACTGAGAGTGTACGACTCTATATCTACGGGCGTATGAAATCGCTGGCCATGTTTAGCAAGAGTGTCCGAATTTATATCCGAGGGCGTGAGCCTTACCGGCTGATCATCGAAGGGTGTGGATCCACTAGTTTAGTGCCGGTACGATGCCATGGGAGTTTAGGACTAGCTATGTGCTGGTGGTGCTGTGTTTCGTGGGTTGGCTACAAGCCAACGCCGAATGTCATGGGCTGGCTTCGGGCCAAAGGGTGTGACGACACCAAGATTGCTTGATCATGTGTGTGTGCATGTATGCACTGTTGCGAAATTAGTACTAGAACTGCATTTAACTGTATATGTGTTGCGTAATGATAAAACTCAAATGCCACACACCGATATAACATTTCTTCCTTACTGAGAGGTGTCTCACCCCTGTTGTACGTACATATTTTTTAGGTCCTTCGAGTAACCGGAACTAGTGTCCTTGTGTCGGGAGCATAGTGTCGGTGTACTATGGGTAGCGCTTGGGTAAGTGCTAAAACTTGTGTTTTGTGGGTTTCCATTTTGAGATATGTTGGGCACCCGGTTTTATGTTGTATGATAGAGCCTTGTTTCTACTCTTATATAGACTCTGGTATGGTACCATGCTAGTATAAAACGACCTTATTTCCGTTACGTATCTTTGAATGTGTATAGGGTGCCTGGTAACCCCACGGGATCTGACCCTCATTCATTGTATTCTATCTTGGATGATTTGTATGATACAGGGACATGTTAGGTTACTATATCACCCTTGGGTCCCATTTTTGGGTTCAAGGCGTGATAGCTTGGTATTAGAGCTAACTAGGTTATTAGGTCTTGTAGACTTGGTTAGGCTTGTTGTGAGTACATACCAGAGTATAGGATGTTGGATGTGGGTAGAGTTGGTTGAGGGTTGTTCTGTTGCTAAACCGGGATTTGTCGATGGTATTTCGTGTTTTTTCTGGAATGACGATTTTAGTAAAAGTAGGGCAGACCATTAATGACTTTTGTGTCGGTGTGATAGGACAAACTAAGACCTGGCAGGTGGTTGTTAACATGATTAGGGATTGATAATTGTGTTAACTGTATGGTTGTACGTGTTATAGGAGTTTTTATAGAACTCTATTGTGTTGTAGAATGGAGCCTAAGGATAATGACCTGGGAAGTGGCTCCAAGGAGACTGCGAGTGATGAGTCTTCTTCTATGCCTCGAGGTTTGACGATGCAGGTTTTGCGGGAGATCGGGTGGAGTGTGAGGAGACGCAAACGCTCTCCTATTGATGCAGGGTGCACCATTGAGAGGTTCACACGCATGCATCCTTCGACGTTCTCTGGGGGACATGACCCAATGATAGCAGAAGACTAGGTGGAGAAGACTGAGAGGATTTTGGAGGTTTTGCACTGCACGAATAGGCAGCGAGTCCTCTATGCTACCTTCCAGCTATCTGGGTAGGCGGGTCGATGGTGGACTGCGGTGAATCTGTTGGAGAAGTAGAGGGGTGGTCCAAAGGAGATGTCATTGATTTGTTTCAAGGAGGTGTTCTTTGATAGATACTTCCTGGCTTCTGTATGTGATGCGAAGGTGGATGAATTTTTTTCTCTGACTCAGGGGAATATGATGGTGCAGGGGTATGCGACTCGGTATATAGAGCTGTCCCGATTTGTGCTGTGTTTGATCTTGAACGAGTATGAGAAGACTCAAAGATTCAAGAAGGGCTTGAGGAAGGATATCCGCAGAATAATGGGTATACTTCAAACTCGCAAGTTCTCGGTCGCGAGTTCTCGGTGTTGGTGGATGAAGCCATGGTGATTGAGACCGGTATCCGAGAGGATGAGGTGGATCATGAATTGAAGAAGAGGACAATACCTTCTGGTTCTCAGTCAGGATCTCGTCAGGGATCATAGAAGAAGAGGAACTAGGGCTCAAGTTACCATTAGAATACCGAGCGCTAGGGTTCTCAGGGGAGCTAGTGTAGAGACCCAAACCTGTATAAGCAGAATTCGTCGACGAAGGATCACATTCGTCAACGAAGTCCTTCAGAGCCTTGTCGACAAAATTCAGAGCCTCGTCGACGAGAGAATGCCGAGGGGTTTTGGGAAGTTCTCAGGAAATCCTCGTCGACAAAATTCAGAGCCTCGTCGACGATTTGTGTGGTGGATTCGTCGACGAAGACGCCGCCTCGTCGACGAATTGGACTTGGTCAAAGGCCCTATAAATATCCCATTTGAGTTGCTTAGGGGCTAAGCTTCTCCCAAAAGCTCTCTCTCTCTATCTCTAACCTGCAAATCTCACTATCTCTCTAGGATTCTTCGCCATTCATCGTTTGTTTCCAAAAACGGAGGGTACTGCGTGGATTAGAAGAGAAAACTCTACAATCTTAGCAGATTAGATCGTCGTTTCGAAGATTTTCAGGTTTTTCCCAAAAGTCGAGGTAGGGATCTGATCTTAGTTTTGATTGAATATTTGGATAGCAGTAGAAAATATAGTAAGGTTATGTTCTGTGGTTTTAGGTTTTCAGGATCCCGGGTTGTCGATTTGGACCGTGTTCGTACGAAGTTTCATTTCGAGTATAAGGTAAAGGGAATTTGATTACAACAACATTTTTGGAAAACTAAACTGCTAAAAAGTTAGTTTATATTTATATGTATGATTTAACTTCTTATTTGCTAAATTCTACCGAGTAGAAATGTTGGTTTTACGATTTTACGATTTTTGGTAAAAACAAGGATTTTGGCATATGATCTCCAAATCTTACGAAAATCACTTATTTGCATTTATATTGTAATAGGAGATGCTTGAATCCTTTACTTTTCTATTTAAATGATGTTTACTTGATTTCTATCATTTAACGGGTTTTTGGATTAAACTTGTGTGATATATGTTGAAATGGAAATGAATGGATTTTCTATACTATTGATATAGAATATGGTAACGAAGTTCCAAATTTGTTATACTAGGAATGTGATAAACGGAGGTCAGCTATACACCGAGCTGAATCAATAAATGAAGAAGGGTAAACCGAGTGGAAAGGCGCTGGTTTGAACCCAATGTGATTATCTGAATTTGTGAAAAATACTGGAATTGCACAGGTTACTGTTTTGCTATAAATTGTATATATGATACTGGAACCACAGCTTGTGACCAAAAGAGGTTGAAAGAAACTTCAGTAAAAGAGGTTGAAAGAAACTTCAGTAAAAGGGGTTGAAAATACTCCAGTTCGGGGGTTGAAATAAACTCCTAGGGCTAGGTACCGATGCTGGCAGTACAGTGCAACCATACATGAGAAATCAGTATGGGTACATTAGATGGTCGACCTGTGAGGAGTTAGTAAGCTGCTGGTAAAAATAAAGCAGGGGGCAGTCGGATCATAAAAGATGCTCGATTTTTGTCCGCACGAACAGGACACTGTCAGAGGCAATCAGTGCACAACCCGTGCCACGGGGTAAAATAGGCAAACTGTCATACCAAGCTGGAGTTGTTCTGATAGTCATATGCATGATTTAAATACTTTCGGTGCAAATAAATGTGATATGATGCAGTATTATAAACGAATATTCTTGTTAAAATATGCATGTATGCCATCACACACTGTTGTAACTCCTTCTTCCTTACTGAGAGGTGTCTCACCCTATCATACAACCTTTGTTTTCAGGTCCATCAGTACGTCGGTCCTAGTAGCTAAAGGGACCGGGGAGATTATTTTGGTCAGCTTACGTAAGCATATGAATCGTGTAGTAAACTTAGATGAAGTTCCTTTTTGGAGGGTTGTAATAATGAGAATTATTTTGTATCCGAATTTATGTAAATTATGGATGTATTAGTAAACTCTGGTATAAGACTGATAGAAATCTCAATGGATGTTTATGTTTTTCCGCAACATTTACATCATGATTATGTATGATTTATACCCGTATGTCCCTATTTAGGGCGGACTATTTCTATATCTTGAATAGGTATAGGTATTTTATCAATGTGAGTGACACCTGGGTCCATAAAAAGGGCCGGGTCATTACAGCCAGACTAGTGGTCATTGTACTAGATGCCATAGATGGCACGAGGGTGAGTGTCGGTCAATTGGGGGTAACTGCTACAACTGTGGCCAATTAGGTCACAAGTTTCGCAATTGTTATGCACCGAAGCGAGACATGCATGTATCCAATGTGAACCACAGGGGCAATCAGATACCTCTGGAAACCGTTCAGGCAAATATAGCTCTAGCTAGAGTACACTCTCTTACTCCAGCGGATGTTAAACATGCAGGGAAATGTAGTGATAGGTACCTTATTATTGCTTTCAAATAAGACTTCTGTTTTATTTGATTCAGGTGCAACTCATTCTTTTATGTTTGTTAGTTTTATTAAATGGTGTGAGGTTGACACCCAAGTCATGAATGAGGTGTTATCTATTACTACACCATATGGGAGTATATCATTTTTTATGAGGATGTTAGCAAACTGCCTAGTGTTAATTCATGGAAGGCTGCTACCGGCGAATTTTATGGTGTACGATATGTCGGGGTTTGATGTCATTTTGGGGATGGATTGGTTGTTCTCTAGTTATGCTGTAATCGGCTGTTGTAGGATGGTAGTAGTGTTCAGACCTCCTGGGGAGCAGGTATGAGTTTGTGGGATCGTGTGTGCGTTCGATGCCACAGGTTCTATTGGCATTGCAGGCAAATAGGTTACTCTTGGACGGGTGTCAGGGGTACCTAGCTTGTGTGAAGGAACCATTGCACGATAAGTTGAGGCTCGAGGATATTCGGGTAGTTAGCGAGTTCCCGGATGTGTTTCTAGATGATTTACCCGATTTACCTCCAGATCGTGAGGTGGAGTTTGCGATAGAATTACTTCCTGGCAAGACACCAATCTCTAAAGCTTCGTACCGAATGGCTCTAGTGGAACTTCGGGAGTTAAAGGAGCAGTTACAGGAATTACTGCATAGGGGTTTCATTCGACCTAGTGTTTTGCCCTGGGGAGCTCCAGTATTATTTGTGAAGAAGAAGGACGTGTCGATGCGTATGTGCATTGGTTACCGTGAGATCAATAAAGTGACTGTGAAGAATCACTATCCTTTACCTCCTATCGATGATCTCTTTGACCAGTTGCAGGGGACGTGTGTCTTTTCGAAGATCGACTTGCGGTCAGGATATCATCAGGTGAGGGTTAGATTTGAGGATGTGGCGAAAACTACTTTTCGAACCAGATATGGCCACTACGAGTTTTTAGTCATGCCTTATAAGTTGACAAATGCTCTGGCGGTGTTCATGGACCTGATGAATAGGGTTTTCCATGAGTACCTGGATCAATTCGTGGTGGTATTCATTGACAATATTCTGGTATACTCGAGAAGTGCGCAAGAGCATGAGAGTCATCTGAGGTTTGTATTACAGATTCTGCAGGAGAAGAAGTTATATGCTAAACTGAAAAAGTGTGAATTTTGGTTGAGTCAGATTGCATTCCTAGGCCATATGGTGACTGGTGACGATATATCTATTGATCCTAGTAAGATTGAAAGGTGGTCAACTGGGTAAGGCCAAAAAATGTGCAGGAGGTTCAAAGTTTTCTAGGACTGGCGGGTTATTATCGTCGATTTGTGGAAGGGTTTTTTAAACTATCTGGGCCTCTGACTCAATTGACCAAGAAGGGAGTGCAATTTGAATGGACCAGTGATTGTGAGCAGTGCTTTCAAGAATTGAAGCGCTGACTGGTTACTGCCCCAGTTTTGACCATTCCTTCGGGGGATGGTGGATTTGTGATTTATAGCGACGCGTCTCTGAAGGGTTTGGGATGTGTGCTTATGTAGCAAAGTCAGGTAGTAGCATATGTTTCTTGGCAACTGAAGGTATAAGGGAAAAATTACCCTACGCATGATCTGGAGTTGGCCGCTATTGTATATGCACCAAAGATCTGGCGACACTACTTGTATGGTGTGCAATGTGAGATATTCACTGACCATAAGAGCCTCAAATACTTTTCATGCAGAAGGAGTTGAATATAAGGCAGAGATGGTGGCTTGAGTTGATTAAGGACTACGATTGCACCATCAGTTATCACTCGAGGAAAGCTAATGTGGTGGCTGATGCGTTGAGTCGGAAGTTGGATCATGTGGCAGTATCTGCAGTCATAGCTCAGCATCACATCAAACAAGATCTGGAGAGCTCAGGTATAGAGTTGGTGTGTGGTGATCATTAGGCTTTCCATGCTAGTTTGGTGGTCCAACCAACTTTTTTGGAGCGTATAAAGGCCACGCAGGCTAATGATGCAAAGTTGGCATAGGTTATGGAAAAGGTACAGTAGGGATTGGCTACAAAGTTTAACATCTCTGAGGGTGGTGTGCTTAAAGTTTGGGATCAGGTTATATGTTCCGAATGACGATGAGATCAGAAGGACGATTTTGGAGGAAGCACATTGTTCATTATGTACGGTACATCCTAGTAGTACAAAGATGTATCGTGACTTGCGCGAGACCTTCTGGTGGTCTGGTATGAAGAGGCAGATTACTCAGTTCATGGAGCAGTGTCTGACGTGTCAGCAGGTGAAAGTTGAACATCAGAGGCCGGCAGGGCCGTTCCAACCTTTGCCTATTCTAGTGTGGAAATGGGAGCATATTTCCATGGATTTTGTGACCGGATTGCCGCCAGCACTTCACGGGCAAAATGCTATCTGGGTGATTATGGACAGGTTGACAAAATCTTCTCACTTCTTACCAATGAAGGTTAGTTATCCTTTGAGTAGGCTAGCAGACATGTACGTGCATGAGATAGTTAGGATGCATGGGGTACCGGTGTCCATTGTGTTAGATCGAGACCCGAGATTTACTTCTTGATTCTTGACGAGCTTGCAGGAGGCATTGGGGACGAGGCTTACTTTCAGTATAGTGTTCCACCCCTAGACTGATGGACAGTCGGAGAGGATGATACAGATCTTGGAAGATATGCTGTAAGCTTGTGTGTTAGACTTTAGTGGTAGCTGGATACAGTTTCTGCCACAAGTAGAGTTCGCTTATAATAACAGCTTCCAGGCTAGTATTAGGATGGCACCATTCGAGGCTTTGTATGGTCGAAGGTATCGATCTCCTTTGTATTGGAATGAGGTTGGTGAACGTTAGGTGTTAGGACCTGAACTTGTGCAGCTGGCATATGAGAAGGTGGGTTTAATCTAGGAGAGGATTAAATCAGCTCAGAGTTAGCAGAAGAGTTACGCAGATATTCGCCACTGTGAGTTAGAGTTTGAGGTGGGGGGTAAGGTATTTCTGTGAATCACTCTAATAAAAGGGGTGATGAGATTTGGGAAGAAAGGCAAGATGAACCAGAGGTATATCGAGCCATTCGAGGTTCTTGAGTGAGTGGGTTCGATAGCCTACAGGATTGCACTACCCTAGCACTTTTGAGGGTCCACAATGTGTTTCACGTATCCATGTTGACGAGGTACATACTGGATCCATCACATGTTATCAGTTATGATGATTTGGAAATTGGGGATACTTTAGCGTACGAGGAGATGCCTATTCAGGTTCTGGACCGTAAAGTTCAAAAGCTTCGTACTAAAGAGATACCTTTAGTGAAGGTATTGTGGCGAAACCACGAGGTTGAGGAAGCTTCTTGGGAACTAGAAACGGAAATACGCCAGAAGTATCCACAGTTGTTTTGAGTACGTGTACGTCATCCTACTTTGGGTTGGGATAGGTGGTTAGTCGTCGGGAGTGTGTATTGTGAACTCCTGAGACACTTTATGTTGTAACCACGGTATTCCTCCACCATAAGTAAGGGTATGTATGTATGCGTTGTGATAAGGCTGCATTGTAATAGTCGCCAATTTCTTTCTAGAGTTATGTATATGTGTGTAGTTGTACGAATGAGTTTGTGAATAAGAGATGGCAAATTTCGAAGACGAAATTTTTGTAAGGAGGGGAGGTTGTAAGAACCCAAACCGTGGCATACGAGTTTAAATAAATCACCCCTGGGTCCCATTTTTGGGTTCGTGGTGTGACATAAAGAAATTTCAAAAATAAAACGATAAAACTTGAATTTTCTTAAGCACAAGTAAAGTTCTATAGCATTTTTTTTTGGATTTTCTGTTATTTT
Organism: Malania oleifera; assembly: GCF_029873635.1. Classification (NCBI taxonomy): domain Eukaryota; kingdom Viridiplantae; phylum Streptophyta; class Magnoliopsida; order Santalales; family Ximeniaceae; genus Malania; species Malania oleifera. Next base: position 102,493,304 of record NC_080418.1, on the reverse strand, counting down.
CTATAATTTTTTTAAAACATAGGGATTAAATAATTAAATAAATACTTAGAAAAAAATAGGGGCCAATTGGGACAAATTTGACTTGGATGTTGTGTATGCACAAGTTAGGGTACTGAATCAACCCAAATTAACTAGATCAACTTGTATTGCATAGTGGTATTTAGAGAACAAAAATGCTAGGCAAACCGAGTGTGGCACATGTCTCCTATTTTTAGTTGTTGAGAAAACATCTTTCCCTTTTCTATTTTGTTTGTTCGCCACATAGGGGGTGGCAGCAACCTCCATAATCGTTGCTTGGGGTCTTGTCGCCTATTGTCTGCCATCGTCAAGGCTTCTGTCTACCACCAAACCCTTGTTGGGACTCCAGCAACTCAATTCTTTGGCCAATTGCTCACTCACTCACTCACTCACTCACTCACTCTCTCTCTCTCTCTCTCTCTATATATATATATATATATGTGTGTGTGTGTGTGTGTGTATGTGTGTGTGTCTTCTCATTCTTAGAGCAACTGAGAAGCCACGATGGTGCTACATGTTGGCCTATTAACTCTAGCCACCTCTCATCCTTTTTCTTCTTCTAATTTTGTCTCCTCTCTCAGTACTCTCTCCCTAGCCCTTTCTTTCTCTCTGGGCTTTTTTGCACTCTCTTGTTTCCTTCTGTGCATGTACTAAGGCCAAGCAAGAATAGCCATGTTTGCGTCATATACCTCTCTCTCTCTCTTCCCCCACCCCCACCTTTTTTTTTTCTTACTATATTTTTACAAGCCAATCCCAAAAATATCTACATTTCTAGCCATATCACGACCTAGAGCAAGCCTAATATCTCTTTTAACACTCCATCCCAACTTAACTTTTCCATGCTTCACCTAACCTCTCAAATTCAACCCGAAGCCCTTATATCCTTAAAATTCAATATTACATGAATAGTAGTATTGTTTGTTTGAAATGAAAAAAAAAATCTATTATGACTTGTGTTGACAATTCCACTTGTGAGCTTGTCCCACATTGGAAAATTAGAGTGGATGATAGGTGCTTATATACATGGTTAGGCCTAAGATCCAATAGGCTTAAGCATTTGGGTCAAGTTGGTATTCACCCATGTGTATCAAGCCCACCCATAGGCTCATCTGGTCCTAACAAGAGGTATCAAAGCCAACGGTTCATAACTCTGCTTCAACAACATCGTAAAAGTCGAGACGTGAAGCTAATTCTCCTGACATGCTAACAGTTGGAGGACCAAGTGTGTGACTGAGGCCAATAAGGATCATCTAGGCTTGGGATGGATCCAAATAAGGTCAAGACGTGGGAGGTAGGATTGGTTTGGAGGTACGTGGAATGCAATCTGAGGCACGTAAGACGCTAGTGGTAAGGCCCACTTGAGCAACTGTTGGGGAATGGAGCTTACTCCTATAAAGGAGATGGTTTCCGTTCAAGTGGGAGTGGTTGGAACTCATAAGTGAGGAGGAGAATGTTGAGAATTCCACTTGTGAGCTTGTCTCACATTGGAAAATTAGAGTAGATGATGAGTGCTTATATACATGGTTGGGCCCAAGATCTAATAGGCTTAAGTTTTTGGGTCAAGTTGGTGTTCACCCATGTGTATCAAGCCCACCCATAGGCTCCTCCGGTCCTAACAACTTGTATATGCTCAAGTATTATCTCACAAAATTGCAACCAATCATGTTGTAGTTGGGCTCCATTAAGAAGCGTCCATATCTCTCCATAAATTGGTTTATGGACAAGTAGAAGTCTATGCATATACATGCCACCTCCTTTAAAAACCCAATATTTATTTTATTAAGTCTAGTGTGTCACTATTCCACTATGTAAGAAGTTGATTGTTGAGTAGTGTAACAGACATCATGGATCTCTTGAATACTCCTCTCAATTTGGTTCGCAACACTTTCTCTTTTATAATTCTTTATCCCTCTAGTACCAATTGGATCCACACTTTCTTGACGTCTCAAATGGACACTCTCTATTCTTGCATTGTTGTCATTAGTAGCACTTTACTCTCAGTAACATTTTCCTCTTCCAATTGAATGGCCTCATTTACATGCATAGAATCTTCAGAAAATGAATAATGGGTGCGTCCCTTGAAAGGATGCCCATGAATGCTTTTCCATAGCTATGGTAACACCAAAGAGAATATCAAACTCTCTTGCATTTGTTAAGGGCTTTCTATGAAAGTCTTTGCAGTCAAGATGTCCTTATAAAATAGAATAATTGCAATTTAATCAAATTGCAAAGTTAAGCTAATCGATAATATTCAACAAAGAAATACTAAAATAACTCAACAAAATAATCGAAGTTACAAAATATATAATGTATCCAACATAATAAACAAAATACTAGAAAATAAAGCATCTGTTGTTGTTTCCCAAAGCAGAAGATCAATAAAAAAAAAAGGGAAAAGAAAAGTATTAATGAACAAAAAGGAGCCTAAAGCCAAAAGACCAAAATAGTCATGTTAGAATTAAACATAATCAAACCTCAAAGGACATTAGTGCATTTTTTTAGAACTATGAGAGAGGTATGTGCCAATTTCATAAACAAAAAGGGAATCAATAGATAAACAGAGGGGGGCCAACAGGGGTGAGATCATCTTGAGGCTGCATGTTCAAATCAAAGTCCAAATACCCTTTCTGAATATATTGGGTAGGGGTATGTGTCTAAAATGTATTAGTTTAACTGGGCATATATGATTTACACATATAACACTGCCCTACCCTACTCTTTTTTCTTCTAATTACTAAGTTCCAAATAGCTAAAATGAACCATAAAGAACATGAATTAATAGATAAACAAAAATGGCGAGAGGGGAGGGGTACAAGAAAAACCAAAACTAATTGACGTTGATTGTTCTCAAAATTTTGTGCTTATGCATAAAAATGCATGATATATTCTCTTAAAACATAATCTTGGAAAGATTCGCCGTTAGTTTCTAGAATTGTTAGTTATTTAAAGAGCACTTAAAGGAATCAAATGTAAAATAATACAATAACATGCCACAATTTGATCGATTTGCCCAAACACTAGTTCAAACCAAGAAGAATTGGATTGCAAGCATCTTATTCAAACTAATAAGAAAGACCTAAACTCAACTCATTTACCAAATACTGCACATTACTTACAATCTTGGAAAGCAGAAGTAATTTGGTCCAACAATAGATAAAATATAAGTTACAGGAGTGGACAACTCAAACATGGACTTAGACATATGAAGTTAAACATAAAACGAAATAAAATTCAATGCTTATTCAAACAAAAAAGATTGAGCTAAACTCAACTCATCAGCCTATAAGATAGTGTTCCATTTTATGCCATCAACTGAAAATTAGAAGGCATAATCAAGTGTCATTTCGATTGTAATCAATCATAACGCATCCATAAAATATTAAATAATACTCAAATGATGTTATTTGCTACATGCATGTTGCATTTATGTGTAGAAAAAAAAAAATCTAAATAAGCAAATAATTGTCAAGGACAAATAATCAAATCATGAATAAGAAAAAGGAAATATCATGTGAACAAAGACGTCCCCTCCACTACATGTACGATATGGAATGCCTTGTGAGCCTAGTGATCCTTCCTTTTTCTGTCTTTGTGATCCAAAAATTAGATGATAGTAAAATGTTCTATTTAATATTGTACATCCATATGTGCCCTTATTGTACATCCCTATCTAGAATGATTAAGAAAATATGGCATGGTTCTTGGTATACATTATTTATAGACTTGGATGTATAAAATGAAAATTTGAAAATGCCGTTAGAATTATAATGCATAAACTTGGTAATATAAAAATGTAGTAAATAATTAATGTTTGTTTTTGAAAAGTTGCATTATCTCCACCAAAATTGATATCTTCATCAATGGAGCCAAAACCCAATGGCTCGAGAATATTTTTGGTGTTAGAAAAAGACTACAATTCATTCCCCTCTTCTATAGAGGCTCCAAGACACCCAAATGGACATGAAAAAAAGCAAAACTTCAATGATGAAGAAACAATTACACTCTTTATTGATCTAGTGACTAATTTGCTAATTTTTTTGCTCTGTTGTAAAATAAAAAGCCAAAGGAGAGAAATTGTCTTTCTGAGAACTTAATGTGGTCTTTTACGAAGTACAAAGACCATGTACTTATACGATAATTATAGCCGTTAAAGAACAAACACATAGCATGAAAATTATTAGTATAGTTACAAATCTTTTTAGTATCGTTTCTAACAAATTATTTGTAGATCCAATCATAATTCTAAAATGCATTATTCCTTTTGGTTGTATTCAAGCATAGAACTACTTTTAGTTTACCTATGTCTAAGCATCACCTCTAGAAATGCAATTGAGGTACAAAATTTCCATTTTATGAGGATTTATTGTTGAAAATAAAACCTACAGTCAGCTCATAATCTTATATTGCCATTTTTTTTAACCTTTTAGGTTCCTTTTTCTCTTCTAAAGGTTACACTTACCTCTCCTATAATGACTACTACCATCATCAGCAGATCTAGTAAAGACCCAATGAGGGCAGGTGCCCAATTGAAATTTTGAAAATAAAAAATAATAATAATATAATAAATTTTAGGTTGCCCTAATTAAAAATACACATTTTTCTCCACGTACAATACTGTAAATATAAAAAACAATATTATTTTAATGTAAATTGTACAAAATTTTATTAATTCGAGTAAACAACAAATGCTATTGTTTCACTTTTTCTAGGGCAAAATCAATTTTAGGCTAAGGATTAGGCAATCGTCGGAGGCCGTTGGAGCAACTAGCACATATTCATAGAATTTGGCAATTGATAGCCACACCCATGTATGCATCTGTTGGGCCCCACAGTACCCACTAGGTAAATTAGGTAATTTTAGAAAAATAAATAAAGCAGGTAAATAAGCAATAAATAAGGACACCAAAAATTTACGTGGAAAGCCCTTCAATGAGAAGGTAAAAACCACGGGGCACATCGAGCAAAAAATTCCACTATAATAAAGGGGCTTACAAAAATAATAGTCCCAAATTTTTGCCCAAAATTTGAGACATCCAAAAAATAAGATAGGTACAAGGAACTTTTAGATAAATCCCAAACCTAAAAATTATCCTCAAAATTTTTACACCACACTCGCAAGGTATGGAACACCTCTCACAAACACACCCCTAATAGGGCTCATAGAAAATTCGCAACTCCCTTTGTGTTGCTGCTCCTTTGAGATCTCTTCTCTCAGTGTGTCTTTGGCTTAAGCAGAATTTCTTTATTTGTAGAGACATTTTGGCTGCAAAGTGAGAAAAACCAATCTTACATTCATATGGGTTGTTATCAACATCACGTTGGCCATGCGCTAGCCACATTTGATTGAATAATTTATCAATCACACTACCTCCTTTGTTGAATAGATGCCCAACTACTAGCCCGTTTTATTTACAAAAGCCACCCAAAAATAATGGCAGTGGGTGTTTGTCTATCATGACAAATGATGGGCTGGACCCCAAAAAATCTCCCCCTCCAGGCCCATTAACTAAAAGAGGACTTCACGTGGACTCCTAGCAGGAGCTCATATCAGTTAGCCATACGCATAATTAAAACTCGTCTCAAGGTATTACTTTGTCATTATATCTAAAGGGTTCCTATCTGTGGGAATCTTCTTAATCTGTAAAGATTTATCTTCCACCTTTTCGTGAATCCAATGATACCTCATGTCAATGTGCTTCGTTCTTGAATGATACATGGAGTTCTTGCTCAGATCTATTACACTCTGACTATCACAAAAGATAACATATTCACTTTGTCTTAGTCCCAATTTTTTGAGAAATTATTTTAGCCATATCATTTCTTTTCTAGCTTCTTTGGCACCAATATACTCTGCTTCTGTCGTTGACAGAACGACACACTTTTATAGTCTACATTGTCATAAGATAGCTCCCCCAACAAAAGTAAACAAGTATCCAGACGTGGATCTTCTGTAATCAAGATCACCTGCCATATCAGAATCGGTAAAGCTTTCTAAAATTGAATTAGAACCTCCAAAATATAAGCACAATTTTGAACTTCCCTTCAAGTACCTCAAGATCCACTTCATTGCTTCCTAGTGTTCTTTTCCTGGATTGTCAAGACATCTGCTTATAATGCTCATTGCGTAAGCAATATCTAGTCTGATGCAAACCTTTTTGTTGGCCTAACATGACTTACTAATCTTGTTTTTATGATAACAAATAAAAGATCACTTAACATGTTTTGTTGCAATTGATGAAATTTCAGGAATCATGTCATTAAGCTCAAGTTCAAAAGCTGATTGCAAGACTCCATGGAAAAGGAATATGAAAGCTTGAAGATTATAAGAACATGAATATCAAAAAGGACTTGCTAAAAGCTTAGAGAATTTGAAGCTCAAAGTTCAAATGACTCAACAAAGGACAAGCATGAAGACTCCAAGCCTAGAAAATGTTTTAAAGTCTTAAGAAGAGTCTCTATGTAAGTACTTTATTCAAATGATAATTTGAGTGGATTTGAAGCTCATTAGGAATCTCATTAACTTAGAGACAATGTTTTGAAAAACCTCAGAAAATACTTTTCAGAAGACTTAAATTATTTGGGGAAAGCAAAAGAACAAAAAGAATTTGGAAATAAATTAAAAATCAGTTTTTTAGTCTTTCTAGGCGACTAACAAGTTTTTCCCAGTCGACTGACAAATGTTTGAATTGTTTTTGAAACAATTCGAGAGGAGCCTATCGTGACGTCCCGGAGCGTGGGTGCCCCGGGGTGGCGAAATAAAAATATGTTTTAAATTTTCAGAGAAAAACTGGAATGGAGTCGCCACTAACCTTTTAGTATGGTTAGAACACTTAATTACTACCCCATTAAGGGTAGAATTGGTCTGCGTTACCAAAACTAGGGTCGGGAGTTTGGTTATGCGAGGGAAAGGTACGAGCACCTCCTACGCACCCGTTCTTACGAACGGTACCTAATTAATTTGGAATTATCCCTAAGTTAATTTAAAAAGTCTTTTAGATTACTCTTTTTGTGACTTTACAAATACACATACAAAATAAATAAATAAATCATACAAAAATATACGTAATATATATATATATATATTTCCTCAGAACCAAAGGTACGTGAATCCTAAAAGCTCATACCCTCACATTAAAATCATACGGATAAAAATCAAGAAAATATTTAAGAAGATACACTCCCAAATTTTGAAATTGTTTAGAAAATTTTTTATAAGAAAATACTAGTATGGGAGGTTTTAATATATACTAATAGGATAATAAGTTAAGATATTAAACTATCACAATGCATATAATATTAATAATAGCACATATCTACTAAAATATTACAAATGTCAAAGTAGGTAATAAAATACTATATATATTACAATACTAAAGATACTATAAAAAGTAAGACATTATATATTAAAAATACTAAAAACACCCTAATAGATAATACTAAATATCCTAAAGATACCGTATTAAGTAATATCTTATATGTTAAAATACTAAAAATACCCTAATAGGTGATACTAAATATAAACATAGAAATGATATTATACTAGATACCATAATAAGAACGCCGTAATGCACCAAAATACTAAATATAATATGTACTACTAAATATAAACATATAACAATATAGAAACACCATAATATCATATATACTACCATAATAAGAATTATACCATAATAATAATCTACCTCAATACTTAATAAAATACCATAATAGTAAACTACCTTTCTACATAATAATGATACCTTAATAATAAACTACCAAAATAATAATAATACCTCAATAATATCCTACCACGTTAATAATGAGAAAACCACATAATGTTAATCCAAAACCCTAAATATTAAACATACTGCTTAAATATGGTCCTAAAAAAAACCATAAATATTAAACATACAATATGAATATGACACACTTTAAAAATATTCAACAAACCATAATACTATTTATTTAACATTTATACAATGAAATGATGACAAGAAAATTCAAAATTTAAAACTTTAGATGAGGCCCAACAAACAAAAGGTAATCCTACAAAAATGAAAACAAACCAATTAGTATTCATGGTAATAATAATAAAAAAAAAGAAAGAAAAAAAATAAAATAAAAGAAAATAAAACTAAATCACGTGTGTTGTGTATGCACAGTGTGAGCGGGTGTGTGTGTGTGTGTGTGTGTATGGTGTGTGTCTATGTACAGCGTGTGTGTGTGTGCTGGTGGCTACCGTGGGGTGTTGCCGGCAGAGGGACTGATGATGGTGGCTGGAATGGTGGCGGTGAGGATGAGAGTGCCCGTGAGATGCTGGCTGGAGCAAGGGCGACTGGTCTCGGGTCTGTGCTGGCTGGAAGCCAGGTCTCGGGTGGTTGTGGCTGGAGTCTTGAGTAGCAATGGTTGCTGGCAGGGCGGTTGGCTGCTGCTAGGGAGTTATGGTCGGCTGTTGGTTGTGCTGTCGGCTGCTGTGATGGCTGAAGATAATGTGGCGGTAGCTGGAGCTTCACGGGGAGCTGCTATGGCTGCTTCGACTGGACTTGAGGTGGAGTTGCAGAAAAAAAGAGGAAGAGAGGAGGGAGAGTTTGAGGGAAAAAAGTATAGGGAACAGGGAGAGCTAGGGACGATGCAGGAAAGGAAGTAGAGGCCGCTCTGCGAGCATGCCTTTTTAAAGGCATCTCTAAACCTAGGCTCCTTCTTTTTCTTTTCTTTTCTTTTTTTCTTTTTTTTGGGTACTTTTATGATAATAATAATAATAATAATAATAATAATAATAATATTTAAAAGTAATGATATAAAAACAATAGTGATACTAGAAATAATAATAATAATAATAATAATAATAATAGAAAAATAATAATATTAATAATAATAGTAAAAATAATTTAATTGTATTTGACCCTGGGCAAAAATAGGATGTCTCCAGCTGCCCTTCTTTGTAGGCTTTGTTGCTTCAATGTAACAGTAGGAACTCTCCTACGTTTTTTGTAGCAATAAGTCTGCAAAAATAAAGGACACCTATTTTAACCAGGCCATACAACTCCCTATGGGATTTTAGATTAATCAAGTGTTATTTATTTCTACCAACTGGGGATGATTTGCACTGAATGTAAGAATCTAGGCAAGAGTACACAACGAGGTATTGCACCGAATGTAAGAATCCAGGTTGAGGTACATAGGGATGACCTGCACAGGATGTAAGAATCCAGGCAGCAGTATGTGTGCTTGATTTGCACTGAATCTAAGAATCCAGGCCGACGTGAATACGAGGATCCAAGCCATGGGACACAATAATGGCTTGTTGCGAATGAAAGAATCCGAGTCGTAGTGGATACGATGATCCGAGCCATAGGACACAACGATGGCTTGTTGCGAATGTAAGAATCTGAGCCATAGTGGATACGATGATCCAAGTCATATGACACAATGATGACTTGCTTCGAATGTAAAAATCTGAGCTGTAGTGGATACGATGATCCAAGCCATAGGACACGATGATGGCTTGCTGCGAATGTAAGAATCAAAACCGTAACGGATACGATGATCCGAGTCATGAGACACAATGATGACTTGCTTTAAATGTAAGAATCTAAGTTGTAGAGGATACGATGATTCGAGCCAAGGGACACAATGATGGCTTACTTCGAATGTAAGAATTCGAGCCATAGCGGATACGACGATCCGAGCCATAGGACACAACGATGGCTTGTTGCGAATGTAAGAATCCGACCCGTAGCAGATACGATGATTTGAGCCATGGTACACAATGATGGCTTACTTCGAATGTAAGAATCCGAGCCATAGTGAATATGATGATCCGAGCCATAGGACGCAATGATGGTTTGTTGCGAATGTAAGAATCCGAGCTATAGCAGGTACGATGATCCGAGCCATGGGACACAATGATGACTTGCTGCGAATGTAAGAATTCGAGCCGTAGCGGATACGATGATCTGAGCCATGAGATACAATGATGGCTTATTGCAAATGTAAGAATCTAAGTCGTAGCGGATACGATGATCCGAGCCATAAGACACAATGATGGCTTTCTTCGAATGTAAGAATCCGAGTCATAGGGGATACAATGATCCAAATCATAGGACACAATGATGGCTTGCTGCGAATGTAAGAATTCGAGCTATAGCGGATACGATGATCCAAACCATAGGACACAATGATGGTTTGCTGCGAATGTAAGAATCCGAGCCGTAGCGGATACGATGATCCGAGCCATGGGACACAATGATGGCCTGCTGCGAAGGTAAGAATCCGAGTCGTAGTGGATATAATAATCCGAGCCATAGGACACAATGATGGCTTGCTGCGAATGTAAGAATCTAAGTCATAGAAGATACGATGATCTGAGCCTTGAGACACAATTATAGCTTGCTGCGAATGTAAGAATCCGAGTCGTAGTGGATACGATGATCGAAGCCACCTCAAGTAGTAATAAGGTATGAAATCAAAGTTTGGAAAATGGTTGCTCTATTTGCACTTGGTGTAAGGTCCTGGTGTTAATGAATGAATCCTCTTGTCTTTGGGATCTGTTTCCTCAGTTTCAAAATAAATCAATGTGTTTTTGGGGTTAACTGCCCCAGTTTCATTAAGAGTCACTCATCCTTTTTGTCTTATTTTGTTGCGAAACCACTGGAAATCTCTAATTTAACTGTTGTCTTTGGTTTAGTCAAATCCAATCCATGTTTTGATCTCAAGATGGTCTTTAAGATTCGGGACGAAACGTAGGCTTAGGAATATAGGCTTTCAAAATAAAAGGGAAACTAAGGCTAAAAAATTTCACCCCATAATAACATTTTCTATCCCAATTTGAGTTGAGGCACTTTGCAAGATATTGACCGAACTTGTTATTTAAACAAGCTCCCTACGTACCTTTTTAGGATTAGGTCATTACATAGTTCAGACTCAACATTGAATCTGACAAATCATTTGAAACAACAACATATACCAATTTGGTCAGGACTTTCATTTAGATCGTAATGTAGGCTAGGGGCATGAGTTGAAGAAGAAAAGAGTTAAATAAAGCTCAAAATCATCGATTTCATCAAGGGTAATTTGGTCAAAAATCACATATGTAGTATGCCCCTTATTTTATTTCTTCTTCCTTTTCTCATTCTTTCTCTTTCCTTTTTTTCTTTCATTTTTTCACCTTTTTTTTCTTCTTTTATTGAAACTTTCGCTTTTCCTTTTATGAAAGAATCTTAACTTCATTTTCATTTGAACTTCATTTGGGACTAATCGTTTTAAAACTGCCCCAGTGTGGGGTGTGATCCTTTGATGGGTTAATCAAGAAAAGAATTTTTTAGGCTAAAAAATGGCTAGCAAGAGATTTCTTCTTTGACTTTCTTTTGGGTAGTTGAAAAATGGTTTTTCATCCTTTTGGTAATGATTATTGTCTCAAATGAATTGCCAAACGTTAGGGGACCCAAACCCAGGTTAAATTTTTGGTGAACTGTCTTTTAAGAAAAAATTGGTTTAACATTCAGACTCAACTTGGTTAACAAATGGTAAATCATTGTTTGGGTTCTTTTTAGGGATAACTGGTCGGCCAAAGATGGTCATCCATCATTTGATTAAACATGAGTGATGAAATTGTCAGAATAACACAGCCACTTCGTTGAATTCCTCAGAGAGTAAAATACTTCTTCATAATATTTGAATTCAATAGGGTGAGGACGATTGTTTTTTCCTTCTCTACTTCTGTCTCTTGGATTAAAGTTTGAAGATTAACGTCTCTTTCCGGCTCATGAATACTGGAAATCTTTCCCTATTCCCACATGCAACATAAGCAAACAAAATTTGACAACTGAACTCATGATGTAAGTGATATAATGAAATACATAAGTCATTTTATTGATGAGAGAAAATCTTCCGAGACAAAGCATCAACAGATTATAAAAGGAAAATAATAATAAGGAAAACAAAAGAACATCATATGGAAAGGATCGAATAATCAAAAGCTTGCTACTCTAGCATTTTAGCCTCTGCGGTCGACGAGTGAAACCATTGATTTGGGAATCTCCCAGATATGTTAACCACTTCCTTCCTCGTGATTGGGCAAAGGATTCCCCTAGACTCTTGGTTGCTTGTCGTCAAAAGCTAACCATCCCGCATCTCTTAATGATTGCACTTTATGCTTAAAGGCCCAGCATCGGTCAATAGTATGGTCGTGAGAGTTAGCATGGTACTCACAACGGACCCCGTGATCATACCACTGTGGAGGAGGGTTTGTAACGGGCATCCCAAGGATTGCATATACCATCCCCCTTTACCATAGCTGAGGAAATAATTCGGCATATGTCATGGGAATGGGGTCCACCCTTCGGAAGCTTTTGGGTACGTTTTCGTCCCGTGCCTGCTGATTCTGATGGGTTGGCGTGAACCTAGGAGCCATGAACTGGGGCCTCATGCCTGTATGCACCGTTTGATTTATCGCATGCTCAAAACCAAAGTTTCTCTTAGGCCATTGGTTCCCACCCCTAGTGTACTGATTCTTCCAATTAAACTGCCCCTGTATCATTTGTGTCTCTTCCTCCTTCTTCTTGTTGGTCCACTTTTTGTCCGGACAGGTTTCTGTGCCACCATCCTTGACTAGGGCCTCCTTGATATCGCCTTCAACTCTCCCTCCCGCAACCACAGTATCCATAAAATCGTGGGGAGTTGCTCCCTGAAGATGTGTGCGGTAGGGGTCTTTTAGTGTGCTCACGAACAAAGAAATGGCCTTTCGGTCACTCACCGGGGGATCCACCTAGATCGACATATCCCTCCACCTATAAGCATATTCTCTGAACGTTTTGGTGAATTTTTTTTCCATTTATTGCAAGGTCATTCGATCAGGGGCCATCTCCATCACATGGCGATAGTGAGTGACAAAGGCATTGGCCAAGTCCTTCCAAGTGCGGACCCGGGCCTTATCTTACTAAATGTACCAACGGATACTAGTCCTGGTCAAACTACTTTGAAAGTAGTGCATCATTAACTTTTCGTCATTTGAGTAAGCTGCCATCACTTGGCAGTACATCAGTAAATGTTTTTGAGGACACCGGATTCCATCGAACTTTTCAAAGTTTGACATCTTGAATTTGGGCGACAGAGTGACCTTTGGCACCAAGAAAAGGTCATTAGGATTAATGGAATCGAAAGTATTAGACCCTTTCAATGCTTTCAAGCGCTCTTCCAGTACGTCACAGTGACACTCGGCCTCAGATTTGTTTATCCCCATATCAAAAGCTACTAACGGAGGAGTTCCTGCCACTGGGAACCCCTGTGCTGGCACAGTAGGGATGAAAGAAGGCATATTTGGCAGTGGACCCCCCATGACACCAGGTGGTGGGGCTGATGTTTTTCCATGATCTGGGGTGAACGCCGAAGGATGAGTGGGGTCTGCATCTGTTTCGGTATCAACTTGTACTGCCTTTCCTTTGTTCATCAGTAATTCTAGAACCTTACTTATTTTATCATTTATTTCCTTTTATCCCTGTTCCAGACCCACGACTCTATTTTCCAGTTGTTCACTCATTTCTCTTGCCTTTCTCCTGGTATTATACTAATGCGTAGTGGTCTCAATTATTGTTTTATGTTACTCAAATGACTTCTTTGGTTAGGAGCTGAAATCCAAAAATTTCCTTTTTAGATCATGAATGCACAATCATGTATTGCATGAGTGAATGCATTTTTTATGCATGATTAGGGGATGCAATAAGCATTTATGCATGGATGTAACTAGTGCACTCATACATACAAACAGAGATATGAACATGCATACATCCTATCATGCATGACTATGCATGGAATTAGGCATGAAGTGCATGAATGCGATGTAACCTAAATGACTACTTTGCCAGAATTCTAGAAAAATTCCACTAATGAAATATTTCAAGATTAAGACGACCATTGATGGGCCACAATTTCAATTCAATTCTTCCCTTAACCATTCCTTTCCTTGACAATGGTCCATGTACTTTAGATCCTATGAAGTGTCAGATTATGATATGAGTTTGGGGGTTGATCCATGCTAGTCAATCCATTGGATTTGTTCAATGCAAGCTTGTGGACCTTAATGTGCACTTGGACCTTGAGTATTTTAAAATATGGGCTTCGAGCTATTTTATGATGGGATCAGACCCTAGTTTAGAAGGAGTTGGGCTTGGACTGCTCAAAAAATGTTGACCTGGATTTTTAGGTAATAGGGTCGAGGCACACTTTTGAAATCTGGGTTTGGCCATTTTTGAAAATCAGGCCTAGGCCGAGTTTTTGCTTAAAAAAAGGTCAGGCCTAGGTTTTTTTTTTTAAAAAAAAATTGGGCCCGAGTTATTTGAAAAGGGTTGGGCTGACCCATATTTTAAAATGTTTTGGCCAAGTGCTTTATTTTTTGAAAGGATGGGCCATGGTCTCATTATTGGGCTTTTTCAGAATAATGGCTAAGTAATATGCATGTCTAAAATGGATGCAAAATGCATGACATAATATAAAGTATCTCAAAAACCTATATACAAAAGACTATATGTTGAGAAGGATGTGGCTCCTGTCCCGACCCAGGGTAGGTATGTATATACAGGGTTTTGCAGGGCTTTATCCTAGTTAGGGGGAAAATATGGACAAGTACATGTGGGTAGACTCTAGCCCCCATAGACAACAGGTTCTCAGTGTGAACCCTATCTTCACCCAATGAGCTTGGACAAAGTTCAAACTGAGTGGAGTGGTTCACGCGGCCCCAAGGAAGAGAGGAGGGAGAGTTTGTGGAAAAGAAACAGAGGGAACAGAGAGAGTAAGGGACGATGCAGGAGAGGAAGTAGAGGCCACTATGCAGCCGTGTGTGTGTGAGGCAGGATAGGTGCTGCAGCTGGGAAAGAAAAACGAGAGAGATAGTAGAGAGATGAGTAGCGATTAGGCTTTTTTCTTAAGCCTTCATTGGTTCTGCACCCCCCCCCCCCCAAGTTGCCTCTGCGAGCATGCCTTTTTAAAGGCATCTCTAAACCTAGCTCCTTCTTTTTCTTTTCTTTTTTCTTTTCTTTTTTGTACTTTTATGGTAATGATAAATATAGTGATAATAATAATAATAATAATAATAATAATAATAATAATAATAATAATAATAATAATAATAATATTAATAATAATAATAATAATAATATTTAAAAGTAATGATATAAAAATAATAATGATACTAGAAATAACAATAATAATAATGATAATAATAATAATAATAATAAATAAAAAATAAAAAAATTATATATGAAAATAATAATAATAATAATAATAATAATAATATATGAAAATAATAATAATAATAATAGTAAACATAATAATAATAATAAAGTAATAATAATACTAATATATAAAAAATAATAATAATATTAATAATAGTAATAAAAATAATAATAGTAAAATAATAATAATAATAATAATAATAATAGAAAAAATAATTTAATTGTATTTGACCCTGGGCAAAAATAGGGTGTTTACAGACCCAATTGAGTAACACGGTTTTTCCAGGCGACTGACAAATATTTTAACTGATTTTGATATAACTCGAGAGGACCCAGTCGACTGACTCGTGTCTTCCCAGTCGACTAACTCTCTCTGACTTTGAAAATCTTAGTGTTTTAAATGGTTCCACACAATTGACTCATATTTTCCAATCGACTGACTCTTCGAGATTTTAATTTTAAACTTAACGGGTACTTTCCAAATTTGATTTTTTAAATTTTAACCATTATGAAAACTTGGGAAACACTCCAAGTCACTTGGGAAACACGAAATACACTTGATTAATCATCTATAAATACCTCCCCAAGGCTAAGGAATTAAACACATCAAGCAATTTCAACAATCAAGCTTTCTTGCTCTTAAAACTCTCAATACTCTTAAAAGCTTTCTTGTGCAAATACTTTCTGAATTCTCTACTGAGGTTTGCTAGGAATCTCTCACACAATTCTGAGTTTATACTGAATTCTTTCAATTTAGAAAAAAAGCTCACGGTGATATACTTCTAGAGGCTTCAAACTCTTTCAATTATTATTTTGAATTTAAGTATATTTCTGTGCTTAATTGTTGTACTAATATGCTCTTGTTAAGAGTGTCTTTGTACACCTAAACTTGTTGTTGTTTTTGTAGACGATTTAAGTTTTTGAATCGTTGTTGGACCAAACATGGGGTATTGTTTCGAGAGGCGCACTCTAGCCTATTGAAAGAGAGATTGTAAGGTTGCTCCTGCCCATAAAGGAGTGGTTACATTGGCCGGAATAGCCAAACCTCGTGAAAACTCTCGCCTCACTCTCTTCCTTACTCTCATTTAATTTCCTATTTATATTAACTGTGTGGTTGAATTTTAATTTTTGATCATATAAACTACATGGATAAGAAATTATATAAACCAAGGATTAATTTGATTTTGGGATTGCGGAAACCGAAAGGGAGTATGTTGGTTGATCAATATAAATTGCGGAAACCTTAAAGGAAGTATGTTGATTGGTTAACACCCTAGACTAATTAACTGAAAGTTTATTTAAAGTCTGAGTTTTTGGAAGATTGTTTGAAGTTTGAATTGTGGTTTATATTGAGAAAACACGTACACAAATAAAAGGCTTCTTATCAGCAAACAAATATTCTCAAACTCTACTTTGGTTTGCTAAAGTGCTAAAACTTGACAGCATTACTGAATTCTTTATCTTGTGTGGATTGTGTTGTGATTGTTTTGATTGGATTGTGTTGAGGCGCTGGATAGGATATTCAACTTAGTATATTCATTTATAAAGGTTTTAACAAAATTAATTTTCTGCTAAAATTAAAATTGAAAACCTACTTTGCTTGTGTGGTGGCTGAAATTAAAATAAGTTAACGAATCAATTAAAGAAATTTTAAAATCTCAATTCACCCCCTTCTTGGGAATACACCTTTTTTTTTTTCAATTGGTATTAGAACGGGGTTATAGAAAATCTTAAATTGAAGCTATATAAAGATCTAAATGAAACACTTAGGTGTATCCCCTTTTACTAAGGGACAATCCTCAACTAGACCCCCTATTTTCTGCGGTGCAAACTACACCTTTTGCAAACAAAGAATGAAAACTATATTCAAACTATGAATTGGAAAGTATGGAAAGTTGTCACACATGGTGACTACATTCCTACTAAATTAATGGATGGAAAAGAAGTGCCTAAAGAAGAACAAGATTTGACTGATAATGACTATAAAATAATGCTAGTAAACTCAAGTGCCATGAGTGCACTATATTGTGCTTTAGACGTTAATGAATTCAATAGGGTCATGGCATGTAAGTTAGCTAAAGAAATATGGGATAAGCTAGAGGTAACCTATGAAGGAATGGTAGATGTTAGAGATAGTAGAATCGACATGCTCACTAGTGAGTATGAAGCCTTTAAGATGAATCCTGATGAAACTATCACTAGCATGTATACTAGGTTTACTCACATAATAAATTCCTTAAATATTTTAGGGAAAAATTATTCAACATATAAAATGATTTGAAAAATCTTTAGAGGACTTCCTCCGATATGGGAACCTAAGGCCTCAATAATCATGGAAGGAAGAAACCTGAAAAATACCTCCCTTGATGAGTTAATCGGATCCCTTCTCACATATGAGATGACAATAAACGAAAGAAATTCAAAGAACAATAATAAAAATAAGAAATAAATGGCCCTTAAAGTTGGCAAAGAAAGTTCTAGCGATGAAGACGAAGATAATGAATTAGATGGTGAAGAACTAGTCTTTATTACTAAAAGACTTGGAAATTTTTTCAGAAAGAATAGGAAATTCCCTAGAAAGTTTAAAGGATAAAAAATAACAAAGGAGAAACAAACACAAAGGAAACTAAGAATGAACCACCTATACGTTATAACTGTAAGAAGGTCGGACACATTAAACCTGATTGTCCACAGCTGAAGAAAGACAAGAAGAAGAAAAAGAAGGCAATGAAAGCTACATGGGATGATACAAGCTCAAACGAATCGGAGAATGAATTAAGTGAACAAGAAGTTGCCAACATGTGCTTTATAACGCACAATGCTGAGGTAAACTCTTACAATAGTTCATCGGAAAAATCTAGTGGAGAGTCTTGTAATGATTCATGTGATAATATGCCTTCATACAAGGAAATCCAAGCTGAATTATTTGCCTTACACAATAGGTTCATTAAAGTATCTAAAAAGAACACAGCCTTGAAAGAACAAAATGAAAATCTTAAGAATCAACTAGAAAGTTCTAAAACAGCTGAAAAAGAAAAAGAATCTCATATTGATGATCTAATGATGAAAATTAACAACATGTTTCAAGAGTTAGTAAAAACTACAAGTAAATGGTGAAAGCAAGAAAAACTTAGAAATAAGTAATCTTAAAAGTAAAAATTGAAGATAAAGATAAAATCATTTACAACTTTACTAGAGGAAAAGAGAATTTTGAAAAGATGGTTGGACAACAAAGGATGATTAGGAAGAAAGAAGGAATTGGTTACAATGGAATTGAAAACAAAAAAAAGAAGAACTTATTCATGGGATATTTTGTAAAAGAAGCAAAATGCTATGCTAGTACATCATCTTCAAATATTCATGAACACACTACTTGCTTTTTGTGTAGGAATAAGGGACACATAAAATTTAATTGTCCACTTAAAAAGAAGTATGTCAAAATGAAAAATGAATGGAAAGTGAACACTGAAAATAGATATGACTTAAAAAGAATTAAGAAGGTTTGGGTTCCAAAAGTAACACCGTAAATCCTTTTTTGTAGGTATGCTTTAGGACCACTCTATCAAAGGAAAAATGGTACTTGGATAGTGGGTGTTCAAGACATATGACCGGAGATAGAACGAAGTTCACCACCCTAGTTCAAAAAGATTGACGATGTGACCTTCGGTGACAACGCTAAAGGTAAAATCGTCGGGATTAGTAAAATAGGTAAAGAACCGTCCCTTACAATTGATAATGTTTTGTTAGTGGATGGATTAAAGCATAATATTTTAAGCATAAGTCAACTTAGTGATGATGGGTTTGATATAGTCTTTAAGCAAGATAAGTGCGTAATTCAAAACCCAAGAAAACATGAAGTGTTTTTTACAACTTATAGAATCAATAATGTATATTGTATAAACTTTGAAAACTTAATCTCTCAAGATGTAACATGCTTAGCTACCATGAATGAAGCCAGTTGGCTTTGACATAGAAGACTAGGACATGCAAGTATGGATCTATTATCAAACTTATCTAGAAAGAAGTTAGTCAAAAGTTTACCAAATACAAAATTCATAAAAGGTAAAATTTGTGATGCTTGCCAACTTGGAAAGCAAATTAAAATAAGTTTTAAAAAGAAGAAACATATCTCTACTAGTAGACCCTTAGAACTTATTCATTTAGATTTGTATGGTCCTACTAGAACTCAAAGTATAGGAGGTAAGCAATATGCTTTTGTCATAGTTGATGACTACTCCAAGTTTACTTGGGTACTATTTTTAGCCTCAAAAGATGAAGCTTGTAACATGTTAATACATTTGTGCAAGAAACTTCAAAATGAAAAAGGATATAGTGTTTCAAATATAAGGAGTGGTCAAGGAAGAGAATTCAACAACAAAGAAGTTGAAAAATTTTGTAATGAATATGGAATTAATCATAATTTTTCTGCACCTAGAACTTTACAACAAAATGGAGTTGTTGAAAGAAAAAAATAGAACTCTTCAAGAAATGACAAGAACAATGCTAAATGAACATACGCTACCAAAATATTTTTGGGCTGAAGCGGTAAATACCGCATGCTATGTGATAAATAGAGTATCAATAAGATCAAAATTAAATAAAACTCCCTATGAACTTTGGAAAAGTAGAAGGCCTAACATTTCTTACTTTCATGTTTTTGGATGCAAATACTTTGTATTAAATGATAAAGATGATTTTGGAAAATTTGATGCAAAAGCTGATAAAGGTATATTCTTAGGGTATGCATTAAAGAGTAGAGCTTTTAGAATCTACAACAAAAGAACTCTTACAATTGTGGAATCAATTCATGTAATATTTGATGAAGAAAATCCATTTAATAAAACAGTAAATGGTGAAGAAGTTCAAAATACTCAAAAACTAGAAGACTTAGAAATTGTAGAAGCAAAAGAAGAAGAAAATGAATTAAATTCAAATGATGATGCTATAGAAAATTCTGAATTACCTAAAGAATGGAAATATGTAAGAAATCATCCGAAAGATCAAATCATAGGAGAACTATCACGAGGTGTAACTACAAGATCTTCTTTGAAAAATCTATGTAATCATTATGCTTTTTTATCTCAAGATGAACCTAAGAATGTTGAAGAAGCTCTAAGTGATAACTTATGGATAAAATTCATGCAAGAAGAATTAAATCAATTTGAAATAAAGAAAGTATGGAAATTAGTTCCCAAACTAGATAATCATTCAATCATTGGAACTAAGTGGGTATTTAGAAATAAAAAGGATGAAAATGGAATTATGGTAAGAAATAAAGCTAGACTTGTTGCTCAAGGATACAACCAAGAAGAAGGAATAGATTATGATGAGACATTTGCTCCCATAGCTAGAGTAGAACCAATAAGAATGCTTTTAACTTATGCATCTCATAAGGAATTCAAATTATATCAAATGGATGTAAAGAGTGCCTTTTTAAATGGTTTTATAAATGAAGAGGTATATGCACCACAACCACTAGGCTTTGAGGACATTCAAAATCCTGATTATGTGTATAAGTTAACAAAGACTTTGTATGGATTAAAACAAGCCCCTAGGGCTTGGTATGAAAGACTAAGTGGATTCTTTACTAGAAAAAGGGTTTTTTAGAGGAAAGGTTGATGGTACCTTATTTATCAAAACTAATAATGATGACATGCTTATGATCCAAATTTATGTAGATGATATTATATTTGGAGCAACTAATAATGATCTATGTAAGGAATTTGCTAAATGTATGTAAGAAGAATTTGAAATGAGCATGATAGGAGAATAACACTACTTCCTAGGTTTACAAATTAAACAAGCCAAGAATGAAACTTTTATAAATCAATCTAAATATATAAAAGGCATGCTTAAGAAATTTGACATGGAAAGTAGTAAGTCCATAGGAACTCCTATGAGTACTTCCATTAGTCTTGACAAGGATGACAAAGGAAAATCGGTAGATATGAAATACTATAGAGGTATGATAGGAAGTTTGTTATACTTAACAGCTAGTAGACTTGACATAATGTTTAGCGTATGCATGTGTGCACGATTTCAATCCACTCCTAAAGAATCTCACCAAATAGCTGTGAAAAGAATCTTAAGATATTTGATAGGAACAATTGATTTAGGACTTTGGTACCATAAGGACATCGGATTCGAAATGATTAGTTATTCAGATGCCGATTATGCAGGATGTAAAATTGATAGAAAAAGTACAAGTGGTACATGTCATTTTCTAGGACGATCTCTAGTATCTTGGTTTTCAAAGAAACAAAACTCCGTAGTTTTATCTACTGCTAAAGATGAGTGTGTAGAAGCAGAGAGTTGTTGTGCACAAACATTGTACATAAAACAACAATTAAAAGATTTTAACTTAGAATATTCAACTATTCCAATAAAATGTGATAACACAAGTGCAATAAACATTTCTAAAAATCTAATATCACACTCAAGAACTAAATATATTGATATGAGACATCATTTCCTAAGAGAACATGTGCAAAAAGAAGATATAAAGCTTGAATTTATAAATACAAACGAGCAATGGGCGAACATTTTCACGAAACATTTTCCAGAAGAAAGATTTATATCAATTAGAAGAGAACTAGGACTATTACACAATAGGGAAGTGGTTTAAAAAGAATACAAGAAGAGAAAAAGAGAAAAATTGAAAATTCTAGGGAGTCAGGGGACTGAGTCAGATTTCCCAGTCGACTGACAAGCCCCTATGCTGTTGAATTTTATTTTGTCTGTGAGTGAGACGACTGAGTCAGAATTCTTAGTCGACTGACAAGCCTCTGAGTTGCTGCATTTCATTTTTCTGTCAGTTAGGCGAATGACTTCAAGTGACCCAGTCGACTGGATCATCGGGGTTTATAAAATTTTAGCGTGAAAACCCTAAGTTCATTCTTTCCAATCAACTGGACTCTGCTTCTCCACTCACCCAAAACCTTTCTCTTCTATTCCCTTTGATTCTAAACCCAAAATCCTTCCTCCAAATGATTGAAAATCATCTTCCCACTTCTTCTCCTTCGGATTTCTAGGGTTTGTGCAAATATTCATTCACAAATATGTAGAGAACCAAACGGGCTCCGAATCGAGGTTCTACCTTCGGCTAAGAAGAAGATAACCTTGATCCATAGCTGGTTACTCCTTAAGCTAAAAAAAGGTATCGTATCCATCTTCGAGCAATTGATCCAATATTTGGTAAGACAATCAATACCGCTTTCTTCACAACCGATTTTCCAAATATTTTACCGATGGTCAGGGCAGTAGGTTGGAAAAATCTAGTAGTCTATCAAGCAAAGGGTCTATAGCCTAATCTTGTTAAAAAATTTTATGCCAACATGACACAAAATCAATCAGTTTTTTCCACCAAAGTTAGAGGCTATAAAATTATCTTGACTCCTCAAACCTTGGCCCCCCATTCTTTATATTGACCGAGGTGATTTTGAGTGTCCTGCACTTTCTCATACTTGAATTATGGACCAAGGCTTTACACCTACGGAATTCTTACCTTTGATCATGGTAGAAGCTCCTGACCAATTCAAAACTCCTCCAAAGTACACTCAGCTGAACCTTTAAGCTCAGATTCTTCAGAAAATCATAACCTACAATATCACACCTCAAATCGGGTCACATGGTTACATGTCATATGTGGATTGATTCATTATGTGGTGCCTTTTGAAAGGGAAGAAGTTTGACTTGTCCAGTTTGCTTTTAAAATGGATGTGGACAAGGCTAGAAGCTTGTAGGGTTACTCTTCCTTATGGAGGCATCCTTAATATGTTGTTTTCTCATCTTAGTATCATCAGTCCAAATGCGTTGTTCATTTATAAAAATCTCGGTCTCACTCTCTCTTTCCCTTGCTCTTTATTTTCAGTACATATACTGAATTTAGGATAGCTTCCCAAGAGGGGGGTGAATTGGGAATTTAAAAACTTTCTTTTTAATTCCTTTTAAGAATACTTAACTTCTTTTATTGTTTAACCAATTCTTTTACTTGTTTATTTAATTTGTCAAACACACAATAACTTGGTTTCTTTTGTACAATCAACAACACAAGCACTTAAACAACTAAATCACCAAACAACCTTTCAATCAACCACACTATCCAAACTAATCAAACACAATTTGAAAGCAAACAACCAAACCAAAATTAAGATATACAGTAGTAAGAAATTAGGATGGTTGTTTGTTTATGAATGCCTTATAAATATGAAACAAGCCCTGTAGTTGAATGATATGCTTGTTAAAATAAATTTGCTTCTTTTATATGATTTACAACCACACATCCACACTCTTCCCAAAATTCAAAATTCAAGTAAACTCTTAGTTAATTTTCTTTGGGTGTTTAACTAAGTAACATGCTCCCGTATGGTTTCCGCAAAGTATGGTTTAACCAACGTACTCCCTTTCGGCTTCCGCAACCCAAATCAAAATTAAACTTTAAGTTTGTTTGATTTCCAAATATATGTAGTGTAAATGATTTCAAATTTAAACCATCCACACAATATAAATAAGATGAAAATAAAGAGTAAGGGAAAGAGAGAGCGAGACACAGGATTTTACGAGGTTCGGCTTCAAACCAGCCTACGTCCTCTCCTTTGGCAAAACCACCAAAGGATTCACTAAACTTGTTCCTTTACTAGGCGGAACAATACCTTTACACACTCCTTCAGAAGGCTAGAGCAGCACCTCTCTAAGCGATAATCCCTCGTCTAGCCAACGATCTAGCAAACCTGGAATCGTCACAATCTACAAGAATATAATATAAATTCTGCGTACAAAAAATACTCTCAAAATTTAGAGTAGGTTGTACAAATTGAGATGTAAATTGTACTTCAAAAAAACCAAAGCAAAATAGAATATATGAAACTCTAAAGTTTTTAGAAGGTCACTAATGGTTCATTTAAAAGAGAAATGGAATTGCAACCCGGAACCAAGTTTTGATATTTTCAATCTACCAAAATTGTAGAATTCCTCTCCAGCAAAAGATGTGAGCAAAGAAGAACTTCAGGAGAATTTCAGCACAAGATGAATTTCAAATTTTGTTTGATTTCTCTCTTTTCTTGTGTTTTCTCTATCATGTTTTTTCATTACCCAAAGAGGTATTTATAGGCAATTTAAAAGATCAACGTCTACATCAAATTAGGTAAATTTTGAAAAAACATTAAATTGTTGACTAAATTTTGGAATTCAAAATTTTAAAAGATCAACATCCACATCAAATTAGGTAAACTTTGAAAAAACATTAAATTGTTTACTAAATTTTGAAATTCAAAATTTTGAAAGATCAACATCCACATCAAATTAGGTAAACTTTGAAAAAATATTAAATTGTTGACTATATTTTGAAATTCAAAATTTTAAAAGATCAACATCCACATTAAATTAGGTAAACTTTGAAAAAACATTAAATTGTTGATTAAATTTTGAAATTCAAAATTTTCAAAGATTAACATTCACATTAAATTAGGTAAACTTTAAAAAAATATTAAAATTGTTGACTAAATTTTGAAATTCAAAATTTTAAAAGGAGCTTCCCATTGAGATCTGAAATCTACTCCGCGTGACAGTCGTCTGCCATAACATGGCAGTCGTCTGTCATAGTTAAAATTTAAACCCAGAATACTGGTAGTCGTCTGCCAGAACATAGGCAGTCGTCTGTCATAGTTAAAATTTTAAACTCAGAACACTTTGATTAAACCCTTTAACTTGCCAGTCGTCTGTCCATAGACAGACAGTCATCTGCCAGGTGCACGGCTTATCAAAAACTCTATTTTGAAAACTTTCCTTCCTTTAAGACCTTTGTTACTTTGATTTCAAAAACATGTTTTAAGCTCTTTAAAACAAGGTGTTTCTTAGTTTCTTTTGTTTTTATAAGAGTTTCACATATCTAAATGACATTTGGTTTTGAAGTACTTACAACAGTTCTTCTAATTATAGTCTTCTTAAATCCTTCAGCCTCCTTCAACCTTTTGAGGTGCACTTTTGACTTTAGGTTTGCTTGCCCTTAAATTTCTTCATTTGTCAATCATTGCCTTCAATATTCTGAAGAGTTTTCACTAGATTAACATTGAGCTTCAACCTATCAACCTTGAGAGTTCTTTTACCTAAAACACATCACTTAACATTATATGTTAAAGCATCATTCATTTTGTTATCATCAAAACATGATTGGAAAGCCCAGTTAGGTCAACATATACAACTGCTTGGATGTTTTAAATATCCAAATCATACAAACTACGTAATTTGAAAGTTAAATAAACTTAGGGTTTAATTTTGATTTGGGATTGCGGAAACCAAAAGGGAGTACGTTAGTTGATCAAACTTTTGCAGAAACCTAAAAAAGAAGTACGTTGGTTGGTTAACACCCAAAGAAAAATTAACCAAGAGGTTATTTAAATTTTGATTTGTTTGGGATTTGAGTTGTGGATTGCATTGAAGAAACCATTACATATATACAAGGCTTGATTCGAATTTATATACCCAGGGTTGACAACAAAAGCTGAAAGTTGAATCTAATATATTGTGGTTGAATGGTTTAAAGTTTGATATTGATTGGAATGTGTTTAAATTTCAAAGAGTGTTGAATCTTGCAAACTTTCATTAATCTAATAGTGCTGCAGTTAACTTATACTTGGCATATCAATTGGTTGTTTGATTGAACCTTGTTTTGGCTATTTGTGTTGTAGTTGTGAATTGAATTTTGTTTTAAATATTTATCGTGTATTTGATAAAACAACAAGAAAACAATAATTCATTAAAAAGACTTAAAAAAGGTTAAGGGTTCTTAAAAAAATTTAAAAGAAAATTTTTAAAACCCAATTCACCCTCCCTTTTGGGACTACACCTTGCTTTTCAATTGGTATCAAAGTGGGGTTATAGGGAATCTTAATTAGTAGCTAGAAAAATATCTTAATGACTCACTTAAGCGTAGCTCCCTTTAGAGATGAAGAATCTTCAACTAGGCCTCCTATATTTAGTGGACATAACTATATCTTTTGGAAAAAACGAATGCAAATCTATCTTCAAGCTATAAATTGGAAAGCTTGGGAGGTTGTCATAGATGGTGACCTAATTCCCCTTAAAATAGTTGATGAAAAACAATTTCCTAAGGAGAAAATTGATATGACCGATATAGACTATATGATGCTCCAAATAAATTCAAGTGCTATAAATGCCTTATATTGTGCTTTATATGCCAATGAATTTAATAGGGTCATGGCCTACAAAATGGCTAAAGAGATATGGGACAAATTAGAAGTAACATATGAAGGAACAATAGATGTTAGAGACAATAGGATAGATATGTTAACAAGTGAGTATGAAGCTTTCAAAATGAATTCAGATGAAACAATCTCGAGTATGTATACCAGATTCACTCACATAATCAATTCCTTAAGTGCCTTAGGAAAAACCTACACAACCTACTAAATGATTAGGAAAATACTAAGAGGCCTTCCCTCCATATTGGAACCAAAGGCTACTGCTATCACAAAAGGTAGAAATCTTAAGACCACCTCATTAGATGAACTTATAGGTTCACTACTTACCTACGAAATGGCAATGAATGAAAGAAGTGGAAAAACTAAAGTCCAAGAATCTATAGCCTTCAAAGCTTCAAACTCTAGTAGTGAAGAAGAAATGGATGAATATGAAGTAGCCTTCATATCTAAGAAGCTAGCGGAAATTCTAAAAAGGAAAAATAAATTCAAAAGAAAATCCAAATCTGAATCAGATGAAGAAGAAGAAGAAATTAGCAAAAAGAAATCAAAGAATAAAACTCCTACATGTTATAATTGCAACAAAGCTGGACATATAAAACCAGAATATCCACTAATTAAGAAAAAGTCTAAGAAGAAAAAAAAAAAAAAAAGGTCATGAAAGTCACTACTTGGGACAACATGAGTACAAGTAGTTCGGAAAATGAATCAAGTAACCAAGAGGTTGCTTATACTTGCTTTATGGCTTGGGACAATGAGGAAACCTCCTTATCTAAATCTTTAAATAATTCTTGTAGTGATGAATCTAATGATGAGTGTATGTCATCTTATGATGAATTACAAAATGATTTATTCAAAGTTCATAAGATGTTAATCAAAGTAACTAAACAAAATACTTCATTGAAAAATAAGAATGAAGGTATAATGAAAGAAATAGAATCCCTTAGAACCGCTAAAAGAGAAAAGGATTCAAGAATCAAGAAAATAGAAAGGAAGAATAAAGTTATAATAAAGGAGTTAGAATCCAAAAATCTTACTGAAAATGAAAAAGATTTAAAAATCAAGAAACTAGAAAACAAAAATGAAGAGATGATAGAAGACCTTCGATCCCTATCCTCTATAGAATATAAGAAAGATATATATATTTCTGAATTAAAGGATAAAGTAAGAAAATTATTTCAAGAATTAGAGAAATCACTAAAGAAGGTTGACGACAAGAAAGAGATGGAGATAAATGGTCTCAAAAATCAAATTAAAGATTAATCAAATTAAAGATAAAGAAATAACTTCACAAAAGGAAAGAAAAAATTTGACAAAATGATAGGCTCACAAAGGATGTCCTTAAACAAAGAAGACATTGGATTTAATGGAATTGAAAATACAAAGAAAAAGAATCTTTATATGAGATATTTTTCAAAAGCATCCAAAGACTATGCTACCACATCTAGTAATGCTTACACTAATACAATATGCTATCAATGTAAGAAAAAGGGACATATAAAGTTTGAATGTACATTTAAGAGAAAGAGTGTGAAAACTAAACAAGTACGGAGAATTAAGGAAACATCCTTTATTAAACCAACTGGACCCAAAAAAGTATGGGTACCAAGATGAAAGACTAGTTCATAAATGAAAAACTCCATGGATTAAGTCATTCCCCTTTAAAAATTGAGAAAGTAACTTAATTCATGATCAACAAGCAAACTAGTTAAAAAAGAAAAACTTAAAGATGAGTTTAAGAGCTTATTATAACAAATTCAAAATGACATTGTTGGCCAAAATCATATGATGATTTTACAAGGTTTAACTTAAGAAAAATATTAAGAAATATCAAATTGAGCTTATTACATAAGTGCCTTGATTAAGAAAAAGATACTTGAGAATGAAAGCCTATATGCTACATGCTTACATGCCTATATGAGATGTAATATGCTACATGTGTATGACTTGACTTGACTTGACTTATATTGATAATTTATGGCTCACTATGTTGAAAATTGGAGCATGGGATTATTAAGCATAAGCATGGATTTTGATATGAAATTAAATCTTGACCATGCATGCTATTGATGAATCACATGGATAAACTTACTGCTCTTTATATTGATATTTATGAGCTATGAAAGATATAATAGTTATATTAGTATCCATGAGCTATGCATAATGTGATAATGACTTTGGTATTTATAAAGTAATTTGGTATCTATGAATATTTTAATTGATATCAAAATTTAAAAGCTCACTTGGTATCACAATCTAAAAGTTAATTTTTTTTTGCATGACAAGTATGATTATATCTATGAGCATGGTATGACATTGATGATATTAACATGATATTGATATTTGATATATGACGTGAATCAATGTTTTAAAACATGGGATTATAAAAGCAAAATTGGTAACAAAACTAAATGTATTGAATTCAGGGAGAGTGTTATGATTTATTACTCATATTATAATTGTTTCCCTATTAATCAATTGGTATCATAAATTAATAAAAATTTTAAATTGATATCGTAAATTAAATTTTAAATTGGTATCATAAAATCTACAATTGGTATCATGAATAATGTCAAAGGGGAAAAAGCTATTAATAAAGATGTTACAACTCATATACATGACTATTAAAACACACTACGCATGCTATATTGAAAAATAATAAATTGAGTGTGTACATATGTTTGATATGCATGTTTGATGATGTGCTCAAAATGTCATTTTATTTGAACTTAATTTTTTTTTCTCTTTGATTGATGTCAAAAGGGGGAGAAGTTTTAAGCAAAAATTGAGCATGGTATTGCAAAAATAGAGCATGAACATAATATATATCAAAAGGAGGAGAAGAACTTGATATTGATTGATAAACTTGAATTTGAATGAAGTGATGAGCTTGATTGTAAAAGAGTTTTTGAAATGAATATTGATCTTGTGAATATTGTTAAGATGATGCTTATTGAAAGGGGGAGTCTTTTTAAGATTCATTCCAATTTTTGCTTCTTGTTTGTCATCATAAAAAAGGGGGAGATTGTTGGTCTTATAAAACTTAACATCCCATTTTGATGCTAACAAACAAGTGAAACTTAACATTTTTGGTTGAATGATGATATTTCAGAACTCACAAGGATCACATATGTAAAAGCAAAGTCAAAGTGCTCATAAGAATCAAATGAAGCTTAAAAGAGTCAAAGCATGGATTTAAAGATAATTTAAATAAAACTTGAAGATTATGAGAGCATGCATATTAAAGTGAACTTGCTAAAAGTCTAAAGTACATTGAAATATTGAAGAAAAAAATGGAATCAAAGCTTGTACATACATGAAGACTTCAAGAGATAAAGGATTTAGAATCTTAAGGAAATTTTATGTAAGTACTTCAAATAATTTCAATATGAATACAAGAAACTCTTAGGCTAATTACTTGGACTTAGATATCTTTTAAAATACTTGGAAAATATTTTTATAAGGTCAGAAGTTGTTTCAAAAATGTTAAAATTTTTTTTGGAATGAAAAGCACTAAAATGATATTTTTCCAAATTATGTTAATTTTTCTACATCCATATTGAGGTGTCTCTATAAAAACCTCATTATTTTAAAACTTGTTCAAGATGAAAGTTGTATAATTTTCTCTTAGCTTTCTTTTGATACCAAGACCAACTAATTTGAAGCTATATAGAAAACATTATGACCAAAATACTGAAGGGTGGTCAAAGCTGTCAGCACAATAGGAAATTGTCTGGTCAGTCGGCTGACTAGAATGAACTGTGTTCAATCAGTCGACTGACCAGTTAACAGAACTGATTTTTAAGAGATAGTAAGCACCCAATCGTCTATGCTGCCAGCTGAACCTGTATAAACACGCTCTTAGTTGCCTGGTCAGCCAATTGACCCTACGAAAATTTAAATCTTGACCTTTAACGGGAAAATTCTAAAAATTAGTTTTTTCAAATCTAAATGTTATAAAAACTTGGGAGATACTCCAAGTCACTTAGGTATCAAGTTACATACTTTTTAAAATCTATAAATAAGTCTCAAGATCATTGAATTAATTACCAAGAATCAAAATTCAGCTAGCAAACTCTCTCAATTGCTCTCATCATTGAAAGACTCTCTTGCTCATATCTTGTGCACGAATTCAACTGAGTATTGCCGAAATTCAATCACCAATCTTGTGCTATAAATTCTAAATCTTTCAATAAATAATCGGTGATATACTCCCTTGAGCTTCAAGTCAAATTTCATATTGTTATTTACTTTGAAGTATATTATAGTGCTGAATTGTTGTACTAATCAGCTCTTTTAGGAGCAAATTCTTTGTACATCTATTTGATTTATATCTTGTAGATTGACGATTCCAAGGATTGTTTGGATCGTTGGCTAAGCAAGGGGATATTGCTTAGAGAGGTGGGCTCTAGCCTATTTGAAGGAGTGACCGAACGAGGGTACATCGTTTGAAAAGGCAGACTCTAGCCTACTGAAGGAGTGTGTAAAGGTTTGTTTCGCCCAGTAAAGGAAAAGGTTTAGTGAATCCTTTGGTGGTTTTCCAAAGGTGAGGACATAGGCTGGGTGTAAGCCGAACCTCGTAAAAATCTCGATCTCGCTCTTTCTTTCCCCTGCTCTTTATTTTCAGTACATATACAACTGCGTGGATGTTTTATATATCTAAATCATACAAACTACTTAATTTGGAAGTTAAATAAACTTAAGATGTAATTTTGATTTGGGATTGTGGAAACTGAAAGGGAGTACATTGGCCGATCAAACTTTTACGGAAACCTAAAAAGGAAGTACGTTGGTTGGTTAACACCCAAAGAAAAATTAACCAAGAGGTTATTTAAAATCTGAGTTGTTTGGGATTTAAGTTGTGGATTTCATTGAAGAAACCATTACATATATACAGGGCTTGAATCAAATTTATATACCCAGGGCTGACAACAAAAGCTGAAAGTTGAATCTAATATATTATGGTTGAATGGTTTAAAATTTGATATTGATTGGAATGTGTTTATATTTCAAAAAGTGTTGAATCTTGCAAACTTTCATCAATCTAATAGTGCTACAGTTAACTTATACTTGGCAAATCAATTGGTTGTTTGATTGAACCTTGTTTTGGTTATTTATGTTGTAGTTGTGGATTGAATTTTGTTTTAAATATTCATCCTGTATTTGATAAAACAATAAGAAAACAAGAATTCATTAAAAATACTTAAAAGAGGTTAAGGGTTCTTAAAAATGTTTAAAAGAAAATTTTTAAAACCCAATTCACCCCCCCCTCTTGGGACTATTCCTTGCTTTTCAGTACCAAAAGTTGTTATCTCATTATGTCCTGCAGATGTGCTTGAGATTGTCCTCCTCGAAGGACAACTGGTATATGGATAGCGGATGCTCGTGACATATGACAGGAGATAAAGCAAAATTCGCGGCGATCATATCCAAAGATGAAGGATTCGTTACATTTGAGGATAACTCTAAAGGTAAAATCATTGGAGTTGGTAAAGTTGGTAAGGAACCTTCACTTGTCATTGATAATGTGTTGTTAGTAGAAGGATTGAAACATAACTTATTGAGTATAAGCCAACTATGTGATAAAGGTTATAAAGTCTCATTTGAACATGACAAATGCACAGTAGAGAACAAATCCGAAAATAAAATATTATTTACTGCTGATAATTATGAAAATGTATACATCACTAGCCTTGATAACCTTGCATCTCAACATGTTACTTGTTTCTCCGCTATAAATGAGATTAGTTGGGTTTGGCATAGGAGACTAAGACATGCAAACATGGATTTAATATCTAAACTTGTTAAGGATGAATTAGTAAAGGGATTGCCTAAGACTAAATTCGTGAAAGATAAAATATGTGATGCATGCCAACTAGGAAAACAAGTAAGAACGAGCTTGAAGAAGAAGAAAATAATCTCTACTACCAGGCCACTACAAATGCTACACTTAGATTTATTTAGTCCAAACCCTATTTAGAGTTTAGGAGGAAAATCATATGCATTCGTTATAGTTGATGATTATTCAATATATACATGGGTTCTATTTTTAGGTCAGAAAGATGAAGCGTGTGAATAATTCATAAATCTGTGTGAGAAAATTCAAAATGAAAAAGGTTATACTGTCATTAAAATCCGAAGTGATAGGGGTAGAGAATTTAAAAATCAAAGCAGGGTAGACTACTACAATTCGTTAGAAATAGCTCATAATTTTTTGGCTCCTAAAACACCACAGCAGAATGGTATAGTTGAAAGGAAAAATAGGACTATACAAGAAATGGCCAGAACTATGCTTAACGAACATAAATTACCTAAGTATTTTTTAGCTGAGGCAGTAAATACCGCCTACTATGTTCTAAATAGAGTTTTGATTAGACCATCTCTTAATAAGACTCCTTACGAATTATGGAATGATCATAGACCAAACATATCATATTTTCATGTCTTTGGCTATAAATATTATGTGCTTAGAGACAATGAACATTTAGGAAAGTTTGATGAGAAATCAGATGAAGGTATCTTCCTAGGATATGCCTTAAATAGTAAAGCCTACAGAGTATATAATAAACAAACATTAACTGTTATAGAATCCATTCATGTAGTGTTTGATGAATCAAATCCCTTCTCAAAAAGGACTAATGAAGATGAATTAGAGATAAATAATGAATTTGAAAATATATCCATTAAAAATGATTTGGACAAGAAAAATGAAATTAAGGAACCATCGGCTGAAACTACTTAAATTGAAAATGAGGTTAATGAACTACCTAGAGAGTGGAAGTAGATAAAGAATCATCTCATTGATCAAATAATAGGTGAACCATTACGTGGAATAGCCACTCGATCCTCACTTAGGAACATGATTAGTCATTTTGCCTTTCTATCTCAAGAAGATCCTAGGAATGTGAGTGAAGCAATTGAGGATGAATGGTGGGTAATGTCATGCAAGAAGAGTTAAATCAGTTTGAGAGAAATAAATTATGGACATTAGTTCCTAGACCCGAAGATAAAACAATCACTGGAACAAAATGGATATATAAGAACAGGAAAGATGAACATGGAATAGTTGTTAGAAATAAGGCAAGACTAGTGGTTCAGGGATATAACTAGGAAGAAGGAATAGATTTTGAAGAAACTTTTGCACCTATAGTTAGAATAGAAGCCATTCGAATGCTTTTAGCATATGCTGCTTTTAAGGATTTCAAGCTATATCAAATGGATGTCAAAAGTGCATTTTTAAATGGCTACATAAGTGAAGAGGTATATGTAGAACAACCCCCAGACTTTGAAAACCATAAGAATCCATATCACGTTTATAGACTAACAAAAGCCTTGTACGGTTTAAAGCAAGCTCCTAGAGCTTGGTATGAGAGATTAAGAGGCTTTCTACTGGAAAATGGATTTATCAAAGGAAGGATAGACACAACACTTTTCATCAAGTCAAAGAAAGATGACATGCTCCTAATTTAAGTATACGTAGATGACATCATATTTGGACCTACCAATAAAGACTTGTGCAATGAGTTTGCTAACACTATTTAAAATGAATTTGAGATGATCATGATGGGTGAACTAAATTTCTTCCCAGGACTTCAGATCAAACAAGAGAAAAATGGAATTTTTATAAATGAATCGAAGTACATTAGAGATCTGCTCAAAAAGTTTAATATGGAAGATAGAAAAATACTAGGGACACCTATGAGCTCTTCTTTGAAATTAGATAAAGATGAACAAGGTATACTAGTAGATGTCAAGTTCTATCGTGGAATGATCGGTAGTTTACTATATTTGACTGCCAGCCGACCTGACATAATGTCTAGCGTATGTTTGTGCGCAAGATTTCAGGCTGCACCAAAAGAGTCACACTTGTTAGCTATCAAACGAATACTTCGATACTTGATAGGAACCGTGGAACTTGGATTATGGTATACAATGTATACATCTTTTGAGATTATCAGCTATTCAGATGTTGATTTTGCTGGTAGTAAAGTTGATAGGAAGAGCACGAGTGGTACATGTCATTTCTTAGGACATTCGTTAGTCTCTTGGTTTTCCAAGAAGCAAAATTCAATAACTCTTTCCACAGCGGAGGCAGAATATATAGTGGCAAGAAGTTATTGTGCTCAAACACTATACATAAAGCAACAACTGAAAGATTTTGGGATTAAGCTATGACACAATCCTTCTAAGATGTGACAATACGAGTGCAATAAACATCTTAAAGAATCTTATATTACATTCACAAACTAAACATATAGAAATTGTTAGCTTTGGTGTATTCCCAAGAGGGGGGGGGTGAATTGGAATTTAAAACTTTATCGCCTAGGTTAAACTAATCTAGCAGTAGTACATTCACAACCTAGGGTCTGTCTATGCAGTTCCAAATGTGCAGATAGAAAACAACATGCGGAAATTAAAATCATGCGCAACATTTACCAATTATAACATACATGTGCGGTAAATATAAAGAACAGAAATATAAATAAGGCATATGATATGTTATTGGGGTTCGGCCAACTGTGCATATGTCCCCGCCTTGGCTACACCAGCACAAGGATTCCACTAATGGCTCACTTAATGGGTGGAGCGGCACCTAATACAACCAGGTCAATTAGCACAAGGCTTACCTCAACCTTAACCAGGCCAATTAGCGGGGCTGACCTCAACCTACATGCCTTAACAGGATGGCGCACCTAGCTTTCCTAACCGGGTCTAAGCCAATCCGGGACTATTCTAGGGCTAGTCTCCCTCTTCAGGCCCGTGCCTGGAAATACAACAGTATTTGAAATACAACGAAATGGTACAGTGATTGTGCGTTCATGTAAAGCAGATGTGTACCCAGATATGCGCAGTATTCTTAATCAATCACATGCATATCAACAATGTAGGTAAATGTAAGCTCAATGATGTGTATTTTTGTGCAAGCTACACTCAACAAGATATGATCGTTGACATACTCAAAAGTGTTCACAACAAGCAGTATCTTGGAATCAAAACTATTTCAATAGCACATCAATATTCCAAGTATACAAATCAAATAATCAAACTAGTTCAAAAAGATTTTCTTCAATGAAATAAGCACAATACTAGTTTGAAAATAGTTTGCTTGTTAAAAAATATTTGCACAACAAAAATTCAAGCTATAGAAATCTTTGCAATGACAATGCAAAGATTCTTAAGCTACTAGGCTTTTCCTAACACAAGATTTATCAAATGAAATCTGTGGGAAAACCTTGCTTAACTCCCCAAAATCAATATCAATCAACTGAGTAAAGCAATGGGAGTATGAGCAATACTAAGCAATAAATAAACACTCACAAAGAAAGATTTCTCAAGGGAATGAAGGTGTTTGAGTGTTATGGGGTTGGAATGGACAAATAAGGTTTATGAAATTTGAGAGAATCATTGGCTAGTCCTATTTGCTAATCCCACTAATTTTTGCAAATGAACCCCTATTTATAGACAAGGTTAAAAATACAACTGTTTGGGATATGTTGGGAATTATTAGAAAAGATTCAAAATGTTTAAACACCATTAACCCCACATAACCCAATTTTACCGCGGTTAAATAATTTTTAACCCACCGAGGTTTGGGTAGCTGAACCGAGGTTCGGTCGCCCGAACAAACACAACTTTAAAAGATATTCAACTGAGTTCGGTCGCCCATGTCGTGTTTCGGTAGCCCGAATCAAAGTCAGAAACATTTGTTTGTGACTTTGGGTGCCCGGTCCTGGGTTTGGTAGCCCGAACTCTTGTGTTCGATCGCCCAGGTTGGTGAAAAGTTCCCTTTAAAGGGTTTGGGTGCCCGAGGAAGATACCCTCAAAATGGTTTGGGTGCTTGAACAAAAGTCAACAAGTTGACTTGTAAAGGGTTCGGTCGCCCAAAGCGTTTTAAACGCAATGGGTTCAGTCGCCCGAACACTCATAATATTTTCAATGAAGTCCATTTTTATCCTATTTTAATTCCCCTGATATAGTGAATGATAATGGGGATTTTCTTTTTGTGCAAGTTTTGGGACCTTGGGTCTTTTCAAGGACCTAAAGTCATTCAGTCCCTATGGTCAAACTACGGTCTTTTTAAGAGCTTACAAATGCCTACATGCATGACATGTAGATATTATTACAGACCGTATGCCTAGTTACTATTACAGACCCAAATAATATAAATTACAACAATAATTAGTCTTCAGGGTCCTTAGTCTTCAAGTCTTCTCATGTGCCATCAATATGATCTTCTAATTATATACTTGCACACAAACTCGAAAGTCATCAAATACCAAGAGTATTTGTCATTATCAAAACTAGGTGTGACCCATAAGACATCATTTTCTTCGTGATCATGTGCAAAAAGGAGATGTAACACTTGAGTTTGTATATACTGATGAACAATGGGCAAACATATTCATGAAACCACTTGTGAATGATAGGTTTATCCAAATTAGGTGTAAATTAGGCCTAATGCATAGTCGAGAGGTTGCTTAGAATTATATTAGATGATATAATTTAGGGGGAGCAACGTCACTTAATACTCACAATAGACAAAAATTTCATATTCAGCTCATTTGTTCTCACTCGGTATCACATTTGTTCGCATATGAAATTTGACACATTGTGTATGGTAACATTGCAATTTACATTCAATAAGACAACTTTCTGCATTAGCAAGGGGGAGAAGTAAATTGAATTAACATAGAGAGACACATTTCATAGTACAATCTTTAAAATCTGATGGCTGAATAAGTTTTTAAAACTTTAAGATTTAAAAGGGGAGAAGAGCATAAGGTTATATCCACTTATGTATTATTATTGTTATACACCTTTTTGTTGATGTCAAAAGGGGGAGAAGAATCAGGCTCAGAAAAAATGAAAAAAAAATGAAAAATGGGCAAAAATGATTGGCAAAACTAATTGTGTAAAGGGAGAGAAGAATCAGGCTATATGAGAAAATCAGGGTAAAAATGATTGGCAAAACTAATTGTGTATGAGTATGAGCATATTTAATTTGGCATGAGCATATTTCATTTGCAATATTTGATGCATTATTTGAGGGGGAGCCTTGTTAGGCGTAACCCATTTTATATTTTTTCTCATGTATTTGTCATCATCAAAACGGGGGAGATTGTTGACTCTATGAGTCCAATTCGATTTTGATAATGACAAATCACTTGGTATTTGATCTGTGCATTGAGATTGTGAACAGGAACGATATTTAGCATGCACGGAAGGATAACAAGTCATGGAAGCCATGAATACTAAAGTATATACATCTTGGCAAACTCCATGGAACTAAAAGAGTAGAAGAATGAAGATGCAAGTGGCAAGTTCAAGAATGTCATGGGAATGGGTATTTAGAACTGAATGTATTCACATCTTTCATATGATTTAATTTGAGGCTCAACGTATACCCTAGACTAACCTTATGAATCATGCATCTCATGAACATCATTAGGGGATATTTATGGACTTAGAGATATTTTTGAACCCTGGAAAATATTTTATAAAAGCGCAAAGAAAAGGAGAAAAAAAACAGATTTTTCAAATTAAAAGGGAAAATTCAAAAATTGGTTAGTTCAGAAGACTGAACTCAACGTTCAGTCGTCTGAAGATTCAATTTCAGAAGACCAAAGTTAAGCTCAGTCGTCTGAAGAATTTCTTCAAAAGACTGAAAATTAAGTTCAGTCGTCTGAAGAATTTATGGTGAAATATAGAACCTGGTGAAAACACATTAGAAGACTGAACTCAAACTTCAGTCGTCTGAACCCAACACTTCAGAAGCCTGAACCCCAACTTCGGTCATCTGACCCTATGTCCAAGTAAATTTTTTTGAAGCTCTAAGGGACTTCAGTCATCTGAGCCTTAACCCTCAGTTGTCTGAACCTGCGGGAAAGTTTAAAATTTTAATTTTTAATGAGAGAACTCGCGAATTATTTTTTGATCCAACGGTTAAGATTCATTCTAAGGGCAAGGTACCTATATAATGAATATCTAAACCCTAGTGCCCCAAGAGAATAGAAGAGAAGAGAAAAAAAAAATCTTTGCCGTACGATTGAGCTGATTGCACGTTTAGCACAACTTTGAACACACTTCTGAAACTTTTTCCTGGGATTTCAAAGCTTGTACAGCAAATCTGAGCTAAGGCTATCTTGATTTTCAAAAGGCCACCTAGCAATCATTGTGCTATTTTTTCAAAGAGCTTGTCATCATGAAATCTATTATTGAATATTTGTTAAGAGGTTGATCTTGAGTGTGCATATATTAAATCGTTTTGATAAGATCACTACTTGAGAAAAGCTTTAGCCATTGGTTAGATATTTTTTATTCAAGTAAGTTTTCATTCAAAGACTTGATATTTTCAATATTACAAAACTACATGATTGAATATCCTTAGTGTTCATAACGATATATTATTGAGGGATATTTTCTGAAAAATATTACATTGGGTTTTTGATCTTTGGAAATCATATCGTGTGTGTGTGTGTATATATATATATATATATATATTTGCATATTACAAAGATCGTATTGTGGTTGAATATTTGATAGAAAACTTTTTGATTTTGATTGATATAATATTCAAGACAAAGCCTTGGATAAGTTCACATTTGATATTTGTGCATTTTCACAAAGTGAACTAGAACCCTAATTTTCTCCAAAACTTTTACTTCTATCATTACTTGGGAGATTTGAAAGAAAAAGGGGAAATTTGTTGAAGCATTTCATTCATATAACGATTGTATCATTTCATACACACTAAGCTTCAAGTTTCACCATATGTATATGTGATAGGTTTCAATTGTACTCACTTAGCTTTGTTAGAAGCGATTCTTGAGTTATTTTGCAGATTTGATATTAAATTGTAATCACAGTTTAGGTTGTGAACCGGGTGAGGAGGAAGTTGTGCCTCTTATAAGAAGCGGATGTAAGGGAAGTTCCGTCCTAGTTAAAGGAGCAAGGAATTAGTGGAATCCTTGAGTGGGTTGCTCAAGGTGAGGACGTAGGCCGGGTTGGCTGAACCTCGTAAAATCTGTGTTTGTCTTTTCTCTTCCTTTACTTTTTTTATTTTCTGCATCACATTTAAATATCTATCTTGGATGTGTATGTTGAATAACCCTATAAGTACTTGAAAATTAATTGGGTGAAAAGAATTCATTGGTGTAATAATTTAAATTAGTTCTATACTTCAGCAGTCAATCTATTAAATTTAGAAATAGGGATTAAGTGGTAAAGGTTTTTTAAAATACCCAATTCACCCCTCTCTTGGGGTTACACCTAAATTAACAAGAATTAATTAATAAAAACTTATTACCTATACTACCTGTATCTTGGCAATCTCTCTTAAACCTGTACGAAGCTATATTAGGCAACCTCTCGATTCCACTCTTATGCTTGGTGTCTAACCAGAACCTCTATGAATGCTCTCCTCAATGAGATTCTTTGGGCTTCCTTAGAGCTTCAACCGTCACACAATAGTGTTTGAATAAAAAGAAAGATTTCAAGAGAGAACTTTTGGACTAAATAAACTTTTATTAATTTGTCTCAATTTTTCTTCCCCGAACAAAGGGTCGGAGATCCCTTTAAATATACTCCAAGGGATAAGCACAACTTGCTTTCTCCTTGATTGACAAACTTACTTTTAAAAAAGCAACTGATAGCTTTACTTTAATAAAGCAACTGACATAAAAAAACACTACGTAGATA
Source organism: Malania oleifera (assembly GCF_029873635.1). Classification (NCBI taxonomy): domain Eukaryota; kingdom Viridiplantae; phylum Streptophyta; class Magnoliopsida; order Santalales; family Ximeniaceae; genus Malania; species Malania oleifera. Next base: position 102,453,166 of record NC_080418.1, on the reverse strand, counting down.
TATAGCCTACCAACCTACTTTAATAGCCTACCAATCTTGACTTTTTAATATATCAAGTACACATCATACTTTAATAAAGTTGCTGCAAAGGTAAGTAATATAACCAAATAATACAACAAACTTTAATAAAGCTGTTTTAAAGATAACTTGATATGACTTGTCAAATTGTCTGTTCTGTAATGCCTGGGTATGACACGTGTCTGGACAAGTGCCTGATATGACCTTACTAACTATTCTGATCAGTTTGGCTTGGGATATGATGAAAACTCGACTATCATCTAAGTTGTACACCTGTCAAGATCTCATCTTGCTTTAGAGATCTTCCAAAGCTGCAATGATTTCTTCATCGTACTCTTTTCTTGCTAATTCTGCTAGTACAATCTGAAGATCACTCTTCATAGCATGAGTTGAAGGTAGATGACACTCCCAATTCTTAATTTGATTGATTGTTTTCTTTGCTTCAATTGCAAGTTTTGCTAAACTAGCTTCTTCAAATTGCTGGCGATACTTCCCCTTAATAGCAATTAAAGTTTCATGGTCTGCAAAGAAAATGCAAATTAATGCCATTTTTGCTTCAAGAAGATAAATTCCCCAAAGATTTTGAACCAATTCATAGAATTTACTATGCCTCTGGAAATCCTCCCAATCTGGTTTTTCTTCATGGAAGTTTGATATGGGACCTTCTTTCCAGTCTTCTAGCAATAGATTCCAAAACAAAACCTTTCCTATTTTTAATTCAATGGGTTCAATGTATCCAATCCACCATAAACGTCCTCGATTCGTGAAATTCAATACATATTTTACCACTAATGGCAGGAAATTAAAAGATTGGCGTATTTTGCTGAATCCAAAAAACTGAAATTCTCTTATTCTTAAGGCATTTTGCACTGCAATTAGCAACTCAGGGTTTATACTTCTAGGAATGTGTAATTTCGGAATACACAATCCACTCCTTATCCAAAACTATTTTAATCCTGGATAATCTAAAATACTCACTATCGCTCTGGTAGTGAAATTGTATTTCTTCAACTGAATATTCATTTCAACTTTGAGCTTGATTAGTTGAAGGATAAGTTCTGCAATGCCTTCCCTCTCCACAATTTTGAAGTTTTCTGAAATAATGGCTTCAAATTCTTCCAATATTTCGACTACTTCTCTTAGACAAACTAAAAAAGATGTATTTGCTGGAATTGCTGGATTATTGACTATCCCTTTTAGAAAATTTCTTTTTTCCTTAGAGATTTTTGGAGTCCTTCCTAGAAAATCTTCAATAACCAAATCAACTTCGACTGTTTCAACTTCAACTATTTTTTTATCCTTACTGGATTTCCAAACATTCTTGTTGATAGTTTCCTGGTCAATTCTCTGCTTTTCTTTCTTGCCTTCTCCTCTTACCTTTTTGGTTCTGGGATTCTGAACACACTAAGTACTATAGTGTCCATACTGACTGCAAATAAAGCATTTAATATGACTTTTATGAATGGGTTTTTTTTATCTTTTCTAAACGAACTCCCTTTCTTTACCTAGATCTGTTCCAAAGCTAGAACCGAACGTTCTCTTTTCTGAGAAACATTTCTTCCTCTACTACTCCTTTCTCCCTTTCTAGAGTTGGAAGTTCACTGTCTCCGTTTGTCAACAAATTTGGCAACTGGGCAATCTGCCACCTTATGCTTTTCTTGACAAATCGCATATTTTAAATGGCTACTACTGCTAGTGCTACTGCTTGCCATTTGTTTTGTAAGAATTCAGATATCTGGTTAGAGTATCAGCAATAATATTATTTATACCTTTAATATGTTCTACATTAAAAGAAAAATATTGTAATTCATTCCTCCATCTAACTAATTTTACTTGAGTGCATCGTTTTAACTTAATTCCTATGAAGTGCTTTACATATGAACTATCTGTTCTAACGATGAAGAGTTTACCCAAAAAAAGTTCATTAGCCATAATTCCTTTAAGGACTGCTAATAATTCCTTTTCATGAACAGGGTAATTTAATTCTACTCCATTAAAACATCCACTTCAATATCTACTGAGGTGTTCTGTTTTATCAATTTTTCTAATTTAAAACATATCCCCATGATATATCTGAAGCATCAGTTTCAAGAATTATATCTAATTCAATACGGTCTGGATATTCTAATTTTGGCAAATTTTGAGCTTATTTCTTTAAGGCTTTTACTACTTCAGTATCTTTTGAAGTCCAATTCTAAGGATCCTTTATTGAAACCTTTTTCTAAATTGGTGCTGCCTTTTTTGCCAATTTTTTTAATAAATTTCCTAATATAATTCAATACTCCTAGAAAGCATTGACACTGCCATCTGTCTTTGAATTCATTAGGAAATTCACATAACCTTTCTGTTATATGTGACTGAAGTTCCTCTTCACTTTCCCGAATTTTTAATCTTAAAAATTCAATCTGAGGTTGCATCCAAATGGTTTTTCTTTCTGAAAGAACCATTCCTCCTTTTTCTAAATACTTGAGCCACATGTTTCAAATGTTCTAGATGATCCTTAATATTTTTATTAAATACTAAGACATCGTCAATATAAATTGCAACAAATCCAGTCATTCTTTTAAAAGCCCGATCTATCCTTCTTTGAAAAATTCATGGGGCGTTCTATAATCCAAATAGCACAACTAGCCATTCGAAAAGTCCAATCGGCGTAGTGAAGGTTGTAAGAGTTACTGCTCTTTTTTTTACCTTTATCTGCCAATATTTTGATTCGAGATCGAATTTAGAAAATGCTGAGAGTTTCTCCTTTATTATTCTATTTCTAAGAGATTCCTGATTAGGTAAATTATACCCATCATCTTTTGTTTCTTTATTCAAATCTCTATAATCAATAACCATCTTGTCTTTACCATGTACTTGCTCGGCATGATTTGTTACCATGAATGCAGCACTCTTGTGCTCACTTTTACTGTGGCTAATAAGTCCCAAATTCAATAATTCGAGAATTTGTTTATCAAATTCTTTCATCATTTCATTTGGATAATGTTAGTGTCTCTCCCTAAAATACCCTTGTATGCCTCCTCCTCCTATAAAAAGATGGCCTTGTACAGTAGTATGTGTACAAAAAAAGATTAATAAAATTCCTTTTAATCTTTGCATGGTATCAGAACCAAAGTTAACCTCATTTTTTCTTAAAAATTCCTTCCCGTGCTCAGCAGCCGTTCCTGCTCACTATCATCCCCGTCCGGCCTCGTTCTTGCTCGCTGACACCTCTTTCCTTTGCTTGGCCACCGTTCCTACTCGCTATTGTCCTCGTCCTGCGTCGTCCCTGTTCCTGCTTGCTATCATCCCCGTCGTTCCTGCTTGTTGTCCATTGTCGCCATTAGAGCTCTGCTTCAGACTCATCGTCACTGTTCCTGCTCACTGTCGTCTCCGTCATTTCTTGCTCGTTGTCCACCATCACCATTAGAGCTCTACTTCAGACTTGTCGTCACTAATTGTCTCTGGACGATGCTCTAGTGCGGCAACGATCGCACGACCCAGCCCATGGAAATTCCAAAGGGGGCAAACAACAGAGAAGGACTTGGAAGGTTTTCTTTGAAGCCTCCCGAGGATTTGTTTGATTGGAGGCCTCCTGAGTTCTGCATATATACACCCAGCCCATCCTGTTTGATTGGAAGCCTCCCGAGTTCTACATATATACACCCCGCATAGCCTCTTCCACAAACCAATTGAAGAAGTTCTAGTATAGCAAATTTTTGTATTCCCCCTATGCAAGAGCAAGAGAGCGTTTCTTCACCCCTCTCGTTCTCTCCTGCTTCGGCTTTAGCATGATTTCTTGTTCGTGAATTTGAAGCTTTCTTTGGGTTATCCAGCTTGTGTGTCCCTCAACACTGACACGCTACTTGAAGCCCGACTACATAGGCATAACCAAGGCGCTGAGGCTTGTTTAATTTTATTACTATGCTTCAATTTTTGCTATTGTCCTTGCATCATGCTAAGACTTGATTAATTTTATTATTGTGCTTCAGTTTTTGCTATTGCCCTTGCATCTTTTTTTTTGTCTACATGGTCTCTTTACATGATGTTGCTCGCCCTATAGAGATTGTTCTGAATGGCTCCAACTACAATGCATGGGCCTAACAAATATCAGTTTTTTTTATTGGACGGAGATTATGTCGTTTTGTTACTGGAACAAAACAAAAAACCACGAAAACTGACACGCAATCAACAGAAGAGTTTGATGAGGCTCTTGATGAATGGGAAAGTACTCCCTGTAAGATTCTTTCCTAGTTTATTAATACATCCGTTCCTTCTATTCAGAGTCTACTTCCTAAATTTCATAATGCTAAACTTGCTTGGGATTTTTTGGCCAAACGATACAACTGTGGTAGTCATGCTGCTCTCGAGTTTCAGTTGGAAACTAGGCTTTCCCAGATGCGTCAGGAACCTAGACAATCTATTGCCGAGTTTCATGCTCAGGTTAGTGGCATTTGGGATTAGCTTTCTAAAGCTGACCCTGCTTTTTCTGATGAACAGTCGATTAAACTTTTTGCTGCATATCGGGATCGTCGTCAGTTTATATACTTTATAATGCATATCCGGGATGAGTTTGAGAATACTCGAGCTTCTTTGTTACATCGTTCTCCTCTTCCTATGTTTGAGGTTGCTCTTGAGGAGCTCATTTCTGAGGAGACACGCCAACAAACTCGTCGGGTTCATTCTACCAATATGGTTTTAGCTACTGCTCCATCTCGTTCCTTTACTCCGGCTCCTCCTGCTATAGCTGTTGCATCTTCTAAATCGCGTCGTTTCAATGGCCAGTGCCACTATTGTAAGGAAGACAGTCACCGTATTTCTGATTGTCCTAAGAAGAAGGCCAAGGATGCTTGGGATGCTCTCAAGGCTAAGGCCTCTTACTCTTCCAAGCCTGTTGCTGTTGTCTCCACTAGCTCCTCAATTTCTGCACTATCTTCTGCACCTCCATTGTCGTCTCTTTCTGCAGCTGACCTTGAGAGAAATTATCACACAGGTTCTATCCTGCACTTCTACTGCCTTATCAGTCTCTGCAGGTACCTCTACACCTTGGTTTATTGATTCTGCCTGTTGCAATCATATGACCTCTGATTCCTCTTTAGTAACACATAAGCAATCTTTAACTTCTGTTCCCTTAATTTATATTACCGATGGTTCACATATGTTTGTTAGTCATTTTGGTCATCTTTCTACTCCTACTTTTTCTGTACTTGATACATATGTTGTGCCTAACTTGTCTCTCAATCTCCTTTTTGTTGGTCAACTTGTTGAATGTGGTTTGATCTTAACCTTTTCTCACAAAGGTTGTGATGTGCAGGATTCGAAGATGGGCCAGCTTGTTGGGACCGGGAGTAAAGTTGGTCGCCTTTTTGAGCTCACTTCTCTGTATTTGCCTTGTTCGTGTTCTCCTCCGTCTCTTTTTGCTGCGGTGTCTTCCAGTGTTTGGCATTCTCGTCTCGGTCATGCATCGTTGTCTCGTGTTCAGTCTTTAGCTTCTAGTGGCTGCTTAGGAAATGTTAAATTTGAACATTTTGATTGTATGCCTTGTCAACTTGGGAAACAGACAACTTTACCTTTTAATGACAATAATTCTTTGTCTTCTGCACCTTTTGATTTGGTTCATTTTCATATTTGGGGACTTGCTCCTGTCCTTACTAAAGGCGGGCCTCGTTACTTTGTCATTTTTATCGATGATTACTCTTGGTATACATGGATTTATCTTTTGCATGATCACACTGGGTTACTTAATGCTTTTCGTGACTTAAAGCAAATGATTAAAACTTAGTTTGCTCGCACCATTAAAGTCTTTTGGTCGGATAATGCCCTGGAATATACTCCTACCCTTTTCATTGAAGAACTTCGAGAGGCCGACACCTTATCCCATCGATCCTGTCCATCCACCTCCCAACAAAATGGTCATTTCGAACGTAAGCACCATCACATTCTTGACACTGTTCGCTCTCAACTCTTCTTTGCTTCCCTCCTCGAATCCTTTTGGGTTGAAGCTGGTTTTACCGCTGTTTACACTATTAATTGGGTTCCAACCCCTACTCTTTCCAATAAATCCCCATATGAGGCTCTCTATGGAAAGGTACCTAATTATTCTCTTCTCAAAGTCTTTACTTGTGCTTGCTTTGTTTTGCTTCAACCTCATGAACATACGAAACTTGAACCTTGCTCTCGTCTATATTGCTTTCTTGGTTATGGCATTGAACACAAGGGTTCTCGGTGCTATGACCCCATAGCCAAGCGTCTTCGAGTCTCTCGGCATGTTCAGTTTTGGGAACACAAAATGTTTGCTAGTACTCTCCATTTTCTTCCGATTGTCTCTCATGCTCCCCCATATTCACTGATCCTGCCCTTGATCCCTCTCTCGATATCTCTTCTAATGCAGGTCCTGCCAGCTCATCAGGTGCTCCCTCTGCGTTTGCCGCTTCCGAACTTGGACTGTCTGATGATCCTGCCATTACTTCCACACCGCTTGAGTCCACTACTTTGGATGTTCGTCGTTCTAGTCGAGTAAGGGCACCTCCAACCTATCTTAGTGACTTTCACTGTTTTTCTACTCTTGACTCCCTTCACGAGCCTCGCAGTTATCGCGAAGCTTGTTCTGTTCCTGTTTGGCAGCAAGCTATGTTTGAAGAACTTGACGCACTTCACAAAACCCATACTTGGGACCTGGTTGACCTGCCTCCTAGTAAGACTGTAGTTGGGAACAAATGGGTGTATAAACGCAAAACAAACTCTGATGGTTCTAAAGTACGCCATAAAGCTCATTTAGTGGCAAAGGGCTTTACTCAGGAATATGACATTGCTTATGAGGAGACATTTGCCCCTGTTGCTCGTATTACCTCCGTTCGCTCCCTTTTGGCTGTTGCCTCTGCTCGGCGGTGGCCTTTATTTCAGATGGATGTCAAAAATGCCTTCTTACATGGTGATTTGGCTGAGGAGGTATATATGCTGCCCCCTCCTGGGTATCCTCTTTCTCCTGGTCAGGCTTGTCGTCTCCGTCGTGCTTTATATGGGCTTAAGCAAGCTCCTCGTGCTTGGTTTGCCAAGTTCAACTCCACTATTGCCCAGCTTGGGTTTGCCTTTAGCCCCTATGATTCAACTCTTTTTACCCGTCACACTGTTATTGGCATCACTTTTGTTCTACTTTATGTTGACGATATAATCATTATTGGTGATGATACTTCTGGTATTCATGAGCTTAAGCAATTTCTGTGTCGGTCGGTTCCCTTCACTACTTTCTTGACTTAGAAGTGTCCCCTACCTCTGATGGCTACTCTTTGACCCAAGCCAAGTATGCCTCTGATCTTCTCACACGTGCAGGTCTCACCAATTGTAAGTTAACTGATAGTCTGCTGGAGCCCAATCCTACTGATGGGGAGCTCCTTCCCGATGCCACTCGTTACCGACAGCTTGTTAGGGGCTTGATTTATCTCATTGTCACTAGACCGGACATTGCCTATGCGGTGCACCTTGTTAGTCAGTTTATGTTGGCTCCTCGGTCTGATCACTATGCAACTGTTCTTCGCATCTTATGCTATGTGAAGGGCACCTTATTTCATGGCTTTTTTTTTTCCCCTCTCACTCATCATTGACGTTACAAGTTTATTCTGATGCTGATTGGGCAGGGGACCCTACTAATCGTCGATCTACCACTAGTTTTCATTTTTTATTTAGTGACTCTCTTATCTCTTGGCGGAGCAAAAAGCAGACTGTTGTTGCTCGCTCTAGTACTGAGGCTGAGTATCGGGCTCTTGCTGATACTACTTCTGAACTTCTTTGGCTTCGTTGGCTTCTCCAAGATATGGGAGTTCCTCAACCCTCGAGCACTTCGCTTTATTGTGACAATCATAGTGCTGTCCAGATCGTTCACAACGATGTCTTTCATGAACGCACCAAACATATCGAGATCGATTGTCATTTTGTGCATCATCATTTTCAGGACGGGATACTTCGCCTCTTGTCCGTTCCTTCGAATGATTAGTTGGCTGATATCTTCATGAAATCTCATCCACTTGGTCGTCATCGGGCTTTAGTCTGCAAACTCTAGTTGTCATCTTCGATACCACCTTGAGTTTGAGGGGGGATGTTAGTGTCTCTCCCTAAAATACCCTTGTATGCCCCCTCCTATAAAAAGATGACCTTGCACAGTTGTATGTGTACAAAAAAAGATAAATAAAATTGCTTTTGATCTTTACAGATAATTAATCCCGTTACCTCTGATAATTGTATCAGGGTTTTTAAGCACAATATCCGCTTTTGGTATGACCTTTTGCCATAATGTCTGTGGATTTTCTGATCAATTGTCTGAAAGCATCTTCTTGACTTCTTCAAAATTACTTTTTTTTTCTGATTGATTTACCTTTGAATACTTTCTGATACCAATTCTTTCCGGTTATCAAGCTTATCTTGATAATCAGATTTTTTTAATTTTTTGACTATCATATAATTTTTTATAATAGCCCTTGAAGATTTTGAAATGAAATAGTTATTTAGGATTATTTCTTTTGAAAATACCTGTTGATATTCCTTAAAAAACTAATTTTACAAAAGAAAATCATCTAGTAAAATTTTAATGCTTCATAATGACTAATACCCAAACTGTAGGGACCATCTGATGCGGTTTCTCTGCCGCACATATAACGAGTGGCCTTGGGTGCGCAGGTCCAGCGCATCCCAATGTCATAGAGGAGCCTATATGCAGGGTAGCACGATCAAGACACAGGCTAGATTGCCCCTCTGAAGTTTGATTTCTGTATTTATTTTTTAAATGCACAACTCAACCTCCCTCCCTCTCCATGAAAGAATCACATGTAAAAACAACGCACAGAGAGCCCTGGATCTCACCATCCTGTTCCTCCTCCTTTCTCTCGTTTCCTATCGTCTCCTCTCCATCAACCGCCACGGATTCGCTTGGCTCGTTGCCTTCCTCTGTGAGTCGTGGTTCACTTTCGTATGGGCTCTTGCAGTTAACGCTAAATGGAAGATAGTGAAGAACGAAACGTTTCCAGACCGCCTCTCCAAACAGTATGTACCAGATTAATAAATTAACCTTACATTTCTATGCTATCTAAGGTGTTGTTATTCATTTCACGAACTTTTTTTTTTTTTTTCTTTTCAGACATCCTAAGATTGGATTAGTTTTCTTCGCACTTGAATCATTAATTTACCCTTTTTAAGGATAATATGTTGAAAATTATGTTTTTCTTTTCTCCCAAAGGGTGTCTGAGCTTCCAGCAGTGGACATTTTTGTAACAACAGCAGACCCTGTGTTGGAGCCACCTATGATGACAGTAGACACTGTACTGTCGTTGTTGGCAGTTGATTACCCAGCTCATAAGCTTGCTTGCTATGTGTCCGATGATGGCTGTTCGCCGCTTACCTTCTTCTCACTCGTCGAGGCGTCGAAGTTTGCAAGGCTCTGGGTTCCATTCTGTAAGATGTATGGAGTCCAAGTTAGAGCACCCTTTAGATATTTCTCTGATGATCAGCCCATGTGTCCTAGTGGCGGTGCTGTTCATTCATCATTTGAGTTCCAACAAAATTGGAAAATGATGAAGGTGATTCATTAACTATATGATAAGCCTTTCGCCCTTTATCCTCTATGATTGGCCTGAAATTAAAATTTTATTTCTTATAATAACACACACACACATATATATACATGTGCCTACGCATGTATGTATGTATGGATATGTTAGTCTAATTCATAATCTGGGTTTATATATCTTTGATATTTTTTTACAGGATGAGTACGAACAGCTCTGCCAGAAAGTAGAAGCAGCATCCCAAAAACCTACGCCATTTGATCTCACCGGCGAATTCGAGGTTTTCTCAAATATAGAACGCAAAAACCATCCTACCATAATAAAGGTAATTTGCTTATATATATATATATCATGACCAGGCTTGTTTTCAATTTTTATGTCTGACCTAATTGGGCTACATGCCTTTTGTTTGTAGGTTATATGGGAAAATAAAGAAAATGTCCCCGATGGAGCGCCCCATCTCGTTTACATATCCCGAGAGAAGCGTCCAAAACATCAACATCACTACAAAGCAGGGGCCATGAATGTTCTGGTACGAAGCTTGTTCCTACAGTTGCACGGGTCTGGAATGCGTATGCTTGACGAATTAGCTCATTATATATAGTTCATATTTGGTGCAACCAAGATTAATGTCCTTAGATTAGTTTGACTAGCACAATGAAAAATAGGTTTATTTTAGTATATTAATTATACAATCACTATAAAGCAAATAATATGATACATTTTTTGAGTTTATAATAAGAAATAGATAATAAGGATTATTTATTCCCAAATTTGATGTCTATTCTTTTCTTATTAAATGTCAAATTAAATAATTAGAAATATATAAGGAATAATTATTCTCTTAATTCCTAAAATTTAAAGTATATTCCATATTATTTCAATGAACAGTTATTTTGTCGAACCAAATGAATTACTAGATTACGTTTGATTTGTGCAATGTCAATTCCTAAAAATAAATTAATTTTAGTATATTAACTACAATTCTTTATACAAAAAATTATGTTACTATAAAATAAATAATAATGTGAAATATTTTATTAGTCCATGATAAGGAGTAAAACAGGGATAACTATTATAAATTTCATCATGGGGATGCATATTCCTTTCTTGTTACATTAAATGAAATAATTAGAAATATATAAGGAATAATTATTTTCTTAATTCTAAAAATTTAAACTATATTCCATTTTATTTCAATTAAAAATTTCTTGTCCAACCAAATGACCCATTATAGTCCAAGCCCATGGGTTAGAGCTGGACAATTTATCTCTCCTCGCGTCCCCAATGTTTAAGGTATTTTGCAAGTGTAAAGACCAACAACAAGAACACAAAACACTTCACTCTCTCTTCATCTTAACTCTCTTAGAGAGAAAATCAAATGATATGATATATCACACCGGTTCATTGTAATATTATTAGTCCTACCAAATCTTTACATCCTTTCTGTGTCATATCTTGAATTTTTATAATTCAATATCAGATATATGTCATATCAAAATGTCCATTTATGTGCTTGTTAGCTTGCCCATAATATATACATAACAAATCAAATAGTACATTCCAATACTATTTGAGGGAGTTGAAACTACTTATGTATAACTATTTGTTTTTTTTTTTTTAAAGTGCTGAATTTAGTAAGTGTTAAACTGAAAAAATGTTGAAAGTTATAAGTGTTGTGTTAACTTTGGTGCAATCCCAAAAGGAAGGGTGAATTGGATATTTAAAAATTCTTTTCTAGGTCAACCAGTCTAACAACAGTAGTGCGCAAACTAGGGTCATTTTATGTAATTGCGAACCCAACCAGATATTCAACCAATAAACATAAAACATATAGGTGCAGAAAATAAATTGTGGAAAATAAAACTAACACTAGATATGTTATCGGGGTTCAACCAATCCTGCCTACGTCCCCGCCTTGGCTTACTAGCATAAGGATTATACTAAAGGCTTACTTAACGGGTGGAGCGACACCTAAATACAATCAGATCAATTAGTACATGACTAACTTCAACCTTTACAACCAATCTTTTAAGGCTAGATTACCACCCCTTCAGGCCACACTTGGAATACAACAGTATTTAAATACAAATTGGGTACAGTGATTGTATTTCTCAATCAAGCAGATATGTACAAATGAGAGTTTTAAGCAATCTAAAGTGGAGTACCAGCACATTAGAAACTCTCACAATATTTGGATGATCAAAGAAATGAGTGTATGAGAGTATTTGAAAGTAGTATAAGCAAAATAGGCTTTGTAAATTTGAGAGAGTTTTTTGCTAATGATCTTGCTAATCAACCTCTAATCAAGACAGTTGAATGAGTATATATAGACAAGAGTTGAAAATTAGCCATTGGGAACACGCTGGTAATTTTTAAAATTGTTTTAACCATGTTTAAAACATTAATCCCTCATTTAACTTTAATTACCCGTGGTAAAATTAAGTCAACCCGAGACTTTCGGTTTATCGAGTCCAAGGTTCGGTCGCCCGAATAGACACAATGGAAAAAGCGAATTTTCCATGTTCGGGTGCTTGAATTTATATTTGAGTGGCTGAACCAGGCGATTTTCCAATCGCTCGAGGTTCGGTCGCCTGTTCCTGAGTTCGGTAGCCCGAAGCTATGTTGAGCGTAAATGTTCGGTAGCCCGAACTGTTAGGAAAAGTTTGAATAGGATTTCGGTCGACCGATTAAGATGTGTTCTTTTTAGTTTGGTCACTGGAAGGTCAAGTCAACGTGCTGACTTTTTCACGGTTCGGTCGACCGAGGCAAATATACTTGCCAAGTTTGGTCGCCTGAACCCTAATGGATTTTGGGTTAAAGTCCTATATTCATGTGCATTTAAGTGTGGGAACCTAAGGGTCATTCTAGGGTCATTTGAGCTTACAATTACTTACATGCATGATATGCAGAGATTATTATATATCCATTTGAAGTTAAATTAATACAAATCCAATAGTATTACAACAAATGATATATATATGCCGGGTCCTCATAATTTTTCAAGTTATTGCATGCTATTAATGTGATCCAGTTAGTATGATTCTGCACACAAACTTAAAAGTCATCAAATACAAAGAATATTTGTCATTATCAAAACCGGGAATAACCTATAAGGTCAACATGTTGTTTGGTTGTTATTAAAACAAAGTGGTATTTGAATACTTATTTTTATTATAGGATATTATAAGATTAGGGTGAAATTAGACAAATTTGAATACAATTTTGTTTTACATCTTATTCAAATTCAATATAAATCCAAATCTAATATCTCTTGGAACATAATATTAGTGATCTTTTTCTAATTTTGAATATAGTAACAATTATTACACTATTAATTCCCAAATCAAAATATGAATTGGAGGCTTCTTCTTATTCTCACATGGTGTATGATAAAACAGACCAGAGTGTCTGGGGTGATGACAAATGCTCCATTCATTCTGAACGTGGACTGTGATATGTATGCCAACGATCCCCAGATTGTTCTTCATGCCATGTGTTTGCTGCTTGGTTTCGACAACATAAGGTATTCCGGATTTGTCCAGTTTCCACCAGAATTCAGCGGCGGATCAAAGGTTCAACCATTTGCAGACATGTTTGTGGTTATGCAGCAAGTACGTAGATTCATGAATATGTAATTTTTGCAATTAACACAGAAACAAATGATCATTCCATATCTACTAACTACTTTTATGCTTTCGTGTAATGTGTTAATATTGTCAGTGCCTATTAAGAGGGTTTGCGGGAATTCAAGGAGCTCCCTATTTAGGAGCTGGATGTTTCCATAGAAGAAAAATAATTTATGGTTTACTGCCCGATGACACCAAACTTGAAGGGCCAAATTTTACCTCAGCAGACGGTACATCCATGCATCAACTTTGGTTTTGTTAATTAATTTACTCAAGCTGCTGTATTTCTTATTGTGCTTTTGTCAATTAATACATTTATGCTGTAGATCCAAATTAAATTTTCACTATTTTTTTCCTGGTGGGGGTGGCGTGGCAGTGAGGTTATCATCAGGAAAATTGGCTGATCTGAGCCTACAGAAAATATTTGGAAAGTCGAGTAAACTCTGCAAATCAGCATCTTACACTTTGTCAGAGATGGGCACGAGGACAGAGTGTGTCCAGAGTCTTTCGGCTTCTGTGAAGGCAGCTTACCAAGTTGCAGGTTGCGACTACGACTATGGTACAAGTTGGGGTACAAAGGTGTGGCTTATGTTTTCCTTCCCTGTTCTAACTCAGTCAGCATGGCCCACATTCATTAACAACATTGGCAGTGCACCCTAAAAATCTTTTTTATAAAGGGTAAATATTTTATTAGAAAAATGGGGAGGACTCAAGCAGAAGGCTTGAGCCCCTTTCAGTACAAACAGCAACAGGTACAGACTGGGCAATGAAAACAGTATATAAAGTCAAGATCATAAATCAAAACTTGGAAAGAAGACTTATCTCTCGTCTAGTTAATGGAGGGAGAGGATTTTGTGAAGATTCGCCCATTGCATAGTTTGAAAGGGAGTAAGGGTTTGGCTCCAATGAAATATGTTATGTTGGATTTTCTTCTTGAATTGACAACATTTTAGTGTGTCCCGGACATAAGTTCAGGTGATAAGGAGATTTCCTAGAAGGCCGCTTATAACGGTGGATTTGGGGTTCAAACTGTGATGCTTGTGGTGCACGTATGGATTTATCTCCAAATATTATATAAAAAAAAAATGCCATTGGAATAGTGTCTCTAAGTTTGCTTGAAGGGCATTTTGATCGTGGGAAGTTCCAAGACTCCATCTGGCCTTCAAGGGTTTTGGCATGGAGAGGGGTGAATTGGAAATTTAAAAAATATAGGTCTAATATTTTGCAATCAATATACCACAATCTAGGGTCTGTCTAAAATTCGTATTTAAAAGATTCGATAAATAAATCAGTAATTAATGTGTACAAATATTTACTTCAGGTATTTTCAATCAATCACAAATATGTATTCTAAGATAAATTAAATAGATATATTTCAACAAATAAATATCAGAAAATAAAGCAAGCAAAATACGTGATGACACCAGAAATGTTATCGGGGTTTGGCAACAATGCTTACATCCTCGCCTCGAGCTAACAAGTAGGAAGATTTTAACTAAACCTTTGCTCACTTGCGGATGAAGCGTCATCAATTACAAAACCTTCCCTTACTGGGTGAGGATTGCCCCAGGTCAAATTTGTAAGGCTGACCCTAACCTTTACAACCTCCTTAAAGGGGCGGAGAATACTCACCTCAAGCCACGATTGAATTACAACAGATAATCAAATAATGTGTTCAATATCAGTATTTCTCCAATAAGCAAATATGTACCAATACAATTAATGCACTCACAGATAATAGAGATTTATGCTCAAGTGAGATTATGTAAGGACCCGAACCTGAGTGGATTCCTACATATAAATTTTTCAGCGGACTCAAATAAATCTAAATAATTTTTATTAACAGAACAATAATTAGCTTTATTACAAATATATGTCTCAACTATTAAAATGCAAATTTATAAAATTCTAAAATAAACAAACATATTCTAAATTGTATTATGCTAATTTTTTTTTCTACTCTGCTCTTTCTATTCCCGCCATGCACTTACTACGCCAAATTTCTGGTACTCTCTTCAAAATGATCTGAAATGTAAAATAATGATTGGGGTGAGACGACGCTCAGTAAGTAAATAAGATTATTATTAGTGTGTGGCCAAAATGACCTTTCACAATTTCGTAAAATAATATTTAATATTATAACTTCAAAAATGCTTTTAAAATAGATTTAAATTTAAAAATTTCTGTATAAAAACTTTTGCCATCAACTATAATAGTAAAATTTTATAATCATATACTATAACTATTAAATTAAACTTTTAACTTTAAAAACCGTAATTATAATTTTTAATTATATACATATATATACTTTTACTTATTCGTTTCCTTTAGATCATCATTTAGGCACAATAATAACCATGTTCATATAAACTTATATTTTACCTTCAAATCATCAATAACCCTGTATACGTAATTAAATAGGTATATATATATATATATATATATATATATTTATATATACTATAAAAATCATCCTTAGGCCTGTTAATCGTAAGTCACGTTTATTCCCATGACTAGGTTGTGCGGTCCGAAAATTGGATTTAGCTGGCTGGCCAGTCAAACTAAATTAACGTACATCATCATTAGGTGGGATTTTTCTTATTAAACCCTGGTCCGACCCAGGTGTGCACTCAGGAGAAATCTATTACAATATAAAATCACTCTGCAAACAGCGTAGGTATACTCTGATCCGTTTAAACTTTAAGTTGCGGTACCAAGCATTTGTAATTTTCTGTATTGTCTGAGTCATAAAGGGTTTTAAAAATATTTTGATTATATAATTTGTACAATGAAAATAATATCATGAAAATCTCATTTTTACTCATATTTTTTGTGAAATACGCAATATAAAAAAAAAATCAACTTGTGTAATCTTTACACATATTTTTGTGAAATATGCAACGTATAAATAAACTCATGTCACATAATTTTTGTGTGAAAAATATTTTCTTGAATAGAAGTTAATGATGTAAAATATCCGAGAGATTTAGAACATTTCTTAACTCAAAAATAAATGCAAGTATATTAAAGATAAAATTAGTATAATTAAATATGCGTAAAAGTAAATTTAAGAGAATTTTATGAAATTAACTAACATAATCGAAATTTACTTACAAATAAACTCGGATATGAACTTTAAATAAAAACCTAACATAATCAAATTTACTTACCTCTTCTTTTATCTTGTGCTACGAACACAACGAATATCTCAAAAAAATGAGATCGGAAAGAGTGGGTGAGTGAGAATTTTAATTATAACAAAAATTCTCTCTACTACTAATTCTTTCATTCACTAATTCTTTTGTTCCTTTGATTTTTTTTTTTTTGGTGAAAAATGAATGTTGAGAGCTTCCTATTTATAGAAAAATTTTGGAGAAGAAAATGGAATTTGTAAAAGTGTGAGGAGAGGGGTGAAATTAAAATTTTTTTTAAAATTAAAGAATGAGAATGGGATGAGTTAGGCATGAGTTAGGTATGGGATAGGGGATGAAGGTCATGTGAGAGTGCTTGCCATCACTTCCATTTAATTAATTTTTTTTTTATTTTTAAAAAAATTATTTTATTATTATTATTATTATTAAGCTATGTTTTAATTTTTTTTTTTAAAAAAGAATTAAGTTCAAATTTCGAAAATTCATGTGGCACATGGTCTTGTGAACCCTACACAATTTCGAGACCCAAGTGGGTCTTATGTAACTCTATTAGTCTTCACACAATTTTATGAGTCCTACATAGTTTCGGGGCTCATGTGGGCCCCACACAGTCTTGTGAGCCCCACATAGGATACATATATTATTATTATTATTATTTTACCATGTATTTTTACACATTATGTCTTTCAAAACACTATTTTATGTATATGTACTTATTTATGTATACAAACAGTGTCTATACTGTTTATCCCATGAAATTCCATTTTGATTAGGGCGATCTCCAGGGAGCGACTGAGCCGTAATGGTCTCTGAGCACTCGCTAAGACAAGGTCTTCCTTAGGCATCAAACATGGAATCAAAGAAACTATAGAAGAACATTTCTGTATTGATATTAACTTAATGAACATTTTTGTTATTTTATTATTATTATTATTATGCTTTAATCATATATATATTTTTGGGTCATCACATATTAGGTTAAGCTAGATGTCAACTCTCAACCAATGTGTACTTAAATATATATATTTGTATATGTGTGAGAGTGATACGTTTAATTCAAAATAATATATTCAACAAATGAATAATCGAAGGACTTTGAACTTTTAAGTAAATATCTCAACAAATATTTTTCAAATATTAAGCACAATCAAGATTGGGTTTAAACTTGCAAAAACGTATTTTATCAAATAGCACTAGCCAACTTTTGAATCTGGCAATAAGAATGTCAAGACTCAAAAACAAATAAGAGTTCTTCCCAAATGATATTTATCAATAAACTATTATGGGAATAACTTTAGCTTACTCTCAAAATATCAATTTCAGATAATGCAAGATGAGATAGTAGTAAGCTTTAAGAATGATGTATGAAAGTATGCACGACAATAAGAAATCAAACTCCTTTTTAAGTTGCAATTAGTTTGCAAGTAAGGAGTTATAAACAGTGATTCTCCTCAAAGATGATTTTTCAAAGAGTGTAAGGAGAATGAGTGATATGCTTGAAAGATTTGAAAGAATATAAGCAATAGGAGCACAAATAATATCAGAGAGTATTTGCTAGTTATTTTGTTAATCAAAGTGGCTAATCAGGACAAATGAATGAGTATATATAGATATCCTGAAAAATATTATCGTTGGGGATACGACGGTCTGAAAAAAGATTAATAAAAATTAATCCCTGATTAGTGCAGTAAAAAATAGCAAACTCGAGAGGTCTGGTCGACCTAAGTTCGGGTTGGTCGACCGAAGGGAACCAGCAGTTAACTGAGCTCTCACAGCCAATTTGAATTTTAAATTGGTTTGGTTGACCGAGGACAGGCTAGTTGACCTAAAGACTAGCGAATCGGAACCCTTTGTGGGTTTGGTCGACCGTGATAAGGGGACGGTTTGCCATCAACTAGGTTCGGTCGACCGTGGTAGTTTTGAACTATATGTTCGGTCGAATGAGGAAGGTAGCACAAGGTTCGGTCGACCGTGCGAGCTCAGTTCAACACTGAGTCGGTTGACTGAACCGTGGTCAACAAGTTGACCCGGGCAAACAGTAGTTCGGTTGATTGTTTGATTATAATACATGGGTGGTTGGTCGACCGAGGACATTTGGATTTGCAATATTGCCCTCAAATTGACCCTAAATAGATATCATTTAAACTTAGGGTAATTTTCATGAAGTAACAAGGGACTTAAAGTCAATCTATGACCTTTTGAAAATAAATACCTATCATGCATGAGATGCAATTATTATAGACCATAATTATTACAGACCTAAGAATTTGAATTATGATTACAATAAAGAAAAATGGTCTTCATTCCCTTTTGTCCTTCAATTGCCATCTTGTGATGTGAGCATTTGGTTCCTTATGACAACACCTGTATCTTTACCAGCCATTATGTGCTAAGGTTAATCCTGTGCAAAAGCTCAAGGCACATGTAAGATACAGAGAGATTTGTCATTATCAAAATGGGATCTAACTCATAGAGTTAACAGAGTTTCGAAAGCAACAAAGCAATTTAAATTATTAAGGTTAACTTAGTTCTACATGTCTAATTTTAAACTAGAGAGAAGCTTTTGGGTATGTCAGCTCGGATATGTCCACTTTAATGTCACAAACATGTTGGAACTAACCCTACTCTTTTTGGGCCTCGTATGCCCGATTTGGACACTTCAGTTCCAAAATGAACTAAGTACCTAAATTATGAAAGTCATTTTACTTCTAAGTGTCTAATTTTTAATTGGAGATGAGATTTCATGTAATGTGAGCTCCGACATGTCCGCTTCAATGTCATGGATGTGTTGGAACTGATTCGACTCAATTTGGACCTTGTATGCCCAATTTTGACACTTGAATTTTGAAATCAACTAAGCAATTTAAACTATTAAGGTTAACTTAGTTCTATGTGCCTAATTTTCAAATCAGAAGGAATTTTTGGGAACTATGAGCTCCGATATGTCCACTCCAACATCACAGACGAATTGAAACCAACCTCACTACTTAGTTTTAACCTCGTATGTCTAATTTGGATACTTGAGTTCCGAAATGAACTAAGTGCCTAAACTATGAAAATCATTTTGTTTTTGTGTGTCTCATTTTCAACTGGAGAGAAGTTTTGGGTACTGTCAGCTCTGGCATGTCCACTTCAATGTCACATACGTGTAGGAACTAACCCATTAAATTTGGGCCTTGTATGCCCAATTTGGACACTTAAGTCCCGAAATCAACTAAGCAATGTTAACTATTAAGGTTAACTTAGTTCTACGTGTCCAATTTTCAACTGGAGAGAAGCTTTCGGGTACTATCAGCTCCGACACGTCCACTTCAATGTCATGGACGTGTTGAAACTAAGCCCACAAAATTTGTACCTCATTTGCTTGATTTGGACACTTTAGTTTCGAAATGAACTAAGTACCTAAACTTTTGTAACTCATTTTCTTTCTAAGTGTCTAATTTTCAACTGAAGAGGAGTTTTTGGGTATTGTGAGTTCTGTCATGGCCACTTCAATGTCACAAACATGTTGAAATTGATCCCACTCAATTTGCACCTCATATGCCAGATTTGGACACTTGAATTTCGAAATCAACCAAGCAATTTTAACGATTAAGGTTAACTTAATTCTACGTGTCTAATTTTCAACTAGAGAGGAGTTTTTGGGTACCGTCAGCTCAAAAAATATTCACTTCAATGTCATGAATGTGTTGGAATTGACCCGATTCAATTTCGGCCTCATATGTCTGACTTGGACACTTGAGTTTCGAAATGAACTAAGTACCTAAACTTTCGTAACTCATTTTGCTTCTAAGTGTCTAATTTTTAACTAGAGAGGAATTTTTGGGTACCATGAGCCCCAGCACATCCACTTCAATGTCACAGATGTGTTGGAACTGATCCCATTCAATTTGAACCTTGTATGACTAAGCAATTTAACTATTAAGGTTAATTTTGTTCTACGTGTTTAATTTTCAATCCAGGAGGAATTTTTGGGGACTGTGAGCTCCAGCATGTCTACTCCAACGTTATAGGCATGTTGAAATTGTCCTCACTCAATTTTTACCTCTTGTTCCTGATTTGGACACTTGAATTCCGAAATGAACTAAGTACCTAAACTATGAAACTTATTTTGCTTCTAATTGTCTAATTTTTAACTCGGGATGAGTTTTTGGGTACTGTCATCTCTAGCACGTCCACGTCATTGTTATAGACGTGTTTAACTAACCCCACTCAGTTTGGACCTCGTATGCCCAATTTCGAAACTTGAGTTTCAAAATCAGCTTAGCAATTTTAACTTTTTGGGTAAACTTAGTTTAGGTGTCTAATTTTCAACTGTAGAGGAGTTTTAGATGTCATAAGCTTTGACATGTCTACTTCAATATCACGGACATGTTGGAATTGACCCCACTAATTTTGGACTTCGTATGCCCAATTTGGACACTTGAGTTCTGAAATGAACAAAGTACCTAAAAATGCAACAAATACACTCAGAATTTGGCAGTCGACAGGGCCAGTCAATCGCCTTGTAACTAGAGGTTGAATTTTCAAAAACAAGAGGATTGGTCAACCGTTTGCAATGCAAAAAATCCAATACATGCAATTTTTTGATACTTAGGCATGCTTTTAATTAGGAAATTGTAAGCAAGACGTCCTAACACCACTAACATGTCATAAACAACATATAATGACATAAAAAATTTGACAAATCTAACCATTAGCATGGAATAACCTAAATGCATTACGCATTTAAAATATTAAAGGAAATGAACACAAATTGAAGAGAAAAAGGGTTAGGCATTGATCCTTTTTTTTTTTTAATTTAAAAAAAACACAAATTTTATTGATATGCCCTCACTTTTGGCAGAGGAATACCGTGGTTATAAGACAAGCATTGGGAGATTACAGATAAAAAAATTAAAGTCCTCCCAAAAACAATACCACAACCAACCAAAACAAGACTACAAATCCAAACAAAGCTAAATAAGAAACAAATCTAAATAGGCCTATCAAAAACAAAAATAATAAAATAAAATAAAATAAAAAAATTAAAAAATCTAAACCTACCAAACAAAAATCAAGAGGTTGAACTAATGACAAAAGGAAGTGCGACCCAACCTATCCATCCGAAGGATACCTTTCAGAGAACGTGGTAAAAGACGTTCTTCGTAGATGACATTGTTTCCCATTTCTTCTTCTCTAACGAGAAAATCAGCCGCACTATTGCCTTCCCTATATTAATGGATCACCATGAAATTTACTCCTTCTAGCTCCGCCACAATGTCCTCCCAAAAATCCCAAAGATATCACAAGGTACGTCTACCTTTCTGAAGCCAATCAACAACAATTCGCAAGTTACTTTTAATAATCACATTAAAATAATGAAGTCGTTTGCATAAATGAATTCCTTCCAGAATTGCTTTCAATTTCGCACTATTGTTCGTACCATTGCCAAAATACGCTTTCACCATGCCATGACAGTCTCGAATAATTCCTCCACCTCCTGAAGTACTTCGATTGCCCCTACAGCTTCCATCACAATTAAGTTTCATCTACCTTGTTGAGGGTTTAACCCACGAAATAATTTTTTCAGGCCTGACGCAAACTCCCTGCTGTTGAATTTGAAACACTTTTAAAATCGTAATATCCGATATATTCAATTTTCGAAAAGAATTAAAGCTCTCAGCTAAAGAACTAACCAAGTATCGAACACTTCTTCACGTTTGATCTGCACTTTGAGAAACTCTTTCCATTCTTGCTTTGCATCTTTGATTCTAGAGGCACCACGTAATCAAACATAGATGGAAGGTGTTAGCTTTACTGTGATCCCAAGAGAGGGGGGGGTGAATTGGTATTTTTAAAATTTAATTCCTAGGTAAATCTCCTAACACCAGTATATTCACAACCCTATGGTCAATCTAGTGCAAGTAATGTAAATATATATCTAAACTTAAATGCAATAATTTAATTAATAACACATGCACCAGAAAGCAATAAAATAGGAGTGACACGTAGAAATGTTATCGAGGTTTGGCCAATTGCCTACGTCCCCGCCTTGGCTAACAAGCACAAGGATTATCACTATAATTGCTCACTTAAACGGGTGGAGCGACACCAAAACAAATTAGGTCAATTAGCACAGGGCTGATCTCAACCTTTACAACCAATCCTTACCGGGCTGGATTACTGCCCCCTCAGGTCATGCCTGGAAACTCTCAGATTTTAAAACCAAAGAGTATTGGTACAGTAATTGTGCTTTCGTGTAAAGCAGATATGTACCCAGATACGCTCAATGACATACACCACAAAATGATTTAATATGTAAGCTCAGTGTGGTTTAATATATCAACTCTCAAATATATTTGCTATCAGTGTAATTAGTGCGTGAGAGTGCAAACCAGTATGTTTTTTGTATCACAAGATATTTAATCAACGTGCTCAAACAAAGATATCAATCAAGTCTCAAATATACCAATCAGCAATATGCCTCAATCATGTAAATATCAAATAATGTATATGCTTGGTTTGCAAAAGATATTTAATCTT
Organism: Malania oleifera; assembly: GCF_029873635.1. Classification (NCBI taxonomy): domain Eukaryota; kingdom Viridiplantae; phylum Streptophyta; class Magnoliopsida; order Santalales; family Ximeniaceae; genus Malania; species Malania oleifera. The sequence continues at coordinate 102,430,306 of NC_080418.1, read as the reverse complement.
TGTATTCAACAAATGATATGTAAGTCAATGAATATTGCAACAAAGATCAATATCACATAAACAAATATCTTTTCAAAGGTATGTCAAGATAAATTACTCAAGATATTTGAAAATGTTTTGAAAGAGTTTTTACAATCCAAAAACAAATACGAACTTCTCAAGATACTGCAATGAATATGCAATACTCAGAAGTTTAATACAAGTCTTCTTAGGAGAGACTTATTAACAAAGTACCCTAAGAACACTTAGATTTGCCTCTCAAGAAAATCCTATCAACCAAATAAAACAAGGAGAGCAAACCTTTTCAAATAATCACTCAAAGCAACTTACGAAGAGTTTAGGCAACAGTGGAAGGTAAGTATGAGTGAATGGAGTGTGAAAATGAGTAGTAGGAATTTTGAGCTTGAGAGAGAATTTTTTAATCAAGTTAGCTAATCAAGTTGCTAATCATTCCAAATGAAGTGGTATATATAGACTTCCCCTATATTATAACCGTTAAGGACATGTTTAGAATTATTAGAAAAGATTTAATATTATTTAATTATTTTAAACCTGTTTAATCGAGCTAACTGCGGTAAAAAAATAAGTCCAACCCGAGAGCACCGGTCGACCAGGATAAGTTCGTTCGACCCAAGTTCTTGGGGTTCTGTCGATCGGGCCAAAAATGAACTGTCGGTTCGGTCGATCGGACATGTATGTCCAAGGGCGATTTTTCCAAATTTGTGAGGTACGGTTGACTAGGGTCATTTTGAACTATACTGGTCGGTCAGCTAGACCATTGGGTTCCCACACATGGGAACTCGGTCGACCAGGTTGGTGGTATACAATTTTCTCTCGGTTGACCAGGAAGTCAAAATGTTGACTTCCTAGGAGGCTCGATTGACTGGGGCCAAATGAACTACACAGTTCAGTCGATCGGGCCGTGGTCAATCGGTTGACCTGGTTTAGGGTCGGTCGACCGTGGGCAAAATGAACTTGAATTATCGGTCGACCGAATGTACACATTTTGTGCATTTCAGTCATGTTTCATGCAATAATCACTCTATTTAAATGCCAAACACATACAAGTGAGTGTGTGAGTGTGCTAGGGTCATTTCTAGGTCCTATTTCAGTTATGTTTCAGTTTGGGTTCACCTATTAGACCATGCATGTGATGTGTGTGATTATTACAAACCAAAATTCCTAATTACTATTACAGACCCTTTGCATAAAAATGAAATACAATACAATATAAAAATTGGGTCTTCAATCTTCACTTTCTTCCATGTGCATTAAGATCTTTCAATTTAAGTTCCTGTACATAACCTCAAACACTGGTTAGATATAATGAGTATTTGTCATTATCAAAAGCGAGCATGACCTATAAGGTCAACATTCTCCCCCTTTTTGATGATGACAAATACAGCCAGCAAAAATAGGGGTATAAGCCTAAGAAGGCTCCCCCTATCAATATGCATCCAATTATTTTAATCAAATTACTTTACTCAATTACCCCTTATCAATATGCATCTAATTATTTTAATCAAATTACTTTACCCAATTATTTTTGCCTCTCGATCTCCCCCTTTTGGCAATAGCAAAAAGGGCTATAAGAGGTAATCACTCTAGGCAATGGGTAAGTGTAATATTTATACATTATAAGTTAAATTTCGGCAAAGTGCCGTTTGAAAACTGGACTTTCCAAAACATATCCTGTATAAATTATGTCCTGTTTGAGTTTATATCTCCTAGCAGTTTATCCACAATTACTCAAACAGTTCCAGTATGATCCATACAATAAAACGTAAAGTCCAATGGCATCATGTTGTAGATATAATAATTATACACACAAGGAACAATCAATATTCACAAAGTTTAAGGCAATAAAACATATCAACAGTAAGATTAGTTTCTTAGACTTGTAAATTTTACTTGAGAGCTCCTCCTAAATTTATGCAAACTATGAAACATCTAAGAAGCCTCTCTACTGTGCATTAGACCTAACTCATGTCTAATTTGTATGAACCTATCATCGGGAAGTGGTTTAGTGAATATGTTCGCCCACTGTTCATTGGTGCATACAAACTCAAGTGCAACATCTCCTTTCTGTACATGATCACAAAGAAAATGATGTCTAATCTCAATGTGTTTAGTTCGTGAATGTGTGTATGTGAAATATGATTTTTAGAAATATTGATTGTACGAGTTTTATCACATTTAATCGGTACTGTATCATAGTGCAATCCATAATCCATAAGTTGTTCTTTCATATAAAGAATTTGAGCACAACAACTTCTAGTTGCAATATATTCTGCTTCGGCTGTGGATAAGGCAACTGAGTTTTATTTCTTGGAGAACCAAGAAACAAGAGATTGTCCGAAATAGTGACAAGTGCCGCTGGTGCTTTTTCTATCAACCTTACTACTGGCAAAGTCAGCAGTATAACTTACAATCTCAAAGGTAGTATGCTTAGGGTACCATAAGCCTAACTCTATAGTTCCAACTAGATACCTAAGGATTCTTTTAACTGCTTTTAGATGGGATTCCTTAGGGGCAGCCTGAAACTTAGCACACATACACACACTAAACATAATATCGGGCCTACTAGCAGAAAGATATAGGAGACTTCCAATCATGCCACGATACAGTTTCACATCAACAGGGATTCCTTGTTCATCTTTATCAAGCTTAATGGAAGAGTTCATAGGTGTACCAAGAATTTTACAATCTTGCATATTAAATTTCTTTAGCAAGTTCCTAATATATTTAGATTGACATATGAAAGTTTCATGATTAGCTTGCTTAATTTGTAGCCCTAAGAAGAAACTAAGTTGACCCATCATGCTCATTTCAAATTCACTTTGCATGCACTTGGCAAACTCATTACACAACTCATCATTAGTTGCTCCAAAAATGATATCGTCCACATAAATTTGAACAAGTAGTATATCATCATTTTTGGATTTGATGAAGAGTGTAGTGTCAATTTTGCCACGGGTAAACCCATTTCTTAATAGAAAACCACTAAGCCTCTCATACCAAGCTCTAGGAGTTTGTTTCAATCCATACAAGGCCTTAGATGACTGGTAAACATGATCTGGATATTTATGATTTTCAAAACCGGGTGGTTGTTCTACACATACTTCTTCATTAATATGCCCATTTAGAAAAGCGCTTTTAACATCCATTTGAAACAATTTAAAATTTTTAAAAGCGACATAAGAAAGTAGTACACGAATGACTTCTAACCTAGTAACAGGAGCATATGTTTCATCAAAGTCAATTACCTCCTCTTGATTATACCCTTGGGCAACTAGTCTAGCTTTATTCCTAATTACTACCCCATTCTCATCTTTCTTATTTTTATAGACCCATTTAGTTCCAATGATGGTATGATCACTAGGCCTAGGAACTAGAGTCCACACTTTACTTCTTTCAAATTGATTAAGTTTTTCTTGCATGGACATTACCCAAGACTCTTCCTCTATGACTTCTTTAATATTTTTAGGTTCTTCTTGAGATAAGAAAGTAGAATGATTCACTAAAGTTTTCAAGGAGGATCTTGTGGCTACCCCACGGGATGGTTCACCTATGATTTGATCTATAGGACGACTTCTAATGTATTTCCAATCTCTAGGCAACTCTTGATTTTCATCGTCTTCAGATGATTTTTCATTTACTTTATGGTTTTCACTTGCATTGTTTTCATCATCTTTCTTAGAAAATGGATTAGATTCATAAAAAACAACATGAATAGATTCAATAACAATCAATGTTCATTTGTTGAAAACCCTATAAGTTTTACTATTAAGTGCATAACTTAGGAAAATACCTTCATCAGATTTAGAGTCAAATTTTCCTAAGTGTTCATTATCCCTAAGCACAAAGCATTTACAACCAAACATATGAAAATAGGAAATATTAGGTTTATGGTTGTTCCACAGTTCATAAGGGATTTTATTTATTAACAGTCTAATCAACACCCTATTCATAACATAGCATGCAGTATTTATGGCCTCGGCCCAAAAGTATTGAGGTAAGTTATGTTCATTCAGCATAGTTCTACCCATTTCTTGTAGTGACCTATTCTTTCTTTTTACCACACCGTTTTGTTGAGGTGTCCTAGGTGCAGAAAAGTTATGTGATATGCCCTCTAAGTCACAATATTTTTCTATGCTCCCATTTTTGAATTCCGTGCCTCTATCACTTCTTATATGAGTTATCTTATATCCTTTTTCATTCTGAATTCTTGTACAAAGTTTGGTGAACTGTTCATGTGATTCATTTTTATGTGCAAGAAACAACACCCATGTGAATATAAAAAAGTCATCCACAATAATAAAGGCATATGATTTACAACCAAAACTTTGCACAAAATTAGGACCAAACAAATCTAAATGAAGCATCTCAAGTGGTCTAGTGATAGATATGAATTTCTTTTTCTTAAAATTAGATTTAGTTTGTTTACCCATTTGACATGCATCACAAATTTTATCTTTTACAAATGACATTTTAGGCAAGCTTTTTACTAATTCTTTTCTAACAAATTTTGACAATAAATCCATGCTTGCATGTCCTAAGCGCCTATGCCATAACCAACTAGCTTCATTTACAGTAGAAAAGCATGTTACTTGTTGTGAAGTTAAATTATCAAGAGAGGTAGTATAAACATTTTCATGGCGATCGGCAGTAAAAAGCACTTTGTGATCTGATTTGTTTTCTGCTATGCATTATCATTCTCAAAAGATACTTTATATCCTATGTTACATAGCTGACTTATGCTTAGTAGATTATGCTTCAACCCATCAACTAATAAAAAATTATCAATGGTAAGAGAGGAATCCTTACCAACCTTACCTACCCCGATGATGTGTCCTTTTGCATAGTCGCCAAATGTTACATAGCCTTCATCCTCGGGAATGATTGAAGTGAATTTTCCCTTTTCGTCAGTCATTTGCCGTGAGCACCTGCTATCAAAGTACCACTGGTCCTTGCAGGAGGACGATCTTAGGCTTACCTGTAAAATAAGCTAAGTAACTGATGCTGATCCCCAAATTTTGTTGGGTCCATGGGGGTTAGTAGCAGGATTGCCTTTAACTACACATACTTTCCTAATTCTAGCACACTTATTCCTAAGTGGGCAATCAAAATGAATATGGCCAATTTGTTTACATTTAAAGCATCTTATTCTACACTTAGGATCTTTAGGAGGAATATGAGACTTTGACTCACGTGTAAAATGTCTTAAGTAAAGATTAAGTTGTCTGACATTTTCAATACCATTAAAACCAAGACCTTTTTTACTTAAGGAGTTTCTTTGGGCACCAAGTAATTTTTCAAAATTGCGTTTGCTCTTAGTAAATTTTTTAAAAAAATTTGGAGCTATCCTCCAATTTCCTCTTAAACTCAACAATAGTAGTATCTTTTTCCTTTAAAATGGAAGCATGAGAGGTTTTTGCAATATCAAATAATATTGACCAATTTTCATATTTCTTTTTCAAATTATTATTTTATTTTGTCATTTTACCTAACAATTTAGGTACACAGATATATTCAAACTGCAACTCTCTAAATGTAGGTATGCAATCAGAATCATAATCATAATCATCAAATGAATAATATGAAGATAATGAACTAGAAGACGATACCTCATCATTGTGTCCCATCAGGCACAAATTAGCGACCTCTGAGTCGTTGTGGTCTGATTTTGAGTCGATGCTACTAAGTTTATCCCATGATGTCCCAGCCTTCATGGTTTTCTTCTTTTTCTTAGCCTCCTTTTTCAGCAGTGGGCAATCTGGTTTGATGTGCCCGACCTTATTGCAGTTATAACACGTAAGGAGCATTTGATTTTTCTTTTCTTTTGCTGAACTCTCCCTTCTCAATAGTAGACTCCCTATATTTTTTATACAGCTTTCTGTTCTTCCTAAAGAATCTGCTAAATTTTCTGGTTAGCATGGCCATTTCATCATTAGTGTTAGTCACTGCACTCACTAGATGTGTTAGTGGAAGCTTTCAATGCAGTCACTTTCTTAGCCCTATTATGCTTATTAAGTCTCTTATTTATGGTCAATTTATAAGTGATCACGGAACCTATCAATTCATCTAGAGTCATGACCTTAAGGTCTCTACCCTCAGCAATGGCCGTAGCCTTGGCTTACCAAACAGGAGGTAAGCCTCTAAGGATCTTCCTAATCATCTCATATGTGGGATAGGTCTTTCCTAATGTATGCAGTGAGTTAATAATGTGTGTGTATCTAGTGTACATGTTCTGAATGGACTCACCTACATTCATCCTAAAGGCCTCATACTCACTAGTCAACATATCTATCCTGCTATCTTTCACATCTCTAGTACCCTCATATGTGACTTCTAATTTATCCCATATTTCTTTTGTAGTAGAACATTCCATAATTTTGTTAAACTCATTTACATCAAGACTACAGTACAAAATATTCATGGCAGTGACATTAAGACTAACAGCTTTCATATCATCATCATCATATTCATCCTCAGTCTTAGGAACTGTAGCTGCACCCTCAGTTTTCATAGGGACATAATTTCCCTTAGAGACAATCCTCCACACCTTCCAATTAGTATTCTGAAGGTAGATGTGCATCCTCTGTTTCTAGAAGGTGTAATTAATACCACTGAAAATAGGAAGTCGTGTGGAAGATGGTCCCTTAGGTAAAGGGGTCACGGAGTTATGAGCCATATATGATCTTTTGCAAAATAACAACTAATCTATGCTACGTGGCTCTGATACTAATTGTTAGCTTTACCGTGATCTCAAGAGGAGGGTGAATTGGTATTTTTAAAATTTAATCCCTAGGTAAATCTCCTAATACCAGTATATTCATAACCCTATGGTCAATTTAGTGCAAGTAATGTAAATATATACCTAAAATTAAATGCAGTAATTTAATTAACAACGCATGCACCGGAAAACACTAAAGTAAGAGTGACACGCAGAAATGTTATCGAGGTTCGACCAATTGCCTACGTTTATGCCTTGGCTAACAAGCACAAGGATTACCACTATAATTGCTCACTTAAACGGGTGGAGCGCCACCTAAACAAACCAGGTCAATTATCACAGGGCTGACCTCAACCTTTACAACCAATCCTTACCGGGCTGGATTACTGCCCCCTCAGGCCATGCCTAGAAACTCTCAGCTTTTACAATTAAAGAATATTGATACAGTGATTGTGCTTTCGTGTAAAGCAGATATGTACCCAGATACGCTCAATCACATACACCACAAAATGATTTAATATGTAAGCTCAGTGTGGTTTAATATATCAACTCTCAAATATATTTTCTATCAGTGTAATCAGTGCGTGAGAGTGCAAACCAGTATGTTCTTTGTATCACAAGATATTTAATCAACGTGCTCAAACAAAGATATCAATCAAGTCTCAAATATACCAATCAGCAATATGCCTCAATCGTGTAAATATCAAATAATGTATATGCTTGGTTTGCAAAAGATATTTAATCTTTGTATTCAGCAAATGATATGTAAGTCAATGAATATTGCAACAAAGATCAATATCACATAAACAAATATCTTTTTAAAGGTATGTCAAGATAAATTACTCAAGATATTTGAAAATGTTTTGAAAGAGTTTTTACAATCCAAAAACAAATACGAACTTCTCAAGATACTGCAATGAATATGCAATACTCAGAAGTTTAATACAAGTCTTCTTAGGAGAGACTTATTAACAAAGTCCTTTAAGGTTTGCCTCTCAAGAAAATCGTATCAACCAAATAAAACAAGGAGAGCAAACCTTTCGAAATAATCACTCAAAGCAACTTACGAAGAGTTTAGGCAACAGTGGAAGGTAAGTATGAGTGAATGGAGTGTGACAATGAGTAGTAGGAATTTTGAGCTTGAGAGAGAATTTTTTAATCAAGTTGGCTAATCAAGTTACTAATCATTCCAAATGAAGGGGTATATATAGACTTCCCCTGAAATATAACCGTTAAGGACATTTTTGGAATTATTATAAAAAATTTAATATTATTTAATTATTTTAAACCTGTTTAACCAAGCTAACTGCGGTAAAAAAATAAGTCCAACCCGAGAGCACCGGTCAACCAGGATAAGTTCATTCGACCCAAGTTCTTGGGGTTCTGTCAACCGGGCCAAAAATGAACTGCCGGTTCAGTCGACCGGACATGTATGTCCAAGGGCGATTTTTCCAAATTTGTGAGGTTCGGTCAACCAGATTTATTTTAAACTATACTAGTCGGTCAACCAGACCGTTGGGTTCCCACAGGTGGGAACTCAGTCGACCTGGATGGTGGTATACAATTTTCTCTCGATCGACCAGGGCCAAATGAACTACACAGTTTGGTCGACCGGGCTGTGGTCAACCAGTTGACCCGGTCCAGGGTCGGTCGACCGGGGGAAAAATGAACTTGAATTGCTGGTAGATCGAAGGTGCACATTTTGTGCATTTCGGTCTTATTTCATGCAATAATTATCCTATTCAAGTGCCTAACACATACAAGTGAGCGTGTGAGTGTCCTAGGGTCATTTTTAGGTTCTGTTTCAGCTATGTTTCAGTTTGAGCTCACCTATTAGACCATGCATGTGATGTGTGTGATTATTACAGACCAAAAGCCCTAATTACTATTACAGACCCTTTGCATAAAAATGAAATACAATACAATATAAAAATTGGGTCTTCAATCTTCACTTTCTTTCATGTGCATTAAGATCTTCAATTTAAGTTCCTGTACATAACTTCAAACACTCATTAGATATAATGAGTATTTGTCATTATCAAAATCGGGCATGACCTATGAGGTCAACAGAAGGAAAATGGATAATCGCACTCTAGATTAAATGAGGACTCCTCTCTCTCTAATCACACCCCAAATACTTCCAACAAGGATGGAAGGAAAATGGATTTTCTTCTTTTTTTTCTAAGTAAATAAAACCCTTTTCGATTCTCTTTTTCTCACTCAAAATACTCTCCTTGCCCTCACTTGAATGTGCCCAATTCTCTTCCTAGGGAGGTCTTTTTATAGACCTCCAATAGAAGGGAGGGGAAACCCTCTTAAATTTGAAATTTGAAAATTCAAAGTCGAATGTAACCACCAATAAGTACCAACTATCGATTGCTAATGTCAAGACTTGACATGTGGCATCAAAGGGACACATGACATGCCTAAAATCCCCAACCAATCATGTGCAAAGAACTCAAATTTTTGAACTTCAGCAGGGATGGTCGACTACTTGAAGCAGAACTCAAATTTTTGAACTTCAGCAGGGATGGTTGACTACTTGAAGCAGCCAGTCGATTGCCCATTAGGGCGGCGCCAAGCTAATTTGGTGGGGAAAGTGGTCAATTGACTGCCAAGGTGGCTGGTCAACTGCTTCAGCTAATTTTTTGCTTTTGCATTCTTTACCTTTATTTTTTTATACATTCAAATTGACATTTGTTTTGTAGGATATAAAAAGTGATGGAGGAATTGAAGTAGCAAAAAAAAAAAAATAAAAAAATAAAAAAAGAGGATTCTAATTGTAAGACATCTAAGTATTACATAATATTTAAATAAGATTTTGGATCAGCTAGTATTGATTGATTTCCTCAATTATGTTGTTGCTAGCGGATGCAATTTTTTAGTTTTTATACTTGGAATCTTCCAAACCTTTGTTGTAGGAAAAGTAATTTAAACTAAAAGACCAAATTATATTTTCTTGGGATTATGGGTTCCTTGTCTATAAAATAGGGAACTGATGCCTTACTTTGCATGTTATCTTATTTTAAAATTGAGGAATTGCAAATTCTAGTCACAATATGCATGCTAGATGTTCTATCCAAGCTATTATACAAATTGTTGCATCTACAATTAGTTAGTTATTAATTTTTTAACGATGTTGCGAAGACCATGTAAGGATATCAAGGGTTGATGTAATGCTCTATTAGTTTGATGTTGTTATTAGCTCTGGTAAAAAAATTTGTTCGCACGTTGTTTGTTATTTCAAATATGAATATATATGATAACCTGGGGGGTGAAAGTTGTCTGCCTATTGACACATCCCTAATAATTCATCGTCATAATGCCTTAAGGGGGAATCCAATCAGTGACCTTAGGGTCACAGGTTGCCCTTACCACTTGTGCTGACCCGGCTGAGCCGATACATACATACAAACACATATATATATGTTGCAGAATCAATGATGTTTAGTAAGTTGCATGTTTTGGTTATTTGGTTTTCAGGTTGGATGGGTGTATGGATCAATAGCTGAAGACAGCCTCTTTGGAGTTACAATCCATTCAAGAGGCTGGGGCTCTGTCTACTGCACACCAAACCGGCCTGCATTCCTTGGGTTTGCACTGCCAGGCGGGCCTACGGCAATGGCGCAGCAAAAGCGATGGGTCACGGGCTTTTTTGAAATCCTTGCTAGCAGAAGCAGTCCATTTGTTGCCATCTTCGTCACAAAGCTTCAATTTAGGCAAGGCTTGGCCTACCTTTGGTTTTTTACCTGGGGCTTGCGTTCTGTTCCTGAGCTATGCTATGCTGCTCTTCCAGCATGTTGCATTATCTCAAACTCTTATTTCTTGCCCAAGGTGAGTTGTTTTTTTTATAGTTACTTTAATTAAGTTATATATGCTTGCATTGGAAGTTACTTTCTCTTGTGCAAGCTAATACTCCCCTGCATGCCATATAGTTAAAAGTTAATAAAAGTAACTTCTATTCATGAAAAGTAACTTGTGAGTAAAAGTGGGGGTGTACGAACAATGTCATATACTACTTAAATGAACTAATTTTTAATTAATTAATCTTGCAACATATTAATCTTGTTTTGTCGAGGAGTATGAATTTTGAACCTTAGATATAGATTTGCGTAGATGTAGACAATTTTTAATATAATTTTATATTATATTTTATCCAAATCTAATACAAATCCAAATTCAAAAGCTATCCAAACATAAGGTAATTTTTTTTGTTCTAATGGTTAGGCATCACAGACACATTGAATTTATAAATTCAATCCCTTTTACCCTTACTTGCCCTACCTTATTTTGCACCCTATAAGTTATATTATTTGCGGCAAATATTCTTTGATCTAATTTTTTTTTAGGTAACACTTAAACTAATCCAAATAATCTTTTATAGTTATAAAATATATCATTTGTTAGAAGATATCAATAGCTTAGTAGGCTACTGTCATATGCATGGTACCCTACTGATTAGTGATAAAAAAATAATAAACTGACTTTGCTAATGCAATAAATTAGATGGTGACATTGGTGAGCCTCCTTTCCTTGCTTATTAATCATGAAAATATATTCTAAGGATAAAATTTTTATATCCTAAAACAATCCTTGAAGTAATAACATAAATTCAACATTCAATGCATGGTTAAGATAAGCAATGCATGATTTGGTAATTAAATAAGTAACATTTGTTAGGATTGGAGGAGCCCATGGGTGGGCTTGATACACACCGGTGAACACCAACTTGACCCAAAAGCTTAAGCTTATTGGATCTTGGGTCCAACCATGTGTATAAGTATCTATCATTCACTCAAATTTTCCAATGTATGACAAACTCACAAGTGGAATTCTCAACAACTTTTCCCTTACCAATATTTAAGGTCATTTAATTTAAATAATTGTCAGATCTTGTAAGGGAACTTTTGAATGTAATCAATCTAATTCAAAAGATTTAAATATTCAATCTCGAAACAACAAATAAGATACAATTCAAAAATCTCCCATTCTGGAAACAGAGAATACAAATAAAATATTTCAATGGAAGCAAGCATAATTTAATAAATAGATTTTAAAAATTCAAATATTCAGCTTGATAAACAAAATCAGTTTATTTAATAAAGTATAGATCATAGCTAATTGAATTACATCAAAATATCATACACAGATACACTGCATTAGCAGTTATTAGACACGTCATTAGATGTTTAAGCAAAGTTTAACAGAAAATCTATGGACCAAATTTAGAGTCAGATCCTCTTATTACAGTCTAATAAAATATTCATGCACCAGATTGCCGTTTCATGCAAAGTGTAATACAGTAAACTAAACATACAAACTCAAATCACATATGAGCAACACATTCACTAATCAAAGTGACATAAAAGAGTTTGAAGATCATCGAAGAAACTTAGTTAAAACAGTCGCAAACAACACAAGTTATTCCAAGTTTCTTCAAGGTAAAGAGAAGGGTTAACTGTATAGCAGTATAGGTGATGCTGGGTTTCGTTGGGGGTTTAAAAGCTCTCCTTCCAGTCCTATATAAATGCTACTTCAGCTACTCATTAATGCGTGTAATTGTGCCCAAAGTCATTGCATTGGAACATCTTAATATGCATATGGTTCCCCAGTATACTCAATTTCAACAATGGCATTCCCGTTTAATACAGAACATCTCCATTTTACATCAATTTTTGCACACATACAGAAAAATAATAGGTTCTTCATTTGCTTTTTTGTAAAGGATTCAAGCTGTGCAGGGTTTTCTAGTTGGAATTTTGTAAAAGCGGTATTTCATAAATCTTTATTACTACTCTCCACGGTCATTTTTAAAATTTATTTAGTTTTTAAATAATTATAAAAACAGTTATGACCTTTTATGCGACCACTGTTATTTAATGTTTTGTAACCATTATGGATCCTTTTACGACCGTTTTATGATTATATATATATATATATATATATATATAAAATTATATTTATGTACACACACTTATCTTGAAGTTAGAGATTGATAAGGATGTAACTAGTAGGGCTTTCTTCTTTCTCACAAAATTATTTGCTTTGAAAAACCTTTTGTTAATGGTCCAATGGTGATTCCGTTCTTGTGGTTAATTATAGTTGAAATATATTTTCCGGGCTAAGCAAATTGTGCTGCTTTTGTCCCCCAATTGGTGTGTTGTGTTTTTTTTGTGGCTCATATACTTGATAGATTGCATAAACAAGGAAGAAGACATAGTGGAAAATCACATGTGTTGAGGAGTAGCAGGGAAACAGTCCATCGTTTGACTCCAGAATTTAGACAATTTACATTCTGTCTGAATCAGTTGACCGTGTGGCCCAATCAGTCGACGGTTTGGCTCGAGAACCCATTGTAGATTTTCAAAATTTGAATGTGAACGTTAAATTGGTTAGGTTTTTGGAGGGAAACCTTCAAAGTGCTTATGAATATACCATTCTGGGTATATTTAGAGTGAAGAAGATCATTGTAAGAGTGATTCTATTGTATGTTCTTTGAAACTTAAATAGTGAAACTTTGTCGATTGCTTCCGTGGATGTAGATATTACCAAACCACGTAAATCTTTGTGTTGTTCTTACTTTCAGATATATTGTGTGTGTGTGTGTTCTATATTTGTTCTTCATTAGTTGTTGCGTTTAATTTTTGTTGTGCAATTTCGAGTTTATTCACAACAATTGGTATCGGAGCGTTGTTGTTGTGGCATTGGGCACTTCATCTGCGAAATTTTATGTTGTCAAATTTGATGGAAAATGAAACTTCGGTTTATGGCAGAGGAGAGTGAAAGATTTTTTTGTGCAGCAAGGGATGGCGAATACCTTGTATGGTGTTCAACCGGAAGATATGGATGAGGCTAGTTGGAAAGAGTTAGAGGCAAAGGCTGTTGCTACTATACAATTGTATTTCGCCGACGAAATGCTCTATCATGTCATGGAGGAAGATTCTCCTACGGCTGTTTGGCAAAAGCTTGAAAGTCGGTACATGTCCAAATTGCTTACTACAAGCTATTTCTTAAGTGGTGTCTTTATTGACTTGAGATGGTGGATGGTTCAAACTTGAACCAACACATTAACGCATTTAATCAAATCATAAGTGATTTAATGCTGGTTGAAGTGAAATTTGAAGAGGATAATAAGGCGTTGATGCTACTGAATTCCTTGTCAGCGACTCACACATATGAGAACCTGGTTACCACTCTTACATGGGGGAAAGAGACCCTAAAGTTGGAAGAGGTGACAAGTGCGTTGTTGGGGTTTCGTCAAAGGATGAAAGTCTGCGATGAAAATTCACTTGGAGAAGGATTTCTGGTGAAAGGTAACCATGATCGTGGTAGAGGAAAATTCAGAAATGGATCTAGTCAAAAATCTAGAACTCAATCCAAGAAGAAAAAGAATATTTGGTATTATAAGTGCAGTAGAAAGGGACAAATTAAACCGAAGTGTCCAGATTGGAAGAAAGGAAATGCTAAAAAGCATAAAAGGACTTCAAAATCAACAAATGTAGTTCAAGAAGAAAAGTTAGCTTGCAGTGATAGTGATGTACTTTCAATTTCGACAGGGTTGGATCGCCTCACAGACTCATGGATCCTAGACTTTGCATGTTCTTACCGTATGACTCCAAATAAGTGGTTCAACACTCATATGTTAGTAAATTTAGGTTCAGTTCTTATGGGCAATGATGTCGCTTGTAAAATCATTGGTATTGGAAGTGTTAGAATAAAAATGTTTGATGGTACTTTAAGATAGCACTGGGCACATGCAGTGAGTAGTGAGTAAGTTTCTCTCTAATTCTAGTAGATAACACTGGGAAGCCGTCAAATGGATTTTCAGATACTTACAGGGCACTTCTAGTTATGACATCATGTTTGGCAAGCAACAGGATAGTCCATCAGTTGTGGTGTTTGTTGATGCTGATTATGTAAGGTATATGGATGACAGAAGGTCTACAACGGGTTATGTCTTTACCCTTGTGGGAGGACTTATATGTTGGAGGCCCATGGTACAATCCTTGGTGACATTGTCTACAACTGAATCTGAATACATGACAGTTACCAAAGCTGCAAAGGAACCCTTATGGCTTACTGGTTTGGTCAAAGAGTTGGGTATACAAAGTGGGATTGTATTACGTTGTGACAGTCAAAGCGCTATATACTTGGTGAAAAATCAAGTGTACCATGCCAGAACCAAACATATTGATCTAAGGTTCCACAAGGTCCGTGAATTGATTACTTCAAGTGATCTTGTACTGGATAAGGTTCACATATCTGAAAAAGCTGCGGACATTTTGACAAAATCAGTTACTACTGAAAAGTTTAAGCATTGCTTGGACTTACTTCATGTCTCCAAGTGTTAGAAAGGAGACGGACCCAACCTAACATTCCAAGGTCAAAGTGGAGCAATGAGCTTTGTTTTCATGTTCTCCTAAGGGGTGTATACTCGCCAAGATAGAGATTGTTGTATTTTTTGTGACTTATATATTTGATGGATTGCATAAATCACGAAGAAGACATAGTGGAAAATCACATGTGCTGAGGAGAAGCAAGGAAACAATCAACCTTTTGACTCTAGAATTCATACAATTTACATTCTATCTGAAATAGCCGACGGTTTGGCCTAATCAGTCGACAGATTGGCTCAGAACCCAGCGCAGATTTTCAAAATTTGAATGTGAACATTAAGTTGGTTGGGTTTTTAGAGGGAAGCTTCCGAAGTGTTTATAATTATACCATTCTAGGTATATTCAGACTAAAGAAGATTATTGTAAGAGTGATTGTATTGTTTGTTCTTTGACACTTACATAGTTAAACTTTGCTGATTGCTCTCGTGGATGTAGGCATTGTCGAATCACGTAAATATTTTGGTTATTGTTCTAGCTTTCAAACATACTGCGTGCATGCGTGTGTGTGTTCTATATTTGTTCTTCATTGGTTTCTGCATTTAATTTTCGCTGTGCATTTCTGAGTTCATTCACAACAATTGTTATCAGAGTGTTGTTGTTATGCCATTAGACACCTCATCTACGAAATTTGATGTTGTCAAATTTGTTGGAACATGAAACTTCAGTTTGTGGTAGAGAAGAGTGAAAGATTTGCTTGTGCAGCAAGGGATGGTGAAGATTTTGTATAGTGTTCAACCGGAAGGTAAAAGAACTAGATGCAAAGGCTGTTGCTACAATACAATTGTGTTTGGCCAACGAAGTGATCTATCATGTAATGGAGGAAGATTCTTCTGCGGTTGTATGGAAAAATCTTGAAAGCCGGTACATGTCCAAATCCCTTACTAATGAACTATTTCTTAAACAACGTCTTTATTGACTTAAGATTGTGGATGGTTCAAACTTAAACCAACATATCAATGCATTTAATCAAATCATTAGTGATTTAATGCGGGTTGATGTGAAATTTGAAGAGGATGATAAGACATTGATGCTACTGAACTCCTTGCCAGCGACTTACACATATGAGAACACATATGAGAACTTGGTTACCACTCTTACATGGGGGGAAAGAGACTATAAATTGGAAGAGGTGACAAGTGCACTGTTGGGATTTCATAGAAGGATGAAAGTCTTTGATGAAAATTCACACAGAGAAGGACTTGCGGTGAAAGGTAACCATGATCGTGGGAGAGGAAAATTCAGAAATGAATCGAATAAAAAATCCCAAACTCAATCCAAGAAGAAAAAGGATATACGGTGTCATAAGTGCGATAAAAAGGGGCAGATTAAATCAGAGTGTCCGTATTAGAAGAAAAGAAATGCTAAAAAGCATGAAGGGACTTCAAAGTCAACAAATGTAGTTCAAGAAGAAAATTCAGTTTGCAGTGATGGTGATGTACTTTCAGTTTCGTCGGGGTTGGATGGCCTCACGGACTCATGGATCCTAGACTCGGCATGTTCTTACCATACGATTCCAAATAAGGAGTGGTTCAACACTTACAGGTTGGTAAATTTAGGTTCAGTTCTTATGGGCAATGATGTCTCTTATAAAATCATTGGCATTGGAAGTGTTAGAATTAAAATGTTTGATGGTGCTGTAAGAACCTTGAGCAATGTAAGACATGTACCGGACCTACGGAAGAGTCGTTTCACTTGACACTTTGGATTGTAATGGATTCAATTACATGTTTGAAAGTGGGATTATCAAGGTGTGTAGAGGTAATCTGACAGTGATGAAAGTGCAAAAGTTAGATGAAAATATTTATACACTGCAGGGAACTACTGTTGTAGGTGGAGATGCAAACGTAGATTCTAAATTTGATGAAACCATTTTGTGGCATATGCGGCTTGGGCATATGGGTGAACATGGTATGAAAGAACTTCACAACGGGAAACTTTTGAAAGGTATGAAAACATGTAAGCTGAATTTTTGCAAGCTTTGAGTTCTTGGGAAACAAAATAGGGCACAATTCAAATTAGCTATTCACAAGACGGAAGGTATTCTTGATTATATACATTCTAATGTTTATGGGCTTGTTAGAGTAGCATCATGAGGAATACATGCTTATTTTATGAGTTTTGTTGACGACTACTCATGGAAAGTGTGGGTATACTTCATGCGGCACAAGCTTGATACGTTTGCGAGGTTTAAGTTATGGAAAGCTGAAGTGGAAAACCAAACGAAGAGGAGAATCAAATGCCCGATGACAATGGGACGGAGTACGCTAATTCTAGATCATTGATTTTTGTGAGCCGCAGGGTATTAAGAGACGTTTCACTGTTAGCTGGACACCTCAACAAAATGGCGTGGCTAAAAGGATGAACCAAACTCTAGCGGAAAGAGTTCGGTGTCTCAGACATAATGCAGAGCTACCAAAGAACTTCTGGGCAAAGGCAATTAGTATGACTTGTTTTTTGGTAAACCGATCACCAACGGCATCACTAGAAGTGAAAGTGATAGAAGAGGTATGGACAAGAAATGCAATAGATAATTCTGGATTGAAGGTATTTGGTTGTCCAGCCTATGTTTGCGTGTCTAGTGAGGATAGATCAAAGCTTGACACAATGTGTAGACGCTGCATCTTTTTGGGATATCAAAAGGGTGTAAAGGGGTTCATGCTGTACGATCCAATGGCAAATAAAGTGGTGATCAATAGGGATGTAGTTTTCGATGGGAACGCTATGGTGAAGCATACTTAAGAATTTGATTGAAAGAAATAGGAGTTAGAAAATTGGAGCAGGGACGAACATGTTGTGCAGGCGGAGTTAGAAACTTAGGGCAATGATAAGATCTTGGTCCTCTAATTGCAGGGAGTTCTAGTTCGGGAAACCACTAAGTTGATAGTATTCCTATATAGAGATCCAGGCGCACTATTAGACCACCGCCAAGGTATAGATTTGAAGAGTTAGTATCTTATGCTTTCATTTTCAATTGCAATGATCCAACTACTTTTCAAGAGGCAGTGCACGACTAGGAGAAAGTAAGTAGATGGGTGCTATGATTGAGGAAATGGAATCGTTGCATAAGAATCAAACTTGAGAGTTGGTGGAGCTTTCGAATAGAAAGAGTGTGATAGGTTATAGGAAGAAGGACGCAATTTTGGAAAAGGAATGAGATAAATTTAAGGGACGGTTAGTGGCAAAGGGGTAGTCACAGAAAAAAGTGAGTAGATTATTATGAAATCTTCTCACCCGTGGTCCAACACACTTCCATTAGGGTAGTGTTGGGGTTAGTAGCACATTATGATATGCATTTGGAACATATAGATGTGAAGACGACATTTCTACATGGTGACTTGAAGGAACATATTTATATGGTACAACTGGAGCGATTTAGTGAACCAAGGCAAGAACACTTAGTTTGCAAGTTGAAGAAGTCTCTTTACGAGTTGAAACAGTCTCGAAGGCAATGGTACAAAAGATTTGATTCCTATATAATCAGGGTAAGCTGCAGAAGATGTGAGTATGATTGCTGCATCTATGTGAAAAAGTTTGATAATGGTGCTCTTATTTTCTTATTGTTGTATGTTGATGACATGTTAATAGCTACGAAGGATTTAACTGAGGTAAATCTATTAAAGGATCTATTGCATAATGAATTTGACATGAAGGATCTTGGTCTAGCCAAGAAGATACTTTGGATGGAGATTCACTGGGATAGAATTGTAGGGAGTTTGTGGTTATCTCAGGGTTGTTATATGGAGAAGATGTTGGAAAGGTTCAGCATGGCTGATGCTAAATCGGTATGTACACCTCTAGCGAGTCACTTTAAATTGTCTATGCTGAATACCCAAGTATGAATGATGATATCAGGGACATGTCAAAGGTATCCTATGTTAGCGCCGTGGGGAGTTTAATGTATGCCATAGTGTGTACAAGAGTAGACTTGGCTAATGCAGTGAGTGTGGTGAGTAAGTTTCTCTTTAATCCTGGTAGACAATACTACGTGGATTTTCAGATACTTACGGAGTAGAATGGAGACGGACCCAACCTAACGTTCCAAGGTCAAGGTGGGGCAACGAGCTATGTTTTCACGTTCTTCTAAGGGCGTATACTCGCCAAGGTGGAGATTGTTGTACTTTTTTTTTTTTTTTGTGGGTTATACACTTGATGGATTGCATAAAAAAGGAAGAAGACATAGTGGAAAATCACATGTGTTGAGGAGCAACGGGGAAGTAGTCGATGATTTGGCTAAATCAGTCGACGATTTGGCTCCAAAATTTAGACAATTTACATTTTGTTTGAAACAGTCGATGGTTTGGCCCAATTAGTCGACGGTTTGGCTCGAAACCTAATGCAGATTTTCAAAATTTGAATGTAAACATTAAGTTGGTTAGGTGTGTGGAGGGAAACCTTTGAAGTGTTTATAAATATACCAATCTTGGTATATTTAGAGTAAAGAAGATCATTGTAAAAGTGATTGTATTGTATGTTCTTTGACACTTACATAGTGAAAGTTTTCCGATTGCTCCCATGGATGTAGGCATTGTCGAACCATGTAAATCTTTGCATTGTTGTTCTTGCTTTCAAATATACTACGTGTGTGTTCCATATTTGTTTTTCATTAGTATTTGCATTTAATTTCTTCTATGCAATTCTGAGTTCATTCACAACAATTGGTATCAAAGCGTTGTTGTTATAGCATCGGACACTTTATCTACGAAATTTGATGCTGTCAAATTTGATCAGAAACTTTGGTTTGTGGCAGAGGAGATTGAGTGAAAATTTTGCTTTTGTAGCAAGGGATGGTGAAGGCTTTGTATGGTGTTCAACTGGGAGGTATAGATGAGGCTAATTGGAAAGAATTAAAGGAAAAGGGTGTTGCTACAATATGATTGTGTTTGGCCAATGAAGTGCTCTATCATGTCATGGAGAAAGATTCTCCTCCAGCTGTTTGGCAAAAGCTTAAAAGCCGGTACATGTTCGAATCTTTTACTAACAAACTATTTCTTAAGCAACTTCTTTATTGGCTTAAGATGGTGAATGGTTCAAACTTGAACCAACAGATCAACACATTTAATCAAATCGTATTTGATTTAATATGGGTTGATGTGAAATTTGAAGAGGATGATAAGGCGTTGATGCTACTAAATCTTTACCAGTGACTTGCACATATGAAAACCTGGTTACCACTTTTACATGGGGGAAAGAGACCTTAAACTTAGAAGAGGTGACAAGTGTTGGGGTTTCATAAAAGGATGACAGTTTGTGAAGAAAATTCACACAGAGAAGGACTTGTGGTGAAAGGTAACCATGATCGTGGGAGAAGAAAATTTAGAAATGGATCGAGTCAAAAATCCCAAACTCAATACAAGAAGAAAATTGATATCCAGTGTTATAAGTGTGGTAGAAAGGGGCACATTAAATCGGAGTATCCAGATTGGTGGAAAGGAAATGTTGAAAAGCATGATGGGACTTCAAAATCAACAAATGTAGTTCAAGAAGAAAATACAGGTTGAAGTGATGGTGATGTACTTTCAGATTTGTCGTGGTTGGATCGCCTCACGTACTCATGGATGCTATACTCGGCATGTTCTTACCATATGACTCGAAATAAGGTGTGGTTTAGTACTTACAGGTTGGTAAATTCAGGTTCATTTCTTATGGGCAATGATGTATCTTGTAAAATCATTGGCATTGGAAGTGTTAGAATTAAAATTTTTGATGGTGCTGTAAGAACCTTGAGTAATGTAAGACACATAACGGACCTACGGAAGAGTCTCATTTCACTTGGCACTTTGGATTATAATGGATTCAATTACAAGTTCGAAAGTGGGATTATGAAGGTGTGCAAAGGTAATCTAACGGTGATGAAAGGGCAAAAGTTTGATGGAATTATTTATACACTGCAGGGAACTACTGTTGTAGGTGGAGCTGCAGCCGTAGATTCTGAATTTGATGAAACTGTTTTGTGGCATATGTGGCTTGGACATGTGGGTGAACATGGTATGAAAGAACTTCACAATAGGAAACTCTTGAAAGGTACAAAAACATGTAAGCTGAATTTTTGCAAGTTTTGTGTTCTTGAGAAACAAAATAGGGCACAATTCAAATCAGTTATTCACAATACGAAAGGTGTTCTTGATTATATACATTCTGATGTTTGGGGTGCTGTTAGAGTAGCATCATGAGGAGTACATGTTTATTTTGTGAGTTTTGTTGACAACGACTTATAGAAAGTCTAGGTATATTTCATGCAGCACAAGTCCAATACATTTGCGAGGTTTAAGTTGTGGAAAGCTGAAGTGGAAAACCATACGGGGTGGAGAATCAAATGCCTCAGGTCAGCAATGGGACCGAGTACACTGATTCTAGGTTCATGGAGTTTTGTGAGCAGTAGGGCATTAGAAGACATTTCACTGTTCGCTGGACACCTCAGTAAAATGGTGTGACTGAAAGGATTAACCAAACTCTAGTTGAAAGAGCTCGGTGTCTCAGCCTTAATGCAGGGCTACCAAAGAACTTCTGGGCAAAGGCTGTTAGTATGACTTGTTTCTTGATAAACCAATAACTACGGGCATTACTTGAAGGGAAAGTGGCAGAAGAGATATGAACGGGAAATGTAGTAGACTATTTCGGATTGAAGATATTCGGTAGTCTAGCCTATGTTCACGTGTCTAGTGAGGATAGATCAAAGCATGACACAAAGTCTAGACGTTGCATTTTTTTGGGATATCAAAAGGGTTTAAAGGGTTCAAGTTGTGGGATCTAATGGAAAACAAGGTGGTGATCAGTAGGGATATAGTTTTCGTTGAGAAAGTTATGGTGAAGTGTGCTCAAGAATTTGATGAAGAGAAACAAAAGCTAGAAACCTAGAGTAGAAATGAACATGTTGTGCAGGTGGAGTTAGAAGCTCAGGGCAATGATAATGATCTTAGTCCTTTAGTTGCAGGGAGTTCTAGCTTTGGAAACTAGCAAGTTGACAATATTTCTATATGGAGATCCAGACGCACTATTAGACCACCGCCAATGTATGGATTTGAAGTGTTTGTATCTTATGCTTTTATTACCAGTTGCAATGATCTAACTACTTTTCAAGAGTAGTGCACGACTAAGAGAAAGTAGGTAGATGGGTGCTATGATTGAGGAAACGCAATCGCTGAATAAGAATCAAACTTGAGAGGTGGAGCTTCCAAATGGGAAGAGGGCAATAGGTTGTAAATGGGTATATAGGAAGAAAGAAGCAATTTCAGAAAAAGAAGGAGAAAACTTCAAGGCACGGTTAGTGGCAATGGGATACTCACAGAAAAAAAGGAATAGATTGTGATGAAATCTTTTCACCTGTGGTTCGACACACTTCCATCAAGGTAGTGTTGGGGTTAGTAGCACATTATGATCTGCATTTGGAATAAATGGATGTGAAGATGACATTTCTCTATGGTGACTTTGAGGAACAAATTTATGTGGTATAACTGGAGGGATTCAATGAACTAGGGCAAGAGCACTTAGTTTGCAAGTTGAAGAAGTCTCTTTACGGGTTGAAACAGTCTCCAAGGCAATGATACAAAATATTTGATTCCTATATGATCAAGATAGGCTACATAATATGTGAGTATGATTACTGTGTGTATGTGAAGATGCTTGATGATGGTTCACTTATTTTATTATTGTTGTATGTTGATGACATGTTAATAGCTGCGAAGGATTTAACTAAGGTAAATTAGTTAAAGGATCCGTTGCACAGAGAGTTTGACATGAAGGATCTTGGTCCAGCCAAGAAGATACTTGGAATGGAGATTCACTGGGACAGAACTGCAAGAAGGTTGTGGTTATCTCAGGACGGTTATGTGGAGAAGGTGTTGGAAAGATTCAGCATGGCTGACGCTAAACCCGTATGTACACCTCTAGCGAGTCACTCTAAATTGTCTAGTACTAAATGCCCAAGTACGAATGATGATATCAGAGAGATGTCAAAAGTCCCTTATGTTAGCGTCGTGGGGAGTTTAAAATATGTCATGGTTTGTACAAGACCAAACTTGACACATGTAGTGAGTGTGGTGAGTAAGTTTCTCTTTAATTCGGGTAGACAACACTGGGAAATCATCAAATGGATTTTCTGATAGTTATGGGGTACTTCTAGTTATGGCATCATGTTTGGCAAGCAACAAGATAGTCCATTAGTTGTGGAGTTTGTTGATGCTAATTATGCAGGGGATATGGATGATAGAAGGTCTACAATGAGTCATGTCTTTACCCTTGTGGGAAGACCTATACATTGGAGGTCCATGGTACAATCCTTGGTGGCATTGTGTACAACTGAATCTGAATACATGACAGTCGTCAAAGCTGCAAATGAAGCCTTATGCTTATTGATTTGGTCAAAGAGCTAGGTATATAGCAAAGTGGGTTTGTGCTACGTTGTGACAGCCAAAGCGCTATCAACTTGGCAAAGAATTAAGTCTACCGTGCCAGAACCAAGCATATTGATGTAAGGTTCCACAGGGTACGGGAATTGATTACTTCAGGTGAACTTGTATTAGATAAGATTCACACATCTGAAAACGCAGTGGACATTTTGACAAAACCGGTTACTATTGAAAAGTTCAAGTATTACTTGGACTTACTTCATGTCTTCAAGTGCTAGAAAGGAAACGGATCCAACCTAACGTTCCAAGGTCAAGGTGGAGCAAGGAGCTATGTTTTCAATTTCTCCTAAGTGGCATATACTTGACAAGGTAGGGATTTTTTTTTTCTTTTTTTGTGGCTTATATACTTGATGGATTGCATAAACAAGGAAGAAGACAGTGTGGAAAATCACATGTGATTAGAAGCAGCTGGAAAATCGTCAACGGTTTAGCCCCGAAATTCAGACAATTTACATTCTGTTTGAAATAGTTGACGGTTTGGCCCAATCAGTCGACGGTTTGGCTCGAGAACCTAGCTCAATTTTTTAAAATTTGAATGTGAACATTAAGTTAGTTGGGTTTTTGGAGGGAAACCTCCAAAATGTTTATAACTGTACCATTCTGGGTGTATTCAGAGTGAAGAAGATCATTGTAAGAGTGATTGTATTGTATGTTCTTTGACACTTATATAGTGAAACTTTACCGATTGCTTCCGTGGATGTAGGCATTACCGAACCACGTAAATCTTTGCGTTGTTGTTCTTTCTTTCAGATATACAGCGTGTGTGTGTTCCATATTTCTTCTTCATTAGTTGTTGCTTTTAATTTCTGCTGTGCAATTCTGAGTTCATTCACAACATGGTGAGTATACGCTAATAGAAAAAGGTTATTGTATCTTGGAAATAGATGTCAACAAGCCTTCCTCATCATATTAGAGGAGCGAAATCTTCCCTAACGACACTGTTATGCACACTTCGACCAATAAATTTTCTCAATTTTATTTATCACATCGTGTGTTCATATTCAATTTTTTCAACAATCTTAGGATGTGTTTGGATCAAGGATTTTACTTGGGGAAGGAAAAGGAAAAGAAAAGGAGGAGGAAACTCATCTTCATTTGTATTTTCCTTCAACATTAAATACCATTGAAAATGTAATTTTTTGAATATGATTAAAAATATGAAAAATTCAAATATTAATGATGTATAGAATCAAAATATTGTTCCTAGATTTGGTATGTTTTTATTTATTGTTTTATTTTCGTTTTCCTTAGTAACCAAATATAAAAATATGAATTCTTTGATCCTTTCCTTTCCTTAGTACTTTTCAAATTCTAAATAGAGTCTTAGGGAATAGTTAAAAGATTTATTCTAACTAATATGCATGTTGCTCTTCTCAATATCAAGGTTTTTTCCTAATATATTTACAATTAAGAAGTTCAGTGACATATTTTAACATTATTATTATTATTATTATTATTATTATTATTATTATTATTATTATTATTTTGGGTTTAAATAGTAGTTTTGATTTGTTTTTGTTAATTAATTGGACTGCGTGGATTGTGTTGTTGCATTCAACATTTTTAAGATATAAATAAGTTATTTATATACCTAACATGCGTCATCACCTTAGGCTACATGGAAAAGCCATAGAATATTTGAATATTTTCCTTTCACAAATTTGTGTATATACAAGTGGCTTTTAAACAACATACCTTGTATAATTGTCACAATTCCACTAAAATTTAGAATATTATTCATTTTGAAAGTCACTAGTAAAACAATATAATTTTGTTATGACTTGACTTGAATTTATTTATAAGTACATGCAGTTGAATTCTTTGATTGCATTATTTCAATTTATAAACCATAATATGTGTCATCATTTTCATTTGATTCTAAGGTTAGTTGATCTAATTTTCATTCTTGATAATTTAGATACATAATTTAAGATGAGGACTACTGTTATTTATTTCATGCTTAACAACTAGGAAGTGATATAAATGGCTTAGTTGGGTGAATAAATATTGTTGTTATGGTTTTTTTTTTTTTTTCAATTTCAATATTTATTAATTATTGGATTAAAAACAAATGGGATTTAAAAACCTAACTTGTACAACTTTTTGGATTAACGAAAATCCTTTTATTTAGGCATTTTATATTTTTTTGTAAATGCAACGTTGTAATGAAGAGTTGTTGTCATATATCTACTGGTTCATAGATAGATTCAAAGTAATGAAATGAGATGAAGTTTCCAAGAAAGTAACTATAAGAGTTATTATTTTTTACTTATTTATTTTCTCACTACTTGGTTGAAACTATTTTTTGATTGTGGTCATTTTTTAATCTCTATGGTATATTTTTATTTAAGAGTGAATTTATAGTCTATGTCCGAAGCTATTTTCATCAATAAGCATTGAGATTTTACTTGAAGTTCTTTTTTCACTTTTCATGAATTGAATGATGATAGTAAGGGATGTGCAGTCCAAATCAATTAGTACCACAAATTGTTTAAGGACCTAAAAGTGAGTATATTACTCTTTAGATGACTTTTGTCCTAATCTTGGCAAAGTTGTAAGTAGCATCTGACATACAAAAGAAAATCATGTGTCATTAGAGTATGTCATGGTGCACTTTATCATAGAGGGAAACATGTTTTCATGTTTTTGATTGATGCGAGTTTACAATTAAAGAAAAATATAGGGGACAATGTATTACAATCTGAATATGCTAAGATAATTGTGACCTTGTTGCTTTTAATGAATTATATTCGCCTAGATATAGCACATTCATTTTATAGATTGTGTCAATAAAATCAGCATCCTAATTGATACAATTAAGACAGCAATGAGATACTAGAGATTATGGTTTCATGTATAATAGGTTTCCCTCCATATTAGGAGGCCACAACGATGCTATCTAAATCTCTTATTCATATAAGATAAAATCCACTAGGGTTCTTACTATAAGAGGAGGCGGTGTGTCATGAAAATTATCTTGACAAATTGTTATAGCTTGGTCTACCATGGAATTCGAGTTTATTGCCTTAGAGATGGTAGGAACTGAAATTATGTGGCTTAAAAATTTCTTCATAGATATCCCTTTATATATGGATGAAACAAGTTCTACTTGTGTCTTTGTATTGTGATTTCCAAGCTGTAATAGCTTATGCAAAGAATAAAATTTATTATAAAGAAAATATTCATATGAACCTATGACATAATGTTGTAAAGTAACTGCTAATTCCGAAAGTAATATTCATAGATAATGTGAGATTAGAGACGAATTTAGCAAATCCTCCAACTAAATCATTAAGTAGAAAGCTACAGTGTGATTCATTGAGGGGAATGAGGCTTCCGCTTATAACCAAAGGTAAAGAGTGATGGTAACTCAACTTATGTGATAAAAGATATCCAATGAGTAGGTTCATATAAGTAAACCAAATCATTGATTGTCCTTGTATACACTATCATTGAATTTATAAATATAACTCCTATGGTGAGGATTGTGCAAGACAACAAGTTGTGAGGTTGAGCACTTGCTCTTAATGAACTCCATATCTCTTATGGGTGTTTTTCTTTATTATAGTGCACACTTCATGGTTTCACCTATATGGGTGTGGAGTGAGGCTCCTCCTATGTAATTTTAGGTAGGATTGCTAGAACACATGAAATATAAGAAAGATGCATAGTGTCGTGGACAGAGCTTACAATGATCAAAAGGAATCACTCTTTCCAAAATCCTTCAAAAGTGTCAAGGAGACACACCTGTGTGGTGGCAAGACTACAACAAGTTGAGCCTAGCCGTACTCATCCTTATCCAAGCAAAAACTGAAGTGTCTAACCTAGTGGTCAAATCTCGTGACTCAACGACCTTTAAGCCAAGTAAAGTCATAACTAATGAATTCGACTTGAATAGTAAAGGAAATAACTCACATTCCACTAGTACTAAGGGTAACTCTCATATCCTCAACACAACCAGGGCCTCACATGACGCCACCCAACTATATAGTTGATGAATAAGAAAGACATGCATACATCCAAGCCTCTAGACTAAGAGTGCTTGCACGATCTCATTCCCAAATGGATCATTCATAGGGCTCCCAATCCCATTTGAAAGCCCGAAGACAGCCCTTAAGAATCTCAAGCCCCTGAGCACTCCTTAGGGTTGCTCATTTAGTACCCGTAGAGATACTTGGGGAGGTAGGATGCCCACCTGGTGTACCCCCAAGTAACTACAAGGGATCTAATGATCATACATCTTAGGTTCTAGAACATCACAATCAGAACTATCCAGACCAACCACAATGTCACCAATACATACCGAAACCATCCCAGTGACAATAGAAAAACTACATCCAAGTTAACCAACCATACCTCCAACACAATAATTATACACCCAAACCATGTGTTAGGGTCATAGAACTCTAAGATCCTAACATATAATCTAGTCACGTCAGCTCGCATTGAACAGTTGAGCTTTAGACTGTAATGTGGACAATAAGCTTAATTGTATGATTTGTAATAGGAATTAGGTTCATAGAGTCTTCATGTCCCACGTTGTTTTGGTGGGTCACAACTTATATATCTTCCTAAGAAGCCAATTCAATAGCGAAATGAGTGTGTTCATTTCTTTTGTGCATTATTTTCCACAATATTAAAGGAGAAAAGGAAGAATAGGAAGAAGAAGATTTTGATTTTGGGATAACTTGAGGTTTTAGCTCCTAGCCTTTATTTTATAAGCTACACTATTTTCCCCTTTTTTTATTTTTCTATATGTCCATTGTAGAAAAAATATTTTATTTGCTTGATATTTTATGAGTTTTATATATAACAAATGTTTATTAGCTTTGCTTTGTCCTCTTTCTTATTCTCTTTAACTTACATATTTTGACTTTGAGAAATATTTTGATTTATATATTATGAAAATAATATTTACATTTTATCATAAAGCAGTTTGTACTTAAATTGAAATATTTAATTCTTATAGATTGTAGAATTGGATTGAAAGTAAATTATTTTACATGTCGTATATTTCATTTATAATTTGTAAACAAGCTATCTTTGGTTTTTAATACCAAAATATCTGAAGTAATTTACAATGTGATTTATGAGCAAAATTTCGTAGTTTTGGAATAGAATTCTTATGCAAAAATAGTTTGATACTTAATTATATAAGTCATGATTTGCTAGCTTTTAGTTTCATTTGTGCAACATATTGTTTATGAAGTGATAAATTAGTGATCTATGGTGGCTACTTAGAACTTTCTCAGTTTTTCTCAGAGTTCATTAAGGACGATTGCCATCGCATGCTTTTTTTTATATATATAAAAAAAATAGTGATCTTATGGTTTCAATCATTAATCAAAATTTTTCATGGAAAACATGCTTCTTGTTCTATTACTTTTTTACACTATCTTTAAAAAGTTAGTATGCCATTCAACAAAACGATATTAGATGCATCTTTTCTAAAGTTTAGAAAGATACAAAGAAGTTGTTCACTCCAATTATATTTTCAAGAATATGTATTCTCAAGTATTCGCCGACTATGATTAGAGATCATGATAATTAGGTATTTGTTAAGAGTTTAAAGATTGATAATGGTTTTCTAAAATTTTCATTACAAATGATCAGTTAATAATTTTCTAACTCAAATCTTTAAATATCTAAAATAAATAAGCTTGATAAAAAATTTTATCTAGTCCTACTTAGACCTAAATCTTGAAAGAATATTTATCATCTAATTTTAAAATATAAAAATTCATTACTCTAAAAAATAATTCACATGATCTACACTTTCAAATATATATTTATATATATATATAGCAAATTGTCTATCTAGATTAAGCATGATTGAATTGGTCTAACTTAATTTTTAAATAATACTTTATCTTATTTCTAAAAGAAATGAAATGTATTTTTGTGCAGGTTCATGAACCAGCCATGTTCATGCTGATGGCCATTTTTGCCCTTTACAACCTATCCACTTTGTCAGAGTACATTAGAACTGGCTTTAGTATTCGTGCATGGTGGAAGGGCCAAACGACATTCAGAATAATCACAATATCTGCATGGTTATTTGGAGCTTTAAATATAACACTGAAGCTTCTGGGAGTTTCAGAGACAACATTTGAAATTACACGGAAGGGCAGATCTACCCTCGACGAAGATGGCAAGTATGTTGATCCCAGCGACTTCACCTTTGATGAGTCCCTGGTTTTTGCACCGGGAACCACCCTTGTGCTGGTGCATTTCGCTGCACTGGTTATGGAATTTTCAGGGTTCCAGCGGCCATCGAGCCATCACGGAAACGGGGCAGGGGTAGGGGAGATTATTTGCAGTCTGCTGGTGGTAATAACCTTTTGGCCTTTCGTGAAAGGCCTATTTGGAAGGGGAAGACATGGGATTCCCTCGTCCACCATTTGGAAGTCAACAGTTGTGGCATTTCTACTATTGCAGCTCTGCAAATGGGCCTCAGTGCATGAGACGAACTATTTATATTAGTTTATCGGAAGGACATAGTTTATTTTGAGGTTGGTAAGGTCGTGGATGCATGGTGAGAAGAGTAAAATTATGTAGTTGAATTTTAGATTGGAAGGATCGGTTTGAATGTGTTGCCTTTGCAATTTTAGCTTTATGTAGTTCCACATTTGCGTTAATAACCAATACTTGTCCTTTTTCCTTTCTATTGTATTATACACACACACACACACACACACACACACACAAATAGGTAATATATGTGTGTGTGTCGTCTATATATATACATGTACAAAAAGAAAATATGGAGGAAAACAATAGATGCTAGTTTGCAGGAGCTAACTATTGACGATTTGCGTGAAACTGTCGACGATTTTGGCAGGATGAGAAGGAAATGGTTGACTATTATGCAGTGTTTTATCGACTATTTGGTCTCAACTCCAAATCGTTAACGGTATGTCTAAAACCATTGACAGTTTTGCTCGGTTACTCAGCATTGGTTTTCAAATTTTGAATTGGAAAGTTGTATAGGTTGGGTTTCCGCAAGGGAGGGGGGAGAATCTCTGCGAGAGTTATATATACATGTTGTATGATGTAATTCTATGTTTGTGGGCATAAGATAGTAAAAATTCACTATTGTTTGCTCCCGTGAATGTAGGCATTGCCGAACCATGTAATTTTTTGTATCTTTGTTTTATTGCTTTCATTATAATATGTGTGATTGTGTTTTCTGTTTATTTCATTCATTACAAGAAATGAGGTTATTAGTGACAATTTTAAATCGGTACTAATAATAAAAAAATCGTCACTAATACTATTAGTGACGGTTATCTCAGTATTAGTGACAGTTCTAGCTTTGTCAGCATATCTATGGATATTAGTACTTATTAGTGACGAAATATTCAAGTTGTCATTAATAGTAGAGTATTAGTGACAAAAAAAAAAAAAAAAAAACCATCACTAATATCCTACTACTGTCACTATAAATTATACATATGGTCAGCTCAAATTCGTTACTAAAGCGCATGTATTAGTGACAGATTTAATAATCTTCACTAATATTACTGTAGTAGTGACGGTCAAGAAACCGTCACTAATAGTGCGCTTTGTAGTGACAATTATTAAAACCGTTACTAATAATTAACTAATAGTAATGATTATAGAAAGCCCCCATAAGATTGATTCTATAGTGACGGTTTTGGTAATTTAGTGACGGTTTCTAAACCATCACTAATACATATCCTATTATTAGTAACGGTTTTGCAAACCGTCACTAATGCTTTGAAAAAAAATAATTTTTTTTTTAAAATTTTAGTAAAAACCTGTAATTACATTTTAACATACATAAAATTGAGTTAGAATTACTAAAACATTCATAAATTATTAAAATTTAAAATACAAATTGTTCAAAATTAAAATACATATAAGTACAAATTCAAATTAAAATATAGAAATTAATTATGTTCATTTAACAAGAAATACAAGAAAAGTCAAAAGTTGCGACTGAAGTGTCTGACATCGTTGTAGTGTTTTGAGAGCCGCAAACCTTACAAAATAATAATTTTACAAGAAATTAGCTAGCTAGTATACAATGTTTGAACATATATGTACATAGCATGATTTTGTGTTCATAACTAAAGAACAATCCATATTTAATCATAAAGCTTTAAGAGTAGAGTACGATGTTTAGAGTTTTCGGAAGAGCCTTAATATTAAAAAAGCAAAGCACATGATGCAAATGAGTTCTTCATGCTCTATTTCTAAGAATGATGCTCAGTTCCTCTATTTATGTTCTTATGTATGCATTTTCATTTTAGAATGAAGATCAATCTTCATTTAGCAATCACTTATTCTTTCAATAACAATTTAAGCATGCATCATATTATAAGCATTTAGCACTTGATTTTTGGGCTTTGATTATTTTGGAAAACTTTTAACAAAATTTCGGTAGCTTGCTATCTGTAAATAGAACATTTCCTAAATCTGTAAATCAAAGAGAGTATACCAGATAGCCTAGTAGTTTTATATAACATTCGAAACATAAATCATTGCGTCAACCATGCAGGTGGCATTCCCGATAAGGCATGCAATCAAGTAGCTTAAATAATAGTTAAAAAATATAATCCATCCATTAAAGAAATGTAATCATTCACTTGGTTTGCAAAAATGAGACACAAACTTTCACTTGCTTATTTGGGTGGCCATCCAAGAACACGCCTTAACTCTGAAAGCACTTGTGGGGCAGACGTGTCCAGGATTTTTTTCTTTTCCGATGCAAGCCTCTTGTGCAATCGCTTTTGATGATCTGCTAACTCCATGAATAAATCCCTTACCTCCTTAGCTATCCTGTATTCTGCAGTTCCTGAGTGACAGAGCTTTAATTCTTCGCCAATTATAGCATTTGTACTCTGTAATTCCTGCTACAATATGAGAATCATAAAAATCAATTATGTAATTCCACAACAGAGCTCCAACAATAGCACAAAATCTCACTTTTATAGTTGATGATATTTTCTAAAAAACTAACAAAATAAAAATGAAAGAACATGCCAAGGACGTCGGTTTTAGGTTCCCAATTAATGGTTTAAACAATTCATGTCTTGGTATCTTTTCAGTTATCACCCACGACCTGTAGAAAATGAATAAAACAATGAAAGCCAACTGACAAGGGAAATATAAGTTCTAATGAAAGCAATTACTTCAAATCCAATATAATTTGATATAGAAATAGAGCAAAAAGCGGATACTGTACAATCAACAATAATAATGCATTAAGTTGATACCTTCCTGTTGAAGATGCTATAATGTGCTTTGGATTCTCCAAAAAATTCCTATAATTTCTCTAGGTTCTCTTTAGAATCCAACACAATGATTCCCCTCGTGTATGTCTCTGAAGACAAACTTGAGAAAATGCAAACTTGTGTTGATATGATCATCTACTTCTGTATGAATTCAATAACTATTCTTGCGGACAAGTTTTTCTCCAAATTGTCAATTAATACGAAATGGTCATAGCTAGTGATTCTATTCATAAGTGAAGTTTCCATGCCCGTATTTAAATCTTGCTCTATAGACTGAGACAAAATTGACTTGTTCTTGACATTTGAACTATAAATATCCTTATGGTAGGTAGCACTTCCAACACTAGAATCACCGTCTTCTTTTGAATCTGAACCAGACGCTAGTAGGGCGGTAGGCCAGCTCTCCATTGTTAAATTGTGTCTAAGAAAAATATGTCCTGCTCTGAACAGAATAAAGTACATTAGTTCATAAAGTGAAAAAATAAGTCAATCTCATACCATATAGATTAATAAGGAGTTAATTTATAGTTTCATTTTGACCAGTAAACCCCCTTTACAATACTATACAAAAAAAGAACATCCAAATCAGTGGGTGGGTTGCTCGTGAAGATGCGTACAGTTTCGTATGGTCATTATGAGACTATCTTCGTAACAATGGACAGATGAAAATAATTTCTGATATTATCCAAGAAACAAAACCGAATACATATATAGGTGATATATTGTCTATCCTCGCTAGTGTGGTTGACATCACAAATTAGAATCTGGAGGAGTTGGCAGTAGAATAGAGTGAGCAACCCATGTCATTTTAAATATAATGCTTGAAGAGAAAGATCGTCACCAATAGTATGAAATTATCTGTTAGCTTAACCTTTACTAGTTGACTCAAGATCCCCAAAAGGGGTGGATTATTAGTGACAGTTGAAAACGAAGGTGTAGTCCCAAGAGGGGGTGAATTGAGTTTTTTTTTTTAAATTATTTAGTCTTTTTTTTTTTACAAATTCACAACCTTTAGTAAATTCATCAAATACACAAGAATTGTTTAATTTTAATTCTTAATTTGATTAACCCAAAATTCAATATCAACACAATACAATAACAATTGACCAACCAAACAATCAATTAATCAACCAATCAAAATACCAATGTATAAGCTGCAGCATTTTGCAATATTTAGCGTTTGCAAAAACTCAAAGTAAAGTTTGAATGATAGCCCTATATTGATTTTGATTAAAGCCCCCTGTTTAATTTTTGTTTGCTTCCTTTTAACTAAGGTTTCCGAAAACGATTAATCAACGTACTCCCTTTAAGGTTTCCGCAAAAGATTAATCAATGTACTCCCCTAAATTAAAAGTCTTCTCAATCTCAGCTTTTAGCTTCTTGCATTCAAAGACACCACACAATTTATATATACAGAAATTTAAAGAGAAAGGGTAGAGAGTGAGACTGAGATTTTTACGACGTTCATCTTATACCCAGCTTATGTCCTTGCCTTAGGTCAATACTACCTAAGGATTCCACTAAACCCTTCCTTTCCGGGCTGAACAAACCTTTACAAGCCGCCTTAAGGTTAGAGTCCCCTCTCCAAGCGATACCCCACACTTGACCCAATGATCCAAACAGCCTTGAACCATCAAAGAACTACAAAATAAGAAACAAATATTGGTGTACAAAGACACTCTCATAAAAAAGCTGATTAGTACAAGTTAGAACACTGATATGCTTCAAATCAAATATCAAATAGATAATATGAAGCTTAATGAATATCATCGGAGGTTCTTTCCTAGAATTTGAGAAACGTAGTAGCAAATTAAGAACCGTAGGCTTTTGATCAGTAGAATATCAGTAGTATTCTTCAGCAAGAGTTTGCACAAGAAAGAGCTTGAGAAGAGATTTCAAAATGAATGCTTGAATGTTGATTGTATTGCTGGGTACATCAAAATCCTTGGGTTTATGGAGTATTTATAAAGTTTTAGAAAGTAATTCCTTGTTTCCCACGTTACGTGGAGTGTCTCCCAAGTTTTTACAACATTTAGAATTCAAAAACTCATTTTTGGAAATTTCTGGTTGTCATTTAAAAATCAAATTTTTCACAGGTCAGTCTATTGGCTAGTCGTCTGGGCCTATTCTATTTGGGGTCAGTTGATTGGGTCGGTTGACTCAGCCTATTTTGTCTGAGCAAAAATTTAGTTAAAACATTGTTAGTTGACTGGGCTTTCTAGTCAGTTGGCTGAGCTGTCAATTTTTCACAATTTTCATTTTTTCAATACTTTGAACCTTTAATTTTTGAAAAACTAAAATGTGACTTTAAAAATCATTTTTTAGGGTTTTCAAAAATTGGTCTTTAAGTCTATATTGTATCTGAAAGAGCTTCATATACCCATATTGATATTGAATAAAATACTTACATAAGACTTCTTAAACATGAACACTTTAACCACTACGTCTTCATGCTTTTTCCATTTCTTTGGGTCCATCTTGACTTCATGTCTCAATATGCTTTAAGCTTTAGAGTTGTCTATCTTTGAAACCAATCTTCAATATCCTTTCATTTGATTGACTTTAAGTATAAGCTTTATCCTTTGATAAGACTTGTTAACATTTTGAACATTCAATCTTGAAACATTATAACTTTAATAAACACATGTTAAATTCTCTTGATTTGTTATCATCAAAATAAGATTCGTAAGCCTTGCTAGGCCAACAACGTTTTTTTAAAACCGTCCTTAATAATGCATGTTAACGAAAGAACAATTTGTGTTTGATTGGTTGAGTTTAGACAATGAGCTACGGTCATTTGTTAGGTGTTTGGGCGCTTGTGAGCTTGTTGAAATTTTGGTATGTAGTGAAGTATTTGATCAAGCAAGAATGCATAGGGAAGGTTGCGATTCCTCTGCATTGAGGAATCCTAATGAGCATAGTGAAGGACCTTCCAAGATGAAGGTAGAAACGGTAAATGAATGGAGCAACGAGTATGGAGATTTCCCTCCGGATACAGAGGTTCAACCCAGTGATGTAAGTGAAACTAATGTGAAATCAAAAGTGGCACCAATGGTTCCACTCGAAAAGGGTGAAAGCAGTTTTCATGACCCAATCACATGAAGGAGCACTTTAAGACCGTCACCATGCAACTGTTCACAATCAACCCTAAGGCCTCATTCGACAAATTTGAAATATGGTTTGAAACTTTGATCCTTCTCTTAGCTTTGATCATTATCTTCTAATTTCACATGGTGATGATCAAACGGTGGGTATTTCCTCTCACAGGAAGTTGAGTCAAAGACCATAGTATGAAACAACATGTTTCCTTCATACCTGAACTTTCTGTGAAAATAATTTCAAGCTCATTTTCTCTTTAAATGCTGCATTATGATATCTCATAGGGCTTTCTTCAATGTTTTTATAGGTTGGCCACCATATAGGCATGTCACTTACTAGACGAGACATATCAAGTTGTTGAAACTTGATATGTCCTGGTGTCACAAATTTGTCGAATGAGGCCTTGGGGTTGACTGTGGACAGTTGCATGGTGATGGTCTTAGAGTACTCCTTTATGCGATTGGGTTGTGACAATTGCTTTCACCCTTTTCGAGTGGAACCATTGGTGCCACTTTTGATTTCACATTAGTATCACTTGCATCACTGGGTTGAACCTCCATATCCGGAGGGAAATCTTCATACTCATTGCTCTATTTACCGTCTTTACCTTCATCTTGGAAGGTCCTTCACTAGGCTTGTTAGGATTCCTCAATGCATAGGAATCGCAAACTTCCCTATGCATTCTTGCTTGGTTAGATATTTTGTTACACACCGAAATTCCAACTAGCTCATAAGCGGCCAAACACCTAACAAAAGACCATAGCTCGTCGTCTAAACTCAACCAATCAAACACAGATTGTTCTTTCATTAACGTGCATTATTAGGGACGATTTTAAAAAACCGTCACTAATAATCTATCCCTTTTGGGGATCTTGAGTCGATTTATAAAGTTTAATCTAGCAGATAATTTCATACTACTAGTGATGGTTTTTCTCTTCAAGCATTCTACTTAAAATGACATGAGTTGCTTGTTTTATTTCATTGTCAACTCCTTTAGATTCTAATATATGGTGTCAACAACACTGGAAAGGTTTGCCAATATATCACTTGATATATATATGGTTTTGCTTCTAAGGATAATATCAGGAATTATTTTCATCTGCCTACTGCTACAAAGATAGTCTCTTAATGACCCTGCTAAAATGTACTCATCGTCACAAGCAACCCACCCACTGATCTTGAGGTTCTTCCATTAATCCTTTTCATATTCACATCTTCTTAATTTGATGTTTTGTGTAATTAGGTGTTCTAAAAGACGCCTCATTTATTTGGAACTCAAATTATCCTTATACGACCAAGATGTCCGTACTGCATACTTGATGTGGGATCCTTACTCAATGGCCCTATATGTAAAAAAAAACTCTTATAGTTTCATATAATAAGTTTCTGATGCTAAATTGTTAAATGAACTCCATGAAAACTATCCACATTAGAAAATTTAGGACCTGATTGAAATATAAGCATCACTTTCAAGAATATTTTAGCATATAGTATAACATACTCATTTTAGCTTTCTGGTTTATGAACTTTTGATTATTTTTGAAAAATTCTAATGAAATTTCGGTAGCATGCTATCTGTAAATAGAACATTTCCCATCAAGAAATGCTCCGAAAACCTGGTTGTTTACAGCAAGTAATTCAGATTAAGCATGCTAGAACCTAAAACTATCTACCAGCATGCAATATACAAGTCATTGCATCAGCCATGCAGGTGACATTCAATTCAATTAGCATACACCCCTATTACCTGAACTATAACATGCAATACATAAGTCACTGCATCAGCCATGCAGTTGCTGTTCCAGAAAAATATGCAATCCATGATATTTAAGCAATTCAGTATAGTCCAATATAATTCATGTCAAAATATAAACTATCCATCAAAGAGATATAATTATTTGATACAATATGGATAGTAGGTTGTCATGCTGATCTCATAAGGCATATAGGAAAAGATAAAATAGGGATGCCTTGAGGATATTGATCATGCCAAAGACTTGGGTAAATATCTCAAAGAATTTAGTTAGCAGGGGATTTTCTTTTAAGAATGATTTTAAGGCTTTGCTAATGAAGGAGGAGATAAGTTGGAAATAAACAGTTAGGGTTTAAATGGGTCAAATTCAATATATGCAATATTGGATTGGGGAACCAATGAGAACAAAGCAATATAGAGAAACTCTAAAAAAATATTACCAGGATGAAAGTTAAAACACAATTCAACTAACTTTAAACCATTGCACAAAGACATGGGCCCCTGTTTCATACTTCATTTCCTCACCTCATCAACAAAGCTCTATCCTCTTCCAGGCACAAAACCCTAGTCTCAAATTCCACAAACCACTTCTTCCAAGTCTCAACCTCAGCCTCGGCTCTCGCCTTCGTGCACTCCAAATCCTTCATCTTATTCTTTAGATAAGCAACAATCTTCTTCTCACCTTCACGAGAACTCATCAAAGGCCCCAATAACATCTTGCATCCCTCCTTCCTCCTCTTTTCCTTATCGCTCGTTACTATGTTATCCTTTCACAAATGAATGATCATCCTTTTAGTATCTTTGTACTTTTTCTTCAAGTCTTCCAATTGTTCTTCAAGGAAGCATTTATTGAGCGATAGCGCTTGATCAATGCTCCTATATAAGTGCGATTTTCACCTGAAGATCACTCACGAATGGAGAGTAGAATGGAGAGCCGGCGCTCAATAAATGCTTGCTTGAAGATCAACTAGAAGACTTGAATAAAAAATACAAAGATGCTAAAGAGATGATCATTCATTTGCAAGAGGATAATAAAGTAACGAGCGATAGGGAAAAGAGGAGGAAGGAGAGATGCAAGAGGTTATTGGGGCCTTTGAGGAGTTATCGTGAAGGTGAGAAGGAGGTTGTTGCTTATCTGAAGAATAAGATGAAGGATTTGGAGTGTGTGAAGGTGAGAGATGAGGCAAGGGTTGAGGTTTGGAAGAAGGGGTTCGTGAAATTAGAGGTTAGGGTGATTTTTTTTAAGTGGTGATTGGCAAGTGAGTGATTTTTTTAAACCCTTTTTGGTAAAGGGACTAGGCAGCCCAACGAAAGGCCCTATAGATTCTAATAAACAAACTTAGCAAACTTAGTGGTTTTTACCACTCAGGTGTCCAAGCTGGGTATACAACGTCTAAACCAAGTGGGGTATTCCTAACACATCTGTGACCACTTGATCAAGGCAATTTATAAATTCACTTGCTCTGTAATGACTTGCTATTTAAATGGGATTTTTTATTTTATTTTATATACTATGAAATTTAACATGCTTTGATACCATACTGGATTAAAACCAATCATCAACCTAAGCAGCGATAAGTAGAAATCAAATAAACATAACTACATAAAATTATATACAATACCAGAGTGCTAAATTGTTTTCCAATATATACATATATGACTGTTCCCCAAAATACCCACGACTGGCCAGGGCTATACAGAAATACTCCAAAACAAATACTCACTCTTTACTGACAAGGCAGTACTGAAGCCCCTCTACCTGCGAGCCTGATCTGCTCGCCTATCTGGATCATCTGAAAAATGTTAAATTAATTGGGATGAGCCAATGCTCAATAAGACGAAATATGCTATTACCATTGTATGGCAAATGAGTGACAATATTGTGAAAATCCATTACTATATAGTCATGTATCATTGAATCTGTAAAGTACAATATCAGTAATATAATCTTCATCTTTTACCTATTGCTTAACATTTCTGTGCTTTAGGTTTCTACTCAAAATACTGCTAATATATATATATACATACACACACACACACACATATATTTTATGTTTCTGTAAAACTGTATAAACATAGTAATAATTGTAAACTTCCCTATGGATAACTATGTGTCATGATTTAACCCCTCATGACAGGGTTGTGCGGCCCGTAGGTAGGATTTTCCCTGGCTGGCCAACTAGGAATAAATTACTATACTCCATAGTCTGATCAACCCTCCTTAACCCATATCTGATGGGGAGCCTGTCCACTCGTGGGCTTTATGCAACCGACCTCTATACCACGTATTATCTGAATAGGTGGTTGCACTCTATAAACTGTTTGTAGTTACGGTACCCTGCTCTATAACTGTATGGTCCAAAAGGGTCTGATACCATATAATACATCTCTATATATAACAATCTGTTTTACCATGATTCTGTAATAACTATATAAACCATGACGCTGTAGCAAACTGTATCTCTATCAACTGTCTTTCTGTAATTAACTGTAAATCTATATGTCATGGTATTGTAAAACTGTATAATCATGGTATTTCTATAATTGCTATAAAATATATTTACTGTCTGTATATTCTGTAAAACACATCTCTGAAAAATACTATAAAACATGTTTCAGTACTATATCTATATTCTCAAGCCACACAGCAATTTTAAAACATATTAATCATACTTGAATAAACTGCATAAATCTTTACTGTAAATAATACTCTGGTGGAACATTTATAATTTTATACTGAAAACATATTCAAATAACCTAGCATAGCATATTTCCCTTACCTGTTTCATACTAAAAAAATCCCCTACTATTACGAGTCCAACACCAGCAGGGTTCTCCACTCAACACCCTGAAAACCACATTTTTCAGAACAGAATATCAATATTTCTTTGCCTACATCATTTCCTCTAACTTCCAAAAAACCAAAAACTGAATAAAAGACCTTACCTTGGGTTTGGGATGAATTCCAACTTCGTTCCACCGACGATCTGCTTCAGCAGACTTGCAGAGAACTCCGCCAGGAGTGTCATGGTAGCTTCAGATTGTCGATCCAGCAACTGACGAGGCCAAAATCGAAGAAAGAAGAGGGAGAGGCCGTAGGAGAGAGAGAAAGAGAGAGAAAGAGA
Organism: Malania oleifera; assembly: GCF_029873635.1. Taxonomy (NCBI): domain Eukaryota; kingdom Viridiplantae; phylum Streptophyta; class Magnoliopsida; order Santalales; family Ximeniaceae; genus Malania; species Malania oleifera. The sequence continues at coordinate 102,389,532 of NC_080418.1, read as the reverse complement.
GAGAGAGAGAGAGAGAGAGAGAGAGAGAGAGAGAGAGAGAGAGAGAGAGAGGAAAGTGGCCGAATTTTTGCGATTAAAAATCAGTTTAGGGCTATTTATACTATGGGATTTGTCGACGAGTCCTTAAGTAATTTCATCGATGAACCTTACCCTTCGTCGATTAAATTCAGAGTAGCCCAGATTCCTCTCTCGGTATTTTCTTGTCGACGAAGACGAGACCTCGTCGACGAGGTCCTGCTATACCCTCGTCGACGAATCCCCTGTATTCGTTGACAAGGCCCTAACAAATTTATTTGGGTATTTCCCAAAGTACGATGTCGTCAACGAACGCTCCGCGTTCATCGACGAAGTCTATTTCCTCCTTCTATTCCTGTTTCCATTTTCCTCCCTCTTTATTATTAAAATACTATTATTCTTTGGGTCACTACATCCTCTCACTCTTTCCCATACTTCAGATCTATAAAGTTATAGAGATCCCTATTTTTTGATCCTTGAATATTTTTATATATCTAGGATACTAGCGGAGCACTTGGGTAAAGATCAAATGTTTGCAGTTGTGTGTATATACTATGCAACTGCATGTGCTCTTGATAAGTATGAACAAACTAGAAAAGTAAAATTATCATCTTGCACTTCATTCAATTGCTTAGGAAAAAACATAAGTGGTTGATTTCTTGTTATATGTCTTGAGGATATAAGTTAAAATGGGGAGTTCTTTCAATGTATTTATGAAATATAATTAGTGATTTCCATGGGAGATTTTCCACATGTGTGTGTTTGCATTTATTGGTATGATTGTTTTGTATATGCTCCTTTAATTTTAATTGGGATATGGTTTGGTGAATTGGCTCACCCGATGTGGGATCCTTACACAAAGGCCCTATATGTAAAACAACTCTTATAGGTTCATATAATAAGTTTCTGATTCTAAATTGTTATATGAACTCCGTGAAAACACCTGCATGGTTTATGGACTTTTGATTATTTTGGGAAAATTCTAACGAAATTTTGCTAGCATGTTGTCTGTAAATAGAGAATTTCCCCATAAAGACATGGTTCAAAAACCTGGTTGTTTATAGCAAGTAATTCATATTAAGCACACGAGAACCTAAAAACATCTACTAGCATGCAATACACAAGTCACTGCATCAACCATGCAGTCGGCGTTCCAGAAAAATATGCAATCCACGATATTTAAGCGATTCAGTATAGTACAATACTATTCATGTCAAAATATAAACTATCCATCAAAGAGATATAATTATTTAATACAATATGGATAGTAGATTGTAGACTGATCTTATAAGGCATATAGGACTAGAAAGTCACAATGAATATCTTTTTAGGTTTACTTTGAACCATTTGGAGGAATGATATGAACCAGGTGTTCCATCAATATTTGGACCAGTTTGTGGTTGTATTCATTGATGATATACTGGTCTACTCAATGAGTTTTGAGGAGCATGAACATCATTTGAGCCTAGTGTTGAAGATATTGAGAGAAAAGAAATTGTATGCAAAATTCAAGAAATGTGAGTTTTGGTTAAGGCAGGTTTCTTTTTTCATCCATGTGATCTCTGAATCGGGTGTATCAATTGATCCGAGTAAGATTGAGGCAGTGGTGAGTTGGGAAAGGCCAGAAAATGTCTAGGAGGTCAGGAGTTTTCTGGGAATGGTAGGCTATTACTGACGTTTCATGGATGGCTTCTCCAGGTTGTCGAGTCCACTAACATGACTTACGAGGAAAAATGTGAAGTTTGATTGGACCAATGATTGGACCAGAGTTTCAAGAGTTAAAGCGGCGGTTGGTTTCAGCTCCAATATTAGCTATTCCATCGGGAGAGGACGAGTTTGTAATATATAGTGATGCGTCATTAAAGGGTCATGGATGTGTATTGATGCAGAACGACAAGTTTATTGTGTATGCTTCTAGACAGCTTAAAGAATATGAGAAAAACTATCCTGTGCATGATTTGGAATTAGCTGCAGTGGTGTACGCTCTTAAGATCTAGAGACATTATTTGTATGGGGGAAAATGTGAAATCTTCATGGATCACAAGAGCCTGAAATATTTTTTTACCTAGAAAGAACTGAATATGAGACAAAGAAGGTGGTTAGAGATTATTAAAGATTATGACTGCACCATTAGTTACCATCCAGGGAAAGTGAATATGGTAGCTGATGCTCTGAGCAGGAAATCAATGGGACCAGCACTGGCAGCTATGGAGATTCAGCACTCAATTTTGATGGATTTGGAGAGATAGCATAGAGTGAGTAGAGGACAATCCTCAGGCATTTTTTGCCAGCCTGGTGATACAACCTTCACTATATGAGAAGATTAAGGCTACTCAGGGTAATGATGTGGAATTAGTAGAGGTAATAGCTAGAGTGCGGGATAGTTAGGGAGAGGAGTTCAATATCTTTGATTGTGGAGCTTTGAGGTTTCATACCAGATTGTGTGTTCCTGCAGATTACGATATTAAAAGAACGATTTTAGTGGAAGCTCACAGATCACTATACACAGTTCATCCTGGAAGTACTAAAATGTACAGGGATCTGCGAGAATATTTCTGGTGAAGTGGAATGAAGAAGGAAATTGTCGAATTTGTACAACATTGTTTAACATGCCAGCAGGTTAAGGCTGAGCACCAGAGACCAACAGGGCAGTTGCAGCCACTGTTCATCCTAGAGTGGAAATGAGATCACGTCTCTATGGATTTCATTACTTGGTTACCACCAGTGCGACAGGGATTGAATGCAATCTAGGTGATTGTTGATCTTCTGACGAAGACCGTTCATTTCATCTCGATTAAAGTTGGTTACTCTATGGACAAGTTGGCAGAAATATATGTTCAGGAAATAGTTCGTGTCCATGGTGTACCAGTATCCATAGTTTTAGACCGAGATCCTCGGTTTACTTCACGATTTTGAAAGGGTTTTTAGGAAGCTATATGTACACAAATAACATTTAGCATTGCTTTCCACCCCCAGATAGATGGTCAGACTGAAAGAACAATTCAAACATTGGAGGATATGCTTCGGGAGTTCGTGTTGAATTTTAGGGGTAACTGGACCCAATTTATGCCGTTAGTCGAGTTTGCTTACAATAACAACTATCCAGCTAGTATCGACATGGCACCTTATGAAGCACTGTATAGTAGAAGGTGTTGTTCTCCTCTTTTCTAGGATGAGGTAGGTGAGAGGCGAGTTTTGGGACTAGAGATAGTACAACAGGCATATGATAAGGTTCGATTGATTAGAGAAAGAATTAGTACCGCGCAGAGTCGGCAGAAAAGCTATGCAAACACATGCCGACAAAAATTAGAGTTTGATGTGGGGGATCGAGTATTCTTGAAGGTGGCTCCACTGTGAGCGGTTATAAGATTTGGGAAAAAGGGCAATCTGAGCCCTAGGTTTATTGGCCCTTTTAAGATACTAGGAAAAGTGGGGTCAATAGCCTATAGGCTAGCTCTGCCACCAGCTCTGGCTAGGATACACGATGTATTTCATGTTTTCATGCTGAGGAAATATGTCCCAGACCCATCCCACGTTATCGATTATGCAGAAATAGAACTTAAAGATTCATTAGCTTGTGAAGAAGAAACAATACATATTTTGGATAGGAAGACACAAATATTGCACACCAAAGAAATTTAGCTAGTAAAAGTCTTGTGGGAAAACCATGCTATAGAGGAAGTTTCATGGGAACTTGAAGATGAAATTAGACAAAAATACCTGCATTTATTTAGTGAGATCTAGTAGTAGTTTGTAAAGTTTAAGAATAATCATTTTATATTGTTTAGTATGGAGTAATGAATGTATAGTTGGATTTTCTTTAGATTATAGGATAGGTAGTATTTTGGTTTTGGGGGAATTTTCTTTTATATTTGTAATCTCCTAGGACCTCGAATGTAACCACGGTATTCCTCTGCTATAAGTGAGGGTAAGTAATAAAATAAGTAGACTATTTTCCTTAGTGGATAGAGTTCCGCATAGATAGCAAATTTCGAGGATGAAGAATGTATTTAACTTAAAGAATTAAATAGGGCCTCGTCGACGAACACAGGAGATTCGTCGATGAGAACATATGAGGGCCTCGTCGACGAGGACATATTTTGTCGATGAAAAGATACCGAGAGGGGGGTTTTGGCAATCTGAAATTCGTCGACGAGGGATACGGTTCGTCGATGAACTTTCTTCGGTGACTCGTCGACGAGATGACGTGTCTCATCGATGAATTCGGGACTATAAATAGCTAGAACTCAGATTTCTCATCAGAAAATGGCGCAAAAACATCCTCTCTCTCTCTCTCTCTCTCTCTCTCTCTCTCTAAAATGACCCTCTCCCATTCTCTCTTCGATCCTAACTCCATCTCTTGCCGAATTGACGATTTAAGGCCACCACGACCCTCCTGGGGAAGTTATCTACAAGTTTGCTGGAGAGGATAGTTGGTAGAGTTGGTTTGAATTTCATCCCAATTTCAGGGTAAGACATTTTATTTAGTATTTGTCTTTCCTACAGTTATAAGGAATATAGTATACGAAGAAATAATGATATTTTATTCTGGGAGATGTTGTATTGACCCGAAGAATAATGATATTTAAATAGTAAAAGAAAGGAAAATGGAAATTGGAAACAGAAGGAGACAGTCGACTTCGTCGATGACATTGCATTTTGGAAAGGATAAATCCCAGGAATTTTTCAGCTCCTCGTCGACAAATACAGGGGACTCGTTGACGAGGGTATAACAGGAGCTCGTCGACGAGGATGAGATTCGTCGACGAAAATATAATTAGGCTCGTTGATGAGGAGACATGAATCGTCGATGAGGAAATACCGAGGGGATGATTTTGGGGTTTTTAAATTTCGTCGATGATGGGGAGAGTTCATCAACGAATTTTGTATTAAGCTCGTCGACAAGGTGATGTGGCTCGTCGACGAAGGCCATAGTTTAAATAGGCCTAAAGTTCATTTTCAGCTGAAATTTTCTGCACAAATCCTTTCTCTCTCCTACCCTTCGGCTCCTCCTCCTTCTCTCTTCGATTTCGGGCTGAATTTCTGCCGGTTCAACAATCTGAAGCCACCACGAAGCTCCTAGGAAAGTTCGCTGCAAATTTGCCGGAGCGGATCGTCAGTGGGGCTGAAGTGGAAACCATCCCAAATCTAGGGTAAGATTTTCTACTCAGTATTTGGATTTTTGGTAGTTGTAGAAAGTGTTATACGTTTAGAAATACTGAACTTTAGTTCTGGAAAATGTTGTTTCCAGGGTGTTGAGTTGGGAACCCTGCGGGTGCGGGGCATATTTTCTTAGGGGTTTTTCAGGAATCAGGTAAGGGAATAAACTAAACTAGTTCTTTTTAAGAAATGTATGTATATATATAGCATTTGATTTCAGGAAAATAAATATGTTCATATATATATGATTTATATTTGAGAAAACACTGTTGAAAATGATGGTATGTTAAATATGCCGAAAACCTATTAGTGTGGCATGAGTAGAAATTGTTTTAAAATACTGTTTTTTTTTTGGAAATGTGATTATGATACGAATTTTTATAATGGAAAAATCGGCGTACGGGCAGAGATTTTTAAATGTTTTGTCGGCGTACGGGCCGTGCTATGGGTATGATTTGCCAGCGTACGGGCTAAGCTATGTATATGATTTGTTGGTGTAAGGGCCGAGCTATGGATGTGATTTTTCAGCGTACGGGTTATGCTATGATATGATTTTCCAGCGTACGGGCTGAGCTATGGATGTGATTTGCTAGCGTATGGGTTGTGCTATGATTTGCCGGGGTACGAGCCGAGCTATAATAAAATATGTAATACCGACGTATGGGCCAATAATTTTCATGATATACGTATATATGCAAAATGACATGATTGATTTGATAATTAATGATATGAGATATCCATGTATCACAGTTTCAATATATGTTATATGATATCAAAACTTGGTTGGCTTGGTCTTGGCTAGCACTTTCACGATACCGTTGCTATGTGTCTATGGTCTTCGTGATCATGATATCTGTGTTAATACCGATGTACGAAGTGATATGAGATTGGATGGTTGATGTGGTTTTTAAGAAGTGTGTGATCTCCCCTGGTGTACGAACCAGGTCAGGTAGACCCATCAGACTTACAAATTGTACTTTTGACTTGGCAGTGGTCGGCCAACCATTGCCAGGTCCCGCCTTCGGGCCACACAACCTAGTCATGTGGGGGTAATACATAACAATAGCCAGCTAACCTACTACGAATGTTTTTGTGTTATTATTATTATATGAGATGAGATACGTTTACGAAAATGCAGTATATTCTGCCATGTTTTGATGATATATATGTTTTCCCAGATTTGACAAACAGTTACTAAATATGTTCTGTATTGTATATGTATAACATGTAATACTCATGCTGCCACACACTGGTATTAGTTTATTTCCCTTACTGAGAGGTGTCTCACCCCAAAATTTTATAAACTTTTTAGGAGCCCCTAATAAGAGAGCGGGTAAAGCCTTGCTGGTCTTGTACGATAGAGCTGCCCTTCTAGAAGGGTAAGTATTTTGATAGGGTTGGAAATATTTTTGTGGAAATGGCCCTAAGACATATTTTTTTTGGGTTGAGTGTTGTGTATATATGCACACAGTGATTGTAGTAATTCTGGTATATTGTGATGTATGGTATAATGAGGTGTTTGTGATTTAGATTTCCTGCTGCATAGGCTTCCGTGATGTATTTTTGATGTATCCTTAGTACCCATGGGTCCAGGTGGATTATGATCTACTGAGATTTGTGATATTTATTTTATTATATTTTGAAAAAAAATATATATGGAAAATAAGCAGGTTATCACAGATGTGGTTTTTAGGGTATTGAGTGGAGAACCCTATAGGTGTAGGGCTAGAGTATAGTTGGGGCTTTTCAGAAACTAGGTAAGAGAAATATGTCATGTTAGGAGTTTTAACAATATTACAAGAGATTTATATATATATATACCAATTTATTATCCAGTTTTTACAGAATAGGAGTTTTTAATGTTTGTGTGGCCTGAGTCGATATTTATCTGATACATAACTTATACAGCTTTTTGTAGCATATCGTGCTATATAGTATATACAGATATAGATTGATATTACAATTTTTATTCAGATTGGTATAACACAGTTTATTCAGATTAGTATATACAGTATTTATAGAATGTCATGTTTCCTAATACCATAATACTCAGATTATACAGATAGATTATATAGACAGATTATATAGACAGATTATACAAATAGATTTACAGACAAATTATATAGTTAGATATATAGATATAGCATCAAGATGCTACAGTTATGATATTCAGATTTTACAATATTTACAGTACAAAATTATGTTATGGTTATTTTGAAAACATGATAAAAATAGTAAAGATAATTATAGTATATATATTTATACAATATCAGATCCTAGAGAAAATAGTACAGACAGATACAATTTAACGAACACGGTACCGTTGCTAATATAGAAAGAGTGCAACGACATATCTCAGATAGTGTGTGGGTACCGTTAAACCGTGCTTGGAGTGGATGCAGCTCCCCAGTTCACTAGGTTGAGGGGGCCGGTTTGATGAGGTAGCAATCCAGTTTCGCACCTAGGAGTGGATGCAGTTTGGTTGGACTGAGGTAGTATAGAGTATAGTTACTTATCTAGAGGGCCAACCAACGTTAAGTCCCACCTATGGGCTGCACAACCCTGTCATAAGGGGTCAAATCATGACATACAAAGTTCCAGGGATAAAGCATGGTTATGTATATGTATACAATTTTATAGTATTTCATACATATAGTATGATATTAGCAATATGAAGAGTAGAAAATTCAGTTGATACAATTATATTTTAAACTACGAAAAATGTAAGATGTGTTTTATAGATTTATTATTTTGATACAGTTTGGATGTAATTATAGTAGTATGCAACTTAGTCGCCACACACTAGTAATAGCATATTTCCACTTAATGAGCATCGTATCGCCCCATTACTTTAACATTTTTTAGGTGAGCCAGTTAGACGAGCAGATCAGGCTCGCAGATAGTGTGTGTTGGGAGTCCCAGCCCGGAGTATATAGTCTAGAAGGGGGGTGAATAGACTCTTTTCATGGAATACGTATTTTTATACAAAATAAAAACTCTTGACAAGATACAAGAAATTATATCGCAATATAATTATAAATCATGCACAAGATATAAAATAAAGAGTGTAAGGGAGAGAAAGAACAACACCGGTATTTTTACGTGATTCGGCACCAAGTCTACTTCCACACCTTAGCACCAAGCCAAGGATTCTACAATCCACTATAATCGCTCCTTCCGCAGTGGAGCAAGCCTTACAAACTCGGGAACAAATCCCTACGCTCACAAAGAGACTTTACCGATTCAGTTCACAAAGAACCTTACAACTTGGTTCACAAAGAACCTTTCACAAGAAGATGAAATATTACAAAGAATGCTCCTTACAATGAGCAAATATGATTTACAACTCAAACCTCACACTATTCTCTCAAGAATTGAATCAAACACAATAAGTGAGTAAGAGAGAATGAGCACATGTAATGAAGAACTAATATGCAATATGCTAGGTTTTGTATAAAATGATGTTTTTTTACTAACAATGATCAAAGACTTTCAAAACCATGTTAATACAATTCTAATAGATTGCATTTATAGCCCAAGAGCCAAAGGAGCAGTTAACTAGCCATTGCGGGGAAGAAAAAATATTTTATTTGGTAAACTAGCCGTTTTCCGCCCATTGGAGCGATTCTGCCCGTTGAATTCGTCGACTAGGCCCTGCACTCGTCGACTAACCATACATTGCACCTCATTGACGAATCCCCTGTGTTGGTTGATGATGTCCTTGAATCAGAAAAAGTAATCAACATGAAAGTTGTGGAATTTTGTCTTAGCTTTCCAAGGACACCAAGATCGTCCCATTTGGACTTTTCTATCAAAAGTTATGCCCAAAATACCGAAGGGTGTTTAGGACTCAAGGTTGCACTACGGTAGTGACGATTGCTTTGTTTTTCCTTGTCAAAAAGCATTTTAATGACTTAAAACATTATTAGACAAAAGTATATGATATATATTGAGTCTAATAAAGATTAAAACTTGTCCAAGTGAGTTTCCCCATAAATATAAGATATCTTATTTTATGAAAACATATTTGAAAACTCATTTCGATATCTTATATGCTTAGTATGTCCTTTATTGAAAATATACTTGACTTTTAGGACTTTAGGACGTAGAGCTAGTTTTGTAAAATCGGGACCAAGTTTTGAAAATGTTTATAACTCATATATTATTTAACACTTGTCCCATTTTGAAAACTTAATTGAGTACCTCTTTGTTTTTACTTTGAAAACTATGAATTGTGAGTTTGTTACTTTTGTGCAGATCCTATATGCTCATGTGTCCTAGTATGCTTATGCAATGGTTCAACTTTTACTCAGAAATCATGCAAGACACACACCGCAAGAGTTATAATACGCACTCACTCGCACAACCCTTATTACAATTAATTTATACACAATAAAAACTCTGGGATGTGCTTTGGTGCTTCTGAGTCAGTGTCCTTCCGATCTTTTTTATTTGATGTCTACTAGGTCGGATCTTTGCTTCTGATTTGGTACCTCTGTGTATCTGACACTTTGTACCTATACTAGATAAGATCTGTAAGGATGGAAAATACTAGAAACAACAAATAAGTTAGTATCATCAAAACATATAAACTAAGATAGTGTAGCTGACAGGGCTAACAGTGTGATTACTTGATTGCCTTATTTAGAGGGTAAGTTTGTACAGAGTTTTGTATTTTGGGATAGATGGTATTGGAGAGAGATGTAAAATATAAACTATGGTCTAGAAATATTGAGTTCTGGTATTGTATGTGTATGGTATTGGAGAGAGATGTAAAATATAAACTATGGTCTGGAAATATTGAGTTCTGGTATTGTATGTGTATATATGGTTATATGTTTTATGTTTTTTCGATGCATAGGTATGTTTATTGTAAACAGGAATACCCCAGTGCCCTTTTGAGACCCGAGATTTCATAGTAGGGGAAATCAAAGTAGTTCATATGTGTTTACTAAAAAAAATTGATTTAATTTTTGAGGTCGTTACACATATAGCACACAACATGTTTGTAACTCATGACTATTCAACACTTCTCATAATTATATACATATATTTTCATTTTTCAAATCATATATATATGCTTCCATATCTCATCTTTATATTCATACTCTTACATTTCTCATATTCATTACCACATTCTAGCCTATGAGTATCCACCAGCGTATAGCGCCACATGTCTGTAACCCATGGTTGTTCATTTTTCATTTTCATAGTCTAACTCATGAGTTTCCACCAGAATAGATAAAACTATGTGTCTATAACTCATGGTTGTTCATTATTTCTGAGATATACAATTATATTTCATTTCACTTTTCATACACAAGCCCTAGCTCATGAGCATCCACCAGTATACAACACAACATGTTTGTAGCTCATGGCTGTTTATCATATCTATATCACAATTATCATGTCTATAATGAGTAACCATCCTGAGGATATTCCAATCTCATCGTCATGTATTCACCCCACATGACCGGGTTGTGCAACCCAAAGGCTGGACCTAACCGCTGTTGGCCTACCCGGTTAGATCAAAACGGGGAATGTGTTTGTAGTACGAATGGCCTACCCAATCCTGGTCCGGAACCCAGGGGGTAACACAACCCTTCACATGCCTAATCAACTATCACACCATACTCTCCACGAGACATGTGGTTGCGCTTACACCATGCTAGCAACGGTATCGTGCTCTCTGAACAACTATGGTCCATCAGGGTTCTTATTTCCACATTTCTGTATTCATATTTCATTATGTTTGTATATCTCATCATAACTGTATAATTCACATCATTTCCGTATCATTTTATCATTCCTGTATCACATACATCATCATTTTTCCGCTTGTTCAACTGGATGGTTGATTTTGATGTAAAAAAAAAAAAAAATATATCATCCATTACTTTTCAATAGATCTTCCTACTGGGATTGTCGTTGCTCTTGTATCGGCTAAATTGTCTTCAAATTTTTGCTACAAGGTTTGAAAAGTTTATTGAAATAGTTACCGGTGTCGAAGTGAACTGAAACAATTGCGGTTTTTGTTTTTGAAGCTTTACTTTAGGTTTTTCTTTGAAGGGACAACATTAAAGACAAATTTGAGGTAGTAAGATACATAATATGGGAAAAGCAGGCGTTGCCATTGATGCACATGACCGCTCACTACGCTTCCTTGCCCTCGACGGCGCATGCACTGTCCAAACAAAATCAAACCTCCACATGCCTCTCAACCTCTCATTCCACCACCACGCCCACCAAACGCATTTCTGCAATTCCCCTGCCTTGCCTTCAAAGCAAAGCACTCCACAGTCCACACCACCACGACACACTAATAATTACTAATAATTTGAAGACTAAGCACTCACTCATCACCCCTTCCCCATTACACTAACCAGCGCCATCAATACAATACAAAGCCCACATTTCCCACTTCTCTGTTAATTTCCCACCTCCCCTGTTCCATCCTCTGTTCTTCCCCCGACCATGCTCCTCCTCATCTCCCTCCTCTTCTCTGCCCTGCAGCACACAGCCGTCTCCGCCCACTGCACCACAGTCGCCGGCGACACAACATTCCAAAAATGCATGACACTGCCCACCCAACAAGCATCCATAGCCTGGACATTCCACCCTCACAACGCCACTCTGCACCTCGTCTTCTTCGGCACCTTCATTTCCCCTTCCGGCTGGGTCGCCTGGGGCATAAACCCTGCTTCCCCCGAAATGACAGGAACCCGCGCTCTAATTGCCTTCTCCGATCCCAACTCCGGCCAGGTCGTCGTCCTCCCTTACCTCCTTGACCCCACCGTCAAACTCCAAAAAACACCTCTCCTCTCCCGCCCCCTCGACCTCCACCTCCTCTCCTCCTCCGCCACCATGTACGGCGGCCGCCTCGCCTCCGTCCACAACGGCGCCGAAGTCCAAATCTTCGCCACGTTGAAGCTAGCCCATAACAACACCAAAATCAACTGCGTCTGGAACAGGGGTCTCTACGTGCAGGGCTACTCCCCAACCATCCATCCCACCACCATCAGCGACCTTTCTTCGATTGCCACCATCGATGTCTTGTCCGGCGCTGGAGCCGCCGGGCACAGTAACATCGACGCCTTGAAGACGGCTCACGGAATCATAAACGCCGTCTCGTGGGGGCTTTTGCTGCCGATTGGGGCGGTGACCGCGCGCTACCTTCGCCATGTACAGGCTTTGAGCCCTACGTGGTTTTACGCGCACGCAGTGACTCAATTGTTTGGGTTTTTCTTGGGGACAGTGGGATTCGCCATGGGAGTCCGGTTGGGGGAGTTGTCGCCGGGACGGGCTTATGGGCTTCACCGGAAATTGGGTTTTGCGGCGTTCTGTTTGGGGAGTCTGCAGACGCTGGCTCTGCTGTTCAGGCCGAAGACTACGAACAAGTTCAGGAAGTATTGGAAATCATACCACCATTTTGTAGGGTATGGGTGCGTGGTGTTGGGGGTGGTAAATTGTTTTCAGGGATTTGAGGTGATGGGGGCGAGCAGGTCTTACGCCAAGTTGGGTTACTGCTTGAGTCTGTCTACGCTGATCGGCGTTTGTATAGCTTTGGAGTTCAACAGTTGGGTGATTTTTTGTAGGAAGGCGAAGGAAGAGCAGCTGAGGAGAGAGGGTCTAATAGGGGGATCTGAGAAAGGGAGTGGCAGCCATGGCAGCCACTGTTGAATCTATTAATTAATGTTTTGGAAAGCTATAGAATCGTCGTTCAAAAAAGCAAAAAAAAACACGTTTGAGAGCTTGTCAATCAATGGGGGTCCTAATTTTGTGCTTGAAAACCTTTTTTTTTTTTTTTTGCAGTCAAGAAAAAAAAATTCGTATAAATACTGCTTGTACAAGGTCATCCATGGAGCAATTTTGAATTTCCTTTTTCGAATTTTTTAGATATTATTTTATTTAATTCCATTCAATTTCCCATTTACTAAATTTGATAATCGTTCCTCCTTTTTCCTTCAAGTTAATATGAGTCATATCTCTATCTTTGTTATCAAACAATTTATATTGATGGCATTATTTAGAATATATCAAAAAAATAAAATTTATTATTATTTTTGTAATATGCAAAAAACATATTTTCTTGTGTTGATTTATTTTCCTACTTAAAATACATAATTAATATTAATGGAGTACAAAAAATGCAAAAGATAGAGCATTTCAATGAGGATTTTCAGTTTGACATCTGCTTGATCAGAGCCACTTTCATTTTCTTCTTCAAAATGTCTTATAGCTCAACTCAAGAAGAAAATAATAATAGACAAAAAAGAAGATAAAGTTTTCAATAACTTTGGGCATTTATGAATTTCAAATTATGTTAAAAAAAAAAGATAAAACAAAAAATTCAAGCTCATTTCTCTTTCTTATCAGACTTTGTGAGAACTAGAAGGAAAATCAATGTGCTATTTGGTTAGTAAAGTTGGATTTAGATTGTGATGCCCAATTTTTCATACCATTTTTTTTCAATAAATAATAAATAATAATCCAACATTGGCCACATCAAAAACTCTGACACCATTTAAATATAACCCGACCTGAAGAGAGTGCCGGGTAAACAGTCATACAATCAATCCCTAACAGTGGAAGTCAATATTTATAAACTATTTAGAATACAAATAACTAAAATTCTAACCATCCATACATCGATATATACATATCTAACACATCCCCAAAAATTAATCAAAAATTTTAGGGGAAACATACATCCCTAACTCAAAACACTCACACTGTCTATCAGAGTACCAGCTGTAACGACCCGACCCTTTATACGGACCTAGGTGTCACTCACTTATACAAAGTGCCTGTACCTGCCCAAGATACGTAAACAATCCGCCCTAATTAGGGACACACTGGTATAAATCATACATGATTACGATGTAAATGTCGCGGAAAAACATAAACATCCATTGAGATTTCTATCAGTCTTATACCAGAGTTTACTAATACATCCACACCATTTACATAAATTCAGACATAACATAAATCCTGCTATTACAACCCTCCAAAAAGGAACTTCATCGAAGTTTAATATAAGACTCAAACGCTTACGTAAGCTAATAAAAAATAATCTCCCCAGTCCCTTTAGCTACTAGGACCAACGTACTGATGGACCTGAAAACAAAGGTTGTATAATAGGGTGAGACACCTCTCAGTAAGGAAGAAAGAGTTACAACAGTGTGTGACTGCATATATGCACATTTTCATATGAACCCATACATTTAAAACATTTGTTTATAATACTGTATCATATAACATTTATCTGCGCATAAAGCATTTAAATTATGCATATGATTATTAGAACACCTCTAGCTTGGTATGACAGTTTGCCTGTTTACCCCGTGGCACAGGTTGTGCACTGATTGCCTCTGACAGTGTCCTATTCGTGCAAACAAAACCGAGCATCTTTTATGATCCGACCGCCCCTTGGTTTATTTTTACCAGCAGCTTTCTAACTCCTCGCAGGTCGGCCACCTAATATACCTATACTGATTTTACACATGTATGGTTGCACTGCCAGCATCAGTACCTAGCCCTAGGAGTTTATTTCAACCCCCAAACTGGAGTACTTTTCAACCCCTTTTACTGAAATTTCTTTCAACCTCTTTTTGTCACAAGCTGTCGTTCCAGTATCATATATACAATTTATAGAAAAACAGTAACCTGTGCAATTCCAGTATTGTTCACAAATTCAGATAATCACGTTGGATTCAAACTGGCGCCTTTCCACTCAATTTACCCCTTTTTGTTTACTGATTCAGCTCGGTGTATCACCGACTTCCGTTTTTCACATTCTCAGTATAAAAAATTGGAACTTCGTTCCCATATCTATATCAATAGTATATAAAATTCATACATTTCCATTTCAACATATTTAGTATAACAAATTGGAACTCCGTTCCCATAATCTATATCAATAGTATAGAAAATTCATACATTTCCATTTCAACACATATCACACAAGTTTAATCCCAAAACCCGCTAAATGATAGAAATTCAGTAAACATCATTTAAATGAATAAGTAAAGGATTCGAGCATCTCCTACTATAGTATAAATACAAATAAATGATTTTTGTAAAGTTTGGAGATCATAAGCCGAAATCCTCATTTTTACCAAAAATCGTAAACTCGTAAAATCGAAATTTCTACTCAGTAGAATTTAGCAAATAAGCAGTTAAATCATACATAATAACATAAAATAACTTTTCAGTGGTTTGATTTTTCCAAAAAATGTTGTTGTAATCAAATTCCCCTTATATTAAGCTCGAAATGAAACTACGTTCAGAAACGATCCAAACCGACAACCTGGGATCCTGGAAACCTAAAATCACAGAACATAACCTTACCATATTTTCTACTACTATCCAAATATCCAATCAAAACTAAAATCAGACCCCTACCTCGCTTTTTGAGAAAAACCCAAAAATCTCCGAAATGACTGATGTGATCTAATAAAATTGTAGAGTTTCCTTTTCTGATCCATGCAATAGCCTACTTTTTTGAAAACAGACGACGAACGGCGAAGAATCGTAGAGAGAGAGAGAGAGAGAGAGAGAGAGAGAGAGAGAGAGAGAGAGAGAGAGAGAGAGAGAGAGAGAGAGAGAGCTTTTGGGAGAAACTTAGCTCTTAAGCAACTCAAATTTGATATTTATAGGGCCTTTGACCAAGTCTAATTCGTTGACGAGACAGCGTCTTCATCGACGAATCCACCACACGGCTTGTCGACGAGGCTATCCCTTCGTCGCCGAGGTCAAGTTCCGGATATTTCTCTCATCCCCTCAGTATTTGCTCGTCGATGAGGCTTTGAATTTCGTCGACAAGGATTTGAAGGACTTCATCAACGAACGTAACCCTTCGCCGACGAATCCAGGTTATACAGGTTTGGATCTCTACAACCTCCCCTCCTTATAAGAATTTCGTCCTCGAAATTTACTAACATTTATTAACATAACCTTTTCTTATTATTCAACTTTACCAAAAAAAAGTCTACCGTCACCTACCAAGTGACTTTGGCCAAATTCGTTACATACCCTCACACGTGGAGGAGGAATACCGTGGTTACACAAAGGATACATTGAAAGATTTCATATACAAACATGACTCTCCCAATGATCATATCCTTCAATCTACACCACTTACACTATCAAATAATTGTGGGTACTTCTGGCGTATTTCAGATTCTAATTCCCATGAAACTTCTTCTACTATATGGTTACACCATGATACCTTTACGAGAGGTATTTCCTTAGTTCGTAACTGCTACACCTTCTGATCCAATATCTGCACTGGTACTTCCTCAAACGATAAGGCATCGATCTCTAGAGGTTCGTAACACAATACGTGTGATGGATCTGATACGTACTTCCTCAGTACAGACACGTGAAATACATCATCATGGACTTTGGATAATGCTGGAGGTAAAGCCACTCGATAAGCAACCGAACCTATCCTTTCAAGGATTTCAAAAGGCTCGACATACCGAGGACTTAGCTTCCCCTTCTTCCCGAATCTCATCACCCCTTTCATTGGAGCGATTCTCAAGAATACCATATCTCTTACCCCAAATTCCAACTCTTGTCGACGAGTATCTGCATAACTCTTCTGTTCACTCTGGGCTGCTTTAATTCTTTCCCTGATCAATGCGACCTTTGCAGAGGTCTGCTGAATTATTTCTGGACCTAGTATCTACCGCTCACCTACTTGATCCCAAAACAACGAAGATCGACACCGATGACCATACAAAGCCTCATAAGGTGCCATCTCTATGCTCACCTGGTAACTGTCGTTATATGCAAATTCAACAAGTGGTAGATATTGTATCCAACTATCATCAAAATCTAGTATACAAGTCCGCAACATATCTTCTAATGTTTGAATAGTCCTCTCCGACTGTCCATCCATCTGTGGGTGAAAAGACGTATTGAACTTCAATCGTGATCCCAAGGCATCCTATAAACTCTTCCAAAAGCGAGACGTAAAATGCGGATCCTGATATGAAACAATAGATATAGGGACACCATGGAGTCGTACCACCTCCTGCATATGAAGTTCTGCCAGCCTATTTAGAGAGTAGCTAGCTCTGATTGAAATGAAATGTGCAGTCTTCGTCAACCGATCTACTATAACCCATATGGCATTCTGCCCATGCACCGCCGCAGGTAAACCCATCACAAAATCCATCGAGACGTGTTCCCACTTCCACTTAGGCACGTCAAGTGGCTGAAGTGGTCCTGCCAGCCTCTGATGTTCTGCTTTGATCCGCTGACATGTCAGACACTGCTCTATAAATTGGGTGATCTCTCTTTTCATGTTGGTCCACCAGAAAGATTCCCTCAAATCCCGACACATTTTCGTACTATCAGGATGTACAGTATAAAGTGAACGATGTGCCTCCTCTAGAATGACCCGTTTAATCATGGCATCATTCGGTACACAAACCCTGTTGCGAAATCTCAATACCCCATCACCATCGATACTGAAATCCGGCTTTAACCCCTTTTGAATTCCTTCCATAACCTCAACCAACTCGGGATCCTCCTTCTGCGCCACACGGATCCTCTCCTCTAAAGTCGGCTGTACCTCCAAGCTAGCAAGAACAACTTGATGTGTAGTGACCTGAAGAATAATAGCATTTTAATAATAAAAGGGAGAGGAAATAGATACAGAAACAGAAGGAGGCCGTAGACTTCATCAATGAACGCTCCGCGTTCGTCAACGACATTGCATTTTGGTGATAATATTAAATAATCATAAATTTAGGAAATTGCCCAGCTTCATCGACGAACACAGGGTCTCGTCGACGAAGGTCTTCAGAATTTCGTCGACGAACACAGGGCTTCGTCAATGAGAAAATACTGAGAGACGGTTCGAGCTGCTCTGAATTTCATCGACGAACATAGGGTCTCTTAGACGAATTTTGTGAAGGGCTTGTCGACGAGGTGACGTGTCTGGTCGACGAACCTGGCCCTATAGATAGTGGAAACCCAGGATATTTCACATTCCTCTCACCGCTCTCTCTCTCCTACAACTCTCTCTCCCTTCTCTCTTCATTTTCGGCCCCACTAGTCTCCGGATCGACAATCCGAAGCTACCACGACGCTCCTAGCGGAGTTCTTTACAAGACTGCCGGAGCGGATCGTCAGGAAAACGAAGTTAGATTTCATCCCAAATTTAGGGTAAGGACTTTTAGCTAGTTTTTGGCTTTCTGGCAGTTATAGGAAATGATATAGACGGAAAAAATACTGATATTATGTTCTGGCATATGTTGGTTTCAGGGTGTTTTGTAGGAGGCCCTGCGGGTGTTAGGCTTGTATTCCCTAGGAGCTTTTCAAAGTTAAGGTAAGGGAAATATGCTATGCTAGGAAGTTTCTAAATATTATACAGTGTATTTATTTATGAAAATTATGTATTAAAGTATGGTGTGGCTTGTGAATATGTATGTAGTACAGGGATATGTTTTACGAATTGTAGTTTCATGATTTTTATGAATTTCAGTACCATGATTTTACAGATTTAAGTACTATGATTATAAGAACTTCAGTACCATGATTATACGAATTCCAGTATTATGAATATGCAGTTCCATGTTATGATTATTCAGATTTCAGTACGTTATGCAGCATCATGGTTAATATGATTACTTCAGAATCATGGTAAATCAGATAGATATGTATAGAAAAGTATTATATGATATCAGACCCTGTTGGACTTGCAGCTACAGAGCACGGTACCGTTGCTACAGATATTATGTTACTTTACGAGTGCAACCACCTATTCAAATATACGTGGTAAAGTCGACCACCTAGGCCCTTGAAGAGGTTAGGCTCCCCATCTAGATATGGGTTGAGGTGGGCAGGTCGACTGGTGGAGTTCAGTGATTTATTCCTGGTTGGCCAGCCAGGGTAAATCCAGCCTACGGGCCGCACAACCTCGTCATGAGGGGCATGTCATGACACAGATAGCCACAGGGAACAGTTTCAGTTACTATTACTTACGTATTGATTTACAGAAACGGGGATCCTACTTATATACATTAGAAGTATTTTGAATTATAACCATAATACTGATATGTCAAGCAATACGGGTGGTGTACTTTATTATTTGTGCTGTACTTTTGTACTCAGTTATTCATGTTTATATGAAACAGATTTCATGATATATATATATATAGTAGCTCATTTACCACACACTAGTAATAGTACATTTCTTCTTACTGAGCGTTGGCTCATCCCAGTGTTGAAATATTTTTCAGGTGATCTAGGTAGGTGAGCAGACTAGGCTCGCAAATAGAGGGGTATCTGTAGTGCCCTATCAGAGAGTGAGTATCATTTTGGGAACGTTTTTGTAAACCCTAGCTAGCTGAAGGTATTTTTGGGAAACAAGTACATGTACATATTTTGGAAACATGTAGTACTCTGGTATTATGTGGTATTGTATATAATGGTTTATGGTTGTGTTTGTATGATTTCTGCCTCCTGCTGCTTAGGTTAATAATATGGTATTAGAGTATGTTATTTGCCATTATGAAGGAAAAAAAAAATCAATTTAATAAGCAGGTCACTACATGATGTTTTCCTTCTACCACCTCCAAACTCAACCTTTCAAGGTCTATAAAGATCTGAGACTGAACCTCCATTTCCAAAATAGATGCATCCACAGACTTTCGACTCAGAGCATCGGCTACCACATTAGCCTTTTCTGGGTGATAGCTAATAACATAGTCGTAGTCTTTAATCAACTCAAGCCATCTACGCTGTCTCATGTTAAGCTCCTTCTGGGTGAAAAAGTATTTAAGACTTTTATGGTCGGTAAAAATCTCACACCTTTCACCGTATAAGTAGTGCCTCCAAATTTTTAGTGCAAACACTATAGTTGCTAATTCTAAATCATGCGTCGGGTAGTTCTTCTCATATTCTTTGAGTTGATGAGAAGCGTAAGCAACTACTTTGCCCTACTGCATTAGAACATAGCCAAGATCCTTTTTCGAAGTATCACTATATATAACAAAACCACCATCACCGGATGGAAGAGTCAGAACTAGAGCAGTGATCAGTCGCCGTTTCAGCTCTTGGAAACTCAACTCGCACTCATCCATCCAATCATATCTCACGTTCTTCCGCATGAGTTTCGTCAAAGGACCTATTAAACTAAAGAACCCTTCCACAAACCATCGGTAATAACCTACAAGACCTAGAAAAATTCTGATCTCCTGAACATTGTACGGTCTCGCCCAATCCATTACTGCTTCTATTTTACTCGAGTCTACCGAAACACCTTCTTTAGACACCACGTGCCCCAGAAATGTAATCTGTTCCAACCAGAACTCTCACTTCTTCAATTTAGCATACAACCTCTTATCCCTAAGCATTTTCAATACTAGCCTCAAATGAACTTCATGTTCTGCAGCACTCCTAGAATACACTAGGATATCATCAATAAATAACACAATGAACCGGTTTAGATATTCGTGGAAGACCTTGTTCATCAAATCCATAAATGCTGCAGGTGCATTAGTCAAACCAAAAGGCATAACCATAAATTCAAAATGGCCATAACGGGTTCGAAATGCAGTTTTCAAGATGTCCTCCGCTTTCACCTTCAGCTGGTGATACCTAGACCATAGGTCAATTTTAAAGAAGACTTGTGTGCCCTGAAGTTGATCAAACAAATCATTGATCCTGGGTAGTGGATATTTGTAGGGGTGAGCATAATTCAGGGAAACCCGAATTAACCGATCAATTTCGGTCGGTTCGGTTCGTTTAACAAATAGGGATCGGTCGGTTCGGTTATGGGTTTGCTAAATTTTGGGTAATCGGTTATCGGGTTGATTATGAAAAAATTTAATTCGGTTAACCGAATTATCCGAATTAAGAATTAATTAAAATTTAAATATAAAATAGATATATATATGCTAAGTCCTCTCCACTCTCCTCTGTGCCAGACGCCCCGACTGGCCAACTGCTCGTGTCCTCTCAACTCTCAAGACTCATCTGCGTCGCAACTTCTGCCTTCTTGATGAGACGAGGACTCCGTCTTGGCATCTCGGATTGGACCCTTAGTTTTCCTTCTCCAGTTCTCCTTCAAAGTCTCTTCTGCGCTGCAGCCTCTTCAGTCTCCCCTCTCGGTCTCGGACCGCGCCGCAACCTCTCCAGTCTCCCCTGTCGGTCTCGGACCTCAGTTCTCCTTCTCCTTCAGATTTCAGTCCTTCAGATTTCAGTCCTTCTTCTGTTTCCCTCCGCTAGACTTAGCAGACAGTCCTTCTCCACTTCTCCTTCTCCCTCTTCGCAAATCGTCTCTTCAATCTTCGTTGCTTTGCTTGAGGCTCAGGCCCTAAGCGCCGGTGGCTATGCCCCTCCTCCCACTTCCCACTTCCCAGTTCTCTGTTCTCGTCCCGATCCCGATCCCAAATCCCTCTTCCAGTAGCTGGATGGATGGATTAAGTGACTCAGGTACATATTTAATTAATTTTAATTATTTCGGTTAGATTCAGTTAACCGAATTACCCGAAAAGGAATTCGATCGGGTTTGGTTTGGGTAGCTTTCCTTGTTTGGTCGGTTCGGTTAATAGAATTTATTAACCGAAATTTTTGGTTAATTCGGTTAATTAACCGAATCTGGCCGAACCGACCGTTTGCTCACCCCTAGATATTTGTTCTTTACCGTCACCTTATTTAGTTCTCGGTAGTTGATGCACATCCTCATCGACCCATCCTTCTTTTTTCACAAATAACACTGGTGCTCCCCAAGGAGAAACACTAGGTCGAATATACCCTTTGTCAAGCAGCTCTTGAAGCTGTTCCTTTAACTCTCTTAGCTCAACTGGAGCCATACGATATAGAGCTTTTGATATCGGCGCCGTACCTGGAGCTAATTCTATGGCAAATTCCACCTCATGGTTTGGAGATAATCCTGGCTGAAAACATGTTAGGGAATTCGCGTACCACAATAATCATCTCCAATTCTCGTTCTTCTGCTGGCGTGTCTTTCACAAATGCCAGATATCCTTGGCACCCCCTAAGCATTAGCCTCCTAGCTTTCATAGAAGAAAGGATACGTGGTGTAGAACGCACACACGATCCAAGGAACTGAAATTCTTGCTTTCCTGGCGGTCTAAATAACACCTCCCTCCTATGGCAATCAATACTAACATAACTGGCAAACAACCAATCCATCCCTAGGATGATATCAAAGCCATACATGTAGTATACCACAAAATCAACTGGTAGTATCCTTCCCTATATTTCAATAGGGAAGTCTTGAACTACCTTGCTACACTCGACCATAGATCCAGACGGTGTAGCCACCACCAGTTCATAATCTAAAAATTGCACTTCTAATCCACACAATTTAACAAAACCTCAGGAAATAAAAGAATGTGTTGCCCCGGAATCAAATAATACTACAGCTTTATGAGAAAGCATGTAAATGATACCTGTGACTATGTCACCAGCATTCTCAGCATCACTAGGAGTCAGAGAATACACCTTAGCCTGGGTCGTACTCCCATGCTGACCGCCATGCTGTGTCGGAGCATTCCCTCTATATTGCTGCTGCGAGGCTCCACTATTCCTCTACATCTGACAGTCTTTTATTTAAATGTCCTTACCTACCACACCGCATACAGGCCCCGTAGATAACCAACACTGCTCATGGTGTACTTTACCGCATAAATAGCAACATTGTACATGTGCGGTATTCTGGGACGTACCACCATTATTCTTCTTCCACTTACCCTATCCTGCCCTAGACGAAGAATTAGGAGGCGCTGGCCTCTTCTTCGTGACTTGAACCTCTGTGTCCTCCAGCAAACACTCTGTCGCGACGTCCCAGGAGCGCGTGTGCCCCGGGCAGCGAAATTAAAATCATTTTAATATTTTCATGGAAAAACATGGATATCGGAGTCACCACTAACTTTTAGTGCGGTTAGAACACATGATTACTACCCCGTTAGGGGTAGAATCGGTCTACATTACCAGAGTTGGGGTCGGGAGTTCGGTTACGCGAGGGGAAGGTACGAGCACCCCCTACGCGCCCGTCCTTACGAACAGTACCTAATTAATTTGAAATTATCCCTAAGTTAATCTAATAATTCTTTAAATTATTCCTTTTTATGAATTTATAAATACATGTAAAATACAAATAAATAAATAAATATATACACATATATATTCCCTCAGAACTTAGGGTACGTGAAGCCCAATGGCTAATACCCCCCGCAATTAAATCATAGGGATTAAAAATCAATAAAATATCTAAGAAAATACGCTCCCAAATTTTGATATTGTATATAAAATTTTTATAAGTAAATACTAAAATGGGAGGTTTTACTATATATTGATGAGATAATAAGTTAAAATATTAAATTATCACAATACATATCAAAATAGTAATGATAAGAAGCATATCTGTTAAAATATTACAACTTTCAGAATAGGCAATAAAATACCATATGTATGTATGATATGAACCCACAAGCTCCAATTCCACATGATGATCTGCACGTGCCAAGCGGACCCATCACAAGAGCTAAAGCTAAGAAGGTCAAGGAGGCTATGCAAGGACTAATTGAGAAGTTGTTTAAGCAAGAGTCAATGAGGGCCATGGACACTAAAGAAAAGGACTTTCTTGAAGAGCCCAAGATGCTAAATTGTCTAAAGGCGTGTGAAGCTAGAACCTTAAGTCAATAAGGGCTGTTTGGGAAATTTTTATGGATTAAATAGTGGGCCAATTGTGTCAATTAAGCATGACATGTGACTCGCACATGTTTCATTAAATGACATGACACATGGCATGTGACTTGCACATGTTTCATTAAATGACACATGGCATGTGACTTGCACATGTTTCATTAAATGACATGGCATGCTTAAGGTTATGTGGGATTATTTTATTGGCCAGATTGATGTCATAGCTTAATTCTATTGGCTGAACTGATGTCATGGGTTTCTTTTATTTTCTATAAGTAGTCAACTCTCTATTGTATTAATTGATTGATTTTTGCTGAATAGAATTCAAGTGAGGTTATTTCTCTTCAAGTTCTTCATTGAACTTTCACCGAACTTATCAAAGGTGCTACCTTTGTAGCGTTCATCCATTAATTTGATATTCTTGGTTTGTGCTTCACGTCAAGCAATAGGTCAAGGATCCTATACCATGTCAAATCTTATTTTGGGTTTGGGGTTTTGATAAATCTGATTTGGGGTCTCCGGACGTTTATTCTTGGGGTTCCGTATCAATGTATATATTAAAACACTCAAGATACTATACAAGGTAATACCATCTATAAAAAAAATGCCTTAATAAGTGAAGCTAAATAATAATTATACCATAATATTATATACAATATCATACTAAATATAATAGCAAAATATATACCAAAACACTAAACTTACCATAATGACTGATACCTTTATATGTAAACATGATAAAATATTAGAATACGAATACTAAATATCAGAAAATATTAATATCAGTATACATACAATAAAGAAAACCCTAAGTAATTAAAATTGAACATACATCAACAATGAAAACCCTAAATAGCCCTAAACATATGGATTAAGTAAATAATTACAATAACTATTCTAGTTACGTATTAAACATGCAATAATAATATTAACAATCCAACGAATAAAATGAAAATAAACTTTAAATATCTAGACAAATTCCAACTATAAAAATTCCGCAATAAAGACAATTAACTTATATGAATAATACAATCAAAACTTACCCTGAATACCAAAAATTAAAATAACCATAAAAATCATAAAAATCTATATACCTGCATACGCAAAAATCAAGACATTAGATATTAGGACAAACCAAAACTAACAAAATAATAATAATAATAATAATAATAATAATAATATTAACTAAATTCTACAACAAATATTATATCAACATACACACATACATAGTCTAGATATAAACATTAACTAAATATTACAGCAAATAATGTATTAATATACATACATACACATAGCCTATATGCAAATATTTAACTAAAAGCTACAACAAGTATTATATTAATATACACACACTAAATACCACAATAGATATTATTTTAATACATACCCACATGCAAATAAGAGAAAAGAGAAAAAAAATAGAAATGAAAACTTGAGCTTTAAGACTTAAAATAAAACCAATATACGTATATAAATAAACCCAATTAAATGTATATAAAAACAAATTAAACTTTACATGTACATGTATATATATAGACATATATATGTACCTGCAAAGGTAAGCAACAATGTTAGTGTCTCAAATATTCCAAAACAAATAAAGATGTAAAATAAATAAATAAACCAGTAAATAAAAATAAAACAAAGTTTATGTGTGTGACAGTGTGTGTGCTATGAGTATTATATACACACATATACCAAAAAAAAAAAAAAAACAGTTTAAACTTTAAATGTTAAAAACCCCAAACAAAACCAATCTGTATATATATATCAACACTAATAAAATAAATATATAGACATATGTGTTTATTGTGTGTGGTAAGTGTAGGCATGCAGAAACTTACCTGGGTGCTGCCGGAGAAAGTCACCGAGACGATGGCTTCAGCAGCAGAGATGGCCGGAGGTATGAGGATGCAGAGAGAGAGTAAGAGAGGGCAGCGTGAGGATAGTGCCGCACCTCAGCAGCCGTGCACAGGGAGTAAAGAGTCGCATAAGTGGCTGGTGATGGCGAGTTGTTGCGCTGTGCGTTGGAGCTCATCATCGGAGCATCACCGGGGCAAGGTTATGAGGCGGCTGGGTAACGTGGTCGTGAAAAGCTACCGAAGTAATGGCATGTTAGGCGGCCATGAGGCCGTTCGGCTGTGCAGTAAGGGGGGTAGCAGGGAGCTGCTCGTGAAGGATGTTCATGGCTGGGAGTCTGCGGTTGCAGTGCCAAGATAGAGCTCGGAGATCTGGTATGGCCGGAGCTGTGCAGAGAGGGCGGCGGTCTGGTGCGGCAGGGGTACTGCTGGAAGGTGGAGATGGAGGCTGGGTGTGGGAGAAGATGGAGATAAAGAGGATGGGGGACTTGCAGAATTGGGCGTGGGTTTTTTTTTTTTTTTTTGGTTTCGGTTCTGCGCTGCCTGTGCGCTGCCTCCGCCTCTCCCTTCGTTGTCTTGGCCTCCCCTCTTATAAAATTTTTTTGAAAAGCCTAAAAACATTTCCTTTTTTGGATTTTATTTTTCTTTTTCTCTTTTTTTTTTTATTTTTATTTTTTATTCTTATGGTAATAATGAAAAAGGAAATAATATTAATAATAACAATCATAATAATATAAATATCAATAAGGTAATAATAATAATAATACTACCATATAGTAAATAGTAATAAATAATTATAGTAAAAATAAAAATAATAAAGATAAAATAATAATAATAATTATAATAATAAATAAATAATAGTGATAATAATAAATTACTTATAATAATATAGAAAAATAATAATAATAATAATAATAATAATAATAATATATCAAAAATAATAACAATAAAATAAATGGAAAACAAAAATAATTATAGTAAAGTAAAAATAAAATAAAGATAATAAAAGTACTAGTAATAATAATAACAATGAAAAATAATAATAATGATAATAAAAATACTAAAATAATAATAATAATAATAATAGTAAAGTACTAATAATAATAATAATAATAATAATAATAATAATAATAATAAAATAAGAGGGGACCCTTTGTTCTATTTGGCTAGGGCAAAAATAGGGTGTCTACACACTCTTCTGCTACCGTGGATTTGTCGACCAACGTAGCAAAGTCCTGCAACTGCAAGATCGCTATCTGCTTACGGATCTCGCTCCTCATACCCCTTTGAAACTTCCAGGCTTTCTTTGCTCCATCAGGAATCATGAATGGAGCAAATCGGGACAGCTCCTGGAATTTGGCAGCGTACTGCTGAATTGTTAACGATCCCTGTGTCAGATTCATGAATTCCTCCATTTTCGCGTTTCTATTTGTGGCTGGAAAATAACGTTCAAAGAAGAGCTCTTTGAATCAGGCCCACGTCAATGCTATTGGTATCGGTCGGTGCTCTTCCATCTGCTTTACAGACACCCACCATCTTTCAGCCTCCCCTGCCAACTTGAACGTGGCGAAGGTGACTTTCTGCCTCTCAGTGCAGTTCAACACATCTAGGATCTTCTCGATCTCTTGGATCCAATTTTCTGAACGAACTGGATCTGCACTGTCCACAAAAGCCGAGGGCTTCAACCTGGTGAACTGCTCAATAGAGCAACCCAACTCAGTCGTAGGACGATTCTGCCCCTTATTCGTTCGCACTACCTTAGCCATAAGCTACTGTGCGAAGTCATGCAACACACTAGTAGAGTCATTACCAGCCTTGGAGCCGGCACCCTTACTACTACTACCACCCACGTTTGCAGTGATATCCCTAGATTCCATCGTGAAAACATTTACGAGAATCCATTAGAAAGTAATAGCCTACCCGTCACTACTACTATCATATTATAGACTCAATCCCTTAAATTCATATTCCCAATATTGACGTACTCCATTAATTTGACAATATCATTCAAAATCGAATTTCACCCTTCTACTAGGAAACAAAACCATCAATGGATTGCTGTGATTTTCTGAACCTTTCGACTGATATAGAAAAACACAGAAGTCTATTGATGAATTTTAGTCTCCAGATATACAAAGCAAAATCCAAGGTCTTATCCTTGTCCTATACTCTGGTATATTCTAAACTATCACAATTAGCAACTTCTAAGTTTAGCACATATCCTTAACCAGGTAGCATAAATCAAATCATACTTCCGACTGGCCATGGGCTCTGATACGAACTGTAACGACTCAACCCTTTATACAGACCTAGGTGTCACTCACTCATAAAAAATACATGTACCTACTCAAGATACGTAAACAAGCCGCTCTAATCAGGGACATACGGGTATAAATCATACATGATTACGATATAAATGTAGCGAAAAAACATAAATATCCATTGGGATTTCTATCAGTATTATACCAGAGTTTACTAATACATCCACACCATTTACATAAATTCGGGCATAGCATAAATCCTTCTATTACAACCCTCCAAAAAGGAACTTCATCAAAGTTTAATACAAGATTCAAACGTTAACATAAGCTAATAAAAAATAATCTCCCCAGTCCCTTTAGCTACTAGGACCGACGTACTGATGGACCTGAAAACAAAGGTTGTATAATAGGGTGAGACACCTCTCAGTAAGGAAGAAAGAGTTACAACAGTGTGTGACTGCATATATGCACATTTTCATACGAACCCATACATTTAAAACATTTGTTTATAATACTGTATCATATAACATTTATGTGCGCATAAAGTATTTAAATTATGCATATGATTATTAGAACACCTCTAGCTTGGTATGAAAGTTTGCCTGTTTACCCCGTGGCATGGGTTGTGCACCGATTGCCTCTGACAGTGTCCTGTTCGTGCAGACAAAACCGAGCATCTTTTATGATCCGACCGCCCCCTGGTTTATTTTTACCAGCAGCTTTCTAACTCCTCGCAGGTCGGCCACCTAATATACCTATACTGATTTTACACATGTATGGTTGCACTGCCAGCATCAATAGCTAGCCCTAGGAGTTTATTTCAACCCCCAAACTGGAGTACTTTTCAACCCCATTTACTAAAATTTCTTTCAACCTCTTTTTGTCACAAGCTGTGGTTCCAGTATCATATATACAATTTATAGAAAAACAGTAACCTGTGCAATTCCAGTATTGTTTACAAATTCAGATAATCATGTTAGGTTCAAACTGGCGCCTTTCCACTCAGCTTACCCCTTTTTGTTTACTGATTCAGCTCGGTGTATCACCGACTTCTGTTTTTCACATTCTCAATATAAAAAAATTGGAACTTCGTTCCTATATCTATATCAATAGTATAGAAAATTCATACATTTCCATTTCAACATATCCAGTATAACAAGTTGGAACTCCGTTCCCATAATCTATATCAATAGTATAAAAAATTCATACATTTCCATTTCAACATATTCTATATAACAAATTGGAACTCCATTCCCATAATCTATATCAATAGTATAGGAAATTCATACATTTCCATTTCAACATATATCGCACAAGTTTAATCACAAAACCCGCTAAATGGTAGAAATTCAGTAAACATCATTTAAATGAATAAGTAAAGGATTCGAGCATCTCCTACTATAGTATATAAATACAAATAAACGATTTTTGTAAAGTTTGGAGATCATAAGCCGAAATCCTCGTTTTTACCAAAAACCGTAAACTCGTAAAATCGGCATTTCTACTTAGTAGAATTTAGCAAATAAGCAGTTAAATTATACATAATAACATAAACTAGTTTATCAGCAATTTGGTTTTTCCAAAAAATGCTGTTGTAATCAAATTCCCCTTACATTAAGCTCGAAACGAAACTACGTTCGGAAATGATCCAAACCGACAACCCGGGATCCTGGAAACCTAAAACCACAGAACATAACCTTACTATATTTTTTTCTACTATCCAAATATCCAATCAAAACTAAGATCAGATCCCTACCTCAATTTTTGGGAAAAACTAGAAAATCTCTGAAACGACGATCCG
Organism: Malania oleifera; assembly: GCF_029873635.1. NCBI lineage: Eukaryota > Viridiplantae > Streptophyta > Magnoliopsida > Santalales > Ximeniaceae > Malania > Malania oleifera. The sequence continues at coordinate 102,359,746 of NC_080418.1, read as the reverse complement.
ATCCGCTAAAATTGTAGAGTTTCCTCTTCTGATCCACACAGTACCCTCCGTTTTTGAAAACGGACGATGAACGGAGAAGAATCGTGGAGAGAGAGGGAGAGAGAGAGCTTTTGGGTGAAACTTAGCTCTTAAGCAACTCAAATTTGATATTTATATGGCCTTTGACCAAGTCCAATTCGTCGACGAGGCGGCATCTTCTTTGAAGAATCCACCACATGACTCATCAACGAGGCCATCCCTTTGTCGTCAAGGTCAAGTTCCGGATATTTCTCTGATCCGCTCGGTATTTGCTTGTCGACGAGGCTTTGAATTTCGTCGACGAGGATCTGAAGGACTTCGTCGATGAACGTGACCCTTCGTCGACGAACGTGACCCTTTGTCAACGAATCCAGGTTTTGCAAGTTTGGATCTCTACACTAGCTCCCCTCTATCTTGAAGCTTTATCTTCTGACTTATCATTGCTCCTTAAAATATTTAGATATTTGGGTGAGACACATCTTAGTAAGACGGAATAAATTATTTATAATGTGTTGCAATACGAGTTTAGTTATATCATAAAACACTCATTTGAAGTGCTTATATACTCTGAGAAAATATACCGATATGTGATCATACTTATATAGATATAAAACACAAGCTTTTATATTCTTTGATTCCATTTTCAAATTCATTCATAAGTAACCCATGTTTATCAGCGAATGTTCCTGATGATAGGGGAGGTTACACTTCCATACATGTAGCTCCCCTCTATTCCGATATCGTTTGAAATCCTGCCCAATTAACTCGGGTATGGGTACAACTGATACTTATCAGGGCACTCACCTTACTCAATAAGCCCTCAGGCAGAGAGTTTTACTTCGCCTTATTTATTTATGTTATTAAACTCACACTTTTTTTTTTTTCATTTCCATTTCATCATCTTGCACATGAGTGTCCTCGGTAACCAATACATGCGCATATGTAACTCATGGCTGCCTTGAGGATATTCTCCATGCCATGCTTCCTCCCATGATCGAGGTTGTGCGGCCCGAAAGTTGGATCTAAACTGTGGTTGGCCTACCCGGTTAGATCAAAATAAATAATCCATATGCTTGTTTATAGTATGAATGGTCTGCCTAACCCTTGTCCGGACTCCAGGGGCAAAACTACCCTTCTCATTGGCTCATTCGATTGTCATGCCACACTCTCCATAAGACCGTGTGGCTGCACTTATCATCCGCTAGCATCAGTACCGTACTTTCTATCACAATCCATCCATCAAGGTTCTCATTTTCACATTTACACATTCACATTCCAGTATTCTCATTTCCACATTCACATTTTAATATTTACAATTCAGTATTTAGATTACAGTATTCGCATTGCAATATTCACATTCCAGTATTCACATTCTAACATTCACATTTTCATATTCTCATTTCAATATTCACATTGCAGTATTCACATTGCAATATTTACATTTCCATATTCACATTTCAATATTCACAATAGATTCTCATTTCACGTATTTCAACATTTCTCAGTATAAAACATATCGTTATTTCATACTACCACATTTATCATAGAAATCATTTCTATATATATATCATGTTCCATCAATTTTCTTGGTAAACATATCCATGTTACATATTTCATCATTTCTCAGAAAATACCCTTCAATATATCACTTTTCATTGTTTGTCAATAAAACAATTCTCTTATCAATATATGTTTTTTTCTCTTATATTTTTTTCTGCACAAAACATTTCAATATATGTTTATCTCATATTTTCATAATTCACCATGCAGTTCACACAACCCAGTTAGTTGACAACATGAGCAATATCTAGATGTTTGATGGTCAAGTACTGAAGTGCACCAAAAATAGATCTGTAGAGAATGAGATCGAAAAATGGAGAGCCATCGACAGACAAAAGTTGGGAAGCAACCATGGGAGTGTGAACATGCTTGTTGCCAAGTAACTGAGCCCGAGTAAGAATATCTCGTGCATAGCTGACTGATGAAGATACCATCAGCAATGGGTGAAGCTTTAAGACCAAGAAATTAACTAAGGTGACCCGGGTCCTTAGTGGCAAACTCATAATTGAGTTTACAAGTGATGCTGTCATAAAGAGATGAATTGTTGCCTGTAATAATGATGTCATCAACATAAAGAGGTAAATAAATGATATTAGACTTCTTATGAAAGACAAAGAGAGATGGGTCATGTAATAACCCAAACTCAGAAAAATAAAAGAAAATAAATAAAAGGTAAAAGAGGGAAAATAAAAGAAAGGGGAAAAGAAATTTAAAGGGGTATCATGTAGGGACTCATCGACGAATTTGTTCTCCTCGTCGATGAACATCCTTATGGGTTTCATTGATGAGTAAACGTGTCTCGCCGACGAGAAATTACCGAGAGCAGGGAAAATTCAGGTTTTTAAACTGCGACGACCTGCTATTTATTTAATTTTTTTACACTATAACATTTAAAATGCTTTGATACCAAACTGTATTAAACCCAACCATCAACCTAAGTAGCAAGAAGCAGAAATCAAATAAACATAACCACATATAATTATATACAATACCAGAGTGTTAAATTGTTTCCCAGAATATACATGTACAACTGTTCCCCAAGATACCCTCAACTGGGTTGGGGCTATACAAAATACTATAAAACATACTCACTATCTTTTGACAGGGAAGTACAGCCGCTCCTCTATCTGCAAGCCTGGTCTGCTCACCTACCTGGGTCACCTAAAAAATGTTAAATTAATTAGGATGAGCCAACGCTTAGTAAGACGAAATATGCTATTGCTAGTGTGTGGCAGATGAGTTACAATAATATGAAAGTCTATTTCTATAAAATGATGTATAGCTGAATCTGTAAATACAGTACAAGTAATAGAAACCACCACAATTTCCATGTTACTTAACATATCAGTATTTAGGGTTACCATTTAAAATACTTCTAATGTACATAAGTGTATTCTCTATCTCTGTAAATCTGTATATACATAATAATAACTGAAAACTTCCCTGTGGATAATTGTGTGTCATGATTTATCCCCTTATGACAGGGTTGTGCGGCCCGTAGGTGGGATCTACCCTGGCTGGCTGACCAGGGTAAACCACTCTACTCCCTCGGTCTGATCTGCCCTCCTCAACCCATATCTGATGGGGAGCCTGTCCACGTCCAGGGCACTATACGATCGACCTACTACCACGTATTATCTGAATAGGTGGTTGCACTCTGTAAACTGTATGTAGCTACGATACCATGCTCTATAATTGTATGGTCCAACAGAGTCGGATACTATATAATACATCTTTATATACAACTATTTGATTTAGCATGATTTTGAAATAACTGTAATAATCATGACAATGAAATAAACTGTAACTGTGTCAACTGTATTTTCGAACTGAATTGTAATCTATAAGTCATGGTACTGGAAACTATGTAATCATGGTACTGAAAATTACATAATCATGGTATTCTGTAATTACTTTAAAACATATCCACTGGCCGTATATTCTGTATAACATACCCTGAAAATACTGTAAAACATGCTTGTGTACTGTATTTATATTGTCAAGCCACACAGTGATTTAATACATAATACACATAATTAATAATCTGTATAATATCCTGTTGTGAATAATAAACTTCTAAAAATATACATTTTATACTAGAAATCATTTTAGAACTACCTAGCATAGCATATTTCCCTTACCTATTTCCTGCTAAAAATCTCTCACTATAACAGGTCCAACACCCACAGGGTTCTCCACTCAACACCTTAAAAATCGTATATCCCAGAAAAAAACATCACTATTTCTATATCTATAGCATTTCCTACAACTGCTGGAAAGTCAAATTCCGAATAAAAGGCCTTACCCTAGATTTGGGATGAATTCTAACTTCGTTTCACCAACGATCCACTCCGGCAGACTTGAAGAGAACTTCGCCAGGAGCATCGTGGTGGCCTCAAATTTTTGATTCGGTGATTGATGAGGCCGAAGTCGAAAGAAGAAGAGGGAGGAGCCGTAGGGGTAGAGAGAGAGAGGGTTTACGGAAAATTTATGCAATTAAAATCAGTTTAGGGCTATTTATACTGCGGGATTCATCGATGAGCCACGTCATCTCATTGACGAGTCCGAAAGTAATTTCATCAGCAAACCTTACCCTTTGTCGACGTAATTCAGAGTAGCCCAAATTCTTCTCTTGGTATCTTTTCGTCGATGAGATGGAACCTCGTTGACGAGATCTTGAGGAACCCTCGTCAACGAACCCCTGTATTCGTTGACGAGGCCTGGAAATTTCTTGAAATTATTTTTACCTCCAAAGTACGATGTCATCGATGAACACTCCGCGTTCATCGACTAAGTCTACTGCCTCCTTCTGTTCTTGTTTCTATTTTCCTCCCTCTTTATTATTAAAATACTATCATTCTTCGGGTCACTACATTCTCCCCTCCTTATAAAATTTGTCCTCGAAATTTACTATTCATATAATTCATCATCCCTTAAAGGAAAATGATCTACTTATTTTATTACTTGCCCTCACTTTTGGTGGAGGAATATTGTGGTTACATGGGTAGTTCTAGAAGATTACAATTATAAAAGAAAATTCTCCCAAAACAAAAATACTATCTATCCTATACTCTATATTACAGTTACACTATACCGAACAAAAGAAAATTACTATCCTAATATATACATTATCATTATAACTTTTCAAAACAAGTGGGGATACTTTTGTCTGATCTCATTTTCAAGTCCCCACGAGGCTTCCTCAACCGCGTGATTTCTCGACAGGACTTTTACTAACGATATCTTCTTATTGTGCAATTCCTGATCTTTTTTGTCTAAGATCTGAACTGGAGCTTCCTCATATGCTAGATCACCCCTGAGTTCCAAATCTGCATAGCTGATGATATGGGAAGGATCGGGAACGTATTTCCTTAATATAGAAACATAAAACACGTCATGAATCCTGGATAGAGATGGTGGTAAAGCCAGCTGATAGGCCACTGCTCCAATCTTCTCGAGTATCTCAAATGGACCAAAGAACCTAGGGCTCAACTTACCCTAATTCGCAAACCTCATGATCCCCTTCTATTCAGGAATGAAAAGTGGCTGCAGTTGACCAGCCGGTCTCTAGTGCTTAGCCTTAATCTGCTGGCACGTCAAACACTGCCGAACAAATTCTGCTATTTCCCTTTTCATGCCACTCCACTAGAAACACTCCCACAAATCCCTATACATTTTTGTGCTACTCGGATGGATAGTGTATGGAGATCTATGTGTCTCCTCTAAAATTGTCCTCCTAATGCTGTCATCTGCAGGCACACACAATATGGTGCGAAATCTCAGAGCTCCATCGTTAAAAATACTGAAATCTTCTTCTTGATCATCCCATATTCTGGCAATCACTTCTTCCAATTCTGGATCATCCCTTTGAGCAGATTTAATATTCTCATATAATGAGGGCTATACAACCAGACTGGCAATCAGCGCCTGAGAATCATCCTCCACAAATTCCACAGCGAGTCTTTCTAAGTCCATATGGATCGGATGCTGAATAACTGTGGCTAGCTGTGCTGTATTTTCTGATTTACAGCTCAGTGCATCAGCTACCACATTTGCTTTACTTGGGTGGTAATTGATGGTACAGTCGTAATCCTTGATAAGTTCCAACCACTTCCTCTGCCGCATGTTCAACTCTTTTTGTGTAAAGAAATAATTTAGGCTCTTATGATCAGAGAATATTTCACATTACTCACCATATAAGTAATGTCTCCAGATCTTCAGTGCATGTACAACCGCATCCAATTCCAAATCGTGAGTAAGATAGTTCTTTTCATATTTTTTCAACTACCTGGAAGCATATGCTACCACCCTACCATGCTGCATCAGTACATAACCGAGCCCTTTCAAAGACGCATCACTATAGATAACATAACCATCACCTTCCGATGGAATCATCAGAACTGGTGCAGTGACGAGCCGTTGCTTTAATTCCTGGAAGCTCTGCTCACACCCTTCATCCCACACAAATCTGGCATTTTTCCTAGTCAGTCGCATGATAGGTCTTGATAAAGCTGAAAACCCCTCAACGAATCGTTGGTAATAACCTGCCAATCCCAAGAAACTTCAGACTTCCTGTACATTCCTTGGCCTGGCCCAATTTACCACCGCTTCAATCTTGCTAGGATCCACTGCTATACCGTCTCCTAAGATCACATGACCTAAAAATGCAACCTTCTCAAGCCAGAACTCACACTTGCTAAACTTGGCATAGAGTTTTTCCTCCCTAAGTGTCTGTAGAAATTGCCTCAAATGCACCTCATGATCCTAAAAAATCCTCGAGTACACCAGTATATCATCAATAAAAACTATTACAAACTGATCTAGATACTGGTGAAAAACTCTATTCATCAAGTCCATGAACACAGTTGGGGCATTCTTCAGACCAAACGACATAACAAGAAATTTATAGTGCCCATACCTGGTCCTGAAGGCTGTCTTCAAGACGTCCTCTGCTTTTACTCTCACTTGATGATACCCGGATCTGAGGTCGATCTTGGAATATACCCGTGTACCCTGGAGCTGATCAGACAAATCGTCTATACGGGGTAGAGGATATTTATTTTTAATAGTAACTTTGTTAATTGCTCTATAATCAATACACATCCTCAAAAACCCGTCTTTCTTCTTTACGAACAACACTGGAGCTTCCCATGGTGATACACTAGGTTATATAAACCTCTTGTTCAGTAAGTCTTGCAACTGCTACTTTAATTCTCCCAATTTAGCTGGAGCCATATGGTAGGGAACCTTAGAAATCGGCGCCGGTCCCTGGAGGTAAATCTATAGGAAAATCCACCTCGAACACAGGAGGCAATCCAGGTAACTCCTCTCGAAAAACATCTAAAAATTCTCGTACCACTGGGGTGCTGTCAATCTTAAATTCATTTTCAGATACTTCTTTCATAAACGCTATAAACCCCCAACCTTCATCCAGGAGTGATCTGCTCGCCTGCACGGCCGACACCAGCTGTATTGGAGCACGTACCCATGAACCAACGAATTTGAATTCCTATGTACCGGGGGGTCTGAAAATTACCTTTTTCTGATGACAATCAATGTTGGCGTGATTGGAAGCCAACCAGTCCATACCCAGTATTATATCAAACCCACATATATCAAATACAATCAAATCAGCTAGTAATACTTTCCCCTGAATTTCTTTTGGATAGCCTCTAAGTACCCTCTGACATATGATCATTGACCCTGATGGTGTAGCTACTGATAGCGCTATATCTAATGATTGGGTCTCACTCTCAGATAATTTAACATAAGATGCAAAAACAAAAGAATGAGTGGCACCTAAATCAAATAAAATAATAAAGGAATGCGATAAAACAGTAAATGTACCTGTCACTACATCCGTAGCAGCCTCTGTATCACCCAGTGTTAGAGCATATACTCTCGCTGGGGCCACATTCCTCTGCTGGCCACCATGAGGGGCCTGGTATCCTCTCCGAGTTGCCTGATGTCCTCCCTGATAAGGCCTGGGAGCTGGGACTTGGTCTGGTTGACCTGGGCATTCACGTACCATATGGTCGGGTCTCCCATAATGATAACATACACCTTTGCCTACCCAGCACTCCCCTAAATGATGTCTCCCACACATCTGACACATAGGGTAAGTTGGTGTACCTTGATTCCCATGAGGTCCTGTCATCTGCCTCTGATCTCCCCTATCGTGACCTCCTTTCCATGGAGCCCTACTAGAGCCAGCCTGAAAACTCAGAGGTGCAGGCCTCTTCCTCTGACACTAAGCTACTAAAAACCTCTAAATACCACTCTCAATGTTCGCAACTCTATCTACAACCTCTGTGAATGTCTGAGCCCTGAAACCAATCACCTGCTCAAACAAGTTCTGTCTCAGTCCCTCGTCAAACTTCATTGCCTTTTTTTTTTCATCAGGGGCCAGATGTGGAGTAAAACGTGACAACTCGATAAACCGAGCCACGTACTTGGATACAGTCATCTGCCCCTATACCAGATGCATAAACTCTGTTGCTTTCGCACTCTGAATGATAGGAGGGAAATACTGCTCGAAGAACAGCTCCTTGAATCTGTCCCACGCCACTGGAACTAGAACCGGCCTCTGCTTTTCTATCAGACGCGCTAATCTCCACCTGCTCTTCGCCTCCCTTGTCAGTTTGAATGCCGCAAACCCCACCTTCTGCTCATCTCTGCAAGGAAGCACAGCCAACGTCTCTTCAATGTCCTGGACCCTATTCTCAGCTACAATCGGGTCATCTCCTCCAACAAAGGATGGGGGCTTCATCCATGTAAACTGCTCAATCTAACAGCCACACTCCCTAGACCTCCTGGCCATCTTAGTCATCACCTGCTGAGTGACGCTACGCAGTACAACATCTGTATCTCCTCCACCTACGCTGGAAGGTCTTGGCCTATCCTCCTCAGCATTCATGCCACTACTTCCTAGGTTCATCCTGAAAACAAGAAACACACTTAAGCATTTTATCTCCTATACAGACCTATCCTCTACCAATTCAAAATTAATTACCTTCCCTGACCTTAACTCAATATCCAGTTCTGTCACCTAAACACACGACCCGAAAATAATTTACTACAGTTTTCTTGAAATCGTCACCCTAGGAAAAACATAGAAACCACCACGGAAATCCTCTATCCAGACAACCGAACAAACCTCAAATCTTTTTCCTATACTTTGGTATTGCTTCTGCCGCACTCTAAAGTCTACAGAACCTAGCAACCTAGGCTCTGATACCAAATTGTGACGACCTGCTATTTATTTATTTGTTCTTTTATACTATAACATTTAAAATGCTCTGATACCAAACTGTATTAAACCCAACCATCAACCTAAGCAGCGAGAAGCAAAAATCAAATAAACATAACCACATATAATTATATACAATACTAGAGTGTTAAATTGTTTCCCGGAATATACATGTACATCTGTTCCCCAAGATACCCTCAACTGGGCTGGGGCTATACAAAAATACTCCAAAAACATACTCACCATCTACTGATAGGGCAGTATAGCAGCTCCTCTTTCTACGAGCCTGGTCTGCTCGCCTACCTGGGTCACCTGAAAAATATTAAATTAATTGGGATGAACCAACACTCAGTAAGACGAAATATGCTATTGCTAATGTGTGGCAGATGAGTTACAATAATATGAAAATCTATTTCTATAAAATTATGTATAGCTGAATCTGTAAATACAATACAAGTAATAGAAACCACCACAATTTCCATGTTGCTTAACATATCAGTATTTGGGGTTACCATTTAAAATACTTCTAATGTACATAAGTGTATTCTCTGTCTTTGTAAATCTGTATATACATAATAATAACTAAAAAATTCCCTATGGATAATTGTGGCTCATGATTTAACCCCTCATAACAGGGTTGTGCGGCTCATAGGAGGGATCTACCCTTGTAAAAACCCCAAAAAGAGATATAAAAGATTAGTGGAATGATTTCCAAAATAAAAAATAAAAAAAATAATTAATTAATTAATTAAACGAATTTAAAAAAAAAAAGAAAAAAAATAATTAAATATAATTTTTATTTTATTAAAAAAATAATTATTATTAATATTAATTAAATATTATTATTATTATTATTATTCTTATTATTATTATTATATTTACCCTCCTGAAGCTTGTTGAAGCTTCAGGAGATTCAAAGTTATGTGTATATATATATATATATATATATATTATTATTCTACTTCTTCTTCTTCTTCTTTTCTCTTCGTTTCTTTTCTTCTCTGCAACTCACTGAAATCTCTCTCTCTCTCCTCACGTTCTCTCTCCCTCTCTCCTCGATTTCATGACGGATTTTCGCCCGATCGAAAATCCGAAGATACCATTGGACTCCATTCGCTGCTGCTGTCATTTCTACCGAAGCGGATCGGTGGTAGGAGTGGCATAAGCGTATTCCCTGGGGTAAGCCATTTTCCCCTTTTTCTTTAATTTCTTGCAAAATATAAGCCCAATTGATGAATGGACACCACCACGAGAATCTAGGGATGATTCTCTACAAGTCTAGTAGGATGGAATTCTCATGGGGGTGTCGGGCCAAAACCCCAAATTTGGGGTGCGGCGATTATTAAGGGGCTTATTTTTAATTAGTTAGCATTAATTTAGAAATGCTAAAATATTAAGCATTTGGAACTGAAGTAGGATTTCTGAAATTTAGGGCCCGGATGAGCGCAGCGGGTGTAATTTTGAGACCCGCAGGTAAAATTTAGAAAATTAAGTAGAGATATTAAATAATAGTTTAAATATTAATTTGAGGTATATGGAGCCTAGGGAAGGCTAGATGAGTATTATTTTGGAGAAATAAATTAATTAATCTAGGGAAAATGTAAATTTCAGGAGTTGAATTTCGAGCGCCAAGGGCGTGAAATTTTGCGTCCTAACGAATTTTTCAGTAGTCAGGTAAGGGAATAAACTAAAGCAGATGTTTTCCATGCAAGTTATTATTATTTATAAGCACATTTATTTTCGAAAAGCCTATGTTATATTTGTTTATCATATATGAAACATATGTTTGGAAAATACTGCTATTGTGAGTAAAATGTATATGTACGTATGAGATGCTAGAAAATCATGATTTTAGTACGACTTTTAACAGAGCATGTGTGGCATGAATATTATTTTACGTGAAATGAGATAAGATATGAAAGTTTTTATGAGTAAAACACATTTTCAATTATTATGAAACGATGAGTTATATTGTGATGATTTTGACGATTGTATGATGAACGATGTATTTTCAGAATGTATATACCTGAAACAGTTTTGATGTGAGGCCATATGTATGTTATCGGCACGAGGCCGTATTTTATGCTATCGGCACGAGGCTGTATTTATATTATTGGCGCGAGGCCATATTTACTATGATTTTGGTGCGAGGCCATATGTATGATTTCGGCGCGAGGCTGTATCTATGTTTTCGGCACGAGGCCGTAATGATGTTACGTATGATCATGTATTATATGTTTTCACAATTAGGATGTTAGTTTAGTTCAGACCAAGAGCTCGGTACCGTAGCTATGGGTTAATTTTGGCACGAGGCCTTATTAATGCTACCGTCCCACGAGGGGATGGGAGATGGATAGTCGATGTGGCTTTCAGTAGAGTGTGGATGTCCACCTGGTAGTCCGGACCAGGGTGTGGCCTGCCCATCGTAATTACAGACATATTTGATTCGGCAGTGGTCGGCCAGCCATTGTCGGGTCCCGCTTTCGGGCTGCACAACTCGTCATGGGGGGTAATACATGACACCAGCTAGCTATTCATCCTGGGTTTGTTTTCAGTACTATAGTTATAACAGATGATTTTATGTATGTTATGATTTATTAACATATGTGAAAATATATGTTTACCCAGTACGATATGATGGTGTTTATAGAATTGTGAAATGTACTGTATACGTATAAATGCATTAAATATTCATGTTGCCACACAGCTGTATTTAGTTTATTTATCCTTACTGAGAAGTGTCTCACCCCCGAACATTAAATGATTTTCAGGAAATCTAGTGAGACCGGCTGGCTAGAGCTGCAATTGAGTGATTGGAGCTTCCCTACTAGAAGGGTAAGCATTGAACTAGGATCAGGAGTTTTTGTTATTTAATCCTAGTGTTATTTTGACTTTTGGAGGTTGTATATCATAACAGTATTTTGATGTTATAGAAAGCTTTGGTATTATGTTTTATGATTGGAAATTTGAGATTTTATGTTTATTGCTACTAGGTTTTCCACTGTGTTTGACAGGTGTCCCCGCTACCCACGGGTTCGGGCTGACCATTTTATTTATTATGTGATATTTTATGTTAAGAAATTGAGGGACGTTACATTTGGTATGAGAGCCTAGGATACTAGATTCTGTAGACTCTAGAGTGCAGCAGTAATAATACCAGAGTATAGGATAAGGGAATTTGAGGTCTAGTTTTGTAGTCTAGATGCAGGACTTCCGTGGTGGTTTGTGTGATTTTCCTGAGGTGATGACTTCAGGAAATTCATTGTAAACTATCGTCGGGTCGGGTATCTAAGTTGCAGGATTGAACCTTGAATTAAGATCAAGAGTGACGAGTTAATTAGGAAAAAAATACCATATGAGTTGAGTGATATGTATAGAGAATGAGGTTTTGAGTTAAGTTACATGTTTTTCAGGATGGACCTTGGTGGCAATAGTGCCCACGCCAGTGGGAGTGAGGGTGCTGGACCCTCGGGCGCTGCGGGTAGTGACTCAGATGCTGTCCTACGCAGCGTAGCACAACAAGTGATGATAGAAATTGCCAAGAGTTCGAAGGAGCAGGGTGGTCCGTCTGTAGGCCACGGTTTTACGATCGAGAAGTTCATAAAGATGAATCCTCCAGCTTTCTCAAGGGGAACGGATCCTGCAGTTGCTGAGAATTGGGTGCAGGAGATGGAGAAGATATTTGCTGTACTGCAGTGTTCAAAAGAGCAGAAAGTACTTTTTGCCACCTATAAATTGACTGGAGAGGCCGAGAGGTTGTGGTCGGCGATGAGAGTATTAGAGCAGCAGAGGATTGTACCTGTAGAGATGACGTGGGAACGGTTTAAAGAAACATTCTTCGACAGGTATTTTCTAGCCTCTTCCAGGGAAGCTAAGATTACAGAGTTCCTGAATCTGAAGTAGGGACAGCTGTCAGTACAGCAATACGCCGCGAGGTTTATCGAGCTATCTCGCTTCGCCCCGTTCATTATTTCAGATGAGATGAAGAAGGTACGACAGTTTGAAAGAGGCTTAAGGAGAGAAATTTATAAGCAGGTATCGATTTTGAAGTTGCAAGACTTCACCAAGCTGGTTAACCGAGCCACTATAGCAGAAATTGGTGATCGATTGGAGGCTGAGGAGTAGAGGCAGAAGAAGAGGTCTACACCTTCTGGTTTCCAATAGGGAGTTGGCTGTGCCGCGTGGAAGAGAGGTGGCTATTATAGGAACCAGAGACAGAAGAACGGGAATCATGGTTTCCAGGGTATGCAGCCATCTCCAGCTTGCCCATCTTGCGGGAAGAGACACCTGGGAGAGTGTCGTGCTGGGCGAGGTGTCTGCTACAGGTGCGGGGCGCCAGGACATATGATGAGGGAGTTTCCGACAAAGACTAGTACTACTCCTAGACCTGCACGAGGAGGTTACCAGGCACCACGAGGAGGCCAGCAGAGGAATACGGCCCTAGCCAGAGTTTTTGCTTTGACACCAGGAGATGCTGAGGCAGCAGGAGATGTGGTGACAGGTACTGTTTCAATACTGTCATTTAAAGCTACTGTTTTGTTTGATTCTGGGGCAACGCATTCATTTATCACCCGGGATTATGTTAAATTGTGTGGGTTTGAGCCTCAGAAGTTAGAAATTAGTTTGTCTGTTGCTACGCCAACTGGGACCGTAAGGGTATGTAGGAACGTACTCAGGGACTGTCCAGTGGATATTCAAGGGAGGTATTTGTTAGCTAATCTGGTGGTTTTAGACATGGATGGGTTTAAGGTAATCTTGGGCATGGATTGGCTAGCTGCCCACTATGCTAGCATTAATTGCCATCAGAGAGTGGTAGTGTTTAGATCTCCAGAGGGACAGGAGTAAAGATTCGTGAGATCACGTGTGCACAACCCACCTCCATTATTATCTACTATTCAAGCGTGTAGATTGCTATCAGAAGGTTGTCATGGATATTTAGGCTATGTGAAGGCTGTATCAGATGGAGAACTGAGGGTGGAGGATATCCCAGTGGTGAGAGATTTTCTTGTTGTATTTCCAGAGGATCTGCTGGAACTACCTCCTGATTGTGAGCTAGAGTTTGTTATTGATCTGGTTTCGAGAACAACGTCGATTTCGAAGGCGCCGTATAGAATGGAATGGGCAGAGCTGAAAGAATTGAAAGAGCAGTTGCAGGAGCTGTTAGATAAGGGGTTCATTTGGCCCAGTGTGTCACCCTGGGGAGCACCGGTTTTGTTTGTGAGGAAGAAGGATGGCTCGATGAGATTGTGCATCGACTATCGAGAAATAAATAAAGTAACTATCAAGAATAAATACCCACTCCCGCGTATTGATGATTTGTTTGACCAGTTACAGGGGACACAGATCTTTTCAAAGATAGATTTACGCTCCGGGTACCATTAGATGAAAGTCAGGGTGGAAGATGTTCTGAAGACAGCATTTAGAACACGGTATGGTCACTATGAATTTCTAGTTATGCCGTTTGGGTTGACGAATGCTCCTGTAGTGTTTATGGATCTTATGAACAGGGTTTTTCACCAATACTTGGATCAGTTTGTGGTAGTATTTATTGATGATATACTGGTGTATTCGAAGAATCCAGAGGAGCATGAGGAGCATCTGAGTATAGTGTTGCAGGTATTGCGAGAGAAGAAGCTATATACGAAGCTCAAGAAGTGTGAGTTCTGGCTGGAACAGGTTACCTTCCTTGGACACATTATATCCAAGGGTGGTATTTTTGTTGATCCGAGTAAAATTGAGGTGGTAGTAGACTAGGTACAACCAAAGAACGTGCACGAGATCAGGAGTTTCCTAGGATTGGCTGGGTACTACCACAGGTTTGTTGAGGGCTTCTCTTGATTGTCAGGCCCGTTGACCATATTGACCAGGAAAGGAGTGAAGTTTGAGTGGTTTGATGAATGTGAACAGAGCTTCCAAGAATTGAAACAGCGACTCATCACTGCGCCTGTGTTGACGATACCTTCAGGAGAAGAGGGGTTCGTAATTTATAGTGATGCGTCCCATAAAGGGCTCGGATGTGTATTGATGCAGCGGGGGAGAGTAATAGCCTATGCCTCACGACAGTTGAAAGAATATGAGAAGAACTACCCTACCCACGATCTAGAGTTGGCGGCGGTTGTTTACGCGCTGAAGATTTGGAGGCACTATTTATATGGGGGTAGGTGTGAGATATTTACTGACCATAAGAGCTTAAAGTATTTCTTCACACAGAAGGAATTAAATATGAGGCAGAGGAGATGGCTGGAGCTAATAAAGGATTACGACTGCACTATCAGCTACCACCCGGGAAAGGCTAATGTGGTTGCTGATGCTTTGAGTCGGAAATTAGTGGAATCATTTGTATCTGCAGTGGAGATTCAGCATCCAATTCAGATGGATCTAGAGAGGCTCGGTGTAGAGCTGCTAGAGGGCGATCCCCAGGCGTTCATTGCTGATTTGGTTTTGCAGCCGATTTTACAGGAGAGGATTAAAGCAGCTCAGAGGAATGATGCAGAATTAGTAGAGCTTATAGGAAAGGTACAGGATGATCAGGAACCAGAGTTCAGCATTTCAGATGATGAAGCCTTGAGGTTCCATACCAGGTTATGTGTTCCTACCGATCCTGAGATCAAGAAAGTCATTCTGGAGGAAGCACATCGATCCCTATATACTGTATATCCGGGTAGCACTAAAATGTACAGGGATCTCCGAGAGTCCTTCTGGTGGAGCAACATGAAGAGGGAGATAGCTCAGTTTGTGGGTCAGTGTTTGACGTGCCAGCAAGTGAAGGCTGAGCATCAGAGACCGGCAGGATCGTTGCAACCACTCCACATTCCTGAGTGGAAATGGGAGCATATAGCGATGGATTTCGTCTCAGGATTACCGCCAGCATTGCATGGACAGGACGCTATTTGGGTAGTGGTGGATCGATTGACGAAGACTGCCCACTTTTTACCGATCAGAGTTAGTTACTCCATGGACAGATTGGATGAGTTATACATCCAAGAGATAGTTAGGCTCCATGGCGTCCCAGTGTCCATAGTTTCAAATAGAGACCCACGGTTCACATCTCGTTTTTGGAAGAGTCTGCAAGAGGCCATGGGTTCTAAGTTGTCATTCAACACAGCTTTTCATCCTCAGACAGATGGACAGACAGAGAGGACGATACAGATTCTGGAGGATATGCTGCGAGCATGTGTACTGGACTTTGGAGGTCGTTGGATGCAGTATTTGCCACTGGTTGAGTTTGCGTATAATAACAGCTACCAGGCTAGCATTGGGATGGCACCATATAAGGCACTGTATGGCAGGAGATGCCGATCCCCATTGTATTGGGATGAGGTTGATGAGAGACAGGTATTGGGGCCAGAGCTGATACAGCAGACTCAGGATAAAGTCATACTCATCAGAGACAGGATCAGGACAGCGCAGAGCAGGCAGAAGAGTTATGCTGATACTCGTCAGCGAGAATTGGAGTTTGACACAGGGGATCACGTGTTCCTGAAGGTGGCACCGCTGAAGGGTGTTATGAGGTTCGGGAGGAAGGGTAAGCTGAGCCCTAGTTATATTGGACCATTCGAGATTCTTGAGAGAGTGGGTCCAGTTGCCTATCATTTGGCATTACCACCAGTCCTATCTAGGATCCATGACGTATTCCACGTTTCTATGCTGAGGAAATACGTCTCAGACCCCTCCCATGTGATTAGATATGAAGCACTGGAATTGGGCGATACTTTAGCTTATGACGAAGTGCCAGTGCAGATTCTTGACTAGAAGGAACAAGAATTACGTATGAAGAAGATTACACTGGTAAAAGTTCTGTGGCGCAACCATGCCATTGAGGAGGCTTCCTAGGAACTAGAGGATCAGATGCGCCAGAGATATCCGCACTTATTCAGTGGAGTTTAGAGCTGAGTTAGTCATGTGAATGGAATAGTATTGTAGTTTTTATTTGTATAGTGGAACGTAAGATAGATAGAGTTTTTAGTTTTGAAATATGAATGGTTTTGGGAGAATTTTGAATAGTTGTAATCTCCCAAAACCCTCGTTGTAACCACGGTATTCCTCCGCCATAAGTGAGGGTAATCAATAAAAATAAGAAGTGTTTTCGCTAAGGAAGGGAAACAGGGGAAATGGCAAATTTCGAGGACAAAATTTTTATGAGGGGAGAATGTAAAAATCCCAAAAAGAGATATAAAAGATTAGTGGAATGATTTCCAAAAATAAAAATAAAAAAATAAAAATAAAAAATAAAAATAAAAAAATAAATAATTAAACGAATTTTAAAAAAAAGAGAAAAAAAATTAATTAAATATACTTTTTATTTTATTAAAAAAAATAATTATTATTAATATTAATTAAATATTATTATTATTATTATTATTATTATTATTATATTTACCCTCCTAAAGCTTGTTGAAGCTTCAGGAGATTCAAAGTTACGTATATATATATATATATTATTATTATTCTTCTTCTTCTTCTTCTTTTCTCTTCTTTTCTTTTCTTCTCTACAACTCACTGAAATCTCTCTCTCTCTCCTCACGTTCTCTCTCCCTCTCTATTCGATTTCATGACGGATTTTCGCCCGATCGAAAATCCGAAGATACCACTGGACTCCATTCGCTGCTGCCGTCATTTCTACCGAAGCTGATCGGTGGTAGGAGCGCTGTAAGCGTAGTCCCTGGGGTAAGCCATTTTTCCCTTTTTCTTTAACTTCTTACAAAATATAAGCTCAATTGACGAACGGACACCACCACGAGAATCTAGGGATGATTCTCTACAAGTCTAGTGGGACGGAATTCTCGTGGGGGTGTCAGACCAAAACCCCAAATTTGGGGTGCGGCGATTATTAAGGGGCTTATTTTTAATTAGTTAACATTAATGGGGTAATAAATACTATTTGATTGTGACTACTGTGCAACTGTGAGTATTGTTTGATTGTGAAGAATGCGGTAAATGTGTTGATGTGTCTGGGTGATTTGTTATGGAATGGATGTGTGATGTTCTATGGTTCATGTAAATTGGGATATAGCATTGGTAGAAGTATAAGGAAGTCGTGATATCATACCTGATATAAATCGCCATATAACATTGGAAGTGGTATGAGGAGGTCATTATACAGGCATTTAATTAAAGAGGTAAAACATTGGCAGTGGAATGAGAAGTTTGTTTTACCAATTTACTATGAACGAGGTTGTGTGTGGATTTGTGACCTATGTGGTTGTGGTGCCTGTGTATATATTACTGTGTGGTGTTAGTCTTTTCTAGATCAGTCCTATGTGGACCATGTATTCTATGAAGGTGTTAGTCCTGTGTGGACCGTGTGTTTTATATGGATGAGAGTCCTGTGTGGACGTTGATTACTGTGAGAATATGGTCCTTGTGTGGGTGTGAATGAAGATTGTGTGTATTTCTTGTGTGGATTGGTTGTGATATGCGTATACATGTGGAACTCTATAAATGATTACCATTGAATGTTTGTAACTTTAATTACATAAGTATGTATGGTAAAGTAAAATTCTCCACCAAGGGCTTGTTGAGAAAGGCGAGTGCTCTGGTAATTATTTATTGGTACTAGAGTAGAGGAAAGCTACTTGTATGGGCGGGTAAGCTTCCCTATTCTAAGAGACTTTATCGAGATACATAACCCGAGGGCTTACTGAGTAAGGTGAGTGCCCTAACATTAGTGTTAGAGCAGAGGGAAGCAATTTGTATGGGCAGGTAAACTTCCCTATTCTTGGGAATTATCAGTAATAATAATTATGAATGTATGTATGATATCAGATATATGTGTTTCTATTAATGATGTGACTTCTCAGCTTCTATGTTATTGATTATCATATAATTATATTTGGTATGTATTAAATTCTCTACCACACACTGTTTATAGTTTTTTCTTCCTTACTGAGAGGTGTTTCACCCCGGCAAATTATCAATCTTTTCAAGTTCTTCAGGTGATCGAGCTTAGAAAGCTCCGGGGTGGGGTTTAGTTTTTTGAGTGCCTAAAGAAATAGATAAATGCTATTTGATATGTTTAATTTCTTTTCTAGACATGTAATATGGAGAATTTGGTTACGTTACTTTATGCGTTTGTATATATGTTTATAGTACTCTAGTATTTTATTTGAGGTTGCTACTTAGTTTTACTGCTTGAATGGTATCAGAGACATATGATTGGTCTCATAACACCATGGGCCCCACTTGGTGGGTTCGGAGCGTTACAGGTCAGTATGAATGTAATAAAAACCAAAATGTATTAGGAAATAATTGAATCGTTGAAACCAGGCACGAGGTGCTTGCTTCAAACCATAAAGAGCTTTCTTAACTAGTAGACATGATTGGGGAAGCGAGGGTCAATGGACCCTGGAGGCTATTCCATATAAAAAAGTTCAGTGAGATTACCATTGAGAAATGCATTTTTGACATCAAGTTGTGAAGGGGCCATTTGTTGGTCACAGCAAGAGAAAGCACAAAATGGATAGTAGTACCCTTGATAACAAAATTGAAAGTGCTAGTGTAGCCAAGGACAGGTACCTATGTGTAGTCTTTAGCAACAAGTCGGGCTTTGAGAGATTCAATGGATCCATCGAGAAAATATTTGGTCCGAAAAACCCATTTGGAGCCCACAATGTTGGATTTGGCGGGTTGAGGGACCAAAATCTAGGTACTCTTATTTTGCAGTGCTTGAACTTCTCCAACCATGGCTGCAAACCATGTAGGATTCTTAACAGCAGATTTGAATCCTTTAGGCTCACTAGCTGCTAGAAGAGCAAGAAGTAGACTAGAGGATCCCAAGGAACCAAGGTTCGCCGGATGATAAGTCTTGAAAATACTAGCTTTAGCTCTCGTGAGCATAAGATGAGAACCCAATAGAAATATTGCAGCAGGAGTGGAATTAGCAGCATGGGGAGTCAACACTGGGCTTAGAAGGAGGCGGGTTAGGCTCCATGTGCTGCAAAAGGATCAGGGGTCTGCAAGGACTCATTCATTGCCCTGTACAAATAACACATGGGCTAGATCTGGATTGAGCCATGTGTGGGGAGCGTGGCTATGAGGAACATGGTGGATTTGTAGGGAGAAGACTTGGTTCTAAAAAATTAGAAATTTTAGTGAGGATATGGACTGAGCTTGGGAAGCATCTATATAGGGAAATAATTTTCATCAAATTGAGCATGTTTGGTGATGTATAGCCTAGAGGTGGAGGGGTCAAGGCAACAAAACCCTTTATAGGAGGGATGTAACCCAATAAAATGCAAGGAATATTGCGAGGAAAAAATTTGTTAGGCATATAATTACGTAAACAAGGGTAGACATGGCAATCAAAAGGACGAAAATTTTCATAATTGGGGGAGTTACCATACAAAACCTCAAAAGGCGATTTACCTCCAAGAAGCGGTGTGTGCAAGTGGTTGATGATGTACGCTGCAATGTTGAAGGTGTCAACCCAAAAATGAGGAGAAATGTGAGAATGAAAAAGAAGGGCCAATACCATCTCCGTCACATGATGGTGTTTTCTTTTTGTGCGACCTTATTTGGCAGGTGTATAAGGACAAGAGAGTTTATGGTGAATGGCAGAATTACAAAGACGAGTTTTAAAACAAGTGCTAGTAAATTTAGAACCTTTGTCGCTTCGGAAAATTTTGATACAATCAGAATATTGATTTTCCACAAAATTTTGAAATTGAATAAAAATATCATAAAAGTCGGATTTTAATTTCAAAGGGTAAAGCCAAGTGAAGTGTGAATAATCATCAATGAATAGAACATAGTAGGCGAAACCCAAATTTGATTTGACGGGGGAAGGGCCCCATATATCGCAATGAATTAGATCTAGCACATTAGAAGACCTATGTTCGTTATGAGAAAAAGGCAATCCATGATTTTTCGCAAGTTGACATGTGCTACACAATGTTGGAGAAGACGTAAAACAAAATTTCTTTTTTTATTCAAGAAGGAAATAATAGAGTGATTCACATGTCTAAGTATTGCATGCCATAAATCATATAAAGGATGTAGAGATTTATTTTTAAGAACAGAAATAAAAGTGGAATTTTCGCGCTCTAGCACATATAAGCCTCCATCTTGTTTACCAGTTTCCACCACTCTTCCTGCTTTGGGATTCTGAACAGTAAAAAGAATATTAGTAAATGTAACGGATAAAGGAAAATCAGACATTAACTTACTAATTGACAATAGATTTTTGGTGAGATGAGGAACAACCAAGGCATCTAATAAGTGGATATTTGGGGCAGGAGAAATTGTACCGGTATGGGTTGTTGACTTTGGTGTGATCCCAAGAGGGGGGGGTGGGAGTGAATTGGGTTTTAAAACATTTTGGCTAATTTAAACATTTACATCGATTCACCACAATTCATATCTTATTCATAATACAAACGAGTATGTAAATTAATAAAGCAATAAATGCAGACATACACGTTGAACATATCTTATTTGAAATAGTGTGCATACAAATAATTATAACAGTGAACAAGCAAGCATACACATATGGAACTTAAAGTGCAATAATTAAATGTGTGTGAGAGAGAGAGAGAGAGAGAGAGAGAGAGAGAGAGAGAGAGAGAGAGAGAGAGAGAGAGAGAGAGAGAGAGAGAGACACACACACACACACATACGATATTTGTTATCGAGGTTCGGCCAAACTAGCCTACGTCCCCACCTTGGGCATGACCCCCAAGGATTGCACTATCCCTACTCATTTAAACAGGCAGAGCAGAAGCCGTTACAACCTCATCTTATGGGGCGAGGTAAACCCCAGCTCAATTAGAAGGCTGAGCCCAACTTGTCTCCCTTACAGGGTGGAGACTTCTCAGTTTAATTTTTGGGCTGAACCCAACCAGTCTCACTTACGAGGCTGAGACTCCCCAGTTTAATTAACGAGATGAACCCAGCTGATACAAAAAAGATATTTTTGTACATATAATATTCTTAAGAAATAAGCTGGGATGTACACATTAAAGCTCAATACATGCACTCTCTAATGATATGAAATTAATGCTCAGTAGAGTAAAGGTTTTTTTCAAAATAATATTTCAACATTTGAAAATAATTTGTATGATGAACACTCAAAGGTTTAAACCCTAAATCAAATATTTCTCCAAAAATATTTGCAATAAGAAATAAGAGATCCTAGGGTTTTACTTTCGAAAGATTTGCACACGAAAAATAAAATACAAGCATTTAAAACTTTATGTGCAAATCAAAGCAAGGATATATTTCTCCAACAAAATATTTACCATGGAAATATGTGGAGAAATCTCAAAGCTTTACTCTCAAAAATGTTTCTCCAATATGCAAGCAAGAGAGAATAAAACTCTTGAATGAAATAAATGCCCAAATAAAAATACTCTCTTGTAACAATGATTTTGAAGAAAAAGATTAAAGAGAGTTTGGAGAGTATAAAAATTGACCCCAAAATGATTTTGCAATATAAAAGGTTGTTTGGGGGAACCTTGATTAAGAAATAATTTGAGAGAATTTTAATGCTAATCAAAGTTACTAATTTAGTCTAATGAAGGGGTATATATAGACTTCTTGAAAATATGATTGTTTGGGGACACATTTGGTATTTTATAGATTGTTTAATGAAAAAATTAAGCTTAATTAGCGCTGAAAAATAACCCAACCCGGGAGGTTCGGTCGACCAAAGCAAGGGGTCAGTTGACCAAGCCATGGAAATTTCCCGAACCTTCATAGGTTCAGTCGACTGTGGCTTAGGTCAGTTTGTCGAGTGGGTAAGTTCGGTGGACTAAGGATATTTTGAACAAATAGTTCTGTGATGCCTGATTATGCGCCGAAACTGCGTAATTAGACGTTTAACCCGAGTTTTACGGTTTATATTTTTAATTAAATGTCCAAAATTGTCCAATATTTTAATAAAAGGCCAAAATCATCATTCTTGAACTTTATTGCACTATTTATGAAGTTTTGGTCATTTTTTTGTCGCAGGAAAATTCCCTGGAACCAAAACCAACACCTGTTCGTATTTCATACATAAATTTTCCATCCAAGCTCTGATCGAGATGATTCATATTTTTGGAGAAAGAGCAAAGGATTATCTACAAATTTCATGTTTTGAGTTTTGTGAGATATAGGTTCCAAAAGAGTCAGATTTGCGATGAACAAAGAATAAAAAAAATGAAAAAAAAATATAACAATCCGGGTCGGGTCTCCCATCCGGGTCAATCCTCTCCATCCGGGTCTAGGGCAGCCCCTCCTATTTAAGCTCCCTTCTTCTCCTGCACAGGGTGTGCCTCTGGCACCCTTCTCTCTCCCTCAAACTCTCCTCTCTTCTTCTCCTTTTCTTCTTCTTCTTCTCTTCTCTTTACTTTGATTTATTCTCGTCTTCTCGCTCTTTCTCTATTTCTATTTGTTTTCTTTTTCTTCCCCTAAGCTCTGCAAACCCGAGACTCAGTCCTCCCTTCTCTTTTAGTCCTCTGCTTCTTCCTTTAGTCAACAATTCCAGCCGTGGCAGCCCTTGTTCCAGCACCTACGACTCCATCACAGCAGCCACGGTCGAACACAGCACCAGCAGCTCCTCTGCTCAGCCTGCAGCAGACCACCACGACCCCCTACTGCTGCCATCAACAGCAACACCACAGCAGCAGCTTCTCCCCTCCTCCTCCTCATCCAGCTCTCCACGCACCAGCCCAGCCTTCACTCCAGCTCTCCACCACACAACAGTCCTAGCAGAGCATAGCAGCTCCAGCAGATCAGCAAATCTCCCACGGCCTAAAACTTTCATGGCTTTTCTTTTCTTCTCTCTCTCATCTTTTCTTTCTTTTTATATAATTTTTGGTTAGTTGAATAAGTGTTAAATGTTATCTTTTGAAGATTATTTAAAGTTTTGAATTTGAATATTGTGTTAGTCGGATAATTGTTAAGTATTAATTTTTTTTGGGTTATTTGAAATTTTGAATTGCGAATGTTATTTAAAGTGCTTTTAGTATGGTAGTATTCATTTATTTTCTTAGGTAAAAATTAGTGGTATATTTAGCTAGCAGTAGTTAATTTTTGGTTCTTTTTGAAGCTCAGCTTAATTAGGGTAAGATTTATCAAAGTTTGCATTTTTATTGTGTTTCGATAGCATTTAAATTTAGGTTTTTGTTTGTGTTTTTTTATTATTTTGGTTCGAGTTCTTGATTTTTGTTAAAGTTTCGATTTTTAATGTGTGTGTGTGTGATTGAGTTTCCATTATGTGCTTTAATTCCATGATCAATGTTACCATTTTTAGTCAATGCGTGTCCCAATGTTTCCTTGAGTAGATTAGAGTTTCCGTTTTTGCTCTCAATTTCAGTGCATGCTAGGTTTAGAGTTTTGTTTGTTTCGTGTTTAAATTGTGATTGTGGTTGCGTATTTTTAATTCCATGTTTAAAGTTTCCATTTTTAGTTAGTATGCTCTAGTGTTTCCTTAAGTAGATTAGGGTTTTCATGATTGTTATTTAATTCCGTGCGTGCTAGTTTTAGGACTTTAATTTGTGTTTTCATTTAAGTCTCCACAATCTTGAAACCCCGGATCTGAACTAAGTTCAGTGCAATTTAATTTTGATTGGAGAACGTTAAATCTGAGATTAAACGCATTCCCTGAGGAGACGATCTAGCCCTTGGGCTTAATATTACACGACAGAACTCCTATACTTGAGATAGCTTCCGAGCTGCTCATTTTTCGAGTGAGTCAAGTTTTTGGCGCCGTTGCCGGGGAGTGTCAGTCTTAGTCTCAAATTTCCGTTTTTCCCGTCATCTTTGTTAGTTTTATGAAAAAGAAAAAAAATAGAAAACAAAAACAAAAAAAATTTTGAGTTTTGAAAAATGGCTGCACCTGCACCCCGCACGATAATGGATTTTTTGCAACTTGAATATGCCACTGCATCCTCTTCCACTGTTTTGCCTTATGACGAGCTTAATTTCATGATGCAACGCGGGAGGACGTCATTGCTACCCGAGTTTTACGGGACGGAATCTGAGTGCCCTTATCAGCACCTAGCAGAGTTTGAGTTAATCTGCAACATGTTTTTCTCTCATGCTAGAGCTGACGAATCTACTAGACTGAATTTATTTCTTACTACTTTGTAGGATAGGGCACTGATTTGGTTTCATTCCTTGAGACCGCACTCTATCATTAATTGCGTTGATATGGAGCATGAATTCCTGCATGCATTTTGTCCCTCACAGAGAACTCAATTTTTGCAGGAACAGATCTTAATTTTGTGCAGCAGGATGACGAGACATTTCGGGCTTGCTGAGAGCGATTCAAGGATCTACTAAGCACTTGTCCACATCACGAGTTCGACTCATGGAGGTTAGCTGATTATTTTTATAGTGCTCGTACCCCTGATTGCAAGTGTTTTGTCTAGACTCTGTCTAATGGAGAGCCCGTCAGCGAGGATCCAGATCAGGTATTATCATTCTTTGATTACTTAGCTGAAAATGTCCCACAGTGCAACACACGATACACTCAGGCACCTATAACTGCACACCCTATCAGCACAATTAGTGGTGGAGATGTATACGAGCCACCAAACTGCCCAAACAACCCTCCGCCTCAATATCAGTCACAACAGATCCCTCCGAGCTGTACGTCGTCAGACCTTTTCGAGGATAGCATAGCACAAATGGCGAACATGCTCCAACAATTCATGCAAACTCAAGTCGATCATAATAATGAATTGCAGGACACCATTAATGCGATAGGCACGTAGTTGGACATCTTAGAAAATGAAGAATTGCCCGTGGAACCTCAACCTAGTCCTTAAGAGTACCAGCAGCCACACTAACAAATACACGATGTTTCTTTTGAGACAGCAGAGACCACCACTACTTCGAGAAGCGAGAAAGAATTTTTCCAACCTGAGATGCTCATCGTCGAACAACCAGTTGTCCCAGCACTAGAAGTCATGGCTGAACTAGAAGAGGTCAAAGAAAAATTAGAGGAAACGGGGCCACAAGCGGAGCAGTTAGTTGATGAGGAGACTGATACTCATACGGAGTACCAACCTGTGGTACCTCATACTCCGAGCTCAGAAATCGTGAAATCGTCACTCCTGCCTGAATCAGATGTTAAGGAGCCTAATGTGGAGGCAGACTCTTGCAGTGGTATGATGATATGTACACCCGATAAAAAAGGTGACCAGTCTGGTGAGCATATAATTTTCAAAGAACCAGGTAAAACCTTTAATGTTAATGCTTCTGAAGAACTGCAGGTAATTATTCCGATAACTTCCTATCATACATTAGTTCGTAAAGAAGCAAATTTCCTGGAAACAATGTTGAATAAAGACCCTTTCTTATCCACACACGAGGGTCGACCTACACACAAATTGTTTGGTATTTTGACATGCATTAATTCATTTGAGGTTGATTTTCGTGCAGGTATGATGACTGATCGATTGTGGCGGCTCAAATTTGGAGAATCGCCAATGCAATTTATAGACCTGCGGCCACCAGACGAAATTCCTCCAAAGCCTCCGCCAAGACAATTGTGATGTTTTTCTTTCCCTTATTTTCCTTTTATTTTATCTTATTTTATTTTTAGTTAGCTTTTAAGACCATTTTCTCGTAGTTCGATTTTTGTTATGTCGCCACTCAGGTACGCTTTACTTTTCCCGTGCACAGTCCTTTCTATTTCCCCTATGCTTTCACATTGAGGACAATGTTCCATTTTAGTTGGGGGGGGGGGAATGAGCATTCGCATGTAACACTGTGCACGTACACGTATCGGGTTTTTAATTTTAAAAAAAAAACACAAAAATCAAAAAAAAAAAAAAAAAAAATCAAAAAGAAAGAGAGAAAGAAGGAGGAGCACTAAGGAATTACATTACATTATGCCATGCTTAACACTGATTCATACCTTTCACATACTTGCGTATAACTTCAAAATGACACACTTGAGTCAATCATGCGTAGTTTCTCTTTATATGACTTTATGACTCTATGAAGAATTGATTGGTAGTACATTCGTGTTAATTTGGTTATATAATTTCTTGTATTTACGCGGCATCTCACGAGGCTAAATAAACACATTCACGTGATTCATTGCACTTAGGGTTTCCTGTGAGCACTGAGAGAGCACCCGTGGCGACTATGACACCTTGTGAGATATCCTTGAGCTATTTATCGTCCTTTTGAGCATTAATATCAAATCAGAGTTCATTGAACTCAATTCTCTTTTTCTGGATGATTCCTTTGTACACTAGTCTATGTTTTGATTTGCTAGCCTAGAGGTGACACCTAGTGGGGAGATAGAAACCTAGGTCTTGTAGCCTACTCAAAATGTGAAGGCTGAGCCACCCCTAGAGATAGACTTAGTTCATGAACCATTATTCGAACTCAATTCCCATTGATGGTATGAAGATTACAAAAGAACTGTTAATATTGTCCTTATTGCTCAAGAAAAGACAAAAAATAAAGAATGAGCAGAAAAAAAGAATAAGCAATACACATGCGCATGAAATGAAATGTCAATGCCGGCCCAAATACATATCACAAAAAGTCAAGGACACGACACGTATTTTCCACGTACGAAGATTCCTCAACCGATTAATGCCTCAGATGAATTCACGACAAGTTTGTGAGTAAGTTGATCTAGGGTGGTCTCAGTTGGATATGGCGAGTAGGTGAGAAGATGCTAGGGTGAAGGACCCGACACCTCATAGATAGGCTAGATCCTTTCCAAACTAGTCCATACCATATACTTAGCGTTGTTCCTTTTAATATGTGAGATGTTTGATCGCGACACTCCTCACATATGATGAGTGAACCCATTTTCTTTGAGTGCTCTTGAGGGTATACCAGTTAGGCCGAGTCAAAGCGACCGTTCTGTAGGTGTCCACTAGTATCCTAGGTGTACTGAGTCACACACATCACACACACCTCGAGAGTTTACCTGTTTATACTCAAACTTTTATGATTACATTAACTCTGAATGTGCCATTGATTAACTTCATTTGAGTATACTGCTCTTAAATGACATATAAATGATGAAACTTGCATAAGTGACGTGCTTTGGAGTCGTGTGCATTAAATATGAACGAGCTTGTGTGAAATTCAGTTATGTTCTTGTATGTGAAGTGGTATAATTATGTCGCATGTGCATTGATTTCATGATTACTGGAGTATGTAGTTGTAAACACCACCCTGAGATTCATTCACATTATTTGCTAGAGATTAGCAAAACGTTAGTTGGGGGTGTGATTACGCGCCGAAACTGCGTAATTGGACGTTTAACCCGGGCTTTACGGTTTATATTTTTAATTAAATGTCCAAAATTGTCCAATATTTTAATAAAGTGCCAAAATCATCATTCTTGAACTTTATTGCACTATTTATGAAGTTTTGGTAATTTTTTTGTCGCAGGAAAATTCCCGAGAACCAAAACCGATACCTGTTTATATTTTATACATAACTTTTCTGTCCAAGCTCTGATCGAGACGATTCAAATTTATAAAGAAAGAGGAAAGGATTATCTACAACTTTTGTGTTTTGAGTTTTGTGAGATATAGGTTTCAAAAGAGTCAGATTTGCGATGAACAGAGAATGAAAAAAATGAAAAAAAAATATAACAATCCGGGTCGGGTCTCCCATCCGGGTCAATCCTCTCCATCCGGGTCTAGGGCAGCCCCTCCTATTTAAGCTCCCTTCTTCGCCTACATAGTGTGTGCCTCCGGCACCCTTCTCTCTCCCTCAAACTCTCCTCTCTTCTTCTCCTTTTCTTCTTCTTCTTCTCTTCTCTTTACTTTGATTTATTCTCGTCTTCTCGCTCTTTCTCTGTTTCTATTTTTTTTCTTTTTCTTTCCCTAAGCTCTGCAAACCCGAGACTCAGTCCTCCCTTCTCTTTCAATCCTCTGCTTCTTCCTTTAGTCAACAATTCCAGCCGTGGCAGTCCCTGTTCCAGCACCT
Source organism: Malania oleifera (assembly GCF_029873635.1). Lineage (NCBI taxonomy): Eukaryota > Viridiplantae > Streptophyta > Magnoliopsida > Santalales > Ximeniaceae > Malania > Malania oleifera. Next base: position 102,331,026 of record NC_080418.1, on the reverse strand, counting down.
ACGACTCCATCACAGTAGCCACGATCGAACATAGCACCAGCAGCTCCTCTGCTCAGCCTGCAGCAGACCACCACGACCCCCTACTGCTGCCATCAACAGCAACACCATAGCAGCAGATTCTCCCCTTCTCCTCCTCGTCTAGCTCTCCACGCACCAGCCCAGCCTTCACTCCAGCTCTCCACCACACAGCAGTCCTAGCAGAGCATAGCAGCTCCAGCAGATTAGCAAATCTCCCACGGCCTAAAACTTTCATGGCTTTTTTTTTTCTCTCTCTCTCATCTTTTCTTTCTTTTTATATAATTTTTGGTTAGTTGAATAAGTGTTAAATGTTATCTTTTGAAGATTATTTAAAGTTTTGAATTTGAATATTGTGTTAGTCGGATAATTGTTAAGTATTAATTTTTTTTGGGTTATTTGAAATTTTGAATTGCGAATGTTATTTAAAATGCTTAGCAGTAGTTAATTTTTGGTTCTTTTTGAAGCTCAGCTTAATTAGGGTAAGATTTATCAAAGTTTGCATTTTTATTGTGTTTCGATAGCATTTAAATTTAGGTTTTTGTTTGTGTTTTTTTTATTATTTTGGTTCGAGTTCTTGATTTTTGTTAAAGTTTCGATTTTTAATGTGTGTGTGTGTGATTGAGTTTCCATTATGTGCTTTAATTCCATGATCAATGTTACCATTTTTAGTCAATGCGTGTCCCAATGTTTCCTTGAGTAGATTAGAGTTTCCGTTTTTGCTCTCAATTTCAGTGTGTGCTAGGTTTAGAGTTTTGTTTGTTTCGTGTTTAAATTGTGATTGTGGTTGCGTATTTTTAATTCCTTGTTTAAAGTTTCCATTTTTAGTTAGTATGCTCTAGTGTTTCCTTAAGTAGATTAGGGTTTTCATTATTATTATTTAATTCCGTGCGTGCTAGTTTTAGGACTTTAATTTGTGTTTTCATTTAAGTCTCTACAATCTTGAAAACCCGAATCTGAACTAAATTCAGTGCAATTTAATTTTGATTGGGAGAACGTTAAATCTGAGATTAAACGCATTCCCTGAGGAGACGATCTAACCCTTTGGCTTAATATTTCACGACAGAACTCCTATACTTGGGATAGCTTCTGAGCTGCTCATTTTTCGAGTGAGTCAATGCCCTGATTTTTTTTTCTTTTTTTCAATCAAATACCTCTAATACCATAATAAATATAAGGTCAACCAAGTCAAACGGGACCTAAGGTCGGGTACCAGGGGTACACTATCCACATTCATATATTGTTACGCAACAGAAAACATAACACATTCAAGTTCTAGGTACAATACCAGAGTTCTCCCAAAAATATATAGACCAACACCCGAAAGTCATCATACCCCCAAAGTCTATACAAACATATATCCAGTCCCAAAATAAAAACATACCCTCACTAATGGAAATCTACTCCTCCTCTATCACGGAGCTCGGTTTTCCTGATGCCCCAAATTTCCTAAAATGTTTAAGATCTATGGGGTGAGACACCTCTCAGTAAGTGGGAATAAATTATTATCAGTGTGTGGCAATGAGTTTTAGGGTATCATATCATGTTTATAAAAATATTAATTTAATTGAGGCAACATAGGAATCTGTACTCATATTCACAAACATATATGTATATTTGTAACCATATACTTTCCTTGAAAATATAATTATGCTCAATAAATATTTCTACATAAAAAGTATCATATTTGTCAATGTACAATCATATGCGTGTATCACGTTTGAAATGGGGAGACCCATTCATATCATCGTCATGTAATAACCCAACATGAATGAGTTGTGCGGCTCGAAGGCGAGACTTAACCTTGGTTGGCCTACCATGCTAAGTCAAAATACTTTGTCTTTAGTATGATTGGCCCACCGTAGCCTGGTCTGGACCCAACAGTAGTCAACATCTCTGCGAAGACCTAATTGACTTCCAATACCTACATGCTCTCCGAGCTATGTGGTTGCACTAATACAATCTCTAGCAACGGTACCATGCTCTCATATCATTAATTAATTGGGTTCTCATTTCCCTCACTCATTTTACATAAACATGCCCAAGCACATTAGTATCCATGTGTAACACATCTCGTCTGTAAGTCATGGCGCTCAACCTCATGAGTATCCATGTGCATGCAACACATCTTGTCTGTAACTCATGGTTGTTCATCATATCTATTAGTATAAACTATCTTGATTATGTATATTACATATTATCATATCATTTTTGATAAAAACATGTTTGTATAAATCTCATTTCAACATATCTGTCCCAAACATATCATTATATTATTCATATCATCATATGTGTTTATATTCCCACATAAACCCCATTCCCTCATAAAAAATATTCACATATTTGTTTTCAGTAATCAAAATTATTTCTCGTGCCACACAGATTTCCAGTAATATTTAACCATATCATAATTATCCAGTAAAACATTGGATATTTCCAAAACTACCATTTCACATATATTTACCCGATAAGTTAAAAAATTCACATATATTATTTTCATATCATACTTTAATTTAATCATTTAATTTCCATAAACTTATGACATAATTTAATTCCCCTTACATAACTTACTGAGAGGCCTACTAAAAATTTTAATTCCACGCCCACGACATTTGGAGCTCAAAACCCTGAAATTACTTTTACCTAATTTCAATCAACTCAACCCCAGAATAATAATTATTTAAATATTTCCTAGGCTCACACACTCTCAATAGCTAATTATATTTTAAAAATAATTAATGGATATAATTTCATTGTCCTTACCCTAACCTTGGAGTGGTGCCTAAGAAACCCAAATTAAAAATTTGCTCTACTTAAAATGAAGAGGATCGATGCTAGGACCCGACTAAATATTTGAGAATAATTGAGGAGAAAGAGAGAGAGAGAGAGAGAGAGAGAGAGAGAGAGAGAGAGAGAGAGAGAGAGAGAGAGAGAGAGAGAGAGAGAGAGAGAGAGATAGATTACCTTATCCTAGGAGTAATGCTTACGACGCTCCTACGACAAATCCACTCTGGTTAAAGTGTCGGTGGGGGAGAATTGAACTCAGGGGTATTTTCCGTTCTCTGATCATCGCACGTTTGGTCGAAGAAATCAGGGGGAGAGAGAGAGGGCACTGCGCCGGGGGGGGGGGGGCTCTTGTACTTTAGGTAAAGAAAATTTTCCTTCCTGAAGGATTCAAATCCTTCAGGAATGAATATATATATATATAAATAAAATATTATAATATTATAATATTATATTATATTAATATATTATATTATTTAATTAATAATAAATAAATATATTATTATTATTATTATTTAAAAATAACTACATTCTCCCCTCATAAAAATTTTGTCCTTGAAATTTTCTAACTGTTACTCATAACAATCTCCACTGGAAATTACTGAATTATTTACCCGACTCTAGGAAGAGTCAGCGGCCACCCACATAGTGGCCTCATCCTAATATATTAATAACCCTCATTTGTGGCGGAGGACTGTCGTGGTTACAATAGGGTCCTAGGAGATTACAATCAATAACACAAAAAGAAAATTCTCCCAAAACCATTCATAACCAAAACTAAAACACCAACTACCTTATCCTCTTTACAAGCTCATATAGAAGACCATCTAACTTAACTGTGGGCCCTGCTGAATAGGTACAGATAACTATGTTTCATCTTATCCTTCAATTCCCATGAACCTTCTTCAAATGCGTGGTTGCGCCATAACACTTTTACCAATGGAATCCTTTTTGTGCGTAGTTTCTGTTCCTTATGATCTAGAATTTGCACCGACACCTCTTTATATGATAGAGTAGCTTTAATCTCCAGTGTCTCATAATTAATCACATTGGAGGGATCTGGGACGTAATTTCTCAACATAAAAATGTGAAATACGTTATGGATTCTAGATAAAACTGATGGTAAGCCTAACCTGCAGGCAACTAGACCCACTCTCTCAAGAATCTCGAATGGTCCAATATACCTAGGGTTCAGCTTACCTTTCCTCCCAAATCTCATAACCCCTTTCGTTGGTGCCACTTTCAGGAATTCATAATCTCCTACATCAAACTCTGACTCTCGTCGGCGAGTATCCACATAGCTTTTCTACCGACTCTGTGCTGCCCTGATTTTATCTCTAATAAGTCTTACTTTATCATGAGTCTGCTATATTTGTTTTGGCCCCAAAATCTATCTTTCCCCAATCTCATCCTAGTATAACGAGGGTCGACATCTCCTGCCATATAATGCATCATATGGTGCCATTCCAATGCTGGCATGATAGCTATTATTATAAGCAAACTTTACTAGTGGCACAAACTGTATACAATTGCCCTCGAACTCCAGCACACATGCTTGTAGCATATCTTCCAAAAATTGTATCGTCCTCTCCATCTGCCCATCTTTCTGAAGATGAAATGTTGTGCTAAACGTCAACTGAGAACCCATGGCCTTCTGTGAACTCCTCCAAAACTGAGATGTAAACCGTGGGTTTTGCTCTGAAATTATGGACACTGGCACGCCATGGAGTCTAACTATCTCTTGTGTATACAACTCTGCCAGTCTGCTCATGGAGTAGTTAACTCTCATAGGAAGGAAATGGTCAGTCTTCATCAAATGGTCTATGACTACCCAGATGGTATCCTGTCCATGCAATACCGGTGGTAATCTTGTGACAAAATCTATCAATATATATTCCCACTTCCACTCAGGGATGTGGAGTGGATGCATTGATTCTGCTGGTTTCTGATGTTCAGCTTTCACTTGTTGGCATGTCAAACATTGTTCTATGTACTTAGCTATCTCTTTCTTCATGTTGCACCACCAAAATGACTCCAGAAGATCTCTATACATTTTAGTGTTTCCCGAGTGCACTGTATAAAGGGATCGATGTGCTTCCTCCAAGATAATCCTCTAAATCTCAGGGTTGGCAAGTACGCATAGCCTGGTGCAAAACCTCAAGGCTCCATCATTTGAGATACTGAACTCTGCTCCTTGTCCATTATGCACTTTATCCATAAGCTTTACTAACTCTGCATCACTCCTCTGAGTTGCTTTAATTCTTTCCTGCAAGGTGGGCTTTAATACTAGATTAGTGATGCACGCCTGGTGATTACCCTCTAAAAGCTCTAGCCCAAGTCTTTCCAGATCCATTCTAATCTGATGCTGCACCATCACTGCTGATATTGTTGATCCCACTAATTTCCGACTCAAAGCATCAGCCACCACATTAGCTTTTTCCGAGTGGTAACTATGGTGTAGTTGTAATCTTTTATTAGCTCCAGCCATCTTCTATGCCTCATATTTAATTCTTTCTATGTGAAGAAGTATTTCTGACTCTTATGATTGGTGAAAATCTCACACCTACCCCTATATAGATAGTGTCTTCAAATTTTCAGGGCGTAGACCACCGCTGTTAACTCAAGATCATGGGTAGGGTAATTCTCCTTATATTCTTTCAGTTTTTGGGAGGCATATGCTACAGCTCTCCACTGCTGCATCAGAACACATTCGACCCCTTTGTGTGACGCATCATTGTAAATTACGAAACCCTCTTCTCCTAAAGGTATTGTCAAAATCGGTGCAATGATGAGCCGCTGCTTTAACTCCTAAAAGCTCCATTCACATTCATAAGTCCACTCTAATTTCACACCTTTCTTGGTCAATTTCTTCAAAGGACCTGACAATTTAAAGAAGCCCTTAACAAATCCGCAGAAGTACCCGGTTAATCCCAAGAAACTTGTGATTTCCTGCACATTTTCTTATCTTTACCAATCCACTACCGCCTAAATCTTGCTCGGATCAACCGAAATGGTACCCTTGGATACCACGTGTCCGAGAAAAGTAACTTGCTCAAGCCAGAATTCACACTTTTTTGCATACAATCTATTTTCCCTCAGCACATAAAGCACCATCCTCAAATGTTTCTCGTGCTCTTTAGAGCTCTTTGAATATACTAGAATGTCATCAATAAAGACTACCAAAAATCGGTCTAGATACTAGTGGAAAACCCTATTCATCATTTCCAAGAATACTACTGAAGCATTCGTTAGTCCGAACGGCATAACGAGGAACTCATAATGGCCATACCGAGTTCGTAACGCTGTTTTTGAAATATCTTATGCCCTGACCTTCACTTGATGGTACCCGAATCAAAGATCAATCTTAGAGAATACCCATATTCCCTAGAGCTGGTCAAACAGATTATCAATATGGGGAAGAGGATACTTATTCTTAATTGTTACTTTATTTATCTCTTTGTAGTCAATACATATCCTCATCGTCACGCCTTTCTTTTTCACAAAAAGTACTGGTGCTTCCCAAGGTGACACACTGGACCTGATAAATCCCCTATCCAGAAAATCTTGCAACTATTCTTTCAATTCTTTTAACTCTACCGACGCCATTCTGTACGGAGTCTTAGAGATTGGTGCTGTCCTTGGAGGTAAATCAATCACAAACTCAACTTCTCGATCGGGAGGCAATTATGTCAATTCCTCTAAAAACACTTTAGGAAAATCCCTCACTATCGTGATATCATCCAATTTTAAATCCCCTATCGGAATTTCTTTCACGCAAGCCAGATACCCCTGAAATCCCTCGAGAAGCAACCTCCTCGCCTGGATAGCTGATAATACCCATGGTGAGGTACGCATACATGTCCCCACAAAGCTGTACTCCTGCTCCCCTGGAGGTCTGAAGACTACTTTTTTCTTATAGCTGACAGCTAACCAGTCCATCCCCAAAATCATGTCGAACCCATGCATATCGAGAACCACTAGAATAGCAGGCAGTGACTTCCTTTGAATACTAATAGAAAAATTCCTAAGTACCCTTCTACATACTTCTATGGTCCCCATCGGTGCCGCCACTGATAGAATAATATCCAATGATTGAGTTTCTATCCCACATAACCTTACAAACTCCCACGTCACAAATAAATGTGTCGTCCTTGAATCAAACAAAATAGTAGTTTTATATGATATAATATAAATGATACCTGTCACCCCGTCATCTGCTACCTCTGCATCTCCCGGGGTTAGTGCATAAACTTATGCCGGGTGGTATTCCTCTGCTAGTCGCCTCAGGGTGCTGGATAGTTTCCTTGGTACGGTCTACAAAGAGGCACATTGCTAGGAGGCACACGACAATCTCGTGCCAAATGACCTGGCCGTACGCATTGGTAGCAAGTGATTACCCTAGCCTGGCACTCTCTTAAGTGCCTCTTATAGCATCAAGGGTAAGTAGGAGGTGTTGGATTGCCCTGAGGAACTCGGTCTCCCCCTACCTGTCGCTAGCCCACATCATGCCTCCTCCGCTAGCCCTAACAAGTGCTTTCCTGAAAACTAGGAGGCGCAGGCCTCTTCCTTTGACTCTGTCCTCCTATACCCCTCTGTTGAATGGCTTCAACTATGGTGGCATTGTCTTCCAGCTCAGAAGAATCCCTTATCTGCAACAATGCCACGTACTCATAAATTTCCTACCTCAGCCCTCTTTAAAATTTTTTAGCCTTCCTGAATTCATCTGGTATCATGAAGGGGGAAAATCGTGACAGCTCCATGAATTGAGTAGCGTACTGTGGTACTATCAAATGGCCCTGAGTTAGATTCAAGAACTCTTTCATCTTGGCGTCTCTAACGGGGGATAGGAAATAGCGGTCGAAAAAGATCTCTTTAAATCTTCCCCAAGTTAAGGCTACTAGTATTGACCTCTGCTCCTTCAGAAGCTTTACAGCAAACCACCAACACTCAGCCTCCCATCTCAATCTGAATGTGGCATATAGGACTCTCTGTTTATTGGTGCAGCGTAGTATAGTTAGGATCTTTTCAATCTGCTGTATCTAGTTTTCTGCCATAATCGGGTCTGTACTCCTTGAAAAGGCTGGAGGATTCATCCTAGTGAATTGCTCTATAGTGCAGCCCTGGTCCATTGGCAGGCATCCCAACTCCCTAGAATTCTACACTATCTTAGCCATGACTTGCTGAGCAACACTGTGCAGGACTGCGTCAAAATCACTACCGCTTCTACTAGAGAAACCCACATCGTCACCACCAGTATAAGCATTACTATTTCCAGGGTTCATTGTGAAAATAGAATAAAGAAAATTTTAGAATCTTATCATCATAACATGTCTAATGCGTTTATTTATCTATGAACCAAAACATATCCTCATTTCTAATTTAAGATTCAGTCTTACCACTTAGAAACAAGAACTGGTGATAGTTTACCATGACTTTCCTGAAATCGTCACCCCAGGAAAATCATGGAAACCACCACGAAATTTCCTACCTCAAAGCTGTGAGATAGAACCCTAAATTCTAATCTTAATCCTCACCATAACCCATTCCTACACTCTAGTATTGTCATACACTATACCCTAAAGTTTGCAAAACTTAGCAACCTAGGCTTTGATACCAAATTGTGATGCCTTGGTTTTTTTTTTTCTCAATCAAATACCTCTGATACCATAATAAATATAAGGTCAACCAAGTCAACTTGGACCCAGGGTGGGGTACTAGGGGTACATTGTCCACATTCATATATTGTTACGCAGCGGAAAACATTACACATCCAAGTTCTAGGAACAATACAATAGTACTACATTCTCCCAAAAATATACACACCAACTCCCAAAAATCATCAGACCCCCAAAGTCTATACAAACATATATCCAATCCCAAAATAAAAACATACCTTGACTAATGGAAATCTACTCCTTTATCATGGAGCTCAGTCCTCCTGACACCCCGAATTTCCTGGAATGTTTAAGATCTATGGAAGAGACACCTCTCTGTAAGTGGGAATAAATTGTTATCGGTGTGTGGCAATGAGTTTCAAGGTATCATATCATGTTTATAAAAATATTAATTTAATTGAGGTATCATAGGAATCTGTACTCATATTCACAAATATAAATGTATATTTGTAACCATATACTTTCCTCGAAAATATAATTATGCTCAATAAATATTTCTACATACAAAGTATCATATTTGTCAATGTACAATCATATGAGTGTATCGCATCTATAATGGGGAGACCCATTCATATCATCATCGTGTAATAACCCCACATGACTGGGTTGTGCGGCACAAACGCGGGACTTAACCCTAGTTGGGTTGCCAAGTTAAGTCAAAATACCTCGTTTGTAGTACAATTGGCCCACCGCAGCATGGTCCGGACCCAGGGATAGTCAAAATCTCTTCAAAGGCCCAATCGTCTTCCAATACCTACACGATCCCCAGGCTATGTGGTTGCATTAATAGAATCTCTAGAAACGGTACCGTGCTCTTATATCATTAATCAATAGAGTTCTCATTTCCATCACTCATTTTACATAAAAATCTATTTTCCCAAAAGGTTTCATTTCTCATAAACATGCCTAAGCATATGAGTATCCATGTGTAACATATCTCATCTATAACTTATGGCTTTCAAGCTCATGAGTATCCATATGCATGCAACACATATCGTCTATAACTTGTGGCTGTTCATCATATCTATCAGTATAAAACTATCTTAACTGTGTATATCACATATTATCATATCATGTCTGATAAAAACATGTTTGTATAAATCCCATTTCAACACATCTGTCCCAAACATATCAGTATATTACTCATACCATCATATCTGTTTATATTCCCACATAAACCTCATTCCGTCATATAAAATATTCAAAGATTTATTTTCAGTAATCAAAAATATTTCTTATGCCACACAGATTTCCAATGATATTTAACCATATCATAATTATCTAGTAAAACATTGGATATTTCCAAAACTACCATTTCACACACACACACACACACACACACACACACACACACACACACATACACATATATATATATACTCGATAAGTTAGAAAATTCACATATATTATTTTCATATCATACTTTAATTTGATCCTTTAATTTTCAAAAATTGCTGACATAATTTAATTCTCCTTACCTGCCTTATTGAGAGGCTTTCTAAAATTCCTAATTTCACTCCCGCGGTGTTCGGAGCTCAAAACCCTGAAATTATTTTTCCCTAATTCAAACAAATCAACCCTAGAATAATAATTATTTAAATATTTCCTAGGCCCACACACTCCCAATAGCTAATTAAACTTTAAAAATAATTAATGGATATAATTTCATTATCCTTACCCTAACCTTGGAGTGGTGCCTAAAAAATTCAAATTAAAATTCTACTCCTCTTAAAATGATGAGAATCGACTTTAGGACCCCATGGTGGTGTCCGATCGTCGATTTGGCTAAAGATTTGAGAATAGTTGAGGAGAGATAGAGAGAGAGATTACCTTATCCTAGGAGTTGTGCCTACGACACTCCTACGACAAATCCACTCCGATTAAAATGTCGGTGTGGGAGAATTGAACCCAGGAGTATTTTCTGTTCTCCGATCGGCGCTCGTTTGGCCGAAGAAATTGAGGAAAGAGAGAGAGAGAGAGAGAGAGAGAGAGGGAGGGAGGGAGGGAGGGAGAGAGAGAGAGAGAGAGAGAGAGAGAGAGAGAGAGAGGACCATGGAAGCTACATTCAAATTTGGTTAGTCGACCGAGGCATGTTAGAATGTTGACTTTTGACCATGTTCAGTCGGTTGAGCTCTTTAAGTAGTAAATGGTGTCTAGTTGACCGAGGTTTTACAACACATGCCTCACATGGTAGGTTCGGTCGACCGAGTCATTTAGTATAAAAGGGGTTGGTCAACCAAGGTTATTTAACTTAGCCAAAAATCCAACGTCAGTTGATTGAAGGCTTTGTTTTTTCCCCAATTTTTTCCCAAACCAATTTAAACCATTTTGTATGATTTAGTTGTTAAGAAAAATGTATTATGTGTAGTGTGTTGGTCCCTAGGGTCTATCTACGGTCGTTCTGAGCATTCATCCATATCATGCAGATGCATGCATTATTACAGACGAAGTACACAAGAAAAATTTAATGCATTTACAAATTAAAACTAAATGTCATCTTCTTCTTTTTCATTGCAATTCTCTTCATGGAATGCGTTAGTAGAAGTAAGCTTTAAGTCTTTTGGCTTCCATTTCCTTTTTACCTTATATGTGTGTTGAATAGTAAACCAGTTCAAGCACTTAAAACACACATAAGAATATGGTGCTTTGTCAGCATCAAAATAGGGATCAGACTCAAAAAGTCAATATGGGTAATGGGTAGAGACACACCATTCCTATAATTACACAATCCTTACTTGTGTAGATATTTGAGTGATCTAGTTGAGATGAGTCTGCTATCATATGGGCTGAGGCCCCAATGTCCAAGAACAAGTCAGATTCTGAAACTTCAGAGAGTGAGTACAAACTGCTAAAGGCCTCAGCAAGTTGAGCAGAAGACTCACTGCGATCCTAGCACTGATGGCACTAATCAGCATAGTGACCTTACATTCAAAAAATCCAGCATCGTGGAGGATGATGCCCTTGTGGCCATAGTGGGGATGTTCCTATCCTTGTCCTTGGTTTTAGGTGTCATTGCTAGAGCCATTGTTACGGCCATGCCGGTTGCGAGAGGAGCCACCACCATGGTTAGAGAAATTATTAGTGGCAATAAACGCCATAGGAGAGGAGGCATAGGGGTCAAGAGATTTTTGAAAAAATCTCAAAACTCTCTCCTTTTGAGACCAAATCCGTGAATGATGGGAGAGGGGTAAGTGTCATTTGAGTGGTAGAGAAGCTTGAGAAATCAGGCCCTAATCCGCAAAGGAACTAGTGCACCTAATCGATGTTGTAAACAGGCCAACCAATCGCATGGAGTTGGTCACAGAGTGCCTTGAAGGCTCTGGCATATGTGGCAGTAGGGTGGGAGCTGCACTTCGTTAGTTGGAGATCATCTTTGAGACAAAGGTCACAGGCTTTGGAGCTGTGGCTGAAGGTATTCTCCAAGGCAAGCCAGACCTCACTAAAGGTAGATAGGCCAACGACTTCAGCCATAGCTTATTAAGGAGATGCTGATCTGTAGCTTTCAATACCAAGTATTTGTCATTTGGTGATTGAGCATTTGTAGGTTCAAATCGGGGTGGTGGCACAAGGGTGCCATCAACGTGATCGAGTAGTTCTTGACTCTCAAGAAGGGGAAGAGTTCGAGTCTTCCATTGTAGATAGTTGGAAGAAGAAAGCTTGATAGTGACCATGTGAACATGGAGTTGAAGGGAAGAATGGTGCAGGAGGAATCAAAGGCCATTGGTATTGAGGGATGTTAATCCAGCTATGGCTCTAATACCATGAGAATATTTGATGAAACCACCACACATTTAGAGTTGTGAGTATTTTCTATTTATAATGATTTATAGTTTGTACACGTTATTTATAATTACAATAGAAATGGAAAGAATAAACAAAATTCAATGAGGTCAATCTCCTAGAATTATGACCTAGAATTAAGGGAGGAAAATCTCCCAGAATTAAGGCCTAGAATTAAGAGTCAATTATATCACATATGGGAGGCCTTTGATTGAGGTGAAGTATTCTCAACAATGTGGGTGCAAGGTGACTGATATGTGTGTTAATTGTGTGATTAAGTGGAATTTTGAGTTATGTGAAATTTGAATTGTAGATTTGAAGAATGTGTGAAAATGTATATGTGAAATCATGTGTGAAATTATGTGTGGAAATATTAGGTAACACATCCAATTGAGCTTAATTTAGTTAAACCGAGTCTCAATTTCTAAAATTAAAACCCAATTTAGCCTTAATTTTAAAATTAAAGTTCAATCAAACTCTAATTTTGAAAAATTGAGGTTCAATATTTTATGTTTTGAGTTTGAATTTAAATTTTGTGTGAAATTATTATTTTTTCTTTGCTTTTTGGGTGAGTTTTTGGGAATTTGATAGTTTTGTTGTGCTTGTTTGTGTTTTGTAGGCGAGGAGGTTGTGGAGATGAAAATTCGAAGATAAAGTTCAGAAGTTTTATGTTATTGTCGGTTAATTGTTGTCGTTTTTGTGTTTGATCATGTTTTGGTGATGCAAATGGACGTGGTTGTATATTTGTGAATTTTGTATTTTGAAGGTGAAGGTATAACACATGCACATAGTAAAAAAGAACAACCTATTTATTTTTTATTTTTGGCAAGCCAAGAGGATAAGAGATATGTTCGAGAGTGAAATTTTCCCATTAAGAAGATGATTACGAAAATCACCCAAGAGGCGCAAGAGTTTAAAATGAGGTGAGGAAGAACTTAGATGGCAAAAGGAAGCTTATGTATGCCCCTAAAAAAAAGAGGGGGGGGGGGGGGGCACCTCGGTGCACAAAGCTCCCACGTATGCAGGGTCCAGGGAAGCTTATGTATGCCCCTAAAAAAGAAAAAATTGACCGCTCCTTAGAAAATGATTTTTAAACTTTTTTTTTTTTTTTTTTAAATTTTGACTCAAACCCCTTTTTAGACCCAATTTTGTGTTTTTGAAAGCTAAAAAGATAATGGTAATCAAGAATACTAAATTTTATTATGATATCCTGGACAAAATGGGGTGTCAACAACAGGTGTAGCATAAGGTGAGCAAGATTGCATATTAAACTTATTTAGAGTACCTCGGGTTCTATTATGATGGGTTTGTATTCCTAAAATAAAATAGTAATAATCAATTCCTTCCCATCACGTTGATGTGACAATGATTACTCCTTCTCATCTAGAATAATCGATCATTTTGGCAAGCAGTATGTCATCAATATAGAGTACAAGAATTATAAACTTCCTCCTCACCTTTAGGTATACAAAAGGATTGATAGGATTTTGTTTATATATAAAGTAAGTGAGATCTTATCGAATTTCAAATATTATTGTCTTAACACTACAAGAAAACTGGTTATTAGTGACGGTTTTAAACCATCACTAATAATAAAAAAAATTGTCACTAATATTATTACTCACGGTTATATCAGTATTAGTGACGGTTACAACTTTGTTAGCATATCTATGGATACTAATAATTATTAGTGACAAACAATTCACACCGTCACTAATAGTATAGTATTAGTGATGGATGTCTTCCATCACTAATATCGTAAAACCGTCACTATAAATCATACATATTCTCTGCTCAAATTTGTCACTAAATCCGAAGTATTAGTGACGGTCATTAAACTTTCACTAATGTTACGCTTTTAGTGATGGTTATTAAAACTGTCACTAATAATATAATATTAGTCACGGTTGTAAAATTGTTACTAATATTGTGCCTTTAGTGACGAATTTGAACGCAGAAAATATTGATTATAGTAACGGTTTTAGATTTTTAGTGACGGTTTATAAACCATCACTAAAAGTTCATCTTGATATTATTCGTAACAGTTTTGCAAAATGCCACTAATACTGCGAAATATTTTTTTAAAAAATTCCTATAAAAACCTGTAATTACATTGTGGCATATATAAAATTAAACCAATATTAATAAAACATTCATAAATTATTTAAAATTCAAATACAAATTATTCAAATTTCAAATACATATATACAATGGGACAGCTCTTGAAGTTCATATGGATCTATTGTGCGCCTCTACATCTAGCATTGGGTAGACCTCATACAATATTTGTCCTAGCTTTATCGTATCTTTTGTTTCATTTCTTCTGGAACAATCGCAAATAGCTCCTATTTGTCGTGCACAATTTTGTGGAATATAGGTAGTGGTTATGATCGATTCAATAGATTTGTTCAGGTAACAAATAATACATGAAAAGGCAAAATTAAAGCTGCATGCATCCGACCTGACTATAGTGCCTATCATCATCATAGTGGTATGACAGCCGTAAACCCTACAAAATAATAATTATATAAGAAATTAGTATACAATGTACGTTATAGTGTGTGTGTGTGTGTGTATATATATATATATATATATATATATATATATATATGTATATACTATAATTAAATATGTTTTGATAGAAAAATAATCGGACATTCGGACATAGTATAAAAAAATGATACATTTGTAAATAGTTAAATTTGATTAGTAAAAAGTCACCCCACTCAGTTCAGACCTCGTATGACCGAATTGTAAGCTAAGTTTACGTACTAATTAGTTTTTTTATATTCTAACTTTGCTTCTAAGTGAGGAAAAGCTCTAAAGGAGAAGTTTTTGGGGACCGTCAGATTCGGCATGTCCAGTTCGATGTGACGGATGCGTCGGGACTAACCGAACTCGGTTTGGACCTCATATGCCCAAATTGGGCACTTGGGTGCTTAAAATGAACTAAGTTTACTAAGTTTTTCTCTATTATAACTTCACTTCTAAGTGGGGAAAAAGCTCTCGGGGAGGAGTTTTTAGAGACTGTCAGATCTGACATGTCTAGTTCGATGTGACAGACGTGTCGGGATAGATCGAGCTTGGTTTGGACCTCGTATACCTGATTTGGACACTTCGGTGGTTTAATTCAACTAAGTGTACTGAGTTTGCGTCTAAGCATGTAATTTTCAATTGACATGAATTTTTTGTGTATCGTTAGATGCGACATGTCTTGTTCGATGTGATGAACGTGTCGGGATTGACCAAGCTTGGTTTGGACCTCATATGCATGATTTGGAAACTTGGGGTTGTTAAAATGAACTAAGTTTACTAAGTTTTTTTCTATTATAACTTCACTTCTAAGTGGGGAAAAAGCTCTTAGGAAGAAGTTTTCGGAGACCGTCATATCCAGCACGTCCAATTCGATGTGACAGACGTGTTGGGACTAACCGAGCTCGGTTTGGACCTCGTATGCCCGAATTGGACACTAAGTTTTCCTTTAAGAGTATAATTTTCAATTGGCATGGAGTTTTTGGGAACTGTCAGATCCGACACATCTAGTTCTATGTAATGGATGCGTCGGAACTAACTGAGCTCGGTTTGGGCCTCATATGCCCAATTTTGAAACTTGGGTGGTTAAATGAACTAAGTTTACTAAGTTTTTTTTTGTTCTATTATAACTTCGATTCTAAGTGGGGAAAAAAGCTCTCGAGGAGGATTTTTTGGGGACCATCAGATCTGGTACGTCCATTTCGATGTGATGGACATGTCGGGACTAATGAACTCGGTTCGGACCTCGTGTTCCTGAATTAGACACTTGGGTAGTTAAATTCAACTAAGTGTACTAAGTTTGTTTCTAAGCGTATAATTTTCAATTGGCATAGATTTTTTAGGGACCGTCAGATCCGCCACATCTGGTTCGATGTGACGGACGTGTCGAGACTGACCGAACTTGGTTTGGACTTCGTATGCCCGATTTGGACACTTGGGTGGTTAAAATGAATTAAGTTCATTAAGTTTTTTTCTATTATAACTTCACTTCTAAGTGGGGAAAAAGCTCTCAGAGAGGATTTTTTTAGGACCATCAGATTCAGCATGTCCAGTTCGATGTGATGGACGAGTCGGGACAGACCAAGTTTGGTTTGGAACTTATATGCCCAAATTGGACACTTGGGTAGTTAAATTCAACTAAGTGTACTAAGTTTTTTTTTTTTTTTTCTATTCTAACAATAAAAATATTGATATGTGAATTCCTATAGAAATTGAATCTATTAATTCATTGCATACACAATACATATAATAAAATATGAAAATATAATTGCATGATTACATTGTGTAATTTATACCAACTCAATTTCAAAACTCCCTACACAAATTTTCCTACCGCATATTGAGTATACCTTTTAATGAGAGGAGGAACAACCCGTATCATTTGGACGATATTGGCACAACATTTGTTCCATATATGCTTTCCAGTTCTTCATGACTTCCATCTGCGCTACAATAGTGGAGACCTTCGCTTGCCAAATGGACACCACTTCTTTAAGCTATTGGTTTCCATTTCCATCATCTACATTCAGAGAACCATATCCTCCCGTTGAGATTTGGCTTCCCTACATGCTCAATCAAGCTCAGCACGAAATGCCGCGGTCGAAGTAGATGACAATGTTGGGGTGATGTATCCACAACCAAGTCCTTTGAACCAGCACCCCCCCCCCTCGGTGCGTTCCCCAAGCACCTTCCTGTAGATGTCGTCATTTGAAATTGGCTCACTCACCTTTGGAATCAGTGCATTCCTCAGCTCGACCATCCTTGCCTATTTTCAGTCATGAAAATGTAGAAAATGAAGAAACAAGAATACAACTTTGACGTTTTGAATAAAAAAATGAACAAAATAATATATTTGACAGACACGTTTTCTCTTCACACCCGACCACCACTCCCCCAATGGCTTTTGATGTGTTCTCTAATATAGATCTGGCATCGGCTCTAGGTATCCAGTCTCGGGATGACACTACATTATCATGTAAAACGTAATTAATATTAATGTGGAGGTGTAAACATAAATAACACTTGTCAGGTGTAAACATAATTAAGAGGCAGGTTCAGGAGATACGTAAATATGATGATTTTCTAGGAAATTTGGTGTTTTACCAGGGATTTGTATATATGTAATTACAGGATTCTGAGGTTGATAAACCGAGGGCGTGAGGGTTGAATTGGAGGCAAACCTTCTAGTTAGATAGGTAAGGGAAATATGTTATGCTAGGAATTGAGAAATGTTAATTAGTAAATTATACGTTTTCCAGATTATTATCTAGTATGCAAATTATTTGTATATTAGAAGATATAGTTTTCAAAATATGGAATATTTATTAATTTAGTTGTGTGGCATGAGACATTATCAGATTATACAAAATTATGAATTATAGATAAGATACAGACAGATATTATACCGACATATATATTTTAAAGACAGATATTATACAGATAGATATATTTTACAAATAGATATTATATAGACAGATATATTTTACAGACATATATTATACAAACAAATATATTTTGCAGCAAATATTATATAGACAGATATATTTTACAAATAGATATTTTCTAGCATGCACATATTACCATGATTTTCAAAATGTTAAAGCCATAACACTATGATATTACAGTTTACATAGTTTAGATATTACAGTATTTTCAGAATAGTTTTCAGTGTTATGGTTATTTTGGAATCATGATGAAACAATAAGATGTATATATAGAAATTAGTATTATACAGTATCAGATCCTGATGAATCAGTTCATATATCAGCAGAGCAAGGTATCGTTACTAGTACAGATTATAGTGCAATCACACATCTCAGATAAAGTGTGGAAGTTTTTCGTCAACCGTACTTGGAGAGATTGTAGGCTCCCCAGCAGACTGGGTTGAGGTGGCCAGTTTGATGAGGTAGATACCACTACCAGAGTTAAGTCCCGCCTACGAGCCGCACAACCCTGTCAAGAGGGGTTAAATCATGACATATAGTTTTCTAGGGCAAATATCATAGTTATGTATACGTATATAGATTTACAGATTATCAACATATATATTATGATACTAGAAGTATGAAAAGTAGAGAACTCAGATATTACAGTTGTATTTTGAAATATAATAGATACAAGTTTTACTGTATATTGTTTTACCAGCTTTTACAATTTCAGATATTTATCAATATAGTATTTATAGAATTCAGTCGCCACACACTAGTAATAGCATATTTCCTCTTACTGAGCGGTGTCTCATTCCAGTGATTTACCATTTTTTAGGTATTCTAGCTAGATGAGCAGATCAGGCTCGCCGATAGAGGGGTTGTTGCACTGCCCTGGTTGTGGGGTAAGTCTTTTCAGGTAGATGTATTTTTGGGTAGTGTTCTAGTGTCTTTGGTGGATGTTACTGAGAGGTGTTTTTTTGTATGTATGTTTTAGGGAATTATGGAATTTTAGTATTGTAAATATGGATGTATAGTGTTATGTTTTTCACTGTGTAGCTGTGCAAAATGAATAGGGTTTCCTCAGTGCTCATTTGGAGTCTGAGATGTTATAGTAGATAATCCAAGGGTAATAGAGTAAATCATGCTTCAGCATATAGTAAAGTTTAAATAAATAAAAAAATTTGGTATCGATTTTCGGGTCGTTACATTAGTGACATCAATACGACAAAGCAACTATAACAATACAAACACATCACCTGATAGGTCGAGTTGCAGAAATGGCGACACACCACCTCCCAATCCTCTAAGGAGATCGTATCGAATGGGCGAGCCTTAGGGTAATGCCCCAAAAATAATTATTATAAGAGGATGTAGTGATTTAAAATAATAATAATAAATAAATAAATAAATAATAATTATTATTAATTTAATAATATAATATAATATAATATTATAATATTATATATATATATATATATATATTACTTACTCCTGAAGCATGAAGCTTCAAGAGATTTCAGATTTCAATTGAAACTTTTCAACCTCTCTCTCTCTCTCTCTCTCTCTCTCTCTCTCTCTCTCTCTCTCTCTCCACTCTCTCCTCCACCTTCTTTCTCTCTCTCCTTGATTTCATCGGCCAAACGAGCGCCGATCGAAAAATAGAAGATACCACTAGATTCCATTTGCCGCCACTGACATTCTTACCGGAGTGGATTTGTCAAATGAGCGATGTAGGCACCACTCCTAGGGTAAGGTAAACCCTTTTCCTTTCCTCAGTTTTCCTTAAATCTTTAGTCAAATCAACAATCAGACACCACCACGGGGTCCTAGCCTCGATTGTCGTCATTTTAATCGGAGTGGATTTTAAATTTGGGTTTCCTAAGCATCACCCCAAAGCTAGAGTAAGGTTTAGGGAATTAAGCAAATTTACTATTTTTGGGAATTTAATTATTTATTTGGAGTTTATCGGCTTAGGAAATGTTAAAATATTTATTGAGAATTTTGTGAGCTTAGGAATATTAAGGAAATTATAATTTTGGGGTTGAGCTGAAGGAACTAGGAAAATGTGGTTTCAGGGTTTTTGAGCTCCATGGCGTCGTGGGTTTGGTTTAGGGTCTTCGCAGGAAATATTTCAGTAAATAGGTAAGGAGATTAAGTTAAGTTAGGATTTTTATTAAATATGAACTGATTAAACTGTTATATATTTATTTATATATGAGTTCAAAGATTATTTTGAAAACCAACCGTTCAACAAGGATTTTACAAATCTAGGATATATGGTATGGTATTTGGAATAATATGAACGGTGGAAAATTTGATTTTTTACGAACTAAAAATATAGTGTTTTCTTGGTTGTCTCCTGGATCGTGTTTGAATATTGAAATTGTGTGGCAGGTGAATAAATTTATATGGTTTATCATGTAATCGAATTTGGGAATGATTGTGAAATATATTGGAACTGTTGGTAAAACATACTAGAATTGTTTGTGAATAATACAAATATTTGATATGACGGCTGTGAGCCAGGTTTTATATGATGGCCAAGGGTTAGGTTTTATTTGACGACTGTGAGTCAAGTTTACTTGACGATCGGGGTTGGTTTTTTATTTAATGGCAGTTTGAAACGAAATAATTTAAACTACAATTTTTAATTACTTAAATTACATGATATGCTTTAGGAACCGTGGGGACCAATTATTTTGTGAGCATGGTGCTGTTGCTAGTGATTGGTTATTAGACTATCTGCGCCCACACTGTTCTAGATAGAAGTGTAGGGTGGTCTCAGTTGATAGACTGCGTGAGGATGAAGTAAGGGCATCGGGCTTGCAGCTTGGCTGTGGATGTCTGCATACGTACTTGAAGAGGGATATTTTGACTTTGTTTTAGGCTAATCACCCAGGCTTAATCCAGCATTCGGGCCACACAACCCGTACCATGGGGAAAGTAAATGGTGTTAGTCACAGGGAGTGTCTTTTATGCATATCTGTTGATTTATGTAAATGTTGTTAAATATTTACTGAACTTGTTTATACTGTGAGAGGAAAAAAGGGCACTTTTTTTTTTTTAAACGGTGTGTAATAAATATATATTTACATACTATTTTCAGTTAAATGGAAAACTGATTATTTTCTGTATACACTAAAATTCATGATGGCCACACCCTAATTTTAACTTAGTCTTCCTTACTGAGAAGTGTTTCACCCCAATATACAAATTATCTTTTCAGGACACTAGGAATCGTGTTTAGCAGGGCTAGAGGGGTCGAGCAAGTCGTAAAGTCTATGTATGTAGTGTGTATGGACTAAGTTTTCTTTTTTGTACAGTATTATGGGTTATAATAAGGATATTTGGTGACATTTATGTATACTAGTAATTAGAACTCTGGTAATGTGTTTGGAGAATGTATCACTTATTTCCGTTGCATTCATATTGAATATGTTATCAGGAACATAGGCGTCACTTAAGTAACACCCGGGCCCCATGTGGTGGATCAAGGCATTACACTTAGTTTTTTCTCTCATCGCCCTAAATGCTCACAACTGAGTGTACACCGCCTTTTTTATATGGTTGGTGGTGAAAATGTCCATATCAAACTTTACTTGCATATGAAATACATATAGCATGTTAGAAAGTTAATTGTGTAGTATACTAAAAGTAAAAGAAATGGTTTAGAGTTACTAACCAAGATGCACTTGTAAAGAACCAAGCGCTGAGCCTCTATCACATTTGTCCATCTGAAGCAGGTGACTGGAGCATATTTTTAGCATATAATGCCAAGATCTCGTGTCCATGCCATGCAACAATCATTTAGGGGGGGGGGGGGGGGGTCGTGAAGCCTGGAGGAATATCGATCTGGATCCGCAGCCCCCATTCCCTCTCCATGTGTTTTTTGAGGACCATGTTCTTTGCTGCACCACAGCCTATCCTCATCGCCTATGTCCCCGACGAGGTTGATGTTGCAAGAAGATTTAATTAAGAACAATCATGCATGTGTACGATCATCAATATATTATTCTAAATTAAATACTCGTAACCTTACCAATGCTCCTCATTATGGTCGGCAACTCACCTTCGTTTTGATGCCTAGTTGATGGATCAACATCCTCCAGCAGGGTTTGGGGGCTCAGACGGTGCTGCATGAGGTGGGTTGTCCTCTGCCAGTCTCGAGGACATCGGATCATCCTCAGGGACGATGTAGTCGAGAGCCTGGATGAACTCGACGAGGACGACCTCCTGGTGCAATTTCTGCAAAATAATACACAAGTAAATATAAGAAGATTGGATATTAGATGGATGCATAGTAAATATATTCTCAGTTATTACACATGTGACATACATGGTGACAACGTAACATGGTTACCCGCTGTACGTCCTCATATCGGTATCATCCTCACTTTCTAATATGCCTTCCTCTTCACTACAGCACTCGACCATAGTTTCATCTTCCCTATCAGTTTCATTATTGTCGATGAAGTCAATGTCTTCATAAGGTTCAATTCCAATGTCAGCAGTCCTTACGAGTTCTGCAGTGACACCAACCCTATTCAATGTTATAGGATCGATTTCTTCCTTAGCAAAATTGACAATAGATTGCGTTGCTGACTGACAGATGGCTCATCGTCCTAGAAAGCATCCTCGCTGACACTCTTCTCCAAATCTACAACTCCTATAATATCATACAAACCTCGGGGATGATTGTTTTTGGGTCACATGTCATTCACCCTTCAATTTTGTATCCTTAAGGTAGAAAACTTGTTCTACCTACATCGCTAGCACAAAAGGGTCATTTTGGTACCATGTCTTGCTAAAATTAACACTAGTAAAGTAGGTATCCGTGTTTATCCCAGTCTTTTTATTGCTAATGTCCTACCAGGTACACTTGAACATGTGGACTCGTCTGTTGGCTCCATAGTGAAGCTCTATAATGTCATCCAAGACACCAAAGTAGTAAATTTCCTCATCTCCTTCTGCGCCTAGCACCGCAACCCCAAAATTATGGGTTCTTCTATGCAGTTCGAGGAACTTCATATGAAATCGTAAGTCGTTGACAATGCAATCGCTATAGCGGTTAATTAGGACCATATGCCAACGTATACAAATCTTTACTTGTCGTTGGTTCTTTATTGTAATACATGACTTTGATTTATTAATTAAAAGGAGTTTAGATGAGTAAACCATTAATATTGAAAATGTACATTGCTTCGAACTCACATGAAAATTTGTTAATTACACAGCTCCAAAACCAATTTACAATTTCCTTCTTATGTCTTTCGTCAACATTCCTTTCATTTTGGTCAAAAGTTCAGCTTTATGTTCACTATATGCAAACAATAGTACATGTTAATGTCAACTAAGAATATATACATATATACATACATATATATATATATACATATATATATATATATTTATATATATATATATATGTAAATACAATGCAAAGTAAGTAGTTTGGAATCATGTACTCGATATATAGAATAGTTTCATCACAATTATTGAGGACGTAAAAAAATACCTTTTGTAGGTCATCCATATCAATGAAATCATAAACCCGTGCACCGAATGGACGAATGTTTTCTCGAAATATAGAGCACCTCGGTTCTTCATTTTAACATTAATAGCATGAATGTCTGCATTTCGCTCCTTATGAGTGAACCTTGTATCAATATCATGTAGATACATTGAGCAAAATGCAAGACATTCACTGTCAATGTATGCCTCAATGATTGAAAATCCCGGGCATGCCTTATTGCACACATATCCTTCAAAGTGGACAAGACCTGTGCATTTGTCATAGCATTAGAGACTTGTACGCACACAAAAAAAGCGAGGAAATCACGTGAACATTGTAGAAGGACTTTATATTTACCCTCTTAATAGGATACATCCAACGATATTGCACCGGTCCTCCAATTATGGCCTCCCTTGGTAAATGGATGGCTAGTTGGACCATCACATCAAAGAATGCTTGGCAAAAATATTCTCTCCAGCTTGCAGAGTATGATCATGATGTCCTCCTCTAACCATGCAAGTACATTTACACTCAATTTTTGGAGCACAATTGTCCGAAAGAAGATCCCCAGCTCAATTAGCACTGAACAAACATCTCTAGTCAAGTGTCCAAAAGGAAAACAGGAGAACTCGTTGTAGAGGATGTGACAAGTCATGACTTTTCATTCTTAAAACATTTTCCCTTCATTCGTGCTTATGCATTGAGTTTATGTTCGATGCATATTCATCAGGAAACTTCATTGATTTCAACCATTTGAAAAAATTATTCTTCTATCATTAGAAAATGTGTAATACGGTCGACTGGCATGAGAAGTTTATCCCCATCACGATCAGATGCAATCAGGTGTATTCCCATCATCCTCCATATCCGACGGAAGTATTTTGCGGTTGCCGTGTTTCCCATGAAACCAGCATGTACTGGATGACATCTACACAATATATCTCTCGATGTGAGAACCATCACGTTGTTGATAGTTGATAGATTGTTCTAGTATGACTGACCATGTGAACATGGAGTTTGAAGGGAAGAATGGTGCAACAACGTAGGAATCAAAATCCCATTGGTATTGAGGGAATGTTTATCCACTAATGGCTTAAGCTAATAACATTATAAATTTTTGAATGACAACCACCACACATTTAGAGTTTGTTAGTATTTTTTTTTTCTCATTTATAATGATTTTAGTTTGACACGGTTTTTTTATTATATTACAAATAAGAAAATGGAAAAGAATAAACAAAATTCAATGAGTCAATCCTCCTTAGAATTATGACCTAAATTGAGGTAGGAAAATTCTCCCCCCCCCCCCCCCCAGAAGTAAGGCCTAGAATTTAAGAGTCCAATTATATCCATCCAGGGGAAGGCCTTTTGATTGAGGTGAAGTATTCCTCAACCAATTGTGGGTGCAGGTTACTGATATGTGTGTTAATTGTGGTGATTTACGTGGAATTTTGAGTTATGGTGGAATTTGAATTGTTAGATTTGAAGATGTGTGGAAAAAATGTATATGGAAATCATGGTGTGCAAATTATGTTGTGGACATATTGTAACACATATCCAATTGAGCTTAAGTTAGTTTAAAACCGAGTCTCACTTTTCAATAACCCAATTTAAGCCTTAATTTTAAAATTAAGTTCAATCCAAACTTCCATTTTGGAAAATATTTTGAGGTTCAATTATTTTATGTTTTTTGAAAGTTTGAAATTTAAATTTTGGTGTGAAAGTTACTTATTTTTTTCTTTTTTTCCTCGCTTTTTCTTTTTTTTGGGTGATTTTGTTGGGAATTTGATAGGTTTTTGTGCTTGCTTTGGTGTTTTGTAGGCGATGGAGGTTTTGTGGAGATGAAAATTCTAAGATAAATTCAGAGTTTTAATGGTATTGTCCGGTTAATTGTTGTTCGTTTTTTTGTTTTTGTTTTTTTGATCATGTTTTGGTGATGCAACTGGACTTGGTGTATATTTTTGTGATTTTGTATTTTGAAGGTTGAAAGGTATAACACAAATGCACAATAGTAAAAGCACAACCTATTTTATTTTTTATGTTGGCAAGCCAGAGGATAGAATATGTCGCGAGTGAAATTTTCAACCATTAGAAGATGATTAAGAAATCACCCAAGATGCCAAGAATAGTTTAAAAATGAGTGAAGGAAGAACCTAGATGGCAACAGGAAGCTTTATGTATGCCCCCTAAAAAGGAGGGGGGGGGGGGGCACCTCGGGTGCACAAAAGCTCCCACGTATGCGGTTCCCTGGAAGCTTTATGTTGCCCCTAAAAAAAAGAAAAATTGAGCACGCTCCTTAGAAAATTGAATTTTGTAAATTTAAACTTTTTTTTTTTTTTTTTTTAAATTTTGGACTCAAAAAAACCCCTTTTTAGACCCAATTTGTGTTTTTTGAAGCTAAACAAGATAATGGTAAATTCAAATACTAATTTTTATTATGCTATCCCTGGACAAAATGGGGTGGTCAACAACAGGTGTAGCAATAAAGGTGAAGCCAAGATTGCATATTAAACTTCTTTTAGAGTACCTCGGGTTCTATATGATGGGTTTTTGTTAAATTCCTAAAAATAAAATAGTTATAATCAATTCCTTGCAATCCACGTTGATGTGACAAATGATTACTCATTCTCATCTAGAATTAATCGACTCATTTTGCAAAGCAGTATGTCCAATCATATAGAGTAACAAGAAATTAAATAAACTTTCCTCTCACCTTTTTAGGTATACAAAAGGATTGATAGGATTTTTTGTTTTATATATAAAGTAAAGTGATATCTTTAATCGAATTTTTCGAAATATTAATTGTCTTAACACTACAAGAAAAACTGGTTATTAGTACGGTTTAAAAAAACCATCACTAATAATAAAAAAATTGTCACCAATATTATTACTCCCAATCTTACTCCAGGTTTTCTATCCAGTTATTATTGAACGGTTTACAACTTGTTAGCATAATCTATGGAATACTAATATTATTAGTTGACACACAATTTCACCACCGTCACTAAATAGTAATAGTATTAGTGATGGAGTGTCTTCCAATCACTTAATATCGTAAAACCTCCACTATAAATCATACTATTTCTCTGCTCCAAATTTGTCAAACTCCCGAAAGGTTTATGACGTCAGTAACTTTTCACTTAATAATTACGCTTTTTAGTGATGGTATTAAACTGTCCTATAATTATATTCTTAGTCACGGTTGTAAAACATTGTTTTACTAATAATTGTGCCTTTAGTGACGATTTGAAACGCATAAAATATTGATTATAGTAACGGTTTAGATTTTTTAAGTGCGACGGTTTATACACCATCACTTAAAGTTCATCTTGCATTATTATTCGTAACAGTTTTGCAAATGGCCACTAATACTGCGAAAATAATTATTTTTTTAAAAAAAATTCCTATAAAAAAACCCTGATTACAACATTGTGGCATATATAAAAATTCAAACCAATATTAATAAACAATGTCATAACATTCATTTAAAATGCAAATAACAAATTATTCAAATTTCAAATACATATATACAATTGTGGAACAAGCTCTTGAAGTTCATATGGATCTATTTGTGCGCCTCTTACAGCTAGCATTGGGTATACCCTCATGACAATATTTGTCCCCTAGCGTTTATCGTATCCTGTTTTGTTTTTTCATTTCTTTCTTCTTCTTGGAACATCGCAATCGCTCTATTTGTCGTGCACGAATTTTTTGGGTGGGAATATAGGTAGTGGTTTGATCGATTTTTTTCAAATAGATTTGTTCAGGTAAACAAATAATACATGAAAAGGCCAAAATTACAGCTGCATGCAAATCCCGACTCTGACTATTAGTGCCTTCAATCCAATCATAAGTGGTATGACCAGCCGTAACCCTACAAAATAATAATTTTATATAAGAATTTGTTATACAATTGTACTTATAAGTGTGTGTGTGTTGTGGTATTATTATATATATTATTATATTATATATATATATATAATATACTATAATAAATAGTTTTTGATAGAAAAATAATCGGACATTCGGACCGATGAGTATAAAAAAAATGATACATTTGTAAATAGTAGTTTAATTTTGAATTAGTAAAAAAACAAGTCCAACACCCCACTCAAAGTTCAGACCTCGTTGACCGAATTGGTACGCTCAAGTTTTTACGTACTAATTAGTTTTTTTTATATTTCTCACTTTGCTTCTAAGTGAGGAAAAGCTCCTAAAGGAGAAGTTTTTGGGTACCGTCAGATTCCGGCATGTCCAGTTCGATGGACGGATGCGTCGGGAACTAACCGAACTCGGTTTTTGGCCTCAATATGCCCCAAATTGGGCCCTTGGGTGCTGTAAATGAACTATTTTACTAAGGTTTTTTTTCTCTATTTATAAACTTCACCTTTCTAAATTGGTGAAAAAGCTCCTCGGGGGAGGAAGTTTCTTATTTAAAGAGACTGTCAGATCGACAGTCCCCTATTTCCGATGTGACAGACGTGTCAGGATGATCGAGCCTTGGTTTTGGACCCCTCTGTATAACATGATTTTGGACACTTCGGTGTTTTTAATTCAATCTAAGTGTACTAACTGAGTTTTTTGCGTCTAAGCAAATGTAATTTTTTCAATTGACAGAAGTTTTTTGTTGTATCGTTTAGAAAAATGCGACAAATGCTTGTTTCGATGTGGATGAACGTGTCGGGATTGACACCAAGTTGGGTTTGGACCTCATAATGCATGATTTGGGAAACTTGGGGGTTGTTAAATGAATCTAAGTTTTACCTAGTTTTTTTTTTTTGTTTTCTATATAACTTCCACTTTTTCTAAGTGGGGAAAAAGCTCCTTTAGGAGAAGTTTTTTCGGAGACCGTCATATCCACCGCACGTCCAATTTCGATTTGAACAAGAACGTGTTTGGGAACTAACCGAGCTCGGGGGTTTGGACCTCGTAATGCCCGAAATTGGACACTAAGGTTTCCTTTTAAGATGTATATTTTCAATTGGCATGGAGTTTTTTGGGGAACTGTCAGAATCCCCGACACATCTAGTTCATATGTAATGGGATAGCCTCGGACACTAACTTGAGTTCGGTTTTGGGGCCTCATAGGCCCATTTTTGAAACTTGGTGTTTTTAAATGAACCTAAGTTTAACTAAGTTTCTTTTTTTTTTTTGTTATCTATTATAACTTTCGATTTTAAGTGGGGAGAAAAGCCTCTCGGGAGGAATTTTTTGGGTGACCATCAGATCTGGTTATACTTCCCTTTCCGATGTGATGGAACATGGTCGGGAACTAATGAACTCGTTCGGACCTCCCCCCCCCCCCCCCCCCCACCCACCTCCGTGTTCCTGAATTAGACCACTTTGGGTAGTTTTAATTCAACTAAGTGTACTAAGTTTTGTATTCTAAGCTTATAATTTTTCCAATTTGCATAGATTTTTTTTTTAGGGAT
Source organism: Malania oleifera (assembly GCF_029873635.1). NCBI lineage: Eukaryota > Viridiplantae > Streptophyta > Magnoliopsida > Santalales > Ximeniaceae > Malania > Malania oleifera. Next base: position 102,302,366 of record NC_080418.1, on the reverse strand, counting down.
CCTCAGAAATCCGCACATCATCTGGTTTCGATGTGACGGACGTTGTCGAGACTGACGAACTGTGGTTTGGACTTCCGTATGCCCCATTTGGACACTTGGTGGTTAAAATGAAATTTAAGTTTTCATTAAGTTTTTAGTTTTTCAAAAAGAATATGATACTTCCTTCTAAAGTGTGGAAAAGCTCTCAGAGAGGATTTTTTTAGGACCATCAGATTCAGCATGTCCAGTTCGATGTGATGGACGAGTCGGGACAGACCAAGTTTGGTTTGGAACTTATATGCCCAAATTGGACACTTGGGTAGTTAAATTCAACTAAGTGTACTAAGTTTTTTTTTTTTTTTCTATTCTAACAATAAAAATATTGATATGTGAATTCCTATAGAAATTGAATCTATTAATTCATTGCATACACAATACATATAATAAAATATGAAAATATAATTGCATGATTACATTGTGTAATTTATACCAACTCAATTTCAAAACTCCCTACACAAATTTTCCTACCGCATATTGAGTATACCTTTTAATGAGAGGAGGAACAACCCGTATCATTTGGACGATATTGGCACAACATTTGTTCCATATATGCTTTCCAGTTCTTCATGACTTCCATCTGCGCTACAATAGTGGAGACCTTCGCTTGCCAAATGGACACCACTTCTTTAAGCTATTGGTTTCCATTTCCATCATCTACATTCAGAGAACCATATCCTCCCGTTGAGATTTGGCTTCCCTACATGCTCAATCAAGCTCAGCACGAAATGCCGCGGTCGAAGTAGATGACAATGTTGGGGTGATGTATCCACAACCAAGTCCTTTGAACCAGCACCCCCCCCCCCTCGGTGCGTTCCCCAAGCACCTTCCTGTAGATGTCGTCATTTGAAATTGGCTCACTCACCTTTGGAATCAGTGCATTCCTCAGCTCGACCATCCTTGCCTATTTTCAGTCATGAAAATGTAGAAAATGAAGAAACAAGAATACAACTTTGACGTTTTGAATAAAAAAATGAACAAAATAATATATTTGACAGACACGTTTTCTCTTCACAACCCGACCACCACTCCCCCAATGGCTTTTGATGTGTTCTCTAATATAGATCTGGCATCGGCTCTAGGTATCCAGTCTCGGGATGACACTACATTATCATGTAAAACGTAATTAATATTAATGTGGAGGTGTAAACATAAATAACACTTGTCAGGTGTAAACATAATTAAGAGGCAGGTTCAGGAGATACGTAAATATGATGATTTTCTAGGAAATTTGGTGTTTTACCAGGGATTTGTATATATGTAATTACAGGATTCTGAGGTTGATAAACCGAGGGCGTGAGGGTTGAATTGGAGGCAAACCTTCTAGTTAGATAGGTAAGGGAAATATGTTATGCTAGGAATTGAGAAATGTTAATTAGTAAATTATACGTTTTCCCAGATTATTATCTAGTATGCAAATTATTTGTATATTAGAAGATATAGTTTTTCAAAATATGGAATATTTATTAATTTAGTTGTGTGGCATGAGACATTATCAGATTATACAAAATTATGAATTATAGATAAGATACAGACAGATATTATACCGACATATATATTTTAAAGACAGATATTATACAGATAGATATATTTTACAAATAGATATTATATAGACAGATATATTTTACAGACATATATTATACAAACAAATATATTTTGCAGCAAATATTATATAGACAGATATATTTTACAAATAGATATTTTCTAGCATGCACATATTACCATGATTTTCAAAATGTTAAAGCCATAACACTATGATATTACAGTTTACATAGTTTAGATATTACAGTATTTTCAGAATAGTTTTCAGTGTTATGGTTATTTTGGAATCATGATGAAACAATAAGATGTATATATAGAAATTAGTATTATACAGTATCAGATCCTGATGAATCAGTTCATATATCAGCAGAGCAAGGTATCGTTACTAGTACAGATTATAGTGCAATCACACATCTCAGATAAAGTGTGGAAGTTTTTCGTCAACCGTACTTGGAGAGATTGTAGGCTCCCCAGCAGACTGGGTTGAGGTGGCCAGTTTGATGAGGTAGATACCACTACCAGAGTTAAGTCCCGCCTACGAGCCGCACAACCCTGTCAAGAGGGGTTAAATCATGACATATAGTTTTCTAGGGCAAATATCATAGTTATGTATACGTATATAGATTTACAGATTATCAACATATATATTATGATACTAGAAGTATGAAAAGTAGAGAACTCAGATATTACAGTTGTATTTTGAAATATAATAGATACAAGTTTTACTGTATATTGTTTTACCAGCTTTTACAATTTCAGATATTTATCAATATAGTATTTATAGAATTCAGTCGCCACACACTAGTAATAGCATATTTCCTCTTACTGAGCGGTGTCTCATTCCAGTGATTTACCATTTTTTAGGTATTCTAGCTAGATGAGCAGATCAGGCTCGCCGATAGAGGGGTTGTTGCACTGCCCTGGTTGTGGGGTAAGTCTTTTCAGGTAGATGTATTTTTGGGTAGTGTTCTAGTGTCTTTGGTGGATGTTACTGAGAGGTGTTTTTTTGTATGTATGTTTTAGGGAATTATGGAATTTTAGTATTGTAAATATGGATGTATAGTGTTATGTTTTTCACTGTGTAGCTGTGCAAAATGAATAGGGTTTCCTCAGTGCTCATTTGGAGTCTGAGATGTTATAGTAGATAATCCAAGGGTAATAGAGTAAATCATGCTTCAGCATATAGTAAAGTTTAAATAAATAAAAAATTTGGTATCGATTTTCGGGTCGTTACATTAGTGACATCAATACGACAAAGCAACTATAACAATACAAACACATCACCTGATAGGTCGAGTTGCAGAAATGGCGACACACCACCTCCCAATCCTCTAAGGAGATCGTATCGAATGGGCGAGCCTTAGGGTAATGCCCCAAAAATAATTATTATAAGAGGATGTAGTGATTTAAAATAATAATAAATAAATAAATAAATAATAATATTATTAATTTAATAATATAATATAATATAATATTATAATATTATATATATATATATATATATTACTTACTCCTGAAGCATGAAGCTTCAAGAGATTTCAGATTTCAATTGAAACTTTTCAACCTCTCTCTCTCTCTCTCTCTCTCTCTCTCTCTCTCTCTCTCTCTCTCTCCACTCTCTCCTCCTCCTTCTTTCTCTCTCTCCTTGATTTCATCGGCCAAACGAGCGCCGATCGAAAAATAGAAGATACCACTAGATTCCATTTGCCGCCACTGACATTCTTACCGGAGTGGATTTGTCAAATGAGCGATGTAGGCACCACTCCTAGGGTAAGGTAAACCCTTTTCCTTTCCTCAGTTTTCCTTAAATCTTTAGTCAAATCAACAATCAGACACCACCACGGGGTCCTAGCCTCGATTGTCGTCATTTTAATCGGAGTGGATTTTAAATTTGGGTTTCCTAAGCATCACCCCAAAGCTAGAGTAAGGTTTAGGGAATTAAGCAAATTTACTATTTTTGGGAATTTAATTATTTATTTGGAGTTTATCGGCTTAGGAAATGTTAAAATATTTATTGAGAATTTTGTGAGCTTAGGAATATTAAGGAAATTATAATTTTGGGGTTGAGCTGAAGGAACTAGGAAAATGTGGTTTCAGGGTTTTTGAGCTCCATGGCGTCGTGGGTTTGGTTTAGGGTCTTCGCAGGAAATATTTCAGTAAATAGGTAAGGAGATTAAGTTAAGTTAGGATTTTTATTAAATATGAACTGATTAAACTGTTATATATTTATTTATATATGAGTTCAAAGATTATTTTGAAAACCAACCGTTCAACAAGGATTTTACAAATCTAGGATATATGGTATGGTATTTGGAATAATATGAACGGTGGAAAATTTGATTTTTTTACGAACTAAAAATATAGTGTTTTCTTGGTTGTCTCCTGGATCGTGTTTGAATATTGAAATTGTGTGGCAGGTGAATAAATTTATATGGTTTATCATGTAATCGAATTTGGGAATGATTGTGAAATATATTGGAACTGTTGGTAAAACATACTAGAATTGTTTGTGAATAATACAAATATTTGATATGACGGCTGTGAGCCAGGTTTTATATGATGGCCAAGGGTTAGGTTTTATTTGACGACTGTGAGTCAAGTTTACTTGACGATCGGGGTTGGTTTTTTATTTAATGGCAGTTTGAAACGAAATAATTTAAACTACAATTTTTAATTACTTAAATTACATGATATGCTTTAGGAACCGTGGGGACCAATTATTTTGTGAGCATGGTGCTGTTGCTAGTGATTGGTTATTAGACTATCTGCGCCCACACTGTTCTAGATAGAAGTGTAGGGTGGTCTCAGTTGATAGACTGCGTGAGGATGAAGTAAGGGCATCGGGCTTGCAGCTTGGCTGTGGATGTCTGCATACGTACTTGAAGAGGGATATTTTGACTTTGTTTTAGGCTAATCACCCAGGCTTAATCCAGCATTCGGGCCACACAACCCGTACCATGGGGAAAGTAAATGGTGTTAGTCACAGGGAGTGTCTTTTATGCATATCTGTTGATTTATGTAAATGTTGTTAAATATTTACTGAACTTGTTTATACTGTGAGAGGAAAAAAGGGCACTTTTTTTTTTTTAAACGGTGTGTAATAAATATATATTTACATACTATTTTCAGTTAAATGGAAAACTGATTATTTTCTGTATACACTAAAATTCATGATGGCCACACCCTAATTTTAACTTAGTCTTCCTTACTGAGAAGTGTTTCACCCCAATATACAAATTATCTTTTCAGGACACTAGGAATCGTGTTTAGCAGGGCTAGAGGGGTCGAGCAAGTCGTAAAGTCTATGTATGTAGTGTGTATGGACTAAGTTTTCTTTTTTGTACAGTATTATGGGTTGTAATATGGATATTTGGAGACATTTATGTATAATAGTAATTAGAACTCTGGTAATGTGTTTGGAGAATGTATCACTTATTTCCGCTGCATTTATATTGAATATGTATCAGGAACATAGACATCACTTAAGTAGCACCCCGGGCCCCATGTGGTGGATCAAGGCATTACACTTAGTTTTTTCTCTCATCGCCCTAAAATGCTCACAACTGAGTGTTCACCGCCTTTTTTATATGGTTGGTGGTGAAAATGTCCATATCAAACTTTACTTGCATATGAAATACATATAGCATGTTAGAAAGTTAATTGTGTAGTATACTAAAAGTAAAAGAAATGGTTTAGAGTTACTAACCAAGATGCACTTGTAAAGAACCAAGCGCTGAGCCTCTATCACATTTGTCCATCTGAAGCAGGTGACTGGAGCATATTTTTAGCATATAATGCCAAGATCTCGTGTCCATGCCATGCAACAATCATTTAGGGGGGGGGGGGGTCGTGAAGCCTGGAGGAATATCGATCTGGATCCGCAGCCCCCATTCCTCTCCATGTGTTTTTTGAGGACCATGTTCTTTGCTGCACCACAGCCTATCCTCATCGCCTATGTCCCCGACGAGGTTGATGTTGCAAGAAGATTTAATTAAGAACAATCATGCATGTGTACGATCATCAATATATTATTCTAAATTAAATACTCGTAACCTTACCAATGCTACTCATTATGGTCGGCAACTCACCTTCGTTTTGATGCCTAGTTGATGGATCAACATCCTCCAGCAGGGTTTGGGGGCTCAGACGGTGCTGCATGAGGTGGGTTGTCCTCTGCCAGTCTCGAGGACATCGGATCATCCTCAGGGGACGATGTAGTCGAGAGCCTGGATTGAACTCGACGAGGACGACCTCCTGGTGCAATTTCTGCAAAATAATACACAAGTAAATATAAGAAGATTGGATATTAGATGGATGCATAGTAAATATATTCTCAGTTATTTACACATGTGACATACATGGTGACAACATAACATGGTTACCCGCTGTACGTCCTCAATATCGGTATCATCCTCACTTTCTAATATGCCTTCCTCTTCACTACAGCACTCGACCATAGTTTCATCTTCCCTATCAGTTTCATTATTGTCGATGAAGTCAATGTCTTCATAAGGTTCAATTCCAATGTCAGCAGTCCTTACGAGTTCTGCAGTGACACCAACCCTATTCAATGTTATAGGATCGATTTCTTCCTTAGCAAAATTGACAATAGATTGCGTTGCTGACTGACAGATGGCTCATCGTCCTAGAAAGCATCCTCGCTGACACTCTTCTCCAAATCTACAACTCCTATAATATCATACAAACCTCGGGGATGATTGTTTTTGGGTCACATGTCATTCACCCTTCAATTTTGTATCCTTAAGGTAGAAAACTTGTTCTACCTACATCGCTAGCACAAAAGGGTCATTTTGGTACCATGTCTTGCTAAAATTAACACTAGTAAAGTAGGTATCCGTGTTTATCCCAGTCTTTTTATTGCTAATGTCCTACCAGGTACACTTGAACATGTGGACTCGTCTGTTGGCTCCATAGTGAAGCTCTATAATGTCATCCAAGACACCAAAGTAGTAAATTTCCTTATCTCCTTCTGCGCCTAGCACCGCAACCCCAAAATTATGGGTTCTTCTATGCAGTTCGAGGAACTTCATATGAAATCGTAAGTCGTTGACAATGCAATCGCTATAGCGGTTAATTAGGACCATATGCCAACGTATACAAATCTTTACTTGTCGTTGGTTCTTTATTGTAATACATGACTTTGATTTATTAATTAAAAGGAGTTTAGATGAGTAAACCATTAATATTGAAAATGTACATTGCTTCGAACTCACATGAAATTTGTTACTTACACAGCTCCAAAACCAATTGACAAATTCCTTCTTATGTCTTTCGTCAACATTCCTTTCATTTTTGGTCAAAAGTTCAGCTTTATGTTCACTATATGCAACAATAGTACATGTTAATGTCAACTAAGAATATATACATATATACATACATATATATATATATACATATATATATATATATTTATATATATATATATATATGTAAATACAATGCAAAGTAAGTAGTTTGGAATCATGTACTCGATATATAGAATAGTTTCATCACAATTATTGAGGACGTAAAAAAATACCTTTTGTAGGTCATCCATATCAATGAAATCATAAACCCGTGCACCGAATGGACGAATGTTTTCTCGAAATATAGAGCACCTCGGTTCTTCATTTTTAACATTAATAGCATGAATGTCTGCATTTCGCTCCTTATGAGTGAACCTTGTATCAATATCATGTAGATACATTGAGCAAAATGCAAGACATTCACTGTCAATGTATGCCTCAATGATTGAAAATCCCGGGCATGCCTTATTGCACACATATCCCTTCAAAGTGGACAAGAACCTGTGCATTTGTCATAGCATTAGAGACTTGTACGCACACAAAAAAAAGCGAGGAAATCACGTGAACATTGTAGAAGGACTTTATAATTTACCTCTTAATAGGATACATCCAACGATATTGCACCGGTCCTCCAATTATGGCCTCCCTTGGTAAATGGATGGCTAGTTGGACCATCACATCAAAGAATGCTGGCAAAAATATTCTCTCCAGCTTGCAGAGTATGATCATGATGTCCTCCTCTAACCATGCAAGTACATTTACACTCAATTTTTTGGAGCACAATTGTCCAAAGAAGATCCCCAGCTCAATTAGCACTGAACAAACATCTCTAGTCAAGTGTCCAAAAAGGAAAACAGGAGAACTCGTTGTAGAAGGATGTGACAGTCATGACTTTTCATTCTTAACATTTTCCCTTCATTCGTGCTTATGCATTGAGTTATGTTCGATGCATATTCATCAGGAAACTTCATTGATTTCAACCATTTGAAAAAATTATTCTTCTTATCATTAGAAAATGTGTAATAGGTCGATGGCATGAGAAGTTTATCCCCATCACGAATCAGATGCAACTCAGGTCGTATTCCCATATCTTCCATATCCTGACGAGTATTTTGCGGTGTCCTTTGTCTTCCCATTTATATCCAGCAATGTATAAATGACATTCTCACAAATATTTTTCTCGATTTGCATGACATCCAAGTTGTGGCATAGTTGAAGATTTTTCTAGTATGACAACTCGAAGAAGATGCTTTTCTTTGTCCAATTCAACTCCCACTCAGCACGTTTCCTTTTTCTACCGCTTGGTGGTTTCCCAAATTTCACATTTCCAATCAACCTGAACTGGTTCAATATCTCATCCCCACTTAGTCGGTTTGGCTACAACCTTCGTTCAGGTTTTCCATTAAAGCTTCTAACACCACGAGTCCTCCAAGGATGTCCAGGTCGTAGAAAATGACGATGACACATGAAGCATAACTTGCATCCATGCTTCAAGGGTAAGGATTCAACATCCTTATTACACAGTGGGCATGGTAAGCAACCTTTTGTGCTCCAGTCTTATAGGTTGCCATAAGCGGAGAAATTATTAATTGTCCACAACAATACAACATGCATATGAAATGTTGTCTCGATTTCCACATCGAATGTCTCCACTCCTTTTTCCCATAATTCTTTCAACTCGTCAATTAACAGACACAAGTAAACATCAATATCATTACTAGGTGCCCTTAGTTCGAGAATAAGCAGATACATATAAATGAAGGGTTCTTTCATACATCGCCATGACGGCATATTGTATGATATCATCATGACTAGCCACATGCTATACGGGTCACTACAAAAATAAAGATTATTAGTGACGGATTTAAACCATCACTAATACTCAGAAAATTGTCACTAATAGTATTAGTGACGGTTTTACGATTATTAGTGACAAATTTATATTAGTCGCTATACCAGCCGTTACTAATACTTATAAGTGATGAAGATTTCAAACCGTCACTAAAAGCCTAAGCCCGTCATTATAATTTTTACACTAGATCGACCAAGAATCGTCACTAAAGCCATATTATTAGTGATGGTTTTAAAATTGTCACTATTACTTCATTATTAGTGACGGTCATGAAACCGTCACTAATGCTCTATTATTAGTGACGAGCTTAAAACCGTCACTATTGCTCTATTATTAGTGATGATTTTAAAACCGTCACTATTACTCTATTATCAGTGACGATTGTTAAGCCGTCAGTAATGCTCTTGTATTAGTGACGGTTTTAGAATCGTCACTATTGTTCTGCAGAGCTATTATTAGTGACGGTTTTAATTCCTTCACTAAAAATTTTTTAAACGGGTATTAGTAATGATTTTGAAACCGTTACTAATACTTAAATTGGATAATTATTAGTGAAATTAATTTTGTTTCCAATTATTAATTTTTGTAAAAACCTGTAATTAAATTACATTTTCTTATACATTCATAATTGCAATAAAATTCATAAATTATTAAAAATTTGAATTCAAATTAAATTATAAATATGTTATACAAATTCAAATTCAAATTCAAATACAAATATATTATACAAATTCAAATTTAAATAAAAATACATTATATAAATTCAAATTCAAATACATTTCATCTATTTAGATAACAAAGAAAGTGAAAAGCTGCATCCGTAGTGCATGACATCGTCCTAACGTTGTCACAATTGCAAACCCTACAAATTAATTAAGAAAGTTAAAAAAATTAGTATACGCTTTTTGAAAAATTTTGGCTGCATTTCTATTGGTCTTACAAGGCTTAAAATCTTGTATCTTGTTTTGATGCTAACAAACAAGTGAAATTTAACATATTTGTGTGAGTAATGTTATTTCAGGGCTCACATATGAGAAAGTAAGGTGAAGGTGCTCACAAGGATCAAATGAAGCTTAAATGAGTCAAAGCATGGATTTAAAGATGATATATGAAACCTTGATGAATATGAGGGCATGAATGAGTTGTTGAAAGTCAAGGCATATTAAAGTCAAAAGAGCCAAAGAAAAGAAAAGTGAGAAAGCTCAAAGAATTTAGAGGCTTAAGGAAAAGATGGACTCAATCCAAGGACAAAGCATGAAGACTCAAGAACTTAGAATGTTAATATCTTAAGAAGTCTCATGTAAGAGTTTTAATGTTTAAAGTATCGTTTGAAATATTTTGAAGCTCTTAGGTTAACTTCTTAAACCTAGATACCTTTTAAAATATCTGAAAAATATTTTTATAAGGTCAAAAAATTATTTTAAAAAGGTTAGAATCATTTTTGGGAATGAAAAGCACCAAAAAGAGTTTTCCTAAATGCTGTCAGTTTTTATACAGCCACATTGAGGTGAATTTTTCTCAATCAAAAGCTCATTATTTTAAAAAGTGGTCAACATGAAAGTTGTATTATTTTCTCTTATATTTCTTTTGACACCAAGAACACCTAATTTGGAGTTATAAAGAAAATGTTGTGGCCAAAACATTGAAGCGGTATCACTATTGTCAGACATCTGAACACTGTTCACACGAGGGACTTCAACTATCTGAACAGCACATAAACCACTTCAGACATCTGAATTCAAAACCTCAGACGTCTGAAGATTTTCTAGAACAGATTTAAAGAGGCAGTAGCTGTTCAAAAGTTTGAACTCGCGACTTCATACATCTGAACCCTGACTTTAGACATCTGAACCTTGACTTCAGACGTCTGAACCTTGACTTCAGACATTAGACCCTGTATCTAGTTCTATTTTTAAAGGGTTTCAGGAACTTTAGACGTCTGACCTCGAATCCTCATACGTTTGAACACTGTTCAACAGGCAAATTTTTTAAATTCTAATATTTTAAAATATAGTCATTTGAGCTCCAAATTTTCTAAAAACTTGGGAAACTCTTCAAGGAAACTTTTGTAACATGGAAACAAGTTTGAAAGCCTATAAATACATGGTTTTTAAAATCAAAACTCATCCAAGAATTGAAAAATCTACTTCTAAAGATGAAAGTACTCTTGTTTTTCCAAAGCTCTCTTGTTCACTCATTGCAAAACTCTTTTGCTGAGATATTCTGAAGTGCTAATCCTTCCTCCTCTGAATTTCTACTACTGATCCTCATCTAAGAAGGATATTGGTGAATTCTACACTAGAGCTTCATTGTAATTCATATTGATATTTTACATTCAAGTATATAGTACTGAAATTGTACTAACTTGCTCTTTGAGAGAGTATACTTGTATGCAGATCTTATCTTGTATTTCTTGTAGTTCTTTGACGTTCTAAGGATTGTTTGGATCGTTGGCTAAGTAAGGGAATATTGCTTAGAGAGGCGGGCTCTAGCCTAAAGGAGTGACCGAACAAGAGGACATCGTTTGGAGAGGCGGGCTCTAGCCTAGTGAAGGAGTGTTTGAGCGTGAGGTATCACTTGTAAAGGTTTTGTTCCACCCATCAACGGAACAGGTTTAGTGAATCCTTTGGTGGTTTGCCAAGGGTGAGGACGTAGGCTGGGTATAAGCCGAACCTCGTAAAAATCTTCGTCTCATTCTCTTTTTCCCTTACTCTTTATTTTCAGCATATTTAAATTGCGTGGATGGTTTATTTGATAATCATATATACTATGTAATATTTGGAAATCAAATAAACTTAAGGTTTAATTTTGATTTGGGTTGCGGAAACCGAAAGGGAGTACGTTGGTTACACCATGTCTTGCGGAAACCTTATGGGAGTACGTTACTTGGTTAACATCCTAAAGATAAATTTACCAAGAGTTTATTTGAGTTCTAAATATTTGGAAAGAGTTATTTGATTTATCTATACAGGGTTTTACATCAGCAAGCATAAATTCTCATTCACTACTATGTTTGGTTCAAATTTGGAAAATATAAACAAACAACCATCTTGAGTTGTTATATTACATAAGTGCTGTGTATTGACTTGTTTGTTTACTTTCTAATTTTAGTTGATTGGTTTGGTTGAATGATTGGATGTTTGTAGGGTTAAAAATTAAGTAAAGAAACTAAGTTCTTAAGTGCTTAACAAATTAAACAAATCAGTCATGAATTGGTTAAAAGAAATAAAATAAGTTTAAGAATTCTTAAAAGGAATTAAAAGAAATTTTAAAAGCCAATTCACCCCCCCCCTCTTGGGAAGCTATTTCTAATTTCAATTTCTCCTGTAAATATGACATTTTTCCATAGAGATAATCCAAACCTAGGTGTTTACGATAAACAGTTCACAATAATCAAACTAGTAATTAATTTTGCGAGTGCATAGGAGCTTCATATAATAAGCATTGAATAATGTAACGTGTTCATGCATCCCATAAAACACATATATCAGAATATAGTGGATTATCCCCATAAACAATATTTCATAGAGTAGACATAGTTGGTATGAGATTCACTATAAAATGAAAATCTCAAGAAAGAGAGCTCCTCTCCAAAGAAAAGAAAGAGATGATACGTGCATTGTGAATATTGGAAATCTTAAGAAGATGAAGCATCATCTACTCCAACGACTGTAACAAGGCCAAGCATCCTCCCAAAATCAAACCTTATTGCCATTAGCTACTCTAAAATGAGTGGGAGGAAGGAATCAACAAGAAAAATGGGGAACAAATTTCTACAGACTTGCATGGGAAACAATGCCTCTTCCTCTAGTGTTCCATCCATTATGATGGACCCTATATTACTTTTAATCTCCTTTTTTGGCAATTAACAATTAATTTTTGGTTGTACATAAATTAAACTTAAACCTTGAAACATAAATAACAGAATCCAACCAAAATTGGCATAACCACCAAGCAAGCAAGAAATCAATGAAAAATTATATCACATAGTCCAAAATTGGTCTCATGAATTTTTCTTTCCTTTCCCTAAAATTTTCAAAAAATTTTCGGCAGCATGCCGTCTATAAATAGAACATTTCCCAAACCTGCAAGTCACAAAAGCATGCAATTCACAATATTTTTGCATCATACAGATGTCATTTAGATTAAGACATGCAACAACCTAAAAGTATCTACCAGCAGGCAATACACATCATTGCATCAGCTAGGGTATGTGTGGTGTTCCAATGAAGCATGCAGTCCTGGTGTCCACTACTAGCATGTAGTTCACAAGATATGCCAATCCAAGCATGCAGTCCAGAAGTTAAATCATGTATTAAACTAAAGTTAGATATATACCCATCTCTAGCAGCAATGAGGTTATGGATGACAGAGAAGGACGACGAGGCCGTGGATGGTGGTGGTTGCATCAACGATTCTTTATCTAGTTTACCTGGAGTTTCTTTTCACAATTGATTTGAAATGCGATAAGCCTGCCTATGTAGAAAAAATGAATTTTAGTCTTTCATCTGATAGGTTGTTGCTTATAGTTAAGGTATGATTTAAATATTAATTTTATTTCTTTTGAATCTTGCCTTGTGGGTGCAATGACCGCAAGAAGGGCATCAAGATTCAAGCAAAATAAAATTAATATTTAAATATAAGTGACAACCTATATTTTGTCTACATGGGTAGGCTTATCGCAATTCAAATCAATTTTGAAAAGAAACTCCGGGTAAACTAGATAAAGCCCCTCCATTCATTGTATACACACTGCAAATGATATGCCCACTATCAAAAATAGAAGTTATCAAAAGTAGACCTAAAAGTTAATTAACAAACCCTTCTCAATGACGGAAAAATCTAAGGAAAAACCTACATAATTATAAATCCAATGTAAAAAATAAATATACTTTTTAAACTATTTTTTAGTCATTCAAAATACTAACATAAATTCATTAAGTAAATGAAGCCAAGAGAAAGTTATAAAATTGCAAAGTTCTTATTACTTTCAAGATTTATGATACAACTCCCAATTATTCCTATATTGTTTCCAAATCTCATTCAAATCCCAATTATTCCTATATTGTTCATATTACCTTGAAGTTTGGAGTACTGGACTCTGAACATGAAGTCTAACCTCCTCCTTAGTCATACTATTTCTTTCGCACAAAGTATTTTTTATGGGAGAGAGGCAGATTGTGTATGTTATTTTTAGTAGACATTTAAGTGGTAGGATGTTCATCGTACAGAGAAAAAGGGCATTGTGTTCAAATTAGATTTTCTAATTTTGAGAAGGCGTGTGATTGAGCTAGTTGGGAGTTCTTGGACAGAGTGCCTTTGAGGAAGGGGTTAGGTGTTACGTGGAGGAATTGGATAGGGGGTAGTTTATCTAATGCCTTTGTGAACCACCAATATGGATTGGAATCTCTAAAATCAAGCAAAACTAATATAGAAAACAACCACCCCTAAACATATATGAACCACCAATATGGATAATCTTTAAAATCAAGCAAAACTAGTACAAAAAACAACTCAACTAGCCAATCCTTAAAAGAAGGTCCGCTTGTGCCCCAAATCATAATTTGACTGTTTGACGAACTCGAAAAGGGTTCCTAGATTCCCATCTGCTTCTAATAACAAACTAAATGTAATTAATAAATTTTATTTTCAAAATTATTTTCTTATTTTTTAACATTTATTTGAAAATATTGAAAATTCAACAAAAGTGGCTTTTTCAATTTTTGATCCAAGTGTTATGAGAACTAGAAAACACTACAATTTTACTTTTTCGGACATGGCAAATGTTTTTACTCATCCTTTTAAAAATAATTTTACATTAAATGACTAAGCCTATCTTTTCTTTTTGTTTGGTAAAATGTTAACGCAATTTCGGTAGCATGTCGTCTGTAAATTGGACGTTTTCCCATAAAACCTGTACTTGATAGGTTCAAATAGAGCATTTATAAGAAGTTGAAGGCACACGAGAACCTATATCCACTACCAGCATGCAATACACATCAACTGCATCCACCATACAAGAGACATTCTAGACTAGCATGCAATCATGTAGCATATTCACGACATTAATACATGTAACCAAATCTTAAATTCAGAATATAAATAGCAGAGAACAGTGGATAATATTTGGTTCATCGTAGTATTGTTATTTATCCATGCATTTGGACATGAACATTACGAGATGATGAGAGCATTTAATTTAAATAATTATGAAACTGATGCTCCCTATGAGTTATGTATATATTCAACTTACCACTTTTTCAAATCCTCAGCCAAGTGTATATAATATTTTCAATGATTTCGGCACGACAATGAATGCTTTAAGCTTACCAGACCAAAAACATATAAATGAATGTCCGTTGTAAATTAACTAAGTCTACATTGCCTTATTTATTATGATTCCTAAGTTTCACTCATCCTTTCAAAAATATTTTAACATTAAATGACTAAGCCTATCTTTTCTTTTTGTTTGGTAAAATTTTAATGCAATTTCGGCAACATGTCGTCTGTAACATGGATGTTTTCCCATAATACCTGCACCTGATAGGTTCAAATAGAGCATTTATAAGAAGTTGAAGGCACATGAGAACCTATATCCACTACTAGCATCCAACACACATCAACTGCATCCGCCATGCAGAAGGCATTCTAGACTAGCATGTAATTATGTATCATATTCATGACAGTAATACATGCCAACCATATCTTAAATTCAGAATATAAATAGCAGAGAAGATGCTTAAATTTCCATTTGTTGGACGAGGAGAAGATAAGGCAGTGTAATCATTGGGGAAGGAGAGAATGAAATGAAATTGGACTTGTGGGTTAATGGGTATTTCTGAAAATGTGACATATTTGAACTCAGCTTATGTAAAAACGTCTGTTTTTGTCAACTCATGATATGCTATGCTCATTTGGCAGCCACTCAGGTGGGACAATTCATGAAGTTTGAAGAAGCATCCGAAACATCTTCGAGACATGGTGGGATGACAAGTGCAGGTGCAGTTCCTGTCCCTCTGTTGCCAAAATTACAAGAAAATATGTGCAACTTCATGTTCTTCTGTTGAATGGCTTAGACAAACTTCTTTTTTTGGCGGGGGGGGGGGGTGGGAGGTTAAAATGACTGAGCACAGCATGCATGACTTCTGTATAGTTTTTGGATTTTGTTCCGTGTGTTAGCCAACTTGAATCTTTAGAAGTAATAGTCGAGGTAGTAGTGGTGATAAGCAATAAAATCTTAATTATGTTCAGTTTTTCCAAAACAACTGACTGTAACTAATATTTTACTGCTTATTACCACTACTACCTTAACTATTACTTCTAAAGATTCAAGTTGTCCAACACACGGAACAAAATCCAGAAACTATATAGAAGCCATGCATGCTGTGCTCAGTAATTTTAACCCCCCATCCCCTCCCAAAAAAAAAAAAAAGAAGTTTGTCCCAGCCATTCAATAGAAGAACATGAAGTTGCACACATTTTCTTATAATTTTGGCAACCGAGGGACAGGAACTGCCCCTACACCTGTCATCCCACCATGTCTTGAAGATGTTTCGAATGCTTCTTCAAACTTCATGAATTGTCCCACCTGAGTGGCTACCAAATGAGCATAGCATATCATGAGTTGACAAAAACAGACGTTTTTACATAACCTGAGTTCAAACATGTCACAATTTCAGACATACCCATTTACCCACTAGTCCAATTCCACTTCATTCTCTCCTTCCCCATTGATTACACTGCCTTATCTTCTCCTCATCCAAAAAATGGAAACTTAAGCATCTTCAAACTTCATGAATTGTCCCACCTGAGTGGCTGCCAAATGAGCATAGCATATAATGAGTTCATAGGTTCAAATAGAGCATTTATAAGAAGTTGAAGGCACACGAGAACCTATATCCACTACCAGCATGCAATACACATCAACTACATCCGCCGTGCAAGAGGCATTCTAGACTAGCATGATTTAACATGAAACTCAATTTGTGATCATAATACCTTATAATCAATCAGAGGAGCCACCCGCATCATCTTGTCCAGATCGGTGTATCCTTTCCTCTAACCGCGTCTGCCTCTCCATCATGGCTTGCATCTGAGCTTGAACGGTGGAGAGGTTTGATCTCAGTTCCGTGTTCTCCATAGCGATCATCTGCATCTATCGAGCCATCTCCTGCTTATCACACTCGGCCTCTCGATGCTGTCGTTCCATCTCTGCACGAGCCGCCACACCCATGGATGATGATGCTGTTGGGGCAATGTATCCACTTCCCAGATCTTTCACCCAGCCCCCTGCTCGTTGCCCAAGCACCTGGGAAGTGATCTCGAAATCTGTCATGTGCAGACTGCCCTCTAAAACAGGTGCATCCCTCAGCTCGACCATCCGTGCCTAATTTCAATCATGAAAATGATAAAAATGAATAAGTAAGACTACAACTTTGATATTTTGAATAAAGTAATAAACTAAATCTTTTGCTTCACTTACATGTCGATCCTGCGCACCCTTGCACCACTGCCCCGATCGCCGTTGGTGTGTTCTCTGATACAGATCTGGCAGTGGCTCCTCTGTGCCAGTCTCAGGATCACGCTACATTATCATATAAGTCATCGTTACTATTATGTCATGTAATGGTTAGATAATTTTATATATAGTAATTACCTGGCGATGATTTACAAATAACCTTGATCCATCGCAGTGCGTTGTAGGGAGTTTGTTGCGGTATGCAGCATTTGTTTCACATATGGCCTGCGAGGAGGATGTCATGACGACATATTAGGGACATCATTGTGAAAAATTAGTGATTAGAATACAAAAACATCACCTGATAGCGCGGGTCGCAAAAATGGCGACACATCACGTCTCAATCTTCTTGAGATATCTTATCGTATGGCCGCGCTTCTGCTTCATCTCCCATCGCTTGAAAATGGGAGTACATTTTCAAGTGATAGCTCTTAAATTTATTACACAATTGGACATCAACTGCCCTCCTCACATGGTCATCATCGAGGATGTCTATATCAAACTCCTCCTACATATATAGGTAATACAATTACAATGTTAGACAATTGTTAATTAGCTAGTATATTAAAAGTAAAAAAAACATTTAAATTAAAAACAACTATATAGGGTTAGGGAACTTACCAATATGCGCATGTAAAGGACCATGCGCTGCTCCTGAGTCACCTGGGGCTAGCTGAATGAGGTGACTGGAGCATACTGTCGGTATATAATGTCGAGCTCCCTCGTCCACATGGTGCACCAATCGTTTAGAGAGGCGGTGTATCCTGGAGGAGTGTCGATCTAAATCTGCTGTTTAGTCCAATCCAGGTGCTTCTTCAGCGACATGTTCTTTGCTGCACCATGGCCTGACCTGATCGTGGACGTAAATGCTGAAAGTAGAGTTAATTTAAAAAGAATATTATAATCATACACGTGAATAACTATCATCAACAGTTGACATGTAAATAAATGAATCGTATCCATACCAAAACTGCTCATGACGGTCGGCAACTCACCCTGCATGTCAGTCACATAAGTGGTATCCATGTCTGGCCGAGGTGCCGATGGCTCAGACAATGGTGCCGTCGTATTAGTACCGACGGACTCCACCGGTCTTGAGGATGTCGGATCATCCTCATGCGATTTAGTACTGGGCTTGAAAGGAAGTCTCCAACGTCAACCTCCTGGTGCCATATCTGCAAATAATTATACAAGTCAATATAAGAAGAATGGATTTTTAAGTTATTTACACATGTCAGATACATAGTGACAAAAATAGACAAGTACATATATGAAGTACGAATATTAGATGGATGCAGCAGACATCTATTTTTAAGTTATTTACACATGTCAGATACATAGTGACAAAAATAACATGCTTACCCTCCTATACGTCCTCAATATTCATATCATCCTCACTTTCTAAAGTGTCTTCCTCTTCACTATAGTACTCGATCCATGTTTCATCTTCCCCATCATTTTCATTATCGTCGATGAAGTGAACGTCTACAGAAGGTTCAATTGTAATGTTAGCAACTCCTACGTGTTTTGC
Source organism: Malania oleifera (assembly GCF_029873635.1). Taxonomy (NCBI): domain Eukaryota; kingdom Viridiplantae; phylum Streptophyta; class Magnoliopsida; order Santalales; family Ximeniaceae; genus Malania; species Malania oleifera. The sequence continues at coordinate 102,283,581 of NC_080418.1, read as the reverse complement.
CTTAGCACCATCCCTCACTACAAAAAAATGGGTTTTTAGTGATGAAAGTATTAGTGACGAATTCAATTTCGTCACTAACAGTTGGTATTAGTGACGGTTTTTAAGAACCATCACTAATAGTCTAAGAATTAGTGACGGTTTTAGCAACCGTCACTAATACGACACTATTAGTGATGATTTTTAAACCATCACTAATACTTTCGTCACTAAAAACAGTGCGGTAAACAATTTCCGTGCGAAAATTTTTTCGGGAAAATATTAGCGACAATTCTAGGGTATTAATGATGGTTTGGAAATCGTCACTACTAGTGTTTTTATTTAAAAATATTAAAAAAGAAATGGGTAAGGGTATTAGTGATGGTTTTGGAGAATCGTCACTAATAAAGGGGTATTAGTGATGGTTTCGAAATCGTCACTACTAGTGTTTTTATTTAAAAAATATTAAAAAAGAAATGATTAAGGGTATTAGTGACGGTTTGGGAGAATCGTCACTAATAAGGGGGTATTAGTGACTGTTTCAGAACCGTCACTACTAGTGTTTTTATTTAAAATATATTAAAAAAGAAATGGTTAAGGGTATTAGTGAAGGTTTGGGAGAACCGTTACTAATAAGGGGGTATTAGTGACGGTTTCAAAACTGTCACTACTAGTGTTTTTATTTAAAAGATATTAAAAAATAAATGGTTAAGGGTATTAGTGACGGTTTGGGAGAACTATCACTAATAATGGGGTATTAGTGACGGTTTCGAAACCGTCACTACTACTTCTGACTTCAGTTAGCCACAAAAAGCACTAAGGACCCCTAACCCGTGCCGCAGCTCTTACTCTTTCCTCATCTCTGACCTCTCAGCTCTCACTCTCTCAAATCTCAATCCTCTCCTCTCCTTAGTCGCCTCTTCTCTCCTTTGGTGTGCTGCTACGTGCCAGACCTGCCGGTGCTGCGAGCCTACGAAGTGCGAACGATCCCCAGTTTGAGTCGTCGTCTCCTCCAGGCTCCACGGACCATAGCCACAGGCATCAGTCATCCCCAGCTCCACAGACGACTTGACTCCACACCTCCAGCCTCCAGCTGCTCCACGATAAGATTAAGCTCCATCTTCCATGCAGTCATGGGTTATCATGCCCCTTTCTTGCTGCTTCAAGCCATGTAGTCATTTTTTTGTGACTTTTCGAATGATGCTTCTTGATATTTAAATATAGTGCTGAGTAATCCAAAATATATGTAGTCTTTAGGACTGGGTTGTTGCTTTCACCAGTTCGATCATCTCTCAAATTTGACACTGGAATTGTAGAAGATTCTTCCCCAGTTTTGCAATCTATGATTCCCTCATAATTGCTCTGTGCTTCTATCTCTGGTTTTGGTTCATCAACTGTGTTTTTCTGCATCAAAGGGCTTGAATATTTGGCTGTGTTATGAGGGAATTTGTGAAATGAGGGGCATTTCATATCAAACGAACTCAATTTCCCCACTGCTTGGACTCTTAGAGGCAAGAGAAGAATTAGGGAATAAGAAATATTGGCAGACACTTCCTCCTTGGTAGAATAGTTGGTGTGCTGTGGGAGGACAGATGTTGGGGTTACTGAAGAGCTGCAGATGGAGCTGTTGCTAGAACAAGAATCCCATGAATCGCAATCACTCTTCTGATCTTCCACATCGATCATATCAAACCTTTCTCCAACTAGATTAATCATGTCATCAAGTGCCTCCAACACTGTTTCAACTGCAAAGAAGAAGAAAAAAAAATTCAATGAGCTTACAAACATTCCAATTAAGAGAAAGTTGCTACCTAAATCTTGGATAAATAACTTACCAATGCGACCAGAAGGGATCTGCATATTGCTGAGATCATTAGGCTTGCAAGGTGTTGAGCACTCCTGATTCTTTGCCCATAAATTCTGAAGGGATTTCAAAGAATTGCAAAAGTAGACCATTCCCTGTTTGAACATGTTATATCCATTAGCCTATGAGCCTTTGAAATTATGGAAAAGGCTGTTTTTTTGTTTCATTAGTTTAATTTTGAACCTATTCCATCGATAGACCCTTCAGTTCTAAACTTGGGATATAGGCTATGGCTTCAGGGTTCAGGGTATAGCTTATGGAGGCCCTCCATTGTTGAAATCACCAACTGCAAGAAGATAGGGAAGTAGGTAAAACCGAGAAGTGCACCAACACTTAAAAAAGAGGGTATTCTTCCTACAACAGCTTGTGAATTTCCTAAGGGCAGATCAAAGAATACCTGCACCAACACTTAAAAAAAGTGTATTCTTCCTACAACAGGTTGTGAATTTCCTAAGTACAGATCAAAGAATACCTCATTAATCGAAGCAGAGCCATCACAGGGAGGTAGGTCCATGGTGTCTCTAAATGTCAAGATCTTCCTTCTTAGCTCATCCGTTAAAATCAAGTTACTTGTAGATCTAGGTGAACCATCATCCATCAAGCCTTCCGCTCCTGTTTAATTCTTAGACATTTTGGGACTTTTGGTTGCCTGCACTTGCAATCCTTGCGTCAAGATTACTTGCTAGATAATTTCATAATGCTAACCTAAATTTACAATACTGTTTGAAAATTTGGAATTTGGAATTTTGATTTAGATTGGTGTGGATCTAATCAATACAGAATCACATTGATTTGCATTCAAATTCATACAAATTCAACTTAGAATATGAAACTTATGATCGTAAACACAACTTTGCAAGAAATTGTATTAGGGTTTGGATTAGGCGTAGTTTTTAAAGAGGTAGGTGCATGGTAAATGAACCTTTGATTGTATTCCTAACGTGACAAAGTTGAGAGTACAGTGAGATAGAGGATTTATGGTGCTTGTAATAGATAAAACTTGTGCTTTCTTGTGTTTATAATGCCGTGAAAAGAATTTTGCAATTTCTTCTTGTACACAATAGGCACATATTTGATTACCAAATGAAATTAATTCTGCTTCCCAACTTGACACAATTGGGAGCACTGTGAGATAAAGGATTTAGTTCATTTGTCTATTAAAGCCTACTTTTATAGAGAGAAATGATAGGTTCTTGCTAGAACTTAAAAGCCAAAAGCTGGAATTTAGTGAGAGTCAAACTGCTTACTGTGAGTCCTAAACATCTTTTTTGTTGAGTAAGCTCTAGAAATCCTAACAACAATAAATAGTTAAATACCATCCCTTGTACTTAAGTACTCCCAGCCATACAGAATGAAATAAACTAGAAAGAATCAAGCCCCTGTACAAATCTAAAGAATTATGCTGCTACATTAAAGCATGAAGAGTAACCACACTACAGCAATGTAATAGTAATGTGAACAGTATTTTGTCAGATTTGTTTCTGCATCTCTATTACCTATTAGAAATCATTTAAACAAATTTTTATCAGTATTTACATTTTTAGATTTTTAGACGAAGGATTCTGTAAGAGCGTGTGGATTATTTAGACTGGCTTCATTGTTGGAAACTTAGGATCACATAGGATAGACAAATTTTGATATATGTTTGGCTATGATCCACTTATCTCCATGTTCTCAGATCATTGTCTCCATAATTTCATATTAACATATGGCTTGATATGTATTTGATTGTTATTCACTAAGGCATTGAACAGTTGTGTTCATATTTTATCTTGTTTGGTGTAACGCATTTTTATGCAACTGAGTGATTCATGGTTGGAGGTAGTCTTGTTAGCGCATGATTAATTTCTTTTCAGTATCACTCTCATAGTCCCATCAATCGTGATTGTTACATATTGAAGCATTTATCTTCAACAGCCACATCTTTACACCTTAATGCCATAAGGCTTATGCCTTGCCTATTTATCACGGGCTCCTTATGCAAAATTAATTATTGTCATTTCATGTGTGCATCGAAGCTTAGACCCGTTCAAGAAAGGTTACTATACATTCATGCCTCATCGTGCATGTGAGACAAATCAATTGTTAAAATTCAATTGAGTATTAGTCATATTATGTAGACTAATAATCAATTGAACATGTCGATTATTTGTTTCATTTACGATTAGTCATGTTTGTATTTCAACCATTATTGAATTGTCCAATGTGGACAGTTTAGGAAGTTGTATTTACATTCTTTTCATCATTCACACTTTTGTCATTGTCATTATATATTTCGATCGGGTCTCTACTTGTGTTCTCTGGGTGCATAGTGGGGTGTGGTGACAATTTGTTAGTGATGGAAAACTAGCAGATGATGTGCACTTGCCCCATCTCATGTACTTGGAGAGCCATAGGGAGATGCTGCTGAAATTTATAATGACTACGACGAAGGAATTTGAGCAATTGATTGCAATGTAATTGCAACATTCCTAAATGGGATAGGATCCATACCCTTTAGATGGAAGGTCGTTGATTATAGGATTCACAATGCATGCGTCATAAACATTCTGACAATGTAATCAACACCATTTACTTGAACATGTTATAGGGAATTAAAGAAACATGGATAAGAGTTGGATGAACGCTCGGGGTAGGTTTTTTCCAAAATACGTGAAAGGGGTACATGATTTCATAGAGTTCGTGCGTCCTCGTGCTGATGGTGCTACTAGAATAAGGTGTCCTTACAAGAAATGTCAAAACATAACATTCAAACACATTGATTTGGTCCATTCACATTTATTAGAATTTGGAATGGAGAAAAGGTACACAAGATGGGTGTTCCACGGTGAAGATTACACAGTTCAGAGCGATGATGATGGCAATGAAGATGAGGGGGCAAATATAGTAGGTGGTGATACACGTTCGGAAGGGTTAATCGAAATGTTAGGTGATTTACAAAGGGGGATTGCAGTGGACACGGAAGACGTCAGTGTGTCGCATACTGGTGATGAATCTACTTCAGTAGGTACATACCTTGCGATCATAGTACGTTAAATCAATTTGGTAAACCATTTGCTAATCTCGTGAGGGATGCACAGGTGCCCCTATATCCAAACTGTAGAAAGTTCTCAAAATTAGAGTTTCTGATAAAATTGTTTCATGCAAAGACAATGCATGGGTTATCTCAGAGAGCATTCAACATGCATTTAAGCCTCATTAAAGCAGCGCTGCCTGATGGTGAAACACATCCAAAGTCCTTTTATGAGGCGAAGACATACATGCGTGAATTGGGTCTCGGTTACACTACAATACATGCGTGTAGGTATGATTGTGCACTCTTTTATGGTGAACATGAAAATGCCAATGAGTGTCCAGAATATGGTGAACCGAGGTATATAACTAATTAGAAGAAGGGTAAAAAGATCCCCCAAAAAGTTTTGCAATATTGTCCATTAATCCCGTGGTTGCAACGATTGTATATGTGCAAAAAGACTGCTACAAATATGAGATGACATAAAGAGAAACGTCTTCAAGATGGAAACACCCTTAGCCATCCAGCGGACTGTAAAGCTTAGGACAAGTTCGATAAAATGCATATGTGGTTTGCTAGTGATCCTCGCAACATCAGACTTGGCCTTGCTTCAGATGGGTTCAATCCTTTCGGTAACATGAACAACCTGTACAGCATGTGGCCAGTTATGATGATGCCATACAATATGCCGCCATGGCGATGCATGAAAGAACCCTTCATTTATATGTCTCTGCTTATTCCTAGACCGAGGGCACCTGGTAATGATATTGATGTTTACTTTAGGCCATTAATTGATGAGTTGAAAGAACTATGGGAAAAAGGAGTGGAGACATTTGATGTGCAAACCGGGACAACATTTCGGATGCATGTTGTACTTTTGTGGACAATTAAGGATTTCCCCGCCTACGACAATCTGTCAGGCTGGAGCACAAAAGGTTACTTAGCATGCCCAGTGTGTAATAAGGATGCTGGGTCCTTATCCTTAAAGCATGAACGCAAGTTATGTTTATGTGTCATCGTTGTTTTTTATGACTTGGACATCCTTGGAGGACTCGTGGTGTCAGAAGATTTAATGGATAGCCTAAACAAAGGTTGCAACTAAACCGACTAAGTGGGGAAAAGATATTAAACCAGCTCAGGTTGATCGGAGATATGAAATTTGGGAAATCACCTAGCAATAGAAAAAGGAAACGTGCTGAGTGGGAGTTAAATTAGACAAAAAGAAGCATCTTCTTCTAGTTGTCATACTGGAAAGATCTTCCACTACGCCACAACCTGGATGTCATGCACATCGAGAAGAACATTTGTGAGAATGTCATTTGTACATTATTGGATATAAATGGGAAGACAAAGGACAACACAAATGTTCGTCGGGATATGGAAGATATGGGAATACGGCCTGAGTTGCATCTGATTCGTGATGGGGACAAACTTCTCATGCCATCAGCCTGTTACACATTTTCGAAAGATGAGAAGAATAATTTCTTCGAATGGTTGAAATCAGTGAAGTTCCCTGATGGATATGCATCGAACATATCTCGATGCATAAGCACGAGGGAAGGAAAGATGTTAGGAATGAAAATTCATGACTATCACATCCTTTTGCAACGAGTTCTGCCCTTTTTCCTTCGTGGACACTTGACTGAAGATGTTCGCTCGGTGCTGATTGAAATAGGGATCTTCTTTCGACAGTTGTGCTCCAAGAAATTGAGTGTAAACGTACTTGAACGGTTAGCGGAGGACATTGTGATCATACTGTGCAAGCTGGAGAAAATATTTCCACCAGCATTCTTCGATGTGATGGTCCAGCTAGCCGTCCATTTACCAATAGAGGCCATAATTGGAGGACAGGTCCGATATCGTTGGATGTATCCTATTGAGAGGTACATTATAAAGTCGTACAATGTTCTCATGATTTCCTTGTTTTTTTTTTTTTTTTTGTGTACAACTCACTAATGCTGTGTAAACTACACAGGTTTTTATCCACTTTGAAGGGGTATGTGTGCAACAAGGCATGACCGGAAGGTTCAATTATTGAGGCATACATTGACAGTGAATGTCTTGCATTTTTCTCAATGTATCTACATGATATTGAAACAAGGTTCACTTGTGAGGAGCGAAATGCAGACATTCATGCTATTAATACCGAAGATGAAGAACCAAGGAGCTCTATATTTTGAGGATATGTTCGGTCGTTCGGTGCACGGGTTTACGATTTCATTGATATGGACGACCTATGAAAGGCACATTTTTACGTCCTCAATAATTGTGATGAAATTATTCCATATATCGAGTACGTGGTTCAAAACTCCTTATTTCGAATTGTATTTACATATGCATATATACTTAGTTGTCATTAACATGTACTACTATTGCATATAGTGAACATAAAGCTGAACTTTTCGCTTAAAATGAAAGGAATGTTGACGAAAGACATAAGAAGGAATTTTTCAATTGGTTTTGGTGCCGTGTAAGTAACAACTACTGCCTGAGTTCGCTACAATGTACATTTTCAATATTGACGGTTTACTCATTTAAAGTCTTTTGTAATTAATAAATGAAATTCATGTATTATAATAAAGAACCAACAGTAAGTAAAGATTTGTACGCGTTGGAATGTAGCCCCGATCAACGAGTTAACCACTACAGTGATTGCATTATCAACGGCTTACGCTTTCAAACCAAGTCCCTCGAACTGCATAGAAGAACCCAAAATTGTGACATTGCGATGCTAGGCATAGAAAGAGATGAGGAAATTGACTATTTTGGATGAGGAAATTGACTATTTTGGTGTGTTGGATGACATTATAGAGCTTCACTATGGAGCTAACAGACTTTTCCACATCTTCAAGTGTACTTGGTGGGACATTAGTAATAAAAAGAGTGGGATAAATACGGATGCCTACTTTACTAGTGTCAATTTCAGTAAAACATGGTATCAAAACGACTCTTTTGTGCTTGCGACTCAGGCAGAACAAGTGTTATACCTTAAGGACACAAAATTAAAGGGTGACTGGCATGTGGCCCAAAAAATTCATTCTCGAAGTTTGTATGATATTACAGAAATCGCAGATGGGGAGAAGAGTATCAGCGATGATGCTTTCCAAGAAGATCAGCCATTTGATCCTGTAGCAACGCAATCTGCTATCAATGTTTCTGAGAAAGGAGTCGATCCTATACCATTAAGTAGGGTTGGTGTCACGGCAGAACACGTAGGAACTGCTGACATTATAATTGAACCCTCTGTACATGTTGACTTTATCGATAGTGATGAAATTGATGAGGAAGATGAAACTATGGTTGAGTACTGTAGTGAAGAGGAAGACACTCTAGAAAGTGAGGATGATATTGATATTGAGTACATATAGGGGGTAAGAGTGTTATGTTGTCACCGTGTATTTGACATGTGAGGACAAGTGAAAATATATTTACTATGCATCCATCTAATATCCAGTCTTCTTATATTTACTTGTGAACTGTTTTGCAGACATGGCCCCAGGAGGTCGCCGTCCCTTACTTTAGGCTAGGCTATGAACGACATCATCCCGCAAGGATGATGGGTCATCATCGAGAGCGACTGAGCACGCCGGGGCTAATGCGCCACCATCTGAGCCCTTGGGACCCCAGCCCGACATCGATACATCAGTTGGGGATCAAGCCCAGGGTGAGTTGTCGTCTGTAATCAGCAGTGTTGGTAAGGTTATGCGTATTTGATTTAGAATACTATATTTACTATCATTTCACGTGTATGATTATGTTATTGTTCTTTAACTCTTCTTTCAACATCGACCTTTATGACGCATACGAGTGCAGGCCGCGGTGCAGCGAAGAACGTTGCGCTAAAGAAGCACCTGGAGAGGACTGGGCGGCGGATCCATATCGACATTCCTCCAGGCTTTATGACAATTGGTGCATAGCCTAGTCATGGGAGTTTGGGATTATATGTCGCCAATATGCTCTAGTCACTTGCTTCACCTGGCCAAAGGTGACGGAGGCTCAGCGCTTGGTTCTATATGAGCGCATCTTAGTAAGTAACCCTAAAACATTTCTTTCACTTTTAATATATTACACTAAAGATTCTCTAACATTCAATATATATATATATATATATATATTTCATATGCAGGAAGAGTTTGATAAGGACATTTTCACCACAGACCATGTGAAAAAGGCGGTGAACACGCAGTTATGCTCTCGGTTTAAGACCTATCGCAGCAAAATGCGCAACCATTTTAGGGAGATGGGAGATCAGGCAAAAGCGCACCCATACAATAAGATCTCCCTAGAGGATTGGCGGGTGGTGTGTCGCCATTTTCGCAACCCTAATTATCAGGTGATGTGTTTCTATTAATTACAATAACTACTTTTTCATATTTATGTGAATAACAAAAAGTGATTACATCTATTTTGTAGGCTATCTATGAGAAAAATGCTGCGAATCGCAGCAAACTAAATACGACGCATTGTGGTGGCTCGAAATTGTTCGTCAATCATCGAAAGGTAATTGCTACGAAACTATCTGACCATCACTTGACAAGTGTTATTTATATTGACACCGCTGAATTCATATTAATGAAATTTTATATGATAATGTAGCGTGATCCCGTCACTGGCGACCTGAAGTCGAGGCCGGATCTGTATCAGAGAACACATCAGAGGACATCGGGGGAGTGGTGCCAGGGTGCGCAGATGAAACATGTAAGTCAAGTAGATTATTTAGTTCATTCTCTTATTCAAACATCAGTTGTATTCTTATTTCTTTATTTTCATCATTTTAATGAATGAAAATAGGCAAGGATGCTTGAGCTGCGGGAAGCACCCATTGCAGAGGGCAGTCAGAAGATGACAGATGACAAAATCTGCACTCAAGTGCTTGGGCAACAATCAGGTGGCTGGTTGAATGGTCCTGGGAGTGGATACGTTGCCCCAACATCATCCTCTTCTTTTAGTGCGGCGTCTCATGCTGAGATTGACCGAGAGCGTCGAGCCGCCGAGGCTCGAGAGGAGGCGATGGTTATCCAGGTGCAAATGGTGAAAGCGGAGAACTAACAATTGAAAGAAAAGATCTCGAACTGGGAAGCGGAGATGCAAGCCATCAAGGATTGGAAAGTGCAGATGGAACAAATGATGCGCCAATCCCGTCCAGATGATGCAGGTGACTCCTCTCATTAGAAGGTATGTACAAGCTAGTGACAATTAATTGAAATATAAAATGTATGAGGATTTCATAACTACTCGAGTACCTTGACAAATTGAGTTTTGACTTTCACAGCACTAATGACCATCGTAATCAAGCTTTTCTTATTTATGTATTTTTTTATATTGTATAAGTGCTATATTATATGTCTTATATAAATTGTACATATTCTAATAAATTTTTTAAATATATTTAATAATATTTTAAATAGAGCTTAATTGAGTCGAGCTCAAATTTTAAGAACTCGTAGTCAAGTTGAGTTTGAGTTCATCAATTACAAGATCAATCAAGTTTGAATTTAGTTTAGTATTCCATCATTGTCTCGAATCGAATGCACCCTTAACATCCAACATTCTTTCACATCATTCTTCCAAAAAACACTTCTATCAAGGAAATCTAACTCCTAAAACCATAAAACTTAACAAAGCACTTGAATAAATTATTACCTGAAGCAATTAAAATATAACAATGACAAATGGGAGCAAAGAAAACCACTAGGAACAGTAGATAGTTCATTACAGTATCTTACTAAAAGCATGCTTATAAAGTCTTGGTGAAATTGTAATTACATAGACCAACAAGAATTCCTTACAACAAACTATCATGAATTGACTTAGATAAACAACAGACCAATAAAAAGTCATGATTAGCAATATTTCTGTAGGCAGTGTAATGATTACCAGAATAGGTCGCAGAAGTGCTGAGGTCTAGCTCTCTATTAGCAAATTTGACAATCAATACATTGTCATCATCTAAAACTCTTTGCAGGTGAGTCCTTTTTCCACAAAATTACAACACATTTTAGCTTTATATACGAGTCTCAATCTGTATATTTACAGAATAAACCTCATATTTTTTTTCTATTTTTGGGCTTCTTTTCTTACAGATATGTTCATCACATCATTTCGTCATTCTTATACATCAAACATGCTTCCAACTAGGTCCTCAGTATCTTAGCAAACAAACACAAAACAATTATTAACAATGTTATTCAAACAAATGCATTTCCAATGATAAGAAAAAAGTAAATTTACTGAATTTATGAGTCCAAAAGATAGTTTTGCTCTAAAATTTAAGAGTAAGACCTCAACAATTCAAGGGTGTTAAAATTAACTTTACAAATGAAAAGAGTATTTCTTTCATAAAATTCAATAGAAAAATAACTACAATATTTATAATGGTTTTTAAAAAATTGACAATGCTAATGAGAACATCCAATTTAGTTTCATGATCTCTCTCCTTAGAACAAGGAAGGTTAAAGGACAACCAAGCAGTGCAACTATTCCTTCAAGAGACCCCTGATTTGCCAATCTTTCAATCTAATAAACAATTGGCAAACAATTCCTTCCATTATTCCATATCTTTTAGAAATTTGTTCAAATATTCAATGAATTCACACTTATGACAGATAGTAAACGAAAGTTGGAAGGAAGAGTTTTTAAAGACAAAGCAGACCTGGGAAAGAAAAAAGAAAAAACAAAAGAAAAGCTTCAGCAGTAAATTTGGAAAATTGAATCCAGCACAAGAAAGAGAATTGCCAAAACATTACTGCAATAAGAAGATGGTGAAAGAATAATTTGAATAAAAACATTTATTATTGTAAGATTACAACAATATTCCAGTATAGAATAGTTACAAGAAGATCACATTTCCAAAATAAGTGAGCGTCCTAACTTTCTCCTTTTCTTAAATATTCTCGAGAGACCCATACTTTTCAGGAGGTAAGAACTGTCAAGGGGTCTTGGCCTTGTTTCTTCTTGATTTTCCTAAACTAATCATATTTTTGTCATTTTATTACAACACCTTCTTTTAGTTTCAACGAATGAATCAGATCTAAGAATTTGATCTCATTGTTTCATGCGCAGCTGCTTGGTAGCCACCGTGTTCCACTGCTGCAGGCATAGTGTAGTAATTGTCCAAGTATATATCAATTTTTTTTTCTAGACTTGGCAATATAGGCTCACCTATGTGAGAACCCATTGACATTGTCTATGTAGGGGTCAACTGCAAAAAGATATTGACATTGGATGCAATCCACTAAAATATAGAATATCAAACAAGAGGATCCCCATATTGTGCTTCTGTAGGAGTCATTTGCTATCTAAGAGTTTCTTCTCTAATTTTGGTGAGATTTTTGTTGAGAACTACCTTCATTTCTAGTTGTCCTTGGCTTCCCTTGGTTTCTCTGGTTTCTTTTCCCCCTTTGGAAATGGTGATAGTTTGAGGCATTGGTGGACCTAATATGACTTCAAAAATAGTGTTGTGAACTCTGAATCTGTGTTGGCTAGTTCAGTTGGTACACAAAAAGTAATGTTCACTAAAATTTTTCCATGATCAAGAAGTTATTCTATGTGCAACTATATTGGTCCGCTCAAATACATAGAATATCAAACAAGAGGATCCCTATATTGTGCTTCTGTAGGGATCAATTGCTATCTAAGAGGTTTTTCTTTGACTTTGGTGAGTTTTTATTGAGAACTACCTTCTTTTTAAGTTATCCTTGGCTAGAAGGTATGTAAAAGCTAGTGACAATTAATTGAAATAGAAAATGCATGAGGATTTCAATTAGAATAAATACTTTATCCTTATTTTTTGAATAAGTAGGATAGGCTACCATAAGAAATCAAAATTGTAACCTGAATCAAAAGAATCAATAAGGAATATTAAGATGAAACAATTTACCATTAGAAGAACTAATGACTTGGCTGACATGGTCAGAGATGGACATGGTTAGGGCCATGGTCCTTGACAGGGTTGCTTATGGTGACTGGTTTCAGTTGACATGGTTGGATGGTTAACTCAATTATGTCAACTGCCTTATTGACATGGTGATGTTGGGACATGCAATTAGTCATGGTTAAAGGGAACCATGCTTGACACAAAGTGTTGACCCATAAGTAGCATGCAGGGTCAGTCAAATGTTTGCAGTCTTGACATGTTGACTTGGCTGGGCAGTTACTTGGCAGTTTCTTCTTGTAAGGCTAGCAAACAGGCTTGGTTGGGGGGAAATTTTGTGTGTTGACATCTGAGCATGTTTTTAGCCACATAATTGTAAGCATAACTTGTTTTAGATTTGTTGGCAAATGTTGGCTGTGTCTATCACTACCTAGGCAGTTGGTGTTGTCAACCGTAGACCTTAGGAAGTTGGGGGCATCAACAATGTATTAATTTATCATGTACATGGCATGGGACACAAGGGTAATTCATGCATGGTGTTCCTACACATGTTAAGAGTGTGTAAACCTTGTCTTTCAATAAGAGAAAAGTTTGGGAGGTATTGCTCTTGTAATTACTGTTGGCTTGTGAAAGTTGTTTCAATTGCTATTGCAGTACTTAACCAATGAATTTGTGTGTTTGCGACATTGACTTAACCATGTGTGCCACTTGGTGCCATTGCATTAACTTAGACACTATGACAAATGGTATAATAAAACTTTGTATCTGTACTTTATAAAAATATTAATCTATTGTAGGTGTAAAATATTACTCCTGTATGGCCCTACTCTAGGCAATTAATGATGCTATTATTATTATCTCCCAATCTCTCAAACAAATATTACCTTGCATGAGAGGATATCTTTCTGAGCGAGAAGCTGTCAATGCAAAAAGCCCCAACTTTACCATGAAATTTTGATCATATGCAAGGACAAAACACATTGAAAATGTCCATCCAAATATTTCAGTTCTACGAATTCTAGTACCAAATCCACTTGTTCAAATTAACAAATTGAAGAACTTCATCACTGAAATCGTCTAAATGAAAATGGGACTTTTTTTTATACCTTATAAAATTCTTATTTTCACTCATAAAATTTTGATCAACTTAAATGTAGAATGACTACAACCATTCTCCAAAGAATTTAGTAAGATTTTCCAAAATCATGTTTATGCAAAAGAAATATAAATTCTATACAAGAAGGTTGAAATTTCACCATTCCCCATATAAAAATTAATTGCTAAAATTGATTGGATACACATCCAACTTTTACAATGATAAAAAAAAAAAATTGAGTCTAAACAAACTGTTGTCACCTTGCAGCAACCGTTTTGCTATTTTTTTTTTTTCCTATTTTCTGGAGAGGTGGGGGGAATGGTGATGGTGGTGGTGGTTGCTGTTTGTTTATGAAGGATGCATGCTTTACCTGAATTCAACTCGTCTTATTATTATTATTATTATTGTTATTATTTATTTTTCTTGCATTCAAAATTTCGCGTGTTTTGCATGCGCGTTTTAGTTCGTTGTTTAGTAGTTTGGATCTGGTTGCTTATAATTACAATAATAATAATAATAATAAATCACAGATTCCTTGTTGATATCCTCTTCCATTCGGAAATTTGGCAATTTATCTCTCTACGAGTCCCTGAAGTTTCACTAAATTTCCCTTCCTGAAATTTAAATTGGGATATTTTGATCCTAAGTTTCAATTTCAGCTTTACAGAGATCTTTAAAGGACTTAAATTTTCCAGAATATGAAACTTCAAGCATGAGTATGTTGCAAGTCAAATTAGGAAGTGAAATGCAATTCAATGAATTTCAAGGATTTACTGTGTTCTGTGTGCCCGTGTTGCAATTTTGTGAATTTGGGCTATGGCTTCATTTGAAAGCAGCTATCTTTGGTGATTTAGATTGTTGAGTTGCATGATCCTGTACATTTTTTTTAGCTAATGGTTCTCTCCCGATTAATATTTTGCCATCTATGTCTGGAATTTCTTCTTCATTCATCTGACTTTGATGAAGATGCATTGGCAATTGAAATTGTTGGATTGTAATGTTACTGTACACTGTAACTCTGTGATGTTGCTGTCTTGAGGTTGCTGAACCATAATATTGTTGTGTTTAGGTTGCTGGTTGTAGTTTCTAGATGTAGAACTGTAAAAGTCAGCCTTTTGCATTTCATTGTAGTGTAGAATTTATTAAAGCTGAGTGTAAAATCTGCTGGCTGGGCAGATTTGGGTTTTTAGGGATAATGCATTTGGGAATGGAGGCAAAAGCCGCCTGGTGGGATTGGGATGGGGCCTTGAACTATGCCTAAAGGCAAATCCAGGTCTGTAGGCAGGGGCGGGGTTATAGAAATGGTCATCCGGCCTACATCCCAGTAGATGGGGGGCTCATTGTGGAAAATAAACTAGTCCCAACTATGACAAAGTGAGAATGGGCAAAAGGAGGTTGGGTAGTACATGGGAGAAAGCAACAAAGGGAAAGGTTTTTCTTTCTTTTCGTTAGGGGGGCAGGGTCATCTTTCTTGCTTCTCTTTAGGTGCATTCTTCTGAGATTTATGGGGGATTTTGCTGTCCAACCTTCAAAGGGATTGGAAGGCTCAAAAGCAGCATTATTGTAAGTATTCTAGCTTATTCATGGAGGATGTCTTCCCCTCCACAGATTGTACTATGTTCCATTTTTATCAAATGGATTTTATTTTATTATCAAGTTAAGAGTTTAATTTTCTGCTACAAGGAATTTGTAGAAATATTGTCGAGTTTTGTGGAACATGCAGTGAAACATTAAAAAGTGCGAGGGATATCTTGTAAGATAAACTTAGAAGAAGAAACTATCCCTGTTCAATTAGATTTTGGGCCTGCCATTCAAATTGGAGTATTGAACAATCTTGTGAGTCAGATCCAACAAAACCATTAAAATAGGGTAGTATAAACATTTTTGAGAGGTGTGCGCTTTTCTTTTTGCCAAGTTTCATGAGGATTATTTTGTTGAAGCACACTTCCAGCAAGAGTCTTGCACTGTTTCACACATACATAGGAAATTTTCACCCTCTGTATATATTTGTAATTGTTGGATTGTTTCATGTTCTTGAGAATGGAGAAGCCTGTGGGATGCGTTGTTTTCTGATTGATATTCTGCCTGACGCCTTTATTTCGGTGATGTCCTTGATAACACGTATACTTATTCATCCTTTGTTTTATAAGTAAAGGAAGCCAGCCTGTCCAGAAGACTGAAGCTACTGTTCCTTGGGATGAATTTTCTTGCTTGTGGATTGAGAGGCTCCCAAATGTGAATACTTTTTGGGTATCCGATCATTTACTTTTTGCATCTCTTATATAACTAGCACACTAGTTGGAAATTTTTTTTTTTTTTTTTTGGATTACGCACCGGGTATCCACGCGTCTGTTTTACGGTCCACGTGTTTTCATGTGCGTTTTAGTTCAAAATTTCACGTGTTTTGCATGTGTGTTTTAGTTCATTGTCTAGTAGTTTTTATCTGGTTGCTTATAATTACAATAATAATAATAATAATAAATCTTGGCGATCACATTTCCAAAATAAGTTAGCGTCCTAACTTTTTCCTTTTCCTAAAAATTCTCAAGAGACCCATACTTTTCAGGAGGTAAGAACTGTCAAGGGGTCTTGGCCTTGTTTCTTCTTAACTTTCCTTAACTAATCATATTTTTTTTTTTCATTTTATTACAACACCTTCCTTCAGTTTCAACGAACGAATCAGATCTAAGAATTTGATCTCATTGTTTCATGCGCAGCTGCTTGGCAGCGACCGTCTTCCATTGCTGTAGGCACTGTTGTAGGCACGGTATAATTGTCCAAGTATATATCAATTTTTTTTTCTACTTGGCAATATAGGCTCACCTATGTGAGAACTGTGTAGTTTAATTAATGTTTATGATGTTATATTTACAAATTCAAGGCTATCAAAACGTAAGCTTATTTTAGCCATGATACCTTCCATCTAACTGCTTAAATTTCACATTATGTCCTTCAAAGCCTCAAGGTTGTGGTGGCAGTCGAAAATACATCTTCAATGCATTACCTTAGCATAAGACAACTTACAAGTGTTTCTGATTCTTCTTGTAATTGGTTGTCAAGTGAAGATACTGTAATGATGTTGTGTGTGTGCGTGATCACCTAGCCTTGCTTGCAAATGCTTCTAGTTGCTGCTAGATTGTTTATTGAGTGTCAGCACGGCTGCTTAAGTGCCTGCAGTTATTCGAGACTATATATATATGTGATTCCTCCTAAAATACTGAATTCTGTAGTTGTGACTGCTTTTTGAACTTAACCTTTGAAGTTCTATAGTGTTGTTTTGTGCTAGTGTGCGCTGCCTAATTTGCATTGTTGTTGTTTTCATCCTTTGTATTGGTGTGTACTGATTGAGGGGTGGATTATTTCGTCCTCTACAATCTGATCTTGATGTGATTTATTTTTTATGCCTGTATATGTGCTACGTAGTGATTTATTTTCAAAAACCGTATACTAATTTTTTTAACTTTCTTAATTTGTAGGGGTTTGCAACTGTGACAACGTCAGGACGATGTCATGCAGTTCAGATGTAGCTTTCCACTTTTTTTTTTTTTTATCTGAACAAATGGAATGTATTTCAATTTGAATTTTTATAATGTTGTGTATTTAAATTTGAATTTGTATAATATTTTGTATTTGAATTTGAAGTTGTATAATATATTTGTACTTAAATTTGAATTGCAATTATGGTTTTTACAAGAATTAATTTAGATCAGATTTTTACAGGATAATATAATTGGAAAAAAATTCACTTCACTACTAATTGTGCAATTTAGGTATTAGTTACGATTTCAAAATCGTCACTAAATCCATAAATAACGGTTCTGCAGAGCAATAGTGACGGCCCTGAAACCGTCACTAACAATAGACAAATAGTGACGGTTTTGAAACCGTCACTAATAGAAGGCCAATAGTGACATTTTTTAAACCGTCACTACTGATGAGTAATAGTGACAGTTTTATAATCGTCACTAATAATGTAGTAATAGTGACGAATACAGAACCATCATTAATAATGAAGCAATAGTGATGAATTTAAACTGTCACTAATAATAGAGAATTAATGAGGAATTTGAAACCGTTAATAATAATAAAACATTAGTGACGGTTTTTGATTGATCTGGTGTATAATCTATAGCGACAGGCTTCGTTCTTTAGTAACGAATTAAAACCATCACTAATACGCTATTATTAGTGACGGTTGTAATCAGTCACTAATACTCGATTATTAGTGATGATTTGAAATTTTCGTCACTAATAAGTATTAGTAATGGCAGGTATAGCGATAAATTGAAAACCGTCACTAATAACCCTATTTTTTCTAGTGCCTATGCAATGGTATAAGATCAGCGCCTTCTTCGACAACATCTGTTTCAGATTGCGCTGCTGCATGGACAGATGGCTCATCTTCTTAGAATGCAGTCTCACTGGCACTCATCTCACTACCTGCCACTTCTGCAATTGCATACAAACTTCGGGGAGGAATCTTTTGGGCCACATGTCATTCATCCTTCAATTTGGTGTCTTTAAAGTAAAATACTTGTTCTGCCTACGTCGCAAGCACGAAAGGGTCATTTTGATACTAGGTCTTGCTAAAATTGACACTGGTGAAGTAGGCATCAGTGTTTATCCCAGTCTTTTTATTGTCGATGTCCCACCAGGTACACTTGAATAGGTGGATGACTCTGTTTGCTCCATAGCTAAGCTCTATAATGTCATCCAACACACCAAAGTAGTCAATATCTTCATCTCCTTCTGTGCCTAGCACTGCAACCCCACAATTTTGGGTTCTTCTATGCAGTTCGAGGGACTTTGTATGAAATCGTAACTCGTTAACAATGCAACCGTTGTAGCGGTTAACTCGTTGATCGGGGCTACATGTCAATGCGTACAAATCTTTACTTGCCGTTGGTTCCTTATTGTATGACATGACTTTCATCTATAAAATAAACAGGATTTTAGAAGAATACCGCCAATAGTGAAACCATACATTGCTTTTAACTGAAACAGTTTTTGTTACTTACACGACTCCCAAACCAAGTGAAAAACTCTTTCTTATGTCTTTCGTCAACATTTCTTTAATTTTAGGCCAGGAGTTCAACTTTATGTTCGCTATATGCAACAGTAGTACATGTTAATGTCAAAAAAGTATATAATTATGCATATGTAAATACAATGCAAAGTAAGGAGTTTGGAACAACGTACTTGATATATGGAACAATTTCATCACAATTGTTTAGGACTAAAAATGAGCCTTTTCTAGGTCGTCCATGTCAATGAAATCGTAAACTCATGCACCGAGAGGCCGAACATTTTCTCAAAATATAGAGCTCCTGGTTCTTCATCTTTGGCAATAATAGCATGAACGTCTGCATTTCGCTCATCATAAATGAACATTGTGTCAATATCATGTAGATACATTGAACAAAATGCAAGACATTCACTGTCAATGTACGCCACAATGATTGAACCTTCCATCCGTGCCTTATTACGCACATACCCATTCAAAGTCGATAAGAACCTGTGCATTTTTCGTAGCATTATAGACTTGTAGACACAATGAAGAAAAAAAAATTCAAATAGGGAAATCATGTAACCATTATACAAGGAATTTATACTTTACCTCTCAATAGGATACATCCAACGATATTGAACTGGTCCTCCAATTATGGCCTCCATTGGTAAATGGACAACTAGGTGAACCATCACATCGAAGAATGCTGGTGGAAAAATTTTCTCCAGCTTGCATAGTATGATCACGATGTCATCCTCTAACCGTTCAAGTACATTTGCGCTTAATTTTTTTTAGCACAACTATCAAAAAAGATTCCCAGCTCAATCAACACCGAGTGAACATCTTCAGTCAAGTGTCCACGAAAGAAAACGGGTAGAACCCGTTGTAGAAGGATATGACAGTCATGACTTTTCATTCTTAGCATCTTCCTTTCCTTCGTGTTTATGCATCAGGCTATGTTCGATGCATATCCATTGGGGAACTTCACTGGTTTTAACCAGTCGAAGAATTTATTCTTCTCATCCTTCGAGAATGTGTAACAAGCTGATGGCATGAGAATTTTGTCCCCATCACGAAACAGAAGCAGCTTAGGTCGTATTCCCATGTCTTCCATATCTCGGTGAGCATTTGCCGTGTCCTTTGTCTTCCCATTTATATCAAGCAATGTACCAATGACATTCAAACAAATGTTCTTTTCGATGTGCATGACATCCAAGTTGTGGCGTAGTAGAAGATCTTTCCAATATGGCAACTCGAAGAAGATGCTTATCTTTATCCAATTCAACTCCCACTCAGTGCGTTTTCTTTTTCTACTGGTCGGTGGTTTCCCAAATTTCACATCTTTGATCAACTTTAGCTGGTTTAATATCTCTTCCCCACTTAGCCGCTTTGGTGGTAACCTTCATTCAGGTTTTCCATTGAAGCTTCTAACGCCACGAGTCCTCCAAGGATGTCCAATTCGTAGAAAATGACGATAACACATAAAGCATAACTTGCGGCCACGCTTTAAGGATAAGGACCCAACATCCTTATTACATACTGAGCATGCTAAGTAACCTTTTGTGCTCCAACCTGACATGTTTCCGTATACGGGAAAATCATTAATTATCCTCAAGGCTGCAGCATGCATCTAAAATGTTGTCCCGGTTTGCACATCGAATGTCTCCACTCTTTTTTCCCATAATTCTTTCAAGGACGCAGGTACACATCAATATCATTACCAGGTGCTCTTGGTCTGGGAATCAATAGAGACATATAAATGAAAGGTTCTTTCATACATCGCCATGGCGGCATATTGTATGGCATCATCATAACTGGCCACATGCTATATAGGTTGGTCATGCTACCGAAAGGTTGAACCCATCTGAAGCAATGCCAAGTCTGATGTTGCGAGGATCACTAGCAAACCACGGATGCATTTTATCAAATTCAGCCCAAGCTTCGGAGTCCACTAGATGGCTAAGGGTGTTTCCATCTTGAAGATGTTTCTCTTGGTGCCATCTCATATCTGTAGCAGTCTTTTTGCACATATACAATCGTTGCTGCCATGGGATTAATTGACAATATTGCAAAACTTTTTTGGGAATCTTTTTACCCTTCTTCTGATTAGTTCTATACCTTAGTTCACCACATTCTAGGCACTCGTTCGCATTTTCATGTTCACCATAAAAGAGTGCACAATCATACCTACACATGTATTAGAGTGTAACTGAGACTCAATTCATGCATGTATGTCTTCACCTCATAAAAAGACTTGGGAAGTGTTTCACCCTCCGGAAGTGCTGCCTTAATGAGGCTTAAATACATGTTGAATGCGCTTTGTGATAACCCATGCATTGTCCTTGCATGAAGCAATTTTATCAGAAACTCTAATTTTGAGAACTTTTTACAGTTTGGATATAGGGGCACCCGTGCATCCCTCTTGAGATTAGAAAATGGTTTACCGAGTCGATTCAACGTACTAGGATCACAAGGTATGGTACCTACTGAAGTAGTTTCATCACCAGTACACGACACACTGACATCACCTGTGTCCACTGCAATCCCCCTTTGCAATTCACCTAACATTTCGATTAACCCTTCCAAACGTGTATCACCACCTACTATATTTGCCCCCTCATCTTCATCGTCATTTAAATTATCGCTCTGAACTACGTAATCTTCACCGTGGAACACCCATCTTGTGTACCTTTTCTTCATTCCAGAGTCTAACAAATGTGAATGGACCTGCTCAATGTGTTTGAATGTTATGTTTTGGCATTTCTTGTAAGAACACCTTATTCTACTGTCTCTGTCTACACGAGGACTCGCGAACTCTATGAAATCATGTACCCCTTTCACGTATTCTGGAAAAAACCTACTCCGAACATTCATCCAACTCTTATCGATGTTCATTAATTACCCTATAATATGTTCAAGTAAATGGTGTTCATTATATTCTCATAATGTTTATCATGCATGCATCGTGAATCCTATAATCAACCATTATACTCTAAAGGGTACGGATCTTATCCCATTTAGGAATGTTGCATTTACATTGCGATGAATCGCTCAAATTCCTTCGTCGTAGTCGTTATAAATTTCGACAGCATCTCCCCATGGCTCTCCAAGTACACGATATGGGGGAAGTGAAAATTTTGCTAGTTTTTCATCACTAACAAATTGTCACGACACCCCACCATGCACCCAGAGAACACAAGTAGAGATGCGCTCGAAATATATAATGACAATTGATAAATCGTGAATGATGACAATAATGTAAATACAACTTCCTGAACTGTACACATTAGATAATCCAAGAATTGTTGAAATACTCACATTACTAATCGTAAGTGAAACAAATAATTAACATGTTCAAGTGATTATTAGTCAACATAGTATGACTAATAATCAATTGAAATATAACAATTGATTTGTCTCACATGTACGATAAGGAATGAATGTATAGTAACCGTTCTTGGACGGGTCTAAGCTTCAATGAATACATGAAGTTTAAAAAAAAAAAAAAAAAGAGAACATGCAAGGGGCTACAATATCAGGCTTTGGTTTTGAGGAATATAAGACTTATCTATTCATTGTATGTAAGCATTTGTTTTTTAAATAATACGTGTAAGGACGATCAATTTTATCTAATGCAATGGATGACTTAAAATGACAATTTTTTCAAAGTGTAAACACAATAAAATAGTATTATTCCATTACCTTGAAGCAAAATACTACAATTTCATTGGAAGTTTGTCTCTCATTTATTGTTTAATTTTATAGTTATAATTTTACAAGCAATTACAAAAAAGACACATCTTGCTTTCCTATTTTGTTTGAATTTGTATAGGAGAATTAAAAAAAAAATCCTATTTTGTTTTTAGTTGTTTTGATATATGATTTTGTAGCAAAAATAAAATACAATTGTAGGTGAGAACTATCGTATGAGAGGATTTTTTATTTTTACGTATGCATGCATTAAAATCATCCTAATTTAGAGAGTTCAGAATTTCTACATAAAGTAATTAAATAACATTCGGATGAGTCATACGAGTTACAATTAGTTGTTTAGTATAGATTCTCTTGTATTGTTTTTATTATAATAGAAGTGACGTCAAAGTCATGGCCAGATTTTGCAATTGATAGAACACCGAATAGAAAAATACTTGAACCCTCACTAGTATATTTTATTTTGTTTTGTTTTTTGTGGTATTCATCTTGCTGAGCTTTCTAACTTTAATCCTTTAATATGAATGGGGCTTATATCAGTTTATTTAATTAATGCACGAGCTAAATCTTTGGAACATCTCAAGATAGTTATGAACCAATAGTTATACTGAGGATAGAGTTCTTGCATCATGGAAAAAGTGTTGACTGAACTGTAATCTATATCCAATTCTTTTAACAAGTGTTGATTAATGAATTTAGTTATGATAGTTATGATAGTTATAATCCATGACGGATTAGGCAATAATCAATTGACTGAATTGTAATCTATATCCAATTCTTTTAACAAGTGTTGATTAATGAATTTAGTTCAAATTAAGGGATTTTATCTATTTTGTCAAGTCTACAGAAGATGAAGAATGTTATTATTATCTCTAGTACTATTATAAAGGAGATTGTCATACTTTGGTTTGGTCTTTAAGATTATGTTTGGTTTATGAAATGCTTATTCCTAAGAATAGATTAGTTTTAGTAAATTAATTATAACTAGTTACATAATAAATTAAATTATTGTTATAAAACAAATAAGAATGTGAAATATTTTATGAGTTTACTATAAGGAGTAGACAATGAATAATTATTGACGAATCAAGTTGCTCTTATCCCCACTTAATACTTTAGATGAATATCTGTATTGTTTGGACTTATGAACTAGAATAGAAAATAACTTAATGAAAATCACTTCTCTGTTTGGTTACAGAGAAAAGTGAGACTAATTATGTTGTATATTTTATTTTCCCCATGAGATCTTACCTAGCTAAGTGAAATGAATTTGAGATGGTAAAAAAAAATTAATAATAAAAATAAAATCATGTTTGAGATGAGAATGACTCTGTTAGATTATTTCATCCTTTAATTTTGAGTTTCATATACATCTAAAACAATTTTTTTTCCTTCTGTTTGAAAAAGTGCTAAAACAATTTTCTATTGCACTATTTCCTCCCAAATGACTGACCGAAAAAGTTGCAACAAAATAGCTTTGGCGGTTAACCCTAAAAAACCTATATTGAAACTCAAACATTTAAAACAAATAATATGCACAAACAATCACTATATTTGGTTATAGAAGTTGCAAAAATGAAACCTACCATAAATGATTCACGCAAAAGATAATTTTTCATCCATTCCGTCTCCAACCACACTTCCTCCATCTAGTAGCAAGAAATCATATTCTCATTCGTTCGGTCTACTGAAAAATAAAATAGGCATATACAGTCGCACAACCTTACTCAAGCTTTTCTATACTCTCTTCCCAGCTGCATTCCACTCTATAAACCAACCAAACTAACTCATCCAGACAGCACTATTTTTAATGACAATGGCCCAAATTTAGAGTTTGCAAGACAAGGTACCTTTTTTTTTTAATCTAATTATACAACTTTGAAGAAGGTTCCATAGCATGGGAAACAATTAACAGGTAGTAAGTAAATTGGAAGCCTTGAGGATATCAAATGCAGATTGTTCAAACATTGAAAAATAACAAAATACATTCAAATTTTTTTTCAATATTCAGTAAATTCAAAAAAAATTTTAAATATTCAATATATGCTTGAAAGTATTCAGATAAAGGGAAAGAAATACCTAGGCTTCCGGCCGAGACTAGGGGGAGACTAGGAGAGAGGATCGATTGCCGGAGCAAGATGAGGGGAAGAGGAGGAGCTGGAGGGGACTTGCGGCCGATCGAGAGCAAGGGAAGACTGGGAGAGACGATCGCCGGAGCAGGAGGGGAAGAGGAGGAGCTGGTGCAGTGGTTGACAGTAGAGAGCAGAGGGAGATTGAGTAGGAGCTATTAGCGAGAGCAGGCGGCGGGGAAGGGGAAGAGGTAGGAGGAGGGAAAAAATCCCGCACGCGGACAGCAATAATAGGGTTTTTGGGCATTAGTAACGGTTTTAAAACCGTCAATACTACTCTCCGTTTATTTATTTTTATAAATAAAAAAACATTAGTGACGGTCCAAATCCATCACTAATAACCGGCCAATAGTGACGAACATATAAATTTGTCACTAATACTATAAAGTAAACATTTTTTATTTTTTTCAAAAATGGAAGTATTAGTGATAGTTGTCAAATCCGTCACTAATAACAAGGGAATAATGACAAATTTAAAAATTCTTCACTAATACTGCGAAGTAAAATTTTTTTATTTTTTTAAAATGGAAGTATTAGTGACGATCAACAAATCCGTCACTAATAATGGGTAATAGTGATGAATTTAGAAATTCGTCACTAATACTGCGAAGTAAATATATTTATTTATTTATTTTTAAAAAAAGTCAAAGTATTAGTGACGGTTTCAAAATCCGTCACCAATAATAGGACAATAGTGACGAATTTAGAAATTCGTCACTACTACTCTGAAGTAAAATTTTTTTATTTATTTAAAATAACAGTAGTCACGGTTATTTAATCATCACTAAATTTTACCTTTTAGTGATGGATTTCATTCAACACTAATACCACAAAAATCATTACTAATATTTTCCCAAGATAATTTTTGCACCAAAAATATTTTCACGCGTTTTTTTTGGGTTTTTAGCGATGAATCTATTTGTGACAGATTCAATTTTGTCACTAATAGTGTCATATTAGCACGGTTTATAAAACCGTTACTAATACCCTACTATTAGTGATGAAATTGAATCCGTCACAAATAGATTCGTCACTAAAAACCACTTTTTTTGTAGTGGGTTATTCATGTTACTGAAAGGATTGAACCCATCTGAAGTGAAGCCAAGTCTGATGTTGCGAGGATCACTAGCAAAAAATAGATGCATTTTGTCAAACTCGGCCCAAGCTTTCAAGTCCAATGGATGGCTAAGGGTGTTTTCTTCTTGAAGACGTTTCTCTTTATGCCATCTCATATTTGTAACAGTCTTTTTGCACATGTACAATTGTTGTAGACGCGGTATTAATGGACAATATCGCAAAACTTTTTGGGGGATTTTTTACCCTTCTTCTGATTAGTTTTAAACCTCGGTTCACCACATTCTAGGCACTCGTTCGCATGTTTAAGTTCACCATAAAAGAGTGCACAATCATACCTACAAGCATGTATTGGAGTGTAACCGAGACCCAATTCACGCATGTATATATTCGCCTTATAAAAGAACTTCGGAAGTGTTTCACCATCAGACAATGTCGTTTTAATGAGATTTAAATGCATGTTTAATGCGCTCTGAGATAATTCATTTATTGTCCTTGCATGAAGCAACATAATCAGGAACTCCAATTTTGAGAACATTGTACAATTTGGATATAGGGGCACCTATGCATCCCTCAGAAGATTAGCAAATGTTTTACTAAGTCGATTTAACATACAAGGATTGCAAGGTATGGTTCCTGCTGAAGTAGATTTACTCCCTTTATGCGAGACACTGACGTCATTCGTGTCCATTGCATTCCCCCTTTGCAAGTCACCTAACATTTCGATCAACCCTTCTGAAAGTGTATCACCACCTGTTGTATTTGCCCCATCAGCTTCATCTTCATCATCATCGCTCTGAACTGTGTAATCTTCACCGTGGAACACCCATGTTGTGTAGCTTTTCTCCATTCTGAAGCGTAATAGATGTCTATGAACCAAATCAATGTGTTTGAATATTATTTTTTGGCATTTCTTACAAGGACACCATATTCTATTGACTTTTTCTACACGAGGACACGCGAACTTTATGAAATCATGTACCCCTTTCACGTATTCGTCCAAAAATCTACCCCGAGCATTCATCCAACTCTTATCCATGTTTAGTAACTATCCTATAACATGTTCAATTAAATGGTCTTAATTACATTCTCAGAATAATGTTTATGCCGCATACATCGTGAATCCTAAAATCAATGACCTTCCGTATAAAAAGTACGGATCTTATCCCATTCAAGAATGTTGCATTTGCATTGCACTCAATCGCTCAAATTCCTTTTTCATAGTCATTCTAAATTTCAGCCGCACCTCCCCATGGCTCTTCAAGTACACGAGATAGCGGAAGTGAACATGTTGCTAGTGTTCCATCACTAACAAATTGTCACGAGACCCTACTATGCACCCAAAGAACACAAGTAAAGACGCACTCAAAATATATAATGACAATGAAAAAAGCATGAACGATGACAACAATATTAATACAACTTCTTAAACTGTCCACATTGAACAATTCAAGAATGGTTGAAATACAAACATCACTAATCGTAAATGAAACAAATAATGAACATGATCAATTGATTATTAGTTTACATAGTTTGACTAATAATCAATTGAATTTCATTACTTGATTTGTCTCACATGTACGATGAGGCATGAATGTATGGTAACCATTATTGAATGGGTCTAAGCTTCAACAAACACATGAAATGCAGTTCTCAATTTGTTCAATTAACAAGCATGCAACATCCTAGTCGAACTAAGCAGCATGCATTTCACAATTTGTGCATCAACATAAATAATCTGTTAACTTAACCAGCATGCAATATCCTAGTCATCTATCCTAGTCAATCAACCAATCATTGTCTTTTATCACTTTTTGTAAGTTTTTCAAAAATCTAACATTAGAAAGTTATATTTTTTTTATGAGAGACACATACACAATGTAAGCGCAATAATCATTCTTAGAACATGTATTGTAGAATGTTAACCAATTAATTTATTATTTGAAGAATTAATGGTCTCTTTAAAAATGTTTTCCTTTATTTTAATCTTTTCAAACAAATAAAATAGTGGTGATTCCGTTCTCAAAGTACAAAGTGAGTTAGAGAACCGGTAATTCGATTTTCTATACTTTACTCATCTTCTCAAAATGGTCATCAAAATTGTTGGTTATAAATAGGTAATTTGAATTTGGTGTCAATAGTTGGCTAGGTGAAAAGTGACTTGAGATTTAGTCTTTAACCGTTTATAACTTCAAGTATGCGTAGAGCATAGAAATATTGAAATTTTTAGCTCTAAAAGCACTTGAAGAAATCCCTTCAATTTTAGTTGGGTTTTAGTTTATTTGTTCTTGTTTCCTATATATGGAAGGAGACATGTATTAAGAGGACAAGAACATGTGGTTGATTTACTTCCATTTTACCTGTTCTAATATATTAGTTAAACTAGGGATAAAATGATGATATTTAAATATATTTTCATTGTTTAAACAAAATTGCCTCTCACCATCTATAATTGTTTCAAAACTCACAAAGAACATTAAATAATACTGAAATTTACAATAACGATAATCTAAAACATGCAAACAATAAAAACAATAATAATACAATAATAATGAATATACAATAACATTAACAGCATACAAATATGATGACAAATAATAATACCCAAGTTTTCAATAAACACAGGACAAGTTTTGAATTGTAATCATCTTAATTCTACAAGCAACACACCTATGCATGCGTAGACATTTGAAGAAAGTGCATTGTTTCTCTTTCATGCATCTCATTCCTTGTTACAGTACATAATGAACAGTTTCAAAAAATCTCTCAAATTATAGCTCTATTGCATAATTAAATAATCAATCAAATCATTGCCTCACTTCACCACACCTTAATTCCCTAGTTTGTAAATGGTGATTCCAAAAGGTATGAACTTGAAAAGGTTTAAATTTAGAGAATATTTTCAACCAATATTCACTATCAATGACAACTCTTCCATTATTTTTCGTCCACTATGTTAAAAACAATAATCCCAATCCATTACCAGACATATAGATCTTTCCTTATTCAGATTTTAAAGAGCTTGCTTCTATTAGGAAAGTAAGAAATGATCTTCAGGACCTGATTCACTCAAGAAGGTAAAAATGAGTAATGCTTTCGTGAAACCTTTGCACAATACTACAAAGTCTGTCTCAAAGAAGTTGGAAAAATCTTCAGTAGATGATGAAAGTAGAACTTCCGTGGGGGAAAAGCTATATAGTACACTAAACATTATATCTGGTTTGCTAGCTGTTAAATAGAGCAGACTGCCAATCATGCCTCAGTAGAGCTTAATTAACATCTTCCAGTATACTTTGCTCATCCTTGTCAAGCTTAGTGGAGGTGCTTGTAAGGGTCCCCGACCAATACCTTGCCATCTTCTAGGTTAATTTTTTTTATAGCAATTCTTTCACATATTTTGATTGGTTAATGAATGTGCCATTTTTGTCTTGTTTGATTTGAAGTCCAAGAAAGAAAGTGAGCTCCCTCATTATGCTCATTTCAAATTCTTCTTGCATGCATTATTTGGCAAAGTCATTGCACATATCCTCATTGGTAGCACCAAATATAATATCATCTATATATATATTTGAACTAGAAGCATGTCCTAATTTTCGGTTTTTATAAACAGAGTAGTGTCAATTTTCCCTCTTCCATTATTTTTCATCCACTACGTTAAGAACAATAATCCTAGTCCATGGCTAGACGTATAGACCTTTTTCTTATCTACAACCTAATTCACTCAAGAAGCTAAAAGTGAGTAATGCTTCCGTGAAGCCTTTGCATAATATATACTACAAAGTCTGTCTCAAAGAAGCTGGAAAAATCTTCCGTAGATGATGAAAGTGAAACTTCCTTGGGGGAAAAGTTATATAATATGATGTGTAATGGCTTTGATCCCAGTAAACCTATAAGACATCCTCTTCTCATTGTATTTTATTTTCAACTCATCTAGATTCTCATTTGTGGTGTCAAGTTGCTTACTGGACAATATTAGAAACTGTTCCTAATTTTGTGCATCCCATCTCTCATACTCTATTGCATTTCAAAAACCATTCCAATTATTGCAGAACTTCACCCCACATTGATCTTCCCTAGTCCGTACATGGTCATTTCAAAAGGTATGAACTTTAATTCAAAAGGTTTAAATTTGGAGATCATCAATTTTTTCAACCAATATTCACTAATATTATATAAATGATAGCTCTTCCAACTTTTTCGTCCACTATGTTAAGAACAATTCCAGATCTGAATTGGGCAAATATAGATCATTCCGCTTTCGAGCTTAAGAGGTGTCCGACTCATCAGCTAGGTCAATTTTAAAGTATTTTGCCAAGATTTTCTTAATTTAATGAAACATATTGAAGTTGATACCTTTGGAATGACCGTATACATACCAAGGATGTTGTGGTCAAGTTCTGCAATGATGAACTAATTTTTTAAATGCCATAGACTTTGAGCGATCTTTTGAAATTGTTCATTGTCACAATAATAAAAAGGAATGGGATGCACGCGAAAGAAAGAGTTTGGTTCAAATATTTATGCATAGGTGAGTTGCTCATTGTTGTAATAATGGATCGGATATAAGATGCACAACGGAATAAAAATGCAACAAGAAAATCAAACTCAACCAGAAAATATGAAATAACAAGCATAACAACAAGATGTACGTGGTTCGACAAAGCCTACATTTACGAAAGCAATCAGCACAAAAAATTTCATTAAGAAATTTGAGAATACACAATACACTTCACAAAAATCTCTTTCATATCTCACAATACCCTCAGATAGGGATAAATAGACATTCCTTTTGGAGGTTTCCCTCCAATTACCCCCACCACGCCAACATTCAAATTCAAATTCAAAATTTGAATTTCTTCTCGTAGGCTAGGTGAAATTGTCGACAAGAACATGGGATTTGTCTTTGAGAATAGGAGATTTGTCGACGAGTCAAAGAATCTCATTCATCAACGAGTCTATCCTCTCATCGATGTGTCTTTAACTCTAAGATTTTCTGGCTTTCGGTATCTACTCGTTGATGAGCACAGGGCACTCGTCGATGAGTCTTCAGCTGCCAGCACAAGAAGACCTCTATCTCATGTTTTCCTGCATTTGTTTGTGATTCCCATTAAGTATAAGAGCCACACAAAAATACAACATTCTCCACCTTGGTAATTATGCATCCCTTAGGAGATCCCGAAAACATAACTGAACCTTGAACTTGAAATGCTCGGTTAGGACCGTCTCCCTTCTAGTACTTGGAGACATGCACCAATTCCAATCAACGCTGCTTGAACTTCTTGATGGTAGCTTCAGTTTCTACCATCAATCCTGATATAGTTGTAGATGTAACACCAAAGACTTCGTCCTATGCTTCCAATAAGACCTTACCATAATAGGAAACACAAAAACTGCTGCAAGTTTTATATCACCAAAGCCCCCTACATAGTCCTCAACAAAATTAACAATTGACGGTCCACTTTGTTGCTTGTTGAAACACTTCATTACACAATTATGGAGGATCTTTGACATATCCTAGAAATCACAACTCGTCCTTGGGTACCGAGCGGTAGACATTCCATATTGATTCCTCACGGAATCCCCCTGCAACAGAAAATGAAGTCTCCCTGCGGTTCCTTCCACAAAGATATCCTGAGATGACACCAATCTCCTTGTAGCTCTATCCATTCGAATCAGCAAACCAAGACCCATCTTGGCTGTACCCAATACATACATGTCAAAAAATTTCAACAGAATTCCCAACTGATTAGGCTCAGTCAAAGCCTTTTCACCTAATAACATGTTATTTACACACAACATATTCATCACTCCACAAAATACTATCACCCTCTTCCAAACTGGAAGCCTCACCAACTCACCTAAGTAGTGATCTGATAGTGCATATGAGCCCACCGCGATCCTATTGGTCTCCCGAGTTGAAAAAATCCCTGTAATATGAACTATGTCATCTCTACCTTGAGTCTATTGCTCCACCTACATCACATGCTAATTCATACCTTGATACAATTGACCCCAGATAAAACTCCCCGTATTTCTGCCTTGAGTCCCTAATTCCACCAGAATAACATGATTGCTGCTACCGTAGTTTTCTGGAGTTTGTTTCTCTTCCTTTACCTGAGTGCGTTGTCCCATGAATTTATCACCAAAAGTCATATCCTCGATCACCCCTTTGTTTGCCACAGGATCACCCAACTTGCACCAACCTTTCTTATAACCTATAAAGATGCACTATTCGGACATAACACCAAACCAAGATCCTCTATCACTAGAATAGTGCGCCAATGGACATTCACTCACAACCGAGTAGTCTACCGCAAAACATGCCCATAATTCACTTGCAACTTTCCCATCCAACGATACTGTAGACACCCTAAAGACGCCGTTTTACTATTATTATTATTAGTATTATTACTTTTAGTATTATTATTATAATTATTAGGATATTTTTACTATTATTATTATTATTATTATTATTATTATTATTATTATTATTATTAGCTTTAGTATTATTACTATTATTTTTATTAGTATTATTACCATTATTATTGTCATTAGTTTATTATTAATATTATTCTTATTACTATTATTATTTTAGGATATTATTATTATTAGGTTATTTTTATTATCATTATTATCATTATCATCATCATCATCATCATCATTATTATTATTATTATAAAAAGATAAAAAACAAAAAAGGGGCTCTTTAGGGTTTTGAAAATTTTTTATAAAGGCAGGATACACAGCCTGGGGGCGCGGGTGGAGGCAACCCTAAAAAAAGGGAAAAACCTAAGCCTCTCTCTTTCTCTCCCTCAGCCGTTACCCCACTGTTCATCACTCATCTCTCTCCCTCGTCCTCTCATTCCCTGCGCACTACCGCTGAGGGGCAAACTCATGCACACAGCTCTCCCTCACTCTCATCCATCTCTCTCTCTTCCTCCCAAACAACTACCTGCAGCCCGGCCATCCATCACCGCCACAGCCAAGCACCAACCCCCACGAAGCCATCTCGCAACTCCGGCTACCGGCCACGTAGCGGCTCTGATCACCGGTCTTCAACCCCAGCAACGACCCAGTCTCATCCATCTCCTTCCCCACGGCCACCTTCACACACCAGCAAGCTCACGGCACACCACCTCACAACCCCTCTACCCAGCTGTGAGCATCACCACACAACCGCACCCCCCATCAACTCCGGCAGCCTCCCACGCCCACAACACCACTCACGGTCACTCCAAACAGCAACGACATCACTCAGGCTGCCCTTCACGACAACGCCTCTGTCGCCCTCCGGCCATGCATGGCACCTCGACCATCTGCTCCTCACAGTTCCGTCCATCCCTTCCACAGCAACTCATCTCCTGCGGCACCCCTGCTGTGAGTTTCCTACACACAGAGCACACACATACACGTACTGATTTTTTTTTCAAGGGTTTTCTTCTTGTTATATTTCATGTAATATTTATGTTCAAGTTTATGTATATACTAAAAGTTAATATTCATGTTTTAAAAAAAAAATTATTGTTGTTTAATTTTTATGTTTGGTGTAAGTATTAATTGATTTTTTTTATATTTATTGATTTATTTTCTTTCTTTTTATAATAATATTTATTCAGGTTATATATATATATATATATATATATATATATATATTTAACGTCAATTCATTGCAGGAGTTTTCCCTTTTTTAGAATAATATATATATATATATATATATATATATATATATATATATATATATATATACATATCTGAAGTCAATTTGTTTTTTTTTATTGCAGGTTTTTTTTTCTTCTTTCTGTGATAATGTTTATTTAGGTTTTTATTTTTAGGGTATTTACTACGCATGTTAAATAATGAATATATATTAAGATACAATATTTGATAGTAGATGTCGAGTAAGTATTAGTCATACTCATGGTTATATTTATTTATGGTGTTTGTTATTATGACATATGTTTAAAGTTTAACATTTATATGTTTAGGGATTTATGTTAATTTTGGTGTCCATACTGAATAGGTATATATTACTTTTATAAATAACTTTCCATAATTTTACTATTTCCTTGCCTTCTCATTTGGTTTCCCTCTTTTAACCTTAAGTTTGATTTGTTTCTTTAGTTTACAATTTACAAACGTTTGTGTTGTGCATATCCTTAATTATATATTAATATTAAAGGTAACTATTATATTGTATATTACCTTTATTACTATTATTAATAGTATTGTTATTATTACTATTAATATTACTACTACTACTATTATTATTATTATTATTATTATTTATTATTACCATTATTGCGTTTATTATTATTAATATCGTTATTTATTTTTTATTATTATTATTATTATTATTACCATTATTAGTTACTATCATCATTATTATTATTCCATTTTGAAGTATAGGCATGTTCAATTGCGTTATTTTTAGTATTTGTATTAACTTGTTATTATTTTGGTATTATGATATTTTTGTTATTAAATATTTTTGATTTTATCTCCATGATATCAAAAAAGGGGTATAAGCTTTCGGGCTTTACGTAGCCTAGTTCTGACGGAATATATATTATATATATTTTTGTGTGATTCATTTCTTTAAATATGAATTTTGTAAATTCAAAAAAGGAGTAACCTAAAAGCCTTTTAAAATTTACTTTGGGATAATTTTATAATTAATTAGGTACCGTTCGTAAGAACAGACGTGCAGGACATGCTTGTACCTTCCCCTCACGTAACCGAAATCTCGATCCTAATTTTGGTAACGCAAATCAACTCTACCCTTAATTGGGTAGTAATCAAGTGTTTTAATCGCACTAAAAGGTTAGTGGCGACTCCATTCTAATCTTTCTCTGAAAATTAAACATAATTTTTATTTCGCCGACCATAGGGCACCCGCACTCCGGGACGCCACGACAGCTTGGTGACTCTGCTAGGGACATTAGAGAGTCGAGCCAATAATTAATTAGGAATAGTCCCAAATTTTAATTTATTAATTCTTTTAACTATCCACTTTTATTTTGTAAATAATATACTTTCGTATTTGAATAATGGGTTTGTGAAAATTATAATATGTTTGACTTAGTGTGAATTAATATTCCCATATATGTAGACATTCTTGATTAATGTGAATATTTAATTCTCATATAGGCAGATATCCTTGATTAACTTGAATATTTAGTTCCCATATAGGTAGATATCCTTTATTAATGTGAATATTTAGTTCCCATATAGGTAGATATCCTTGATTAACCTGAATATTTAGTTCCCACATATGTAGATATCCTTGATTAATCTGAATATTTAGTTTCCATATAGGTAGATATCCTTGATTAATGTGAATATTTAGTTCGCATATAGGTAGATATCCTTGATTAATGTTAATGTTCCCATATATGTAGACATCCTCGATTAATGTGAATATTTAGTTCCCATATAGGTAGATATCTTTGATTAATCTGAATATTTAGTTCTCATATAGGTAAATATCCTTGATTAATGTGAATTAATGTTCCTATATATGTAGACATCCTTGATTAATGTGAATATTTAGTTCCTATATAGGTAGATATCTTTGATTAATCTGAATATTTAGTTCTCATATAGGTAGATATCCTTGATTAATGTGAATATTTAATTCCTATATAGGTAGATATCCTTGATTATTATGAATATTTAGTTTCCATGTGTGTAGATATCCTTGATTAATGTGAATATTTAGCCCCCATATATGTGAATATCCTTGACTTAATGTGAATGCTTGTTACTATATTTGTAAATATTCTATATTTAATGTAAACATTTAGCTTCCATATTTTAAAAAATCCTTGATTCAATTTTTTTTTCCATAAATGTTTGAATAAGCATGTGATTAATTGTGAATAAGCGTGTGACATGCATGTGGGGTAGCGGGATTAGGCTAAGTTTGAATTCGCACACTTTCACGCACCTTCTACTCGGGCTTTACCTGCTAAGATTAGAAAAGAGTGTAATGTCGTTTGTCCCCACGTGGCAGGGCTTATGGGGACCCGCGAACCACTCCGCTCAATTTGAACTTTGTCCAAAGCCTTTGGGAGAAGATAGCGTTCAAGCTGGGAACCTATTGTCAACATTCAGGCCAACATTTTTAAAGCAATCCAAGCCCAACTCTCTTTAAACTCCGGCTTCAACCCATCAGAAAATAGCTCGAATCCCATATTTTGAAACACCTGAGGTCCAAGTGCCCGTCAAAGTCCACAAAACTGCGTTGAACCAACCCAATGGATTGACTTGCCCGAGTTAATCCCAAACTCAGATCATAACCTGATCCTTCGTAAGATGTAAGGTACATGAACCATCATCAAGGAAACGAATGGTTGAGAGAGTAATTGAATTAAATTAGTGATCCATTAATGGCCGGCTTAATCATGAAACATTTCATTAGCCGATAGGGATTTATCCAAAATTCTGGTAAAGTAGTTATTTAGGTTACATTGCATTCATGCACTCATGCATAATTTCATGCATAGTCATGCATGATAGGCTGCATGCATGTTCATACCCCTGTTTATATGTATGTTTGCACTAGTTACACCCATTGCACAACATAATCTTGCATCCCATGCTCAATTTCATAACCATGCATGTATAGTTATCTCCAATAAGTCGGTAATCACATCCCAATTTTCTATAAAATCGGTGTGCCGAGGTGGCAAAGTTAAAGATTTAGGATTCCATCATTGAGCAGAACAAAAACGATCTCTCTATTCTATGTGAAAGGTTAGAATAATAGGAACCTGTTGCTAGATCACAATTGAAATGTCGCAAATGTCATCGGGTTGAAGGATTGATTGGTATTCAAGTTCAAAAGTGAGCTCATGTGCTACAAAAATGATGTGCTTGATCACCTAAGGGTAATAACAAGAGCAAAGCATCCATGCTTTTCATTTAAATCATTTTGAAATTGAATAAAATAAGAATGTCTTCCAGTCTTATCTCATCATATCCTCTTTAGATCATCACCTTGTGCCAAAGTTTGCCTATTTTTGCTTGCATTTTTTGTAAGTGACATAAGAAATAGTTTTTTCAGTACAAAGGACTTGGAGTCATTAGTTGGTTTTAGGAATCTACTCAGTGGGGCAAAAAAGAAAAAAGAAAAAATGATGAAGAGTCGTAGGAGAAGTATATAGAAATGACTTATCAAATTTTGTCATACATTTTTCTTGATGAAATCGATGAATGAAGTCTCCTGTCTTTGTTATCTAAATTATGTCTAGTGTCTTAAAGGTATAATGATTATAATCTGATTAAATGAGGGGTGACCATCTTTGGTCGACTAGTACCCTAAAAAGAACCAAATATTGATTTACCATCTATTAACCAAGTTGATTCTGAATGTTAAACCAATCTTTTCATAAAAATCAGTTCATTAGAAATTCAACGTAAGTTTGGGTCTCCTAGTATTTGACAAATCATTTGAGGCGATGGTCACTACCAAAATGATGGCAGACCATTTTTCTACTACCCAAAAGTAAGTCAAAGAAGAAATCCCTTGCAAGCCCCTTCTAAGCCTGAAAAATTCAATTCTTAATTAACCTGTCAAAGGATCATACCCCACACTCGGGCAGTTTAAAAAAGATCAGTTCCAAATGAAATTCAAATGAAAATGAAGTTAATATTCTTT
Source organism: Malania oleifera (assembly GCF_029873635.1). NCBI lineage: Eukaryota > Viridiplantae > Streptophyta > Magnoliopsida > Santalales > Ximeniaceae > Malania > Malania oleifera. Next base: position 102,246,178 of record NC_080418.1, on the reverse strand, counting down.
CATAAAAGAAAAATAAAAAGTTGTGAAAGAAGAAGAAGATGAAAAAATGAAAGAAAAAAAAAAAAGAAAGAGAAAGAAGAAGGAAAGGAAGAAGAAAGAAAAATAAGGGACATGATTCATATGTAATCTTTGACTAGCGAATACCTGTGATGAGATTGGTAAATTTTGAGCCTTATTTAAATCTTTCTTTCTTTAACCCATACCCCTAACTTACGTTACATTCCAAATGAAAGTCCTAACTAGACTGGTATACATTGTTGTCTCAAATGATTTGTCAAACTCAATGTTCAGTCTGAACTATGTAATGACCTGATCCTGAAAAGGTGCATAGGCAGCTTGTTCAAATAACAATTTCGATCAATACTTTGCGAATACGACACCACAAACTAGGGCAAAAACTTTAGTTATGGGATGGGATTTTTTAGCCTTAGTTTCCTTGTTCTTGGTGAAACCTAAATCCTAAGCCTACATTTCGTTCTGTGTCTTAAAGTCTACCCTGAGATTAGAATATTGATCAGACACTACAAAAAAACAAGCTTTTAGTGACAAACTTAATAGTGACGGATTCAATTTCGTTACTAAAGTGGGGGTATTAGTGACGAATTTGAGAATCGTCACTAATATGGACTATTAGTGATGAAATTTAATCTGTCACTAATAAGTTTGTCACTAAAAAAAAAAAAAAAATCACGAAAAATAGTTTTTCGCTCATAAATTACCCCAGGAAAATATTTGCGATGATTTGTACAGTATTAGTGACGAATAAGATCCATCACTAAAAGATTCTTATTATTAACGAATAAATAACCATCACTACTATTAATTTAAAAATAAATAATTTTTTTTTTTTAGCATTAGTGACGAATATACCAATCCATCACTATTGCCCCAGTATTAGTGACAGATCTGAGATCGTCACTAATAATTAGAATTTTTTTTCAGAGTATTAGTGATGAATTTCTTTATTCGTCACTATTTGGCTATTATTAGTGACGAAGCTGGGAACCGTCCCTAATATTTCACGTATTGAAAAATAAATAATATTTTTTTTTTGTTTCAGAATATTAGTGACGAAATCATATATTGGTCACTATTTCCCAGTATTAGTTACGGATTTGAGAACCATCACTAATACCTCAAGTATTTAAAAATGAATAAAAATTTCTTGTTTCAGAGTATTAGTGACGAATTTATTTTTTCATCACTATTGCACCAGTATTAGTGACGAATTTGGGAACCGTTACTAATACTTCATGTATTTAAAAATGATCTCAATATTTTTGTTTTAGAGTATAAGTGACGAATTAATATATTCGTCACTATTGTTCCCGTATTAGTGACAGATTTGAAAACCGTCACTAATGCTTCCCGTATTCTAAAATAATTTTAATTTTTTTATTTCAAAGTATTAGTAACGAATTTTGAAATTCGTCACTAGTTCCCTTGTATTAGTGACTGATTTGAGGACCGTCACTAATACTTCATGTATTTAAAAAAAAAAAGAATTTTTTTTTTTTTGCAAAGCAGTAGTGACGAATTTATTAATTCGTCACTATTGCCCTACTAGTAGTGACGGTTATGGATTCGTCACTACAAGTCCTTTTATAAAGTTTCCCCTAATCTTCCTTCTCTTCCCTCCTTTCCCTTTCCTTTCCCACTCATCTGCGGGCCTCTATGATCTCCTTTCCCTCGTCCTTCTTTCCCCTAGCTTTCTCTCATCCCTTTTGTCCCCTCCTTTCCTTCCTCCTCCATCTGCCTTCAGCAAGTACCGCAGCCGCCGCTGCTGCTACCTGGCACTCGCCATCGAGTACCCGACCTTTGGTTGCACTAGGAGCCGCAGCCCTAGTCGCGCCGCCGCTACCTCGGCCAGTTCGTCGTCGTCGGGTACCCCACCTCAGGCTGCACTTGGAGTCGCAACCCCAGCCGTGCCGCCGCTTGAGTATGACTTGGCTCCTGAATTGATTTATATGTTTCAATGTTTTCCTAATTTCTCACTTCTTTGGATTTGTTTGATTTTTATTTTATCTGATATGGTCAGCTCAATTTTGTCTTGTATTCTATCTTGTGATTTCTTAGTGCCTCTATTATATTAGATTTTCTTGAACTTTAATACTATTGAAAAGATAAAATTAATTTTTTAATAAATTAGTACAAAATAAATGTATTGCACAAAGAACAAAGCAAAGTTAGTGGTTTGGTGTTGATACAGGTTTGCACTTATTGACAATAAAGGGATATATATATATATTATAAAGATTGATGACTGGTTTGGTGCTATAATTTGGCCTAGGAAGATTCTAAATGATACGAGGCATGCTCTTTATTCAAATATGCTTTCAATTCTAATTAAAAAACTAAATTGTTGTACATGTCCTTCTGTCATTCATTGCATTTTACATTTTTGCTACTATACTATCATTTTCTCGTACTGCTTATGTTCTTAAGGAACTATTTAGTATTAACTTAATGTGATTTATTGTACTTAATAAAATTGTATGATTGTTGTGTTTAATATATTATTGTAGACACCTGATTTTATCCAATAAGATACTTAAACACCATTTGGATACACTAATAGTAACATCGATCAATAATTAAATTTGTTAAAAAGAGAATATAAAAGATAATTAAATAGTTAGAAAACAAACTAAAGAATGAGCAGTACAATATGCCAAAAATGCGAAGATAATTTCACCAACCACATAGGTAAACTAATTAACTTATTGAAATTTAAAGTTTGAGGAGTATGGCTAGAGTTCAACTTATTTCTTCTCTATTGGTCTCCTTATGAAAAAGGAGCCGCTAGAAAGAAAAAGTTAGATTTGACTATATGATGAAAACAATTGTAAGGTGTTTAAAAGTATATAATAACTAGAGAGAATATGGTCTTTTAGGAAATATAATTGATACATAGACCGTGTTATAGTGTTAGAAAAATTAAGGACAACAATAGATAAAATAAATTGTTCGCGAAAAAAATAGTTTTTAGTTTTTCAATTTTTAATTTTGTAACTTCTAAAAAACTAGAAGTTGATTTTTAGAAACTAAACAAACTATACCAAAATTAGACCTACCGTTATCTTTTAAATAGGACAAGACAAAATAGGAGCATCAAACTCACCCAAAACAACTTAAATTTTTACCTTATTATTTATGAATTAATATATTATAATCATATATATATATACACATTAAAATGAAGCGCTCACATGAACAAGTAACTAATAATTTTACTTACTTTAGTAAATGAGTTTTAAGATGAAATTTATGTTGAACTTTTTTATTAAGTAGGTGTTAATATTTTCTCCTAATTTTATTGTTAAGTATGCCCCTCGAAAAAGAAGTTTTGTTTTAACCTTAAATCATAGGATTTACTCTTTACTGGCTAATGCCTCCGTGAAGGGAGCCTCAGGCAACCTCAAAGTGGCAAAGGGTTCAGGACTTGCCAAAGGGAGAGTCTTCTTCCAAGGGTCGAGCTGTACTGAGTGAGCACAAAAGGATTTTGAATGAGGCGAGAGCTAAAGGTGACTCTTGAGGATGTGCAGTTGCCCCCGGCACGTTCTACTGTGCCACCTAGTAGAGAGCAGTCCTCGAATGTTATCCCAGGGCTTACAGAGGACACGCCTGCTCATCCAGTGCTGTTTTGTACAATTAGGCCGACCATGTCGTATAATTATGATAATCCACCTCCGGCGGACATTCCTAACCATTTGCTGCCTCAGGCCCTTAGGCCACGCCCATACAAGGAACCACTACCCTCCCCTCTTACCCCTAAAATGTGTCATCTTCTGGAGGAAATGGCACGGGACCGAGATGCCACTAGAGCAGTAGCCTTATCTTGTTGCTCGTGCAATTCCGATTCTGATTCGGACTCTGATTATGATAGACTAGATGCTTGGGGTATTTTAATGCGCTTTCTCTTTTGCTTATGTACTGTGCTTATGCACCCTAGTGCTTTTATTTATTTATTTTTTCTGTTATTTGTTTTTTATTGCATTCTATTTTACCATGCTTTTGAATGGTTGTACGCGTGCTTCGATGTGTCTATCTATATTGTATTGCCTCTAAAATTAATAAAAATACATGGAGCATTTGATCTCTACCTGTATTTTGGGAGATACTAGAATTGCCATTTAATTACTGTCATTTCATGTATTCATTGAAGCTTAGACCCATCCAAGAACAGCTACTATACATTTATACCTAATCGTACATGTGAGACAAATCAATTGTTATATTTCAATTGATTATTAGTTATACTATGTTGACTAGTAATCACTTGAACATGTTAATTGTTTGTTTCACTTACGATTAGTAATGTTTGTATTTCAACCATTCTTGGATTGTCTAATATGGACAGTTCAAGAAGTTGTATTTACATTGTTGTCATCGTTCACGCTTTGTCAATTGTCATTATATATTTCGAACACGTCTCTACTTGTGTTCTTTGGGTGTATAGTGGGGTTCATGACAATTTGTTAGTGATGAAAAAGTAACAACATGTTCACTTCCCCCATCTCGTGTACATGGAGAGACATGGGGAGATGCTACCGAAATTTATAACAACTACGACGAAGGAATTTGAGTGATTGATCACAATGTAAATGCAACATTTCTAAATGAGATAGGATCCGTACCCTTTAGAGTATGATGGTTGATTATAGGATTCACGATACATGCGTTACAAAAACTATGAGAATGTAATGAATACCATTTACTTGAACATGTTATAGGGTAATTAATGAACATGGATAAGAGTTGGATGAACGCTCGGGGTAGGTTTTTGCCAGAATACGTGAAAGGGGTACACGATTTCATAGTGTTCGCGCGTCCTCGTGCAGAAAAGCCAGTAGAATAAGGTGTCCTTGCAAGAAATTCCATAACATAACATTCAAATACATTGATTTGGTCCATTCACATTTATTATACTTTGGAATGGAGAAAAGGTACACAACATGGGTGTTCCACGGTGAAGATTATGCAGTTCAGAACGATGATGATTACGATGAAAATGAGGTGGCAAATATAGTAGGTGGCTATACCTATTCGGAAGGGGTAATTGAAATGTTAAGTGACTTGCAAAGGGGGATTGCAATGGACACAGGCGATGTTCCTGTCTCGCGTAGTAGTGATGAATCTACTTTAGCAGGTATCGTACCTTGTGATGCTAGTACGTTGAATCAACTCGGTAAACCATTTTCTAATCTCGTAAGGGATGCACGGGTACCCCTATATCCAAACTATAAAAAGTTTTCAAAATTAGAGTTTCTGATAAAGTTGCTTCGTGTAAGAACAATGCATGGGTTATCTCAGAACGCATTTAACATGCATTTAAGCCTCATTAAGGCAATACTGCCTGATGGTGAAACACTTCCCAAGTCTTTTTATAAGGCGTAGACATACATGCGTGAATTGGGTCTTGGTTACACTCTAATACATGCGTGTAGGTATGATTGTGCACTCTTTAATGGTGAACATGAAAATGCAAACGAGTGCCCAAAATGTGGTGAACCGAGGTATACAACTAATCAGAAGAAAGGTAAAAAGATCCCTAAAAAATTTTTGCTATATTTTCCATTAATCTTGTGACTGCAACGATTGTATATGTGCAAAAAGACTGCTACAGATATGAGATGGCATCAAGAGAATTGTCTTCAAGATGGAAACACCCTTAGCCATCCAGCGGACTCTGAAGCTTGGGCCAATTTTGATAAAATGCATCTGTGGTTTGCTAATGATCCTCACAACATCAAACTTGGCCTTGCTTTAGATGGGTTCAATCCTTTCGGTAACATGATCAACCCATATAGCATGTGGCTATGATGATGCCATAACAATATGTCGCCATGGCGATGTATGAAAGAACCTTTTATTTATATGTCTCTGCTCATTCCCGAACCGAGAGTGCCTGGTAATAATATTGATGCTTACCTGCGTCCATTAATTGACGAGTTGAAAGAATTATGGGAAAAAGGAGTGGAGACATTCGATGTGGAAACCGGGACAACATTTCGGATGCATACTGCAGTCTTGTGGATAATTAATGATTTCCACGCATACGGCAACCTGTCAGGTTGGAGCACAAAATGTTACTTAGCATGCCCAATATGTAATAAGGATGATGGGTCCATATCTTTGAAGCATGGCCGCAAGTTATGTTTTATGTGTCATCGCCATTTTCTACAAACTGGACATCCTTGGAGGGCTCATGGCATTAGAAGCTTCAATGGAAAACCTAAATGAAGGTCGCCACCAAAGCGACTAAGTGGGGAAGAGATATTAAACAAGCTAAGGTTGATTGAAGATGTGAAATTTGGGAAACCACTGCCCAGTAGAAAAAGAAAACGCGTTGAGTTGGAGTTGAATTGGAAAAAGAGAAGCATCTTCTTCGAGTTGACATACTGGAAAGATCTTTTACTATGCCACAACTTGGATGTCATGCACATCGAAAAGAACATTTGTGAGAATGTCATTGGTACATTGCTTGATATAAATGGGAAGACAAAGGACACCGCAAATACTCGCCGGGATATGGAAGATAAGAGAATACGGCCTAAGTTGCACCTGTTTCATGATGGGGACAAAATTCTCATGTCATCAGCTTGTTACACATTTTCGAAGGATGAGAAGAATAAATTCTTCGAATGGTTAAAATTAGTGAAGTTCCCTAATGGATATGCATCGAACATAGCTAGATGCATAAACACGAAGGAAGGGAAGATGCCAGGAATGAAAAGTCATGACTTTCACCTCTTTCTACAATGGGTTCTACCCGTCTGTCTTCGTGGACACTTGACTGAAGATGTTCGCTCAGTGCTGATTGAGCTGGGAATCTTTTTCGGTAGTTGTGCTCCAAAAAATTGAGTGTAAGCGTACTTGAACGGTTAGAGGATGACATCGTGATCATGCTATGCAAGCTGGAGAAAATATTTCTGTCAGCATTCTTCGATGTGATGGTCCACCTAGCCGTCCATTTACCAAGAGAGGCCATAATTGGAGGACCGGTTCAATATCGTTGGATGTATCCTATTGAGAGGTAAATTATAAAGTCCTTGTATAATGGTCACGTGATTTCCTTGTTTTTATTTTTTTATTTTTTATTGTGTCTATAAGTCTATAATGCTACATAAAATGCATAGGTTTTTGTCCACTTTGAAGGGGTACGTGCGCAATAAGGCACGACCAGAAGTTTCAATCATTGAGGCATACATTGATAGTGAATGTCTTGCATTTTGCTTAATGTATCTACATGATATTGACACAATGTTCACTCCTGAGGAGCCAAATGCAGACGTTCATGCTATTAATGCCGAAGATGAAGAACCCAGGAGCTCTATATTTCGAGAAAATGTTTGGCCTCTCGGTGCACGAGTTTACAATTTCATTGATATGGACAACCTACAAAAGGCTCATTTTTATGTCCTCAACAATTGTGATGAAACTGTTCCATATATCGAGTACGTGATTCCAAACTCCTTACTTTGCATTGTATTTACATATGCATAATTATATACTTAGTTAACATTAACATGTACTACTGTTGCATATAGCGAACATAAATCTGAACTCCTAGCCCATATGAACGAAATGTTGATGAAAGACATAAGAAGGAATTTATCAATTGGGTTGGGAGTCATGTAAGTAACAAATACTACTTGAGTGAGAAGCAATGTACATTTTCACTATTGACGGTTTATTCTTCTAAACTCCTGTTTATTGAATAGATAAAAGTCATGTATTACAATAAGGAACTAAGGGCAAGTAAAGATTTGTACGCATTGGCATGTGGCACCAATCAAGGAGTTAACTGCTACAGCGATTGCATTGTCAATGGGTTACGATTTCATACAAAGTCCCTCAAACTGCATAGAAGAACCCAAAATTGTGGGGTTGCGGTGCTAGCATAGAAGGAGATGAAGAAATTGACTACTTTGGTGTGCTAGACGACATTATAGAGCTTAGCTATGGAGCAAATAGACTCGTCCACTTGTTCAAGTGTACCTGGTGCAACATCGGCAATAAAAAGACTGGGATAAACACCGATGCCTACTTTACCAGTGTTAATTTTAGTAAGATCTAGTATCAAAATGACCCTTTCGTGCTTCCGACGCAAGAAAAACAAGTGTTTTACCTTAAAGACACCAAAGTGAAGGGTGAATGGCATGTGGCCCAAAAGATTCCTCCTTGAAGTTTGTACGCTATTGCAAAAATTGCAAATGGTGAGAATAGTGCCAGTGAGACTGCATTACAAGAAGATGAGCCATCTATCAGTGCAGCAGCACAATCTGCTGTAAATGTTGTCGAAGAAGGCGCCGATCCTATACCATTGCATAGGGATGGTGCCACGGCAGAAAACGTAGGGAGTGCTAACATTACAATTGAACATTCTGTAGACGTTCACTTCATCGACAAAAAGGAAACGGATGGGGAAGATGAAACAGGGGTCGAGTATTGTAGTGAAGAGGAAGACACTTTAGAAAGTGAGGTTGATATCGATATTGAGGATGTATAGGGGGGTAAGCATGTTATGCTTGTCACTATGTATCTGACATGTGTAAATAACTTAAAATATATGTATGATGCATCCATCTAATATTCGTACTTCTTATATTTACTTGTCTACTAATTTGCAAATATGGCACCAGGAGGCCGACGTCGGAGACTTCCTTTTAGGCACCCGAGTACATCACATGAGGATGATCCGACATCCTCGAGACCGGCGGAGCACGTCTGTCCTTATGCGGAGGCACCATTATCTAAGCCATCAGCACCTCAGCCAGACATGGATACCACTTATGCGACTGATACGTAGGGTGAGTTGCTGACCGTGATGAGTAGTGTTGGTATGAATACGAATAATTTATTTACATGTCAACTATTGATGATAGTTATTCACGTGTATGATTATAATGTTGTTCTTAAATTAACTCTGCTTTCAGCATCTACATCCACAGTCAGGTCAGTTTGTGGTGTAACGAAGAACATGTCACTAAAGAAGCACTTGGATAGGACAAAACAGTGGATTCAGATCGACATTCCTCCAGGATACACCGCCCCACTGAACGATTGGTGCACCGCGTGGACAAGGGAGCTCGGCATTATATGCCAACAGTATGCTCTATTCACTGCATTCAGTTGGCCGCAGGTGACTCAGGAGCAGCGCATGGTTCTTTACATGCGCATTTTGGTAAGTTACCAAACCCTACAAAAATGCTTTTAATTTAATTTAATTTTTACTTTTAATATACTAGCCAATTAACAATTGTCTAACATTGTAATTGTATTACCTATATATGTAGGAAGAGTTTGATATGGACATCCTCGAGGATGACCATGTGAGGAGGGCAGTCGATGTCCAATTGTGTAATAAATTTAAGAACTATCGCTAAAAAATGCGCTCCCATTTTCGAGCAATGGGAGATGAAGCAGAAGCACGACCATACGATAAGATATCTCAAGAGGATTGAGAGGTGGTGTGTCGCCATTTCCGTGACCCACGTTATCAGGTGATATGTTTGTATTATAATCACTAATTTTTCACAATGATGTCGCTAATAAACCGTCATTATATCTTCCTTGTAGGCCATATGTGAAACAAATGTTGTGAACCGTAGCAAACTCCCTATGACACATTGCGGTAGATCGAGACTATTCGTAAATCATCGCCAAGTAATTACTATATATAAAACTATCTGATCATTACATAACATAATACTAATGATGTCTTATATGATACTGTAGCGTGATCTCGAGACTGGCGCAGAGGAGCCACCACCAGATCTTTATCAGAGAACACACCAACGGCGATCGGGGGAGTGGTGCGAGGGTGCGCAGGACAGACATGTAAGTGAAACAAAAGATTTAGTTTATTACTTTATTCAAAACATCAAAGTTTAAGTCTTACTTATTCCTTTTTATCATTTTCATGACTGAAATTAGGCACAGATGGTCGAGCTAAGGGATGTACCAATTTCAGAGGGGAGTCAGCACATGACAAATTTCGAGATCACTTCCCAGGTGCTTGGGCAACGAGCGGGGGGCTGGGTGAAAGGACTTGGAAGTGGATACATCACCCTAATAGCATCATCATCTATGGGCGTCGTAGCTCGTGTAGAGATGGAACGACAGCGTCGAGAGGCCGAGTATGAATAGCAGGAGATGGCTCAATGGATGCAGATCGATGCAGATGATGGAAATGGAGAACGCGCAATTGAGAGACATGGTCTCCAGCTTTCAAGCCCAGATGCAAGTCATGATGGATAGGCAAATGCGGCTCGAGGAAATTATGCGCCAATCTCGACTAGATGATACAGGTGGCTCCTTTTATTAGAAGGTATGTATGGTACTTATAGCTTAACATAGTACTTGTGCAAAAGTATTTTATGATTTTTTTTATGTTATAATATAGAGAAATTTTCAATGATTAACGAATACTCATACTAGATCCTTTGAAGAGCTCTATACGTTATTCTAACTTGGACACTAAAACCCATTAAGCTGAGTGTTAGGGGGTGACAGTAATGGGGTCCAATTTTATTTTATTTTTAGGGGGGGGGGGGGGGAAGATAGCATTACATGTATTCTCTAAGAAAAGTACAAATTCAGGGAAGAACTAAAGTCTCATATTTGGGGCAATTTTCATATTATGTAGTTATAGATAATTTGCATGAATACTGCAAAAAATTAATATTACAAACAGATATGACTAGAGAATAATATTATTTTTTAATCTTTCTTGTTTCAGAAAGTTCCATCAGTGTTGCACTTTTTGAATGCATCATCCTTGTGAAAGTTCCATCGTTTTCGACGCGGCTTCACTTTGAATGGACCGTCGTTTTGGATATGTGCTCCTTCTAAATGCATCCCCTTTATGGATCCATCCTGCTTTTGGATGTTGTCATTTCTAATTACTTGATATGGTTGCATAATGCGTACATTTTTTTTTCTTTATTGATATTATAGTTGTATATCTTCTTTAGTTGGGAAATTTTCATATGATAGCTATTCATCTTGTACGGATGATAGCTTTACTTGTTGGATATTTTGAATTTAACGGATACATGTACTACTGTCATGAATTGTTGAATGCTACATGATTGCATGCTAGTCTAGAATGCCTCCTGCATGGCGGATGCAGTTGATGTGTATTGCATGATGGTAGTGGATATAGGTTCTCGTGTGACTTGAACTTCTTACAAATGATCTATTTGAACCTATCAGATGCAGATTTTATGGGAAAATGTCTAATTTACAAACAACATGTTGCCAAAATTTTGTTAAAATTTTTTCCAAAAAAAAGAAAACTATGTACACCGATAATTATGACAAGCATCAATGTTAAGATATTTTTTAAAGAATGAGTGAAAGTTAGGAATCATAAGAAATGAGGCAATATAGGCTTAGTTCATTTAAATAAGCATTCATTTATATGTTTTTGGTCCGGTAAGCCTAAAGCATTCATTGCCGAGCCGAACATTGAAAATATTATAAACACTTGGCTAAGGATTTGAAAATTTGAAAAAGGCATAAGTTGAATATATACATAACTCGGAGGGAGCACATTTTCATAATTATTTAAATTAAATACTCTCATCATCTCATAACGTTCATGTCCAAATGCCTAGATGAATAACAATACTACAATGAACTCAATAATATCCACTGTTCCCTGCTATTTATATTTTTTAATTTAATGGAAACATGTATGACTGTCGTGAATTGTTGAATGCTACATGATTGCATGCTAGTTTAGGATGTCTCCTGCATAGCGGATGTAGTTGATGTATCTTGTATGCTGGTAGTGGATATAGGTTCTCGTATGCCTTGAACTTCTTATAAATGATCTATTTGAACTTATCAGGTGCAGGTTTCATGAGAAAATGTCTAATTTACAGACGACATGCTGCTGAAATTTCGTTACAATTTTCCTCAAAAAAATAAAACCATGTACACCGATAATTATGATAAGCTTCAATGTTAAAATATTTTTGAAAGGATGAGTGAAAGTTAGGAATCATAAGAAATGAGGCAATATAGGCTTAGTTCATTTAAATAAGCATTCATTTATTTGTTTTTGGTCTGGTAAACCTAAAGCATTCATTGCCGAGCAGAAATTATTGAAAATATTATAAACACTTGGCTAAGGATTTGAAAATTTGAAAAAGGCATAAGTTGAATATATACATAACTCAGAGGGAGCATCATTTTCATAATTATTTAAATTAAATGCTCTCATCATCTCATAACATTCATGTCCAAATGCGTAGATGAATAACAATATTACATTGAATTCAATACTATCCACTATTCTCTGCTATTTATATTCTGATTTAATGGATACAGGTATTACTGTCGTGAATTGTTAAATTTTACATGATATCATGCTAGTCCAGAATGCCTCTTACATGGTGGATGCAGTTGATGTGTATTGCGTGCCGGTAGTGTATATAAGTTCTTGTCTGCCTTAAACTTCTTATAAATGATCTATTTGAACCTATCAGATGCAGGTTTTATGAGAAAATGTCTAATTTACAGACGGCATGCTACCAAAATTTTGTTAAAATTTTCCTCAAAAAAAATAAAACCATGTACACCGATGATTATAATAAGCTTCAATGTTAACATATTTTTGAAATGATGACTGAAAGTTAGGAATCATAAGAAATGAGCCAATATAGGCTTAGTTCATTTAAATAAGCATTCATTTATATGTTTTTTGTTCGGTAAGCCTAAAGCATTCATTGCAGAGCTGAAATCATTTAAAATATTATAAACACTTGACTAAGGATTTGAAAATTTGAAAAATGCATAAGTTGAATATATACATAACTCGGAGGGAGCATCATTTTCATAATTATTTAAATTAAATGCTATCATCACCTCATAACATTCATGTCCAAATGCCTAGATGAATAACAATATTACACTGAACTCAATACTATCCACTGTTCTCTGTTATTTATATTCTGAATTTAATGGATACATGTATTACTGTCGTGTATTGTTGAATGTTACCTGATTGCATGCTAGTCTAGAATGTCTCCTGCATGGCAGATGTAGTTGATGTATAATGCATGCTGGTAGTGGATATAGGTTCTTGTGTGCCTTGAACTTCTTATAAATGATCTATTTGAACCTATGAGGTGCATGTTTTATGAGAAAATGTTTAATTTACAAACGGCATGCTACTGAAATTTCGTTAAAATTTTCCTCAAAAAAAGAAAACCAGGTACACCGATAATTATGATAAGCTTCAATCTTAAAATATTTTTGAAACGATGAGTGAAAGTTAGGAATCATAAGAAATGAGGCAATATAGGCTTAGATCATTTAAATAAGCATTCATTTATATGTTTTTGGTCCGGTAAGCTTAAAGCATTCATTGTCGAGCTGAAATCATTAAAAATATTATAAACACTTGACTAAGGATTTGAAAATTTGAAAAAGGCATAAGTTGAATATATACATAACTCAGAGGGAGCATCATTTTCATAATTATTTAAATTAAATGTTCTCATCATCTCATAACAATCATGTCCAAATGACTAGATGAATAACAATATTACACTGAACTCAATACTATCCATTGTTCTCTGTTATTTATATTCTAAATTCAATGGATACATATATTACTGTTGTGAATTGTTAAATTTTACATGATTGCATGCTAGTCCAGAATGCCTCTTGTATGGTGGATGCAGTTGATGTGTATTGCATGCTAGTAGTGGATATAGGTTCTCGTCTGCCTTGAATTTCTTATAAATGATTTATTTGAACCTATCAAGTGCAGGTTTTATGGGAAAATGTTTAATTTACAAACGGCATGTTGCCGAAATTCTGTTAAAATTTTTTCCAGAAAAAATAAAACCATGTACACCGATAATTATGAGAAGTTTCAATGTTAAAATATTGTTGAAAGGATGAGTGATAGTTAGGAATCATAAGAAATGAGGCAATATAGACTTAGTTCATTTAAATAAGCATTCATTTATATGTTTTTGGTCCGGTAAGCCTAAAGCATTCTTTGTCGAGCCCAAATCATTGAAAATATTATAAACACTTGGCTAAAGTTTTGAAAATTTGAAAAAGGCATAAGTTGAATATATACATTGCTTAGAGGGAGCATCATTTTCATAATTATTTAAATTAAATGCTCTCATCATCTTATAACATTCATGTCCAAATGCCTAAATGAATAGCAATACTACACTGAACTCAATACTATCTACTGTTCTCTGCTATTTATATTCTGAATTTAATGGATACAAGTATTACTATCGTGAATTGTTGAATGCTGCGTGATTGCATGCTAGTCTAGAATGCATCTTGCATGGCGAATGTAGTTGATGTGTATTGCATGCTAGTAGTGGATATAGGTTCTCGTGTGCCTTGAACTTTCTTATAAATGATCTATTTGAACCTATCAGGTGTAGGTTTTATGAGAAAATGTCTAATTTACAGACGATATCCTGCCAAAATTTCTTTAAAATTTCCCCAAAAAAAAGAAAACCATGTACACCGACAATCATGATAAGCTTCAATGTTAAAATATTTTTGAAAGGAAGAGTGAAAGTTAGGTTCATAAAAAATGAGGCAATATAAGCTTAGTTCATTTAAATAAGCATTCATTTATATGTTTTTGATCTGGTAAGGCTAAAAGATTCATTGCTGAGCCGAAATCATTGAAAATATTACAAACACTTAGCTAAGGATTTTAAAATTTGAAAAAGGCATAAGTTGAATATATACATAACTCTGAGGGAGCATCATTTTCATAATTATTTAAATTAAATGCTCTCATCACCTCATAACATTCATGTCCAAATGTCTAGATGAATAACAATATTACACTGAACTCAATACTATCCATTGTTCTCTGCTATTTATATTCTTAATTTAATGGATACATGTATTACTGTCGTGAATTGTTGAATGTTGCATGGTTGCATGCTAGACTAGAATGCCTCCTTCATGGCAGATGCAGTTGATGTGTATTGCATGCTGGTAGTGGATATAGATTCTCGTTTGCCTTGAACTTCTTATAAATGATCTATTTGAACCTATGAGGTGCAGGTTTTATGGGAAAATGTTTAATTTACAAACGGCATGTTACCGAAATTTCGTTAAAATTTTTCCCAGAAGAAAAAAGAAAACCATGTACATCGATAATCATGATAAGCTTCAATGTTAAAATATTTTTGAAATGATGAGTGAAAGTTAGGAATCATAAGAAATGAGGCAATATAGGCTTAGTTCATTTAAACAAGCATTCATTTATATGTTTTTGGTCTGGTAAGCCTAAAGCATTCATTGCCGAGCCGAAATCATTGAAAATATTGTAAACACGTTGGCTAAGGATTTGAAAATTTGGAAAAGGCATAAGTTGAATATATACATAACTCAGAGGGAGCATCATTTTCATAATTATTTAAATTAAATGCTCTCATCATTTCATAACATTCATGTCCAAATGCCTAGATGAATAACAATACTATACTGAATTCAATACTATTCACTGTTCTTTGCTATTTATATTCTGAATTTAATGGATACATGTTTTACTATTGTGAATTGTTGAATGCTACGTGATTGCATGCTAGTCTAGAATGTCTCCTGCATGGCGGATGCAGTTGATGTGTATTGCATGCTGGCAGTGGATATAGGTTCTCGTGTACCTTGAACTTCTTATAAATGATCTATTTGAACCTATCAGGTGCAGCTTTTATGAGAAAATATCTAATTTACAGACGGCATGCTGCCAAAATTTTGTTAAAGTTTTCCCCAAAAAAAATAAAACCATTTACACCTATAATTATGATAAGCTTCAATGTTAAAATATTTTTGAAAGGATGAGAGAAAGTTAGGAACCATAAAAAATGAGGGAATATAGGCTTAGTTCATTTAAACAAGCATTCATTTATATGTTTTTGGTCTGGTAAGCCTAAAGCATTCATTGCCGAGTCGAAATCATTGAAAATATTATAAACATTTGGCTAAGGATTTAAAATTTTGCAAAAGGCATAAGTTGAATATATACATAATTCTGAGGGTGAATCATTTTCATAATTATTTAAATTAAATGCTCTCATCATCCCATAACATTCATGTCCAAAGGCCTAGATAAATAACAATACTACACTGAACTCAATATTATCCACTATTCTCTGCTATTTATATTCTAAATTTAAAAAATACATATATTACTGTCGTGAATTGTTGAATGCTACATGATTGCATGCTAGTCTAGAATGCCTCCTGCATGGCGGATGCAGTTGATGTGTATTGCATGCTGGTAGTGGATATAGGTTCTTGTGTGCCTTGAACTTCTTATAAATGATCTATTTGAACCTATCAGGTGCAGGTTTTATGAGAAAATGTCTAATTTACAGACAGCATGCTGGCGAAATTTCGTTAAAGTTTTCCCCAAAAAAAAAAAAAAAATCATGTGCACCGATAATTATGATAAGCTTCAATGTTAAAATATTTTTAAAAGGATGAGTGAAAGTTAAAAATCATAAGAAATGAGGCAATATAGGCTTAGTTCATTTAAATAAGTAATCGTTTACATGTTTTTGGTCCGGTAAGCCTAAAACATTCATTGTCGAGCGGAAATCATTAAAAATATTATAAACACTTGGCTAAAGATTTGAAAATTTGAAAAAGGCATAAGTTGAATATATACATAACTGAGCGGGTGCATCATTTTCATAATTATTTAAATTAAATGCTCTCATCATCTCATAACGTTCATGTCCAAATGCCTAGATGAATAACAATACTACACTGAACTCAATACTATCCACTGTTCTCTGCTATTTATTTTCTGAATTTAATGGATACATGTATTACTATCATGAATTGTTGAATGCTACATGATTGCATTCTAATCTAGAATGTCTCCTGCATGGCGGATGCAGTTGATGTGTATTGTATGCTGGTAATGGATATAGTTTCTCGTGTGCCTTGAACTTCTTATAAATGATCTATTTGAACCTATCAAGTGCAGATTTTGTGGGAAAATGTGTAATTTACCGACGGCATGCTACCGAATTTTAGTTAAAATTTTCCCAAAAAAAAAAAACATGAACACTAATAATTATGATAAAATGAATGTTAAAGTAATAACGATTAGATTGACATCTCTATCAGTCCTTAATTAAAATATTGCATAGATAAGTTTAAATTATAAGTTGGATTCGTCTAACAAGTGGATAGATAAATGTAAATACTGTCCATGTAGCCACATTCACCCTCCCTCCAAATTCTAAGTTGGATTCGTCTCGACATATAGGTTGCAATGTCACTGTAAAAAAAAATACAAAAAAAAGTGGAAAAAAATTGTCCATGCACGATATCACCGATGAAAGCGCCTAGGCCATATTTTATTTTCCATGATTTTCTCAGCTACCAAACAAATGGCCAATTTCATGTCCATTTGACTGGCATATTGTACTTAGTTCTAATATTTTCTCATTAAGACTTGAAAAGATACACACTTACTTATGCCAATTCATGATATTTTTCTCTATGAATCTTCCCATTTCCCTCCTCTACAAACCCCACATTCACTACTTAGAGTTTTATTTCAAGTAGAGCAATAATGCTTGCCTATGAAACAGTAAAGCATGCTAATGGACATGTGTCCCCGTCTCGACTGGATTTATTCGCTGCATCCCCTTCCTCACACAATGCTAATACCTCATTGAGTCATTGTGCAAATCCCCCATAAACTAATCTCATGCTGCATTCCAGAGCATGCATTTTAGATCTTAAATTTAGATTTAAATAGACTTTAATAAAATTCAATATAATTTTATGCTCCTCGTGTTTGGAGACACTTTGGACTTGAATTCACATTGAATTTAAATAAAACGTAATATCAAATTGTATTGAAATTTGTCCAAAGCCATTCAAAATGTTTGAAATCTATGCTCTCCAACGCAACATTACATTTTTCATTAATGATATTACTACCGTACAAATTATGTAATATGCATGACTATGAAATCTTTGCGAATTTGTTATATCATATAATTATTTTTCCTAATTATACTAAGCGCTAGCTCTCTCACTATTTGTATACTAAATTTTTTTTAATGGCTCTTAATTTGTAGGATTCGTGGCTGTCACAACATCAACACGATGTCATGCATGCATGCACTACAGTCATCAGATGCAACTTTTGACTATTTGTTTATTATTTCTATTGTTATTTGAACAAATTGAGCTTTTGTATTTTAATTTGAATTTGTACTAGTATTTGTATTTGAATTTTGAATATTTTTAAATAATTTTTGTTATCTGAACATATGTTATTTCTTTATTTTAATTGAATTTGTATTTAAATTTGAAATTTTGAATGATTTATGAATTTTGTAGTAATTATGGTTTCAGTTTATGTATTCGAAAATGTAATTACAGATTTTTATATAAGAATTGATGATTAAAAAAAATTAGTATTAAAGAGTTTTTTATTTTTCTAATTATTAGTGAAGGGTTCAAATTCGTCACTAATACCCTACTATTAGTGACGAATTTGACTCATTCACTAATGTCAGGGTATTAGTGACGAATTTGAATCCTTCGCTAATGTCGGAGTATTAGTGACAAATCTGTAATTCGTCACTAATACCAAACTATTAGTGACGAATTTCAATCCTTCACAAATACCCTACTATTAGTGACGAATTTGAGTTGAGTCGTTCTAGACTATATAGTGATGGTATTAGGGCTTTAGTGACAGTTATAATCCGTCACTACTACTCCATTATTAGTGAGGAAATTTTGAATTCGTCACTAAAAGTTAGTAGTAACGGCACATATAACAACTATTTTAAAATTGTCACTAATACTTATAAATTTGTCACTAATACTATTAGTGATGAATTTATGACTATTAGTGACAGATTTGATCCGTCACTAATACCTTGATTTTTTGTAGTAAGACTACTTAATGGGACACTAGTTATAATTCAAGACAGGGAGTTTGAAATAAACTTGAAATAAGTAAGAAAAAATCTCTAAGTGGTGATATAGTGGAGGAGTTATGGTTATGAGGCTAAAAAAAATAATAATAATAAAAAAAAGGTGTGCCCATTGATATGATTCTCTAAGCTAGTAAAGTTACATTAGTGTCAAAGTACTGGTAAAATTTGTCTCCTATTTAACAAGCACAAAAATCAAGTAAAGATAAGCAAGTTTGTACATTCCATCCATATTCCTATTGAGATTGAGTTATCTGATTGCATGCTTATTTGTTTAAATTTCAAAGAGATTTTAAAATTTTAAGGGTGCAATCCAAAGAACGTCCTTGTGGATAATATGTAAGATGAGCAGGATTAGCTACAAATGCATCTACTGGGGCAGGTGGCATGCCGAGTTTCAGAGGAACACATTCAGGGACATCTATGTCAGATGGGAATTCGAAAATATGGCTAAGATCAGAATTTAGTTTGTTACTGGCTCGTTGGGAAATTGGCGCGTCATCGTGTGTTATATATATATATAAAAAAAAAAATAACTTCTTACTCTTCCAAAGTTTGAAAAGAAGACGGATAGTCGAAGAGTTTCAGAATCACCAGTAGGCTTCTTGTAGAGAAGGTCCCCGTTGGGAATGTACGATGCGGGTGGAATTAGTTACAAAATAACTTAACTGGGCAAATGTCATGATCAGTTTCACGCGAGCCGATTTAGAGATTTGCTTATTCAAGAAGAATTTAAAAACACAGTAGTAAGCAGTTATAGATAAATTTAATTTGGGCAAATTTCAAGTTGAGTTTCAATGGAACCCATTCAAACACCTTCTAATCAGATTGGAATATGAAAATAGGGCCAAGATCAATTATAGATCCATTCAACTGGGGCAAATTTTGTGATTAAGTTTCATTTAATCCAAGTCAACCACCTCCATTAAGAAAATCGGGCCAAGATCAGTTATAGATCCATTCAGTTGGGGCAGGTTTCGAGTTGAGTTTCAGGGGAACTAATTTAGAGACAACATAGCCAAGATTAGAGATTGAGTTGTTGATTATAGGCATATTGGAAAAAGGAAGTTCATGCAACATTATACATTTCATGTATTGCACAAAAAATAAATAAAATAAAATAAAATAAAAATAAAATAAATAAAATAAAAAAATGCATACATGTCATAACGTATATACATATCTACATCTAGCATCATATCAAACAACATGCATGCACCCTTGCCTTCTAGCATCATCGATAATAACATTCATGCATCATATAACATCATTCAGTCATACTCGTCTTGTCGTACATCTCTTTTCATCATTGTCCAAGCAACCCTTGTTTCACTAATGTTTGAATACTGCGGCAAATGGCTCGTGTCTAAGTCAAGTCATTGTTGTGTGCTTCAGCACTTGGGTTCTCAAACCTAGTGTAAGTAATTATTGTGTGCTTCGGTGCTCGAGTTCTCAAACCCGATGCAAGTCATTCTCATGTGGTTCGGCGCTTAGGTTCTCAAATCCAGTGCAAGTCATTCTCATGTGCTTCAGCGCTCGGATTCTCAAACCCAGTGCAAGTTATTCTCATGTACTTTGGCGTGCAAGTTCCCAAACCTGGTGCAAGTCATTATTATGTGCTTCAGTGCTCGGGTTCTCAAACCTAGTGAAAGTTATTCTCATGTACTTCGGCGCTTAGGTTATCAAACCTGGTGCAAGTCATTATTGTGTGCTTCGGTACTTGGGTTCTCAAACTCAGTGCAAGTCATTCTCATGTGCTTTGGCACTCAAGTTCTCAAACCCAGTGCAAGTTGTTATTATGTGCTTCAGCGCTCAAGTTCTCAAACTCGGTGCAAGTTATTCTTATGTG
The DNA here is from genome assembly GCF_029873635.1 of Malania oleifera. Lineage (NCBI taxonomy): Eukaryota > Viridiplantae > Streptophyta > Magnoliopsida > Santalales > Ximeniaceae > Malania > Malania oleifera. The sequence continues at coordinate 102,225,346 of NC_080418.1, read as the reverse complement.
CTTCGGTGCTCGGATTCTCAAACCCAATGCAAGTTATTCTCAGGTACTTTGGCACTTAGGTTCTCAACCTAGTGCAAGTCATTATTGTGTGCTTTGGTACTTGGGTTCTAAAACCCAATGCAAGTCATTCTCGTGTACTTTGGCACTCAAGTTCTCAAACCTAGTGCAAGTCATTTTTCATGTGCTTCGGTGCTTGGGTTCTCAAATCCGGTGCAAGTCATTCTCATGTACTTTGGAGCTCAGGTTCTCAAACCCTGTGCAAGTCATTCTCTTGTACTTTGGCATTTGGATTCTCAAACCTAGTGCAAGCCATATTCATGCGCTTCGGCGCTAGGGTTATCAAACTCGGTGCAAGTCATTCTCATATACTTTGGCTCGAGTCGTCACACCTGGTGCAAGTCATCTTCATATACTTCAGCATTTGAATTCTCAAACTCGGTGCAAGTTGTTCTCATGTACTTCAGTGCTCGGGTTCTCACACCCGATGCAAGTCATCATCATATACTTCGGCATTCGGCATTTGAATTCTCAAACCCGATGCAAGTCATCTTCTTTAGTTCCTATTGACCCTTTCAAAAATATCAGTTGGATTACCTCGTTCATTCAAGAAGTCATCTTCTAGAGAATCGTGTTAAACATTCTTAGATTGCCCTAGTCACTCCTTATTATCCCTGATTGGTAAAAGCGAACAATACCTGATTGAAAAGCCCTGGGCAGTTGTGTGGTTTGGCTAAAATATGTGTCTTTTATCTCTATATGCTTGTTACTAAAGGTAACATAAAAGAGCACCTACTGTTATCTTGGAGCAACAAAACTTATAAAGAGGGGCAGCTGTAAACACCATATTTTTACCCGAGCCAAATATAATAAAGGCGTCGTTTTATTATTATTATTATTATTATTATTATTATTATTATTATTATTATTATTACTTTTAGTATTATTATTATCATGAGGATATTTTTACTATTATTAGTATTATTATTATTATTAGCTTTAGTATTATTACTATTATTTTTATTAGTATAATTACCATTATTATTATCATTAGTTTATTATTAATACTATTCTTATTACTATTATTATTATTATTATTATTATTATTATTATTATTATTATTATTATCATTTTCGTTCTTGTTGTTGTTATTATTATTATTATTATAAAAAGATAAAAAACAAAAAAGGGGGCTCTTTAGGGTTTTGAAATTTTTTTATAAAGGCAGGATACACACAGCCTGGGGGCGGGGGCAGGGGCGGAGGCAACCCTAGGAAAAAAAAAAAACCCTAAGCCTCTCTCTTTCTCTCCATCAGTCGTTACCCCATTGTTCATCACTCATCTCTCTCCCTCACCCTCTCATTCCCGGCGCACAGCCGCTGAGGGGCAAACTCACGCACACAACTCTCCCTCACTCTCATCCATCTCTCTCTCTTCCTCCCTCACGACTGCCTGCAGCCTAGCCATCCATCCCCACTGTAGCCAAGCACCACTGCACCAACCCCCACGAAGCCACCTCGCAACTCCGGCAACCAGCCACGCGGCAGCTCTGATCACCGGTCTTCAACCTTGGCAACGACCCAACCTCGGCCATCTCCTTCCCCACGGCCACCTTCGCACATCAGCAAGCTCACGGCACACCACCTCACTGCCCCTCTGCCCAGCTGTAAGCATCACCACACAACCGCACCCCCCAACAACGTCGGCAGCCTCCCACGCCCACAACACCAGTCACGGTCACTCCCAACAGCAACGACATCACTCAAGCTGCCCTTCACGACAACGTCTCCGTCGCCCTCAGGCCACGCACGGCACCTCGGCCATCTGCTCCTCACAGCTCCGTCCATCCCCTCCGCAGCAACTCATCTCCGGCGGCACCCCTGTTGTGAGTTTCCTGCACACACAGCATACACATACATGTACTGATTTGTTTTTAAGGGTTTTCTTCTTGTTATATTTCAAGTAATATTTATGTTCAAGTTTATGCATATACTAAAAGTTAATATTCTTGTTTTAAAAAAATAATTTATTTTTATTTAATTTTTATGTTTGGTGTAAATATTAATTGATTTTTTTATATTTATTGTAGGATTTTCTTTCTTTTTATAATAATATTTATTCAGGTTATATATATATATTTAACGTCAATTCATTGCACGAGTTTTCCTTTTTTTAGAATAATATTTATTTAGGTGCTATATATATATATATATACATATCTGACGTCAATTTGTTTTTTTTTATTGCAGGTTTTTTTTTCTTCTTTCTGCGATAATGTTTAGTCAAGTTTTTATTTTTAGGGTATTTACTATGCATGTTAAATAATTAATATATATTAAGATATAATATTTGGCGGTAGATGTCGAGTAAGTATTAGTCATACTCATGGTTATATTTATTTATGGTGTTTGTTATTATGGCATATGTTTAAAGTTTAACGTTTATATGTTTAGGGATGTATATTAATTTTGGTGACCATACTGAATGGGTATATATTATTTTTAAAAATAACTTATTTCCATAATTTTACTATTTCCTTGTCTTCTCATTGGTTTCCCTATTTTAACCCTATGTTTGATTTGTTTCTTTAGTTAACGATCTACAAACGTGTGTGTTGTGCATATCCTTAATTGTATATTAATATTAAAGGTAACTATTATATTGTATATTACCTTTATTACTATTATTAATAATATTGTTATCATTACTATTAATATTACTACTACTATTATTATTTATTATTACCATTATTGCATTTATTATTATTATTATTATTATTATTATTATTATTATTATTACTACTATTGTTCGTTGCTATCATTATTATTATTATTCCATTTTGAAGTATACGCATGTTCAATTGCGTTATTTTTAGTATTTGTATTAACTTGTTATTATTTTGGTATTATGATATTTTTTTTATTAAATATTTTCGATTTTATCCCCATGATTTCAAAAAAGGGGTATAAGTTTTCGGGCTTCACGTATCCCAGTTCTGAGGGAATATATATTATATATATATATATATATATTTGTGTGATTCATTTATTTAAATATGCATTTTGTAAATTCACAAAAGGAGTAACCTAAAAGGCTTTTAAAATTTATTTTGGGATAATTTCATAATTAATTAGGTACCGTTCGTAAGAACGGACGCATAGGGGGTGCTCGTACCTTCCCCTCACGTAACCGAACTCCTGATCCCAACTTTGGTAACGCAGATCGACTCTACCCTTAATTGGGTAGTAATCAAGTGTTCTAACCATACTAAAAGGTTAGTAGCGACTCCATTCTAATCTTTCTTCTAAAATTAAACTTAATTTTTATTTCGCCGACCTCGGGGCACCTGTGCTCCGAGATTTCGTGACAGATACCTGTGGCAATCAGTCACACGAGAAATGCACTATACTCACCGACTGAACCAAGAAGCACCCTACAAGCCCTACATATGATCTGCGATGCTCACAAAACTCCTTGATCAAAACCATCGTACTTAGTCCCAACGGCTAACATGAGGATTTCTCTCCTGGTTTGGTACTCCACCTCAACCACAACACCTCAACATCACGCTTGTACCATATGAGATAAAACAAGACCTTCCGTGATACATTCACGAAAAACATATTTCTATCCTTTGATGCTATCATCATCGGTCCCCAAACATCTAAATTCATGTAGTCATCCATATGCTTCAACTGCATATGCCACAAGGTATTTGATTTGGATTCAACAGCTGCAACTCCACCTACAACCGTAACACCCCATACTACATAGATATTTCCTGCTATCTTTTCTCCTTTCATCAAAATTGAGTCACCTTCACACACTTTTATTTCTCCTTTTTCGGACTCGTAACAAAATCCATTACAGTCTAAAACACTCAATGAAATAACATTCTTTCCTAGACCCTCAACATGCCTTACATCACATATGGTTCTTATAACACCATCATGCATTTTGATTTTGACATTTCCAATACCAAGTATTTTGCATGAAATATTATTTCCCATCAAAACACAACTAGTATTGACTAACCTGTAGGTTTCAAACCATTTTCTATTTGCTATCATGTGATAAGAGCATTCGGTATCTAGGATCCAAGAATCATCTGTGAGGCACTTCGAACCTGATGAAATACATAACATATCCCCATCACTGCACTCTGAATCTTCTTCCACTACGTTTGCAGATTCTGACAGACCTTGCTGATTTTTAGAATTCCCTTTCTTCCACTCCACACATTCCGATCTTATGTGCCCAATTTTATCGCACATAAAACATTTCAAGTCCTTCTTCTTCTTCCCAATTTGTTGTAATAATGGATTGGATATAGGATGTACAGTGGAATAAAAATGCAACAAGCAAATCAAACTTAACCAGACAACAAGAAATAACAAGAACAACAACAAAATGTACATGGTTCGGCAAAGCCTACATCCACAGAAGCAATCAGCACAAAAAATTTCACTTAGAAATTTGAGAATACACAATACACTTCACAAAAATCTCTTTCATGTCTCAAAATACCCTCAGATAAGGATAAATAGACATTCCTTCAAAAGTTTCCCTCCAATTACCCCAACCACCTCAACATTCAAATTCAAAATTTGAATTTTTTCTTGCAACCCAGGAGAACTCGTTGACGAGAACAGGGGATTCGTTGATGAGTCAAAGAAACTCATTTGTTGACGAGTCTATCCTCTCGTCAACAAGTCTTTAACTCTAAGATTTTTTGGCTCACGGTATCTATTCGTCAACGAGCACAGGGCACTCGTCAACGAGTCTTTGCCGTCAGCATAAGAAGACCTTTATCTTATGCTTTCCTTCCTTTGTTAGTGACAATTTAATAATAACTTCTTCACTAATAATATACTAGTACTAACGGTTTGCATAAATTGTCACTAATACATTTGACTTTTTCCTAGCGAACAAATTCATTATTAGTGATAGTTTAATAAACCATGACTAATCTAAGACAAATAGTGACAGTTTGGAAGAACCGTTACTAAAAGGCAATTATTAGTGATGGTTTCAAAGAACTGTGTAAAGACCCGAAAAAAATTTAATTTATGGAAGTAATAAAAGAAAAGAAAGAGAAAGAGAAAGAAAAGAAAGAAAAAGGATTATAAAATGGGGCATCAGCAGGAATTCGTCAACGAACCCATGGTCTTTGCCAATGAATGTCCCTCTAAGTCTCGTCAACGAAGTACACGCGTCTTGCCGACGAGAAGATACCAAGAAAGGAAAAATTTCAGACCCTAAAATGTTTGTCGATGAACTCAAAGGTTTCGTCAATGAACCTTCTTCTTCAGTTCGTCAACGAGTCCACGTGTCTCATCGACAAAGCCATGTGGCCAGTAGTCTATATATATATATATATATATATATATGTTAAAAATCAAATTTTCGACAAAAATCACTCTTCTCTCTTCTCTCTCTCTTCTCTCTCTCTCTCTCTCTCTCTCTCTCTCTCTCTCTCTCTCTCTATCTCTCTCTCTATCTAAAATTCAGCCAACCCACCTTCTCTCTTAAAATTCGGCTCCGTTTTACCCCATTTCGACGATCAAAAGTTACCACAATGATCCCGAGGTGATTCTCTATAAGATAGCCGAAGCGGATTGTTGATTTGGGATTCTTAGGCACCATCCTAAAATCAGGGTAAGTAAGTTATATTAGTGTTTATGTGGTTATTTGGGATATGTGAACCCAGGAAATGTCTTTGACAGTAATATACTGGGGTTTGAGTTGATTGAACTGGGGTTAATGCGATTTCAGGGTTTGGAGTTCTGGATGTTGTAAGTGTGGTTTAGAATTTTAACAAGCTTCTCAGAAATTAGGTAAGGAGATAGACTAAGTTAGATATTTTCAGAAAAGTTATTATTGATTATATAGTATTTAATTCATAAATTTATGTATGCATTAGTATAATTTTAGGGAATACTGATGTTGAATTCAAAAAACCCTAGAAACATATCAAATAATATTTTTTCAGCAAAATATGTTTTTCCCAAACAAATAGCATGATATATATGGTAGCACTCACTTGTGTGGCATGAGTATATATTTTACAGCATTAATAACTTGTAAAAATATTTCATGATATTACAGAACAAGCGTGATTTGATAACAGTTTATTTTTACAAAAACTATAAACAGTATAAAAATTATATTTTCAATATATTAAGATTTTGAGCCAGCGCAGATGCCGTGATTATTCAGCCAACATAGATGCCGTAATTATTCAGTCGGCGCAGATGTTGTGATTATTCAGTCGGCGCAGATGTCGTGATATGATATGTTATAACGGTTATTCAGGAAATATCATCATTACAAATGTTATGCGAAATTATGAAACAATTATATAACAGTGTTATAAAATATGTTATATAATAGTAGAAGCCGGATGACTTAGTTTAGATTTAGAGTACGGTACCGTAGCTATTCAGATCAGGTAGTGCTACCCCACATCTTAGATAGAGTGTGGGAGTTGGATAGTCAATTAAGCATTAGACAAGAGTAGTGTGCCCCCCTAGCAGTCCGGACTAGGCTGGACAAGCCAATCATACGTACAGAGTTATTAATTTTTGCTTAGTGTGGTAGGCCAATCATTGTTAGGTCCTGCCTATGGGTCACACAATCCAGTCATGTGGGGGTAATACATGACGTCAACTAGCTATCCATCCACGGTATAGTTTCAGTAATACACAGTTATAGTAGATGATTTATATGTATACAGACCTATGACATAGTATATTATGTTATAACATGATTTATTCAGATTTTATACGGAACAGTTTTACCAGATTTGTCAAATGCAAGTTCAGCTATATACAGAATTTCCTTACTTATTAGATACAGTTTATCATGTATAGTATATGATTATAACACAATGATACTCTTGTCACTACACACTGATAGTAGTCTATTTCCCTTATTGAGAGGTGTCTCACCCCAGCATTACAAATATTTTAGGAAACCCTGACAGACGTGTGGAGCAAGCTCCAAGATAAAGGAGTTTGTTGGTACCACCCTGGTTGCAGGGTAAGTAGTCGAGTCAGGACCAGGACGAATTTTTGGGTTTGACTCTAGGATTAGTGGTTCTTTTTGGGATGTATATGTGTATATATGGAAACAGTAAAACTCTAGTATTGTGTATAAGTTTAAGTATATCATGGTTTCCATTATTTAGTTGACATGTATGTATAAACAGGTGAACTCCCGACACCTTTGGGTCCGGTTTGTCTTTGTTTATGTTTTATGGTATCACAGTATGATTATTATTATGATGTGGAAAAAAATATAGCAGAAATTTGAGGTCATTACAAACTGTCACTAAAATTGTTGACTTTTCTCAATCAACATGTATTATTTGTAATGGCTAATGGAACTGTGACTAATATTATACTATTAGCGACAGTTAAGAAACCATCACTAATAATTTCCTTTTAGTGACGCCTTCAAATTGTCACTAATACCTTCAGAAACATCGCTAATATTTTCCCAGGATAGTTTCCGCGTGAAAAGTGGTTTCCCGCGGTGGTGTGAGCGGGAAAATTGGTTTTTAGTGACAAAACTATTAGTGACGGTTGCAATTTCATCACTAAAAATGACTTATTAGTGACAGTTGTCAAAACCATCACTAATACTTAAACTAGTAGTGACGGTTTTCAAAAATCGTCACTAACAAGTCACTTTTAGTGACGAAATTGAAACCGTCACTAAAACTTTAGCCACTAATGTAGCGACCCAAAGATTTCACTTAATTTCTCCAATACCAACTGTGACACCCCGAACCCAAAACTGGGGTCTGAAGTGTTATTCTAAATAAATCTCTGATACCACATAAATAGACAGTGGAAGATCTCGATAACAATTACCAGAGTAACTAAAATATCCTAATATAACAATAAATCCATCTCAGTAACACAATGAAGTTCTGAACTTATCAAAACATAGATAAAATATCAACAATATCTCTAATATCAATTTAATACATCCTTAGAAATTTCAAGATAAACCAGAATAACAAAATTAACAATTAATCTAAACCTCTCTATCTAGTCTTACCCACGCTTCCACTGCACTATTTTGATTACTGTTATACTTCACAGGGCATCTGAAAAATTATATATAATGATGGGGTGAGACACCTCCCAATAAGATGAGATACATTATTATCAGTGTGTGGCAAATGAGTTCTATTGTGACAATTATTTATATATGTCTCTTATATTACCCATAAATATACTCAACATCAGCATAATCAATATGATGCAATTAGATAAGTATACTAACGTAAGTTTTACGACATATCTCATACAAGGTAAAACTGTTTATAATAAATCTACTAACGTAAGTTTTACAACATATCTCATACAAGGTAAAACAGTTTATAATAAATCTACTAACGTAAGGTTTATGACATATCACAAACAATATAATGCAGTTCAATCACATCTACTAACATAGGTTTTACAACACATCATAGATAATTAAATTTACACTTCTATAGCACTTCTATATGCCACACAAGCATTCTCCTTCGATTTATATGCCACACAGGCCTTTAACATCAGTATAGACTTCACACAGAGTTTCTATACTAAGTATCACCACTTCAATTTATACGCCACATAGGCCTTCAGTATCAATATAGACTTCACACAGAGTTTTTATACTGAGCATCACCACTTCAATTTATACGCCACATAGGCCTTCGACATATAGACTTCACACAGGTTTCTATACTGAGTATCACCACTTCATATTTACATGCCACACAAGCCTTTGACATCAGTATAGATTTCATACAGAGTTTTTATACTAAACATCACCACTTCATATTTCTCAATCAAATGAAAAATCTAAGTTACCATAAAACATAATTATACTGTCACATTCACATATCCACGTCAAACCTGTCATTTCATGATTAATGGAATTAAACGGTCATATCCTCATATCAATATCAAACCTGTCATTTTATAATTTCACAGTAATCCCACTATATACTTATATCCATAAACTAGTATTACGCCCCATATTCACAATAACATACCATAACAATTTCAACAAATTCATATAAAATTATTTGTTAATTAATCTCATGCCACACGATTATACGTGAAAATTTTCATTTAAATAATCCACCAGGAAAAAGCGCGTATTACTAAAATTTGGTCTGACTATTTTCCAAAAATTCTATTTAATTTAAACATGCAATTTTTCCTAAAATGGAAGCACACGAACTACCCTCCTAGTTATTCCCAAATATGTATGACACTCAAAAATGACCATTTCATACGCCCAAATCATACAAAAATTCAAATACGGCGTATTTGTATAATATACTCAAATTTAATCAGTTCAAAATTTTTAAAAAGCTAACATAATGTATTCCCCTTACCTGCTTACTGGGAACGTGCCTGCAAGTATCCTAAACCGACACCCGCGGCGTTCGCACAAATCCCTATATTCACATATCTAAGTTTAATCAGCTTAACCTCGAAATTATAATTGTCTAACATTCCAAGGCTCACACGCTCTTGTTAACTGGTTAAATTCTAAAAAAATGCGGGTATGATCCACTTCCCATATTTAAATTTAATTTCTAACATATTTTAAAAAAACACCAATATGATCAAATCCCCACAGTTTAATCTAATTCCAAAATATCCCCAAAAATCTAATTTAATCAAATCCTTGCAGTTTAACTTAATTCCAAAAAATTCCAATAAATTTGATTTAATCAAATCCTTGCAGTTTAACTTAATTTCAAAATACTTTTAAAAATTTAATTTAATCAAATACTACAATTTAATAAATAAGTCATAATTTTCATACCCATAAAATTACTCAAAAATTCATATATAATATTCCAATAATTATATACCATGATTTAACTGGGTGAATTTCTAAAATAACTAACATAATTTATTCTCATTACTTTATCTAAGGAGTGGTGCTTACGACACCCAAATGACGAATCTACCCCGGTTAAAATGTTGGTTGTCGAATTTGGAACTCAGGAATATTTTTTCATTCTTCAATCGACGCACGTTTGCTGAGAAAATTTGAGGAGAGAGAGTAAGTTTGAGGAAAGAGAGAGAGAGAGAGAGAGAGAGAGAGAGAGAGAGAGAGAGAGGAGGCAGCACAGCTGAATTGGGGGAGCAACAATTGGACTGAAAATGAAATCTTCCTCTGGAAAATTCATTGCTTATATCTATATAAGATTATTATATTATATTAATATTATATATATTCTTACATATTACTTATGTGTGTGTGTGTGTGTGTGTGTGTGTGTATATATATATATATATTTATATCATATTATTTATTTAAGTAATTCAATTTAATAATATTTAATTAGTTAATTATTTATTTATTTAATTTAATTTAATTTTTTTTTTTAGAATTATAACCCTAATCAAGTATAATTATTTTTTAGATCGTTACAACTAAAAACTAGTTTTCTTGTAGTGTAACTTACTTCAGTCCATTAATGGACTTTCTTAGTTTGCACATGAGACACTTTTTATTGGTTTCCTCAAAACCATCAAGTTTATCCATGTAAACTTCTTCAACTATGTCATCATTAAGAAAAACCATTTCCACATCGAGATAAGCTATCAAGACCATTGAAATACCTAAAAGAGTCCGACCTAGATATCCGAGAGAAGGTCTCTCTATAATCAATATCTTCTCTTTGATTGAAGATTATTTCATAACCAGGCGACTTGCATCCAGTAGGCAATTCCTCCAAATCTTAAAATTTATTATAATCCATGGATGTTTATTTATCATGCGTAGTATGTATGGGATGCCTAAGGACTATCCATAGCCTTCTAGAAGGTAGTTGAATCAAAACCAAACCCTATATCATACTCATATTTTTGTTAATGTGACATGGAATAATCTAAATAACATATTTTGAACTTTCTAGCATCTCCTTAATGGAGGATCAAGAATTGATCGCTAGCTCCTAACCTCCATTATCAACAGGTATATACTCATTACCAATCCTAGTGGAATATAATGTATTTTTCTTCTTTCAAATCAACTAGTAAATATGAAACTACAAGCATAGAAACAAAAGTGTGTTCTCTCAAAAGCAATGTTATGTAGTTGTAAGTTCTTGCTTGCAATTTCATCCTCAATAGTGACAATGCAATTCGACTTAATAACTTTTTGTAGTATATGAAGGAAAATAAAACCTAAAGCCTTTTAAGCAATAATTAATGAAATAATTGCTTAATATTTCATATTAATCTTCTTTAAACATAGGTAATCATACGATGTCATTTATGCTTTACAACCCTAATATGGAATTGTCTCAAAGTAAGTATACCATATTCACAAAACCTAGCCATAAAAGGGTTCAAAATTTCACCAAGTTTTATCATAGCTCTTATATTACTCATCACCACCATTTGATCCGAGCTTCAATCTTGTTCCTTAACAGTTCAACTAAAGCCTTGAGTGTTTTAAATGTACTATGAGAATAAGAAATTTTTTTTTCTTGAATGAGCTCAACAAACCTTAATCAAAATAATCACTAATAGAGGTTATGATATATCTATAACCACCCATCACAACAAGAGTGAAAGGGCAACAAATGTTTGCATGAATCAATTATAAACCATAATAATTCTAGTTTCCCCTTTGGTTCTAGATTTAGCCATGAGTTTACCCTCTTCGTAGTCCACACAAGTACTAAAATAGAAAATTCCATATTATGTAAAAGACCTTAATTAGTCTTGCCATTGTCTCCCTAGAAATATGTCTAAATAGCAATGCCATAACATAGAAGAGTTTTTTTTTTTTTAATTATTACATAGGAACTTCAGCCACCAACAAGCCCTTTGGATCCCCTGGTGCGGCACCAAATTTACGGATCAACGTCCTCCCCCTAGGTCTCGCTGATCAGGTAATGTCCGAAATGCGAACACGGCTTCCGTGCATCAGTTGGACATTCGACCAACCCGACCCCCGAGACACACCTCTAGTACCATCCACGGTCCCCGTTGGTTCACAGAAAACTCTCATCATCTACGGTCCCCGCTAGCTCACAGAGTAAATTCGCACCATCCACAGATACCGCTGGCTCCATGAGTGTATCTACCTGATATTGAGCCCCCGATGCTCCTTCTTACGTGCTGATGTCTTTCCGCCACGCCATACTCATGGGGGCAACATAGAAGAGTTTTTATTAGCATTACTACATTTATGATTAGCAATAGCGTTCACAACTAATGAAGAAAGAGAATAAAAAATTTATGGATCTGACAAAATCTTATATGAACCATCACAAAAAGTGACTCCAAAATTAGTTAAAATATAGTTAAATTAACTTCATCATCGACAAAAGAAAGGTGCAGCTACATCTATCTAGAAGAAATCAAAATTTCTTCTAATTAATTGTCCTAAAGTAAAGTTCCTTAATTCTAAAATGTTGCCCAAAAAGAAAATGTCGAAGTGTAACTACTCTTGTTTGCTTTATTCGACATCCTTTATCTTTAAAAATCTCTTCACGCTTCTTTTTAAATTTTCAATAGTGAACTTATTTACGTCCCAAGGCACATTAAGCTTTGGTGGCACATTAAGCTTTGGTGGCTCATGAACACACGGAGGGGGAGATCTTCTGTATAATTCCATATTCTAGATGGTGCAAATGACGTTATTTTTTATGAAATGACATTGTGTTTGTCTTTTAAGGAGCAATTCATTAGATGTTATCCTAAAGTTTAGCTAAAAGTCCAAAATAGATCCACCGTGGCTAGAGCAATTAGGAAATAAAATCCTTGAAAATCTAAAAATTGTGTACTTTTTCAAAATTATTCTTCTAGGCTACTTGGAACTTGATATTTACTTCAAAGGTATCACGGTATGAAAGTCAAATATATAAATTGAAATTGGACTTAAAAAATATATATATTAGAACCTCAGTAAACCCTGCAGAAATTGAAGATGAGGTAAGATTGTAAAAAATGAAAAAAAGAAACATTAAATAAAAAATGTTTTTTTAGAGATATGTATACCTCAAAAGAAAATAAATGAGCCGAGAATAAGGTCCAAGGCTAGAAATCATCAAGAACACATAATGAAAGTTTGAAAATAGAGTTTTCGATGAACAAAGTTGACTTGAATAGAATTGTTCACCACTTTTACTAGAAAGATGTAACAAAGTAAGAAGCAATGAATTTTTTCTAAATATGAAATTTGGACACTTGACTAGATAGAGACAAAATCAAATTGAAAAAAAAAATGCATTAAAAATGAAATTAAGGATACATTTTTAGATGACTAACTATCATCTCCATTTTGAAAAAGAAGGATGCAATGGCCAAATGAGTACTTACTATCTTTGCATTAAAAGAAGATAAGTATACGGTGTCACATTATTTCCTATCAATGCATTGGGAAAAAAAGTAAAGGTGTAATTTCGAGATAACTACTTACCATACTTGCACAAAGGTTAAACGTGGAAGAAAGTTCAAGCCTTAGAGAGTAAGAGTATATACTTTTATGCACCAGGCTCAGTGTGGGAGGGATGGGGGAAGGGGTATGCGATGGGAATGGTTCTACCTCCCCTTGTGTAACCCAGGCCACAAGGCTTCTAATTGACCAAAAATGAAATTCTATGCACCAAGAAGTTGTTTTTATCTAATACAAAGATATTGAGGTATCAATAATTTGACTTAAATCAAGGGATACCATCAAAGGAAATGGACAACTCTCATGTGTTGAAAACTCAAACCACTAGACGGTAGTCATCTCCATGTCCACTATTAAGCTATCAAGCCAAATATCCTAACAATCACAAAGCACAAGATATCATAAAATCCAAGTATGTGTGTAAAAAATAGGTGAAAGATTAAAATTGAAGTAGAAAAATAAAAGTTATACAAATGGTTTGGCATATGGAAATTGATAATTTGTTTCTTAAAAACATGGAAATATTTTTTCTTGAGAGTAGACGCAATAAACTAATAAAAACATTGTTGAAAATTCAAGTGTCTAATGATTAGCTTCAAGGTCACTTTTTTATCCTGGCCTCCTTTCACCTTCATTACCTTTAATTTCTTATTTCTGAGTCAAATCAATAATCTTGTATGAAGAAGTGAGCAAAACAAATTTTTTCTTCCTCTTTTAATATCTTGTGATAGATGAACTCAATTTATATTTACTAGCACATTGGTTAGATGCACAAACTATGAATAGTAGAAATGAAAAGCCTTCAATAGGGCAAATACAAAGTTGTGTGTGACATAATCATTGTCCCATTCCACCTCCTTACCACTTTTTCCATGTAGCATTTCTTAATATTTCTACTCTTTGCTTTAGTCCTTTTATGAATAGCAATGCCTCAACCTTCGCCTGACTCAACTTCTATTTGAGATATATAAGTATAGAGTTGACTTCGACAAGATAATTCTTCTCATTTTTAGCTTGAAAGAGGGTCGTATTCACCCTAGCCACTAAATCTCTTTCTTGCCTCTCTTGATCACCAATTTGGACACTGTAATACACCTTGGAACCAAGAAAAAAATGAATATGTGTGAAAGGTTAGCTTCTAAGTATATGACGCTAGAAAATTTAAAAAACATAAATAAGCTTGCCTAAGGTAGACAATGAGCAACTTGGTTAACCAAATCTTGAACCCCTATTTTTTTCTAGCATTTATACATCCTTTGATAGAGTGATCCCTTTAGAGCTACCTTGGTGTCTTTCTTATCCATGGTTCTATCAATTTTTAATTCCTATTAAGGGATGTATTAAGGCCAAGACAAGGTGCATGCATTTGAAAATGAATAGTGTTTGATATTAATCTAAAGCGGCCGATGGAATACTCTTCCATCTTCATATTTTTTTAACTTAATTAAGGGAAGGGTTTTTTTTTTGGGTAATCCTTTCTATAGTTCTTTTATTTCCTTAATTGGATTTATCTTTCTTCAATGAAGTATTGAATGCCACTTTTGCTTTTTCAGCTACTACAATATCTTGCTCCTTAATCTTGAATTGAACATGTTTGCAAACAATCAATTAAGTTGTTGGTCCATTAGAGCAATATATTAGAAGTGTTTAATAATTTAGGAATGATATAATACATAAATCATCCATTTTGAATAGAAGGGCTAATCATCCATTTTGAGTTTTTGTCATATGTTCTTTTCTGTCACAAAAGGGAGTGATGGAATGAGCCTTAGGTTTCTTAGTGAGAGTTTACCCCCATTCTTGATCCTAACTTTCCACCCTTGATGGAATCCTAGTTTTATGAAGGACGCTCTTATGCTAAAATCATAGTAACCTCTTCCCTTTTTTAGGGCCAAGAGATATTGGTGAGATTAAACAAAGAAAAAAAATCCCTAAAATTAATAATGTTTCAATCCTTACATTTCTAATTGACTTGGAGCCAGGTTGGGTTATTGAAGAATTGTTTTCATAATAGAAAGAACGATAATTTGAGTTTTGTCGTAGAAGCATCCTCAGATAAGTATAGATCTTACAAAGGATATATGTGGAAGCTTGGTTGAAGGAGACAGGAGATGGAGAGCAAATTCAAAGGGATGAAATAAGCCTCCTTATAATATGTTCAAAGTCCATGAGTTGGGTAATAAGCATAAGTCTAGATTGTTGGAGTCATAGATGGTGACTTGCTCATAAAATTCCCAAGCTTTATACATGTAGATTTTGAATTAAGTCATGAGCTAATTAAGCAATGCTAGAAAATTCAATATCATCAACTAGGGTAGGCTTGTCTTAAGAGTGGAGGACAATTGATGGGAAAACATCATGGTTTGAATAATTAATCTATGATAAAGGATTGCAAGTGAAGGACAACCCAAGGTAGAGACAAGCTAATCATCGGACCTCATATATGTTCAACTCACCATTTTACAAAATATTAGCCAAATATAGTAGGTGTGGCTCTATGGTAGCCAATTGTCGAACTTATTTTGGAAATTGATATGGTATGCTTCTGTCTAACCAAATATAACCACCATAAGAATTTGTATGGCTTGTTGAAGTGTGATTAATACAAAAGAGAAGCATCCTAATGATGTTTTAGAGGTAATTGATAGGTTTGCCACTAACACACATTTGCTTGTATCATCCTTTACTATAGTAAGATAGTACTCTAAAAATTCTAGTAACTTTCTCGATTTTAATAAATGCATTTCGAGTCAATACTTTGCAAAATAATTTTTCTACACATTTAAGGTTGCATGCCCTTATAAATTGACATAATTTGAGAGAATGACAAATTTATATGCTCATATAAAAGAGTGAGACTCATATTAGCTTGCAAAGAATCATTCTTTGAGAATAATGAAGGTTTTCTTCATGACTCATTTTTTCTTTCCAAGATTTTATTGTTAGCTTACTCGTTAGTTAATCCCATTTGGGGGAACCTAGAAACATAGTTTTGCGATTTGGTTGGATAGAGTGCTTATCTTATAAACTTGAATCCAATTTGAGATGTTAATTCTCAAATTAATTAGGAATCATATAAAAAAATATGTTTAATAATTGACTTAACCTTGGGATTATTGTGTGACCAATTAACAGTAAAAGAGAAATTAATAAATAGATAATAAACACAAACCCTATGTTTGGATAGTCTTTGAATTTAGATTTGTATTAAATTTGGATAATATTAAAATTTTTCCAAATTCAAGATCCAAAATTCATGCTCCCAAACACAAAAAAGAGTAGTCCCCACCTCTTATATATACGCTCGAAGAAGAATTAAAAATTTTGGGCACTTTTAATTGGATGCTCCTCATAAGCAAATTAGTATCCTCTTTTGCTCTGCTTCTACAACCATTTCTTGCAACTTGGACTTCTTCTAATTGAAAACATCTCTTGTGGAAATTAATTTTCATTTTTCAAAAAATTATAAAAGTGTCAACTTATGTTTCAGTTTCCTAGATTTCCAACTACTTACAAAATCATACTAGTCTAGTTTCAAAAATTAGGTAAGAAATCAGCAATCTAGAGAGTAATAAAAAGATGTTTTCTAACTTTTCTATATAGATTTAGAAATTGAATTGTAAGGTGACATTATTTTAATTATTTGAAAAGTTGGAAATAGAAAATAAAGTAGTTCCCAAACATTTTATTGTTTTACATTTCTATCATACGAATGTTGTATGATTGAAAAATAATTTGCATTTTCTTTTTTTTGTAATTATTAGGTAAATAAGAATAGAATGGAATGAACTAGACTCAATCTATGTTTGGATAAGCTTTGAATTTGAATTTGTATTAGATTTGAATACGATATAATACAAAATTATCTTGAAATATGTCTAAATGCACTCAAATTCGAATCTAAGATACTAAGTCGATGCTCCCAAAGACAGCATTACTCTTTATAATTTTACAAACTCGCCAGTCTCTAAGTTTTCATTCCATTTCGGTCCCACTTCGTTCCATTCCATCCCACATACCAAACAATGGGCAAGCGTCTTTGCGTAAGAAGCTATAGAAAGTAAGACATCATAAAAAATGGGCAGTTGTGCCTGCGTTGTATTAGTAATGTCAATTCCCTTTGTTAAGGAAATATTTTCAGTTGCCTTCCCCCCTACACATTTTGATATTGCCTTATTGTGGGTTTTGTAAGAAGTTCCCCCCAGAAGTATCCTGTAGTAGGATCCTGGCATCTCTAAGATGGCTGGAAGGCTGTTTCTTACATTACAATGTTCTTCGTGTGCCTCCTAAAGTCACTGATCTTCAGGATTTCAATGATTAGCTCTAATTAATTGCTGAGTTGAGGAATTCTAAACATGAAAGATTGGAGCAAAGCTGATAATTCTGCTAGAATTAAGGACATTATGTGAATTGTTTTAATAACTGGATCACCGATTGGTTGCTGTTAATTTCCACCTGCACGCACAATCATCCACGGAAGGCCCAAGGAGGCCATTAGGCCATTCACTTGTTCTTCGATGTTTTTCACTTGTTTCAGCAATGCAATCATGAACAAGACCTCCATTTTTTTTTCCTGCTGGTACTGTGCTGGAGCAGTTTCAAGCTTGCCCTGATTCTCTAGAACTACATTTTTTTTAATGTATTCATTAATGATCTCTTCTTTAGTGGGTGCGTTGATGGTCAAAAGCTCTCATTTTTCCTACCAGGAGCCTGAAATTGAGTGGGAAAACAAGATGAGAAAAGAAAAATATTCTAGTCAAAGTTATAGATGTCATCTCTAGAAAACTTGTGCCTCCTTGATATCACACATGATGAGTATTTCATTCTCAGCTTCAAAAATTGACAAACGAGTCTTTGGAACTCAATTGCTATGCCACAGTAATGGTGACGATCTCATTTCTCACTTGATTTGGCGAATCAAAAGGGGCCTTGTGGGTCATCTGGTCAAAAGCACAAGCACCTTGGACACTGTTTCTGTGTTGCAGAGTGCTGGTTAGATTTTGTACTGGGTGGAAAATCATAACAATCACGTGTATGGCAAACAAGAAACATCAACATCGCACGGCAATTGGACGGCACTGATCCAATCCCAGGTAGATTTCCTCTTTGGGTTGATGACATCTGTTATATATCAGTAGTTACACAAGTTTGTTTATTGCTCTCCCCATTAATTAGCTTTTCCAATCAACTACGTGCTTCCTAAATGCTGAGGATCTTGAGAATTTTTGCTGTCTGTGAAAGCTGGGAAGGATTGATCACTCCCTTCTTCTTTTTCGTCTCTTTTGAACTTTTGGGCAATTGGCAATTTCAACCTCTCCCGCTTTGTATCTCGTTTGAGAAAGTAAAGAATAAAGTACAGGGAGGCCAGTGAGCTCAGCAGACAAAATGGTCTCTCTTTAAGGCATCTCTATCATAGGAAAAGATTTCCCAAGTGAAATAACTTTTGTCCTGTGTCACATATCTTGCTATGCTTCACTTGGGCTTGATTTAGAGAGAGAGAGAGAGAGAGAGAGAGAGAGAGAGAGATTCTGCCAAACAGTCGCTCAAAAATTAAGGATGGCCGGCGGGGACACATATGGGGCCAGGAGTCTGATTAGTTTGGCATATCTTAGGTAGTGGGTACAATATATTCCATTCAGAGAGAGACTATTGTACACCGTTGAGCATTTACCCTTTTCTTTTTATCTTTTGGGGTCTAGCTCCTTTGCTGTATATATATATTTGAGCATTTATCCTTTTCCTTTAACCTTTTAGGGTATGTATATATATATATATATATATATATTGATATAAAAAAAACTAATGCTTTGTTTATTAAATATTTGTTATGTAATAGTAAAATATATATTGCTGTATAGTAAAAAAACTAAGGCCATATTGCTGTACCTTCACTTGGGAGATACTTTCCCCTTGCTGCAATGGTTTAAAATATATATTGTTGGGGTCCAGCTCATTTACTATGCATACATACATAAAACTAGTGCTTGCATATTTAAATATTTTTATGTAAAACAAAATATCAAGGTTAAGCGAAGAAAAATCGTTTTTTTTTAGGAGATATCTTAGCATATTTTGTAATGATCCTAAATAAAATAAAATAAATTTAATTAACTAGTTAATTAATAATTATTATTAATTAAATAATATAATATAATAATATATTAATACAATTTAATATAATATAATATTATAACATAAGTTTTATATATATCAGTGAACTCGAAGCTTCAGGAGAATGTTACAGAGACCCCCCATTTCTCACGCTCTCTCTCTCTCTCTCTCTCTCTCTCTCTCTAAATTACTCCATTTCTCAGGCAAATCGAAAAGCGAACATCACTTCCGGGTCCTAACTCCGCTCCTCAACGTTTTAACTAGAGCGATTTCGTCGTTTGGACGTCGTAAGCACCACTCTAGGATTAAGGTAAGGGACATATTTTATGTCAGTTTCTTTTGAAAATATATTACTGATTTAAATTTATTTTGTGAATTCAAGTATTTTCAAACGCTTGGGTTATGTTAAACTGCGAGAATTTGATCATATTTGATTTTTGGGGAATATATTTAAATAAAGTTAATCTCCGTGGATTTGATCAAATCGGGTTGTTGGAAGTATATTTAAATTAAGTTAAATTGCGGGGATTTGATCAAATTGGATTTTTGGGAATATATTTGAAATAAATTAAACTACAGGGATTTGATCAAATTGGATTTTTGGGAATATATTTGAGTTAAATTAAACTACGAGGATTTGATCAAATAGGGTTTTGGGGAATTTATTGGAATTAAATTAAATAGGTGAAATTGATCATACCAATGTTTTTGTTTAAATCTACTACATATTTATAGTTATAAGAATTTCCCAGAAAATTTGTGAAATTATAATTATTGTATAAATTGTGTGGCATGAGTTAATTTATTTAATGCATAAATAAGCATGTTGGGATTTTTTTTTTTATGGTGTTATATTCAGTATGTGTTTGATTTGGAATATTGATGAGATTTATGACAAATTGCATGATGAAAAATGATGAAATTATTATTATATGGTGTTATACGATGAAAGAGCCACGAAAGGGGTGAATTAGCCATGTAATATGTGAATGACCATGAAAGGGGTGAATTGGTCATGTAATGTGTGAAGGGTCACAAAAGGGATGAATTGACCATGTAATGTGTGAAGGGTCACGAAAGGGGTGAAATAGTCATATAACATATGAAGGGCCACGAAAGGGTGAATTGGTCATCTAATGTGTGAAGGGTCACGAAAAGAGGTAAATTGGTCATGTATTGTGTGAAGGGCCACAAAAGGGGCGAAATGGTCATATAACATGTGAAGGGACACGAAAGGGTTGAATTGGCCATGTAATGTGTAAAGGACCACGAAAGGGGTGAAATGACCATGTAATGTGTAAAGGGTTACGAAATGAGTGATAGTCGATTTTTATACATATTTGTAAATTTATATAAATAGAACTATTATTGAGATGGTGTTATATATATATATATATATATATATATATATATATTGAAGGAAAATATGCATTTTTAAATTATATATGTGTGAGTTACAGTGTACAAATGTTTTGTTTATTTAAAATTACATTAATGGTTATATCTATTTACACTAAAACTTATGTTAGCCACACACCGATAATAATCTATTCCGTCTTACTGAGAGGTGTCTCACCCTAATAAATATTTTAACTTTTTAGGGCCTATAGGGAAGCAAGCCTAGCGAGCTTTGGGATGGGGTGTTAGTTAATGTAATAATGATATATGTGTGTGTGTGTGTGTGTGTGTGTGTGTGTGTGTGTTTAATTAGTGGAGGTGTATTATGGATATTTCGAGATACCTATGCAACTGTGGTGGTTTTAGTATTGCGGTGGTTTTAGTATTGTGGTGGTAATTAGTACTCTGGTATAGTATTTGAGGCTTATATTATTTCCGTTGTTTGGATTGAATTAATGTACGAAAAGTTTCTTCCCGGATCCCACTAGGTTCGGGTCATTATAATTGTTGTATCAGAGAGTGTGTTTAATCATATGTGGCACTCTGGACTTTAGTTTCAGGTTCAGGGCATTATAGTTATGGTATTAGAGATTGTGAAATGAGTTTATTTATGGATTAGTAGCACCCCAAGCCTCACCGAGTTCAGGGCGTCACAGATGTGGTATCAGAGTTTAGGTTGTTAGGTTTTGCAAACTTTTGCAAATAATAATACCAGAGTATAGTTATGAATTTTGATGAGGGTAAGAATGGGTAGAATAGGATTTTAGTAAGTCCTTATTGGATTGTAAATTGGAATTTTGGGTTTTGGTCTCGCAGCATGGAGGCAGAAATCCCTTGACGGTCTTCTATGATTTTCCTGAGACGACGGTTTTAGGAAAGCCACGACAAATCATCAATGATTTTGTTTTTGAGTGGTGAGACTGAACCTTAAATTGGGAATATGGACGTTAGATTCGTTTGTTTGTGCGAGGGAAGTTCCTAAGGTAGCCTAAGTATTTTAGTATAAGGATAGAGTGCATTTTATAGTTTCTTAGTTAAATGGTAGTATCAAACTTGTTACGATATTAGGATTTTAAGATTAGTTTATGTCCTATCTTTAAGATGGATCCTAGTGATGGCAACGCAAATGCTGGAAAAAGTAGCAACGTGGGGACTTCTAGCGAGGACGGTAGTGATTCTAATCTAATGTTGCGTGGTATAGCCCAGCAGGTCATGGCAGAGATTGCACAAAACTCTAGGGGACAGAACTGCCCACCAGTTGACCAGGGCTACACTATCGAGCAATTTACCCGCATGAATCTGACAATGTTTGTAGGAGGAACTAACCCAATAGTTGCAGAGAATTGGGTTTTGGAGATTGAGGAAATACTGGCGGTCCTTCGCTACACTGATGAGTAGAAAGTCCTTTATGCAACCTTTAAAATGACTGGGGAGGCTAAGCGCTGGTGAAGATCAATAACGCTACTAGAAGAATAGAGACCAGGACCCGCATCACTGATCTGGAATCATTTTAAAGAAATCTTCTTCAATCGATACTTCCCCGCTACCACCAAGGATGCTAAGGTGGAGGACTTTTTGAACTTGACCCATGGACACTTGACTGTTCAGCAGTATACAGTCAAATTTGTTAAGTTGTCCCACTTCACCCCTTATATGGTTCCAAATGAGTCGAAGAGCATGCGGAGGTTTGAGAAAGGCTTGAGACGGGGGATTTACGAGCAGGTGGTGGCTTTTCAGGTTTAGAACTTCTTAGAGTTGGTGGATAAAGCCATGGTGGTGGAGACAAGTCTACAGAGAAGTGCAGAGATACAGAATTAGAGGAAAAGGCCCACACCTCTTGGTTTTCAAGAAGTTACCAATCAAGGCCAGTGGAGGAGAAATAACAATAATGTGGGCCAAAGACCAGGAATGAGGAATCGAGCTGATTGGGGTAATCCATCACCCCCTCTTTGTCCCAGGTGTCATAAGAGACATTAGGGGGACAGCGGGGTTAGAGCGGTAATCTATTATCGGTGTGGTAGATTTGGCCACTTTGCACCAGAATGTCATGCGCCGCCAAGTAATGCACCCACTCCTAGTCAATTTTGGGGAAATAATCAGACACCCTAAGGCAACTACCAGAGGAACACCGCCTAGGCGTGGATTTATTCTCTTACTCTGGGGGACGTAGAGAATGTTGGTGACGTGGTGACAGGTACTATTTTTATGTTTTCAAATAAAGCTATTATTTTATTTGATTCAGGAGCAACACATTCTTTCATATCTCTAGGGTATATCAAATTGGATGGGATAGAAACTCAGTTATTAGATGCCGAATTATCTGTAGTCACACCAACAGGAATAGTAGTGATATGTAGAAAAGTTCTTAGAGACTATTTGATCTTTATTCAAGGAAAGATGCTACTTGCTAATTTAGTAGTGTTTGACATGCGTGGATTTGATGTGATTCTGGGAATGGACTGGCTAGCTTCCATTTATGCTAGTATTGATTGTTAGAAGAAAGAGGTAGTGTTCAGACCTCCTAGGGAGCGGGAGTACAAGTTTGTACGGTCGTGCGTGCGCTCCTCATCACAAATTTTGTCCGCTATTCAAGCAAAGAGGCTACTCCTAGAGGGATGTCAGGGATACCTAGTTTGTGTGAAGGAAGCACCAAAGGGAGAATTAAAGCTTGAGGATATTCTAGTAGTAAGGGAATTCTCGGATGTATTCCGGAAGACCTACCTGGGTTGCCTCCTGATTGTGAAGTAGAGTTCAGTATTAACCCACTTCCAGGTATGACACCAATCTCTAAGGCTCCATATAGAATGACTCTAGCGGAATTGATAGAATTGAAGGAGCAATTATAGGAATTACTAAACAAATGATTCATTAGAACCAGTGTGTCACCATGGGCAGCACCGGTTCTATTGATGAAAAAGAAAGATAGTTCGATGAGGATGTGTATCGATTACCACGAAATAAATAAAGTGACGACTAAGAACAAATACTCGCTACCCCGTATTGATGATCTATTTGACCAACTTCAAGGAACACAGGTCTTCTCCAAGATCGATCTTTGATCCGAGTATCATCAGGTGAAATTAAAATCAGAGGATGTTCCAAAGACTGCCTTTTGAACTAGGTATGTCCACTATGAGTTCTTGGTTATACCTTTCGGACTAACTAATGCTCCTGCTGCATTTGTGCACCTGATGAACAGGGTCTTTCATAAATATCTAGATTAGTTTGTGGTGATGTTTATTGATGATATTTTGATTTATTCAAGGAGTCTCGAGGAGCATGAGACTAATCTGAGGTTGGTACTTTAGGTGCTAAGAGAAAGGAAGTTTTATGCTAAATTCAAGAAATGTGAATTCTGGCTAGGAAAAGTTGCATTCCTAGGGCACGTGATTTTTGGGGGTGGTATTTATGTTGACCTAAGTAAGATAGAGGTGGTAGTGTGTTGACCTTATAGGTCACACCTAGTTTTGATAATGACAAATACTCTCGTATTTAATGGTTGCCAAGTTTGTGTGCAGTTTCTTATTGGCAAGTTCATATTATGGCATGCGACAACCTGAAGAGAAGTGAAGACCCAACATATTTATTATTTTATTTTTTATCATTTGGTCTGTAATAATTTCATTTCAAAAAGGTCTTTAATAATCTACATGTCATGCATGTAGAACTTATAAGCTCAAGACGTTAGAGAGACCTTAGGGATTTCGGTCAACCGATGCCAGGTTTTTTTTTTTTTTTGGCATACTTAAAAAGGTTTAGAAAGACCCTAGGTTCCAACGCTTGCACGTAAGAAAGACTCTATTATCACCTGCTCAATAATGGGATCAAATTGAACTAAAATGGAACATAATAGGCAAATATGTGAGAGGTTAAGGTGACCAAGCCTCAGCAGTTCAAAACTCCTCGGGTGCCCGAATTGCTGGAAAGTCAGTAGTTTGACTTGGGTTCGGGCTACCAAACCAAAAATGAATGTATCGCCCTTGAGTGACCGAACCTCTGTTAGGGTGCTTTTCACCAACTCGGGCACCCGAACCTTCACTTTCAAAAAGGCCTCGGGCGACCGAACTTGTTAGTTCGATTAACCGAACTATATTTCAGGCACCCGAATCGTGCGACAAATGTTTCTGACTTTTGTTCAGGCAACCAAACCTAGACTCGGGCAACTGAACCATTTAAAAATAAATTATTGGCTGAGTCTATTCGGGCGACCGAACTAAAGTTCAACCACCCGAATCTCTTGGGTAAAATTAATTTTTACTGAAAATTAAATGGGGTAAATTAGGTTAATTTTCTTAATTGGCTTTAAAAAAAATATAATAATACCCATTGAGTCCCCAAAGGTCATAATTTTGCCTATGCCTATTTATATAAGCTTATTTGCAAAATTAACATAGGATTAGCACCTATATTATCTTAAAAAACCTCTGAAAATTTGAGTGCTCATATTTTATATACCAAGTCAAATACACTCTTTCTTTGTGATTCCCTTGACAAACCTTGTTTCCAAAGAGTGTTAGGGTGTGATCTTGATTAGCTACTCTTGCTCAAAACTCTCATCGAATATAAATTGATTATTGATTTTATTGGAGAGTTTTACCTATGGTTTTTCCCCCAGTTTAACTAATATTCTTTGTGTGGGAAAACCTTATAGCTAGTGGGTCTTTGCATCACTATTGCAAGACTCACTTGGCTTGTATTTTTTATTGTGCAAATTTATTTTTCTGAAGCAAAATTTCCAAACATCTCTTGAGCTATATTTTTGAGAAAATCATTTGTGAGATATTTTGAACACTATTGTCGCAAATCTTTGAAACCTTTGCTATGATCGATCAATATTGACACTTGGTTTTAAAGATAGATTAATTGTACACTCTTTGTGGTTATTGCATATTGACATGTGTTAAAGTGTAGTTGAACACATTGCACAGAGCTTATAGTTCATACATATTGATGTGCATTAATTAATTTCTGTTGAATCGGTACATATGAGCTTGTGTAAGAAGCATTTGTTTGTATGAAAAATTTTACATCTGTTGTATTCCAAGTGTGGGCCTGAAGAGGGAGACTAGCCCTGTTGAATAGTCCCAGACTGACTTAGACCCGATTAGGAAAGCTAGGTGCACCATCCAGGTAAGGTGTGTTGGTTGAGGTTAGCCCTGTGAATTGACCTAGTTGTAATCAGTGCGGCTCGACCGTTAAGTGACCATTAGTAGAATCCTCACGCTTGCGAGCTAAAGGCAGGGACGTAGGCAGTATTGGTCAAACCCCGATAACATATCGTGTGTGCACTGTTTATATTTATGCAATATATATTTACCGCACATGTATGTTTTATTGTGAATGATTGGGTTTATTATTGCATAGATAGACCCTAGGTTGCGTAATACTGTTGATCTAGTTTAACCTAGGAAGTAATTTTTAAATACCTAATTCACCCCCCTCTTGGGAAAACACCAAAGCTAACATAGTGGATTGGACGAGACAAAAGAATGTTCACGAGGTCAGTGTTGGCCTCACAAGGCTTAACATCTTATTTTGATGCTAACAAACAAGTAAAACTTAACATGCTTTGTTTAAGTGATGTATCTTTAGGACTCAATGATGAATGCATGGTTAAAGAATTCAGGAAAGCTTATATTTCAAAGAATGATGATTTATATCAAGCTTAAAGCATGGATTCAAAAATTAATTTAAGGATAAAGCTTGAAGATCATGAGATCATGAGGATTAATGAGAACTTTATGAAAGCTCAAAGAAAGATGAAGCAAACATAAAGACCTCAAGGAATTCAAGAATTGGAAATTTGAAGGAGTTTATAGGAAATTTCATGTAAGTACTTCAAATAATTTCAATATGAATACATGAAACTCTTAGGTTAAATTATTGGACCTAGATACCTTTAAACATACTTGGAAAATATTTTTATAAGGTCAAAAATTATTTCAAAAAGGTTAGAATCATTTTTGGAATGAAAAGCATCAAAAAAGAGGATTTTCAAAATGTTGTTAATTTTTATACATGTGCATTGATATCTATTTTTCTCTATCAAAAACTATTTATTTTAAAAAGTATTCAACATAAAAGTTGTAGTATTTTCTATTAGCTTTCATTTGACACCAATATCATCAAATTTGGAGTTATAAATAAAAAGTTATGACTAAAAAATAGAAGGGTACTTGAAGTTGACAGTAGCATGTGTGCATGCCAGACGACTGCCTAAACAAGACAGGCGCCTGCTTGAACATGACAGGAGACTGCCTTAGTTCTAGCAGGCAATTGCCAAGCTATTGCCCCTATTGTTCCTTTAAATAATTTCATGGCAGGCGACTAGCGGAATGGGCAGGCGACTGCCACGTGGCTGTTTTGATTTTTCTCATAACGGTCAAATTTTTAAATGGGGTTATTTATGGCTCGAAATTTATGGAATCTTGGGGGATATTTCAACACACTTGGGGAACAATTTACTCACATTTTAAATTCTATAAATAAGCCTCAAAGATTATTGAATCATACAACCAAGAATTCAAATTCAGAAAAAATTCAAAATCTCTCTCAAATTGCTTTTAAATTCTCAAGGCTCTCTCTTGATCTCAACTTGCACAAAGCTTACTGAGTTCTTGTTGATTTTACTCACCAAGTTTGTGCTACAATTCTGAAATCTTTCATTCATTAAAAGAATTAAATTAGTGATATACTTCCTTGAGCTTCAATTTGAATATTCATATTGTTATTTACTTTGAAGTATATAGTTCTGAATTGTTGTACTAATTAGCTCTTTTAGGAGCAAATTCTTTGTACACAAATATTTGATTTGTTTCTTGTAGATTGACGATTCCAAGGGTTGTTTGGATCGTTGGCTAAGTAAGGGCATATTGCTTAGAGAGGCGGGCTCTAGCCTATGTAAGGAGTGATCGGATAAGGGGATATCGTTTGGAGAAGGTGGGCTCTAGCCTTAACCAAGGAGTATTGTAATGGTTTTTTCCACCCATCAACGGAACAAGTTTAGTAATCCTTTGGTGGTTTGCCAAAGGCGAGGACGTAGGCTGGGTATAAGCCGAACCTCGTAAAAATCTCCGTCTCACTCTCACTTTCCATATTCTTTATTTTCAGTGCATATTTAAATTGCGTGGATGGTTTAAATTTGAAGATTAGATAAACTACTTATATTTGGAAATCAAACAAACTTAAGATTTAATTTTGATTTGAGTTGAGGATACCGAAAGGGAGTACGTTGGTTAAACCATATTTTGCGGAAACCATACGGAAGTACGTTACTTGGTTAAACACCCAAAGATAAATTAACTGAGAGTTTATTTGGATTTTGAATATTTGGAAATAGTGATTGGATGATGCATTGAATATTATATTGAAGGAATAAATTCATATATTCAGGGCTTGGTTCAAATTCAAATTAACAACAGGGCTACACACAAGTTGAGAATTCTTATGATTATTTGATTTGATCATCATAGTAAATTTTTTGGTTTGGTTGAAAAGTTGATTACTTGTTTGGTTAAGCAATAAGTGTTGTGGTTAAAGATTGAATGTTTACTTAGTTCCTGTTTAATTGATTGGTTGTTTAATTGTGTTATTGATTGGCTAAAAGAACTAAGTTAAACAAATAAGTCAAGAATTAGTGAAAAGAAATAAAAGAAGTTTAAGGTAACTTAAAAGGAATTAAAAGAAATTTTTAGAATCCAATTCACCCCCCCCCCTCTTGGGAAGCTATTCCTAATTTCAGTCAGAAGTTTCTTGGGTCTGGCAGGGTATTATCACCGGTTCATGGAAGGATTCTAAACTATCAGGTCCTTTGACACGATTGACACGAAAGAATGTGAGGTATGAGTGGACAGAAGAATGTGAGCAAAGCTTCCAAGAATTGAAACAATGAATCGTCACTACTTTGATCTTGACTACTCCATCATGAGAAGGTGGTTTTGTGATTTATAGTGATGTATCTCAGAAAGGGCTTGAGTGTATTTTAATGCAACGGGGGAAGGTCATTGCTTATACTTCTCGTCAACTCAAGGAGTACGAGAAGAATTATCCCATGCATGATTTAGAGTTGGCAATAGTGGATTTTGCATTGAAAATTTGGAGAAACTAACTGTATGGTGAAAGGTGCGAAATTTTTACAGATAATAAAAGTCTTAAGTACTTTTTCATGCAAAAAGAGTTGAATATGAGACAAAGGAGATGATTAGAACTGATAAAGGACTATGATTGTACCATCAACTACCACCTAGGGAAAGCCAATGTGGTAGTTGATACGTTAAGTCAAAAGTCCGTGAGTGCATCAGTATCAACAGTGGTAGCTTAACATCAAATCAGAATGGATCTAGAAAGATTGGGTATAGAAATAGTGGAAGGAAATCACTACGTGTTCATTGCTAGCCTGGTAATCCAACCAACCTTACTGGAAAGGATTAAGGCCGCTCAAATGAAAGCTTTAGAGTTGGTGAAAATTCCGGATAAAATATAGAGTGGACTGAAGGAAGATTTTAACATCTCAAATGATGGGATTTTGAGGTTTCACACCAGACTATGTGTACCCATTGATGCTGAGATTAAAAGAACCATTCTGGAAGAAGTTCATCGTTCTTTTTATACCACACATACATGGAGCACCAAGATGTATTGAGATCTATGGGAATCTTTCTGGTGGAATAATATAAAGAGAGAAATCGCTTGATTTGTGGACTAGTGTCTTATATGTTAGCAAGTGAAAGTTGAGCATTAGAAACCAGTAGGGCCATTGGAACCATTCCACATTCCTGAGTGGAAGTGGGAGCATGGTACCATGGATTTTGTATCAAGATTACCACCAGAACTTCATGGGAAAAACACCATTTGGGTAGTTGTAGACTGTCTGACAAAAATTACCCCATTTTATTTCAATTAAAGTTAACTACTCCATGAATAGGCTGGCAGAGTAGTATATTCAGGAGATAGTTAGACTTCACGGCGTGCCAGTATCCTTCATATCAAATCGAGACCCACGGTTCACATTCCAGTTTTGAAAACATCTGCAAAGAACCTTGGCATCTCAGTTGATCTTTAGCACAACATTTCATCCTTAGACTGATGGACAGTTAGAGGGAACTATTCAGATTCTCGAGGATATGTTGCGGGCATGTGTGCTGGATTTTAGAGGAAGTTGGATTCAGTATTTGCCATAAGTGAGGGTGATTAATAAACTTGGGAGAGGGCCACTATGTGGGTGGCTACCGGCTCTTTTTGGAGTCGGGTAAGCATTTCAATAAATTCCAGAGGTTGTGTTAAGTGTTGGTTAGCAAATTTCGAGGACAGAATTTTTATAAAGAGGTGATGATGTAGTGATCGTAAAAAAAAAATTAATTAATTAATTATTATTATTAATAATTAAATAATATAATATAATAATATATTAATATAATATAATATTATAATATAAGTTATATATATATATATATATATATATATAAGTTAACTCCTGAAGCTTAGAAGCTTCAGGAGAATGTTACAAAGACCTCCCCACATTTCTCACGTCCTCTCTCTCTCTCTCTCTCTCTCTCTCTCTAAATTACTCCTTCATTTCTCGACCAAATTGAAAAATGAACATCACTTCTGGGTCCTAACTCTGCTCCTCAACGTTTTAAACGGAGTGATTTGTTGTTTGGACATTGTAGGCACCACTCTAGGGTTAGGGTAAAAGGAATAGATTAGGTCAATTTATTTTGAAAATATATTCCTGATTTAAATTTATTTTATGAATTCAAGTATTTTCATACGCCTGGGTTAAGTCAAACTATGGGAATTTGATCAAATTGGATTTTTGGGGAATATATTTAAATTAAGTTAATCTGCGTGGACTTGATCAAATTAGATTTTTGAAAATATATTTGAAATAAATTAAACTGCAGGGATTTGATCAAATCAGACTTTTGGGAATATATTTGAGTTAAATTAAATTGTAGGGATTTGATCAAATAAGATCTTTGGGAATTTATTGGAATTAAATTAAATAGGTGAAATTGATCATACCCACATTTTTGTTTAACTTTACTGCGTATTTATATTTATTAGAATTTCCTAGGAAATTTGTGAAATTATAATTATTGTATAAATTGTGTGGCATGAGTTAATTTATTTAATACATAAATAAGCATGTTGGGATTTTTTTTACGGTGTTATATTTGGTATGTGTTTGATTTGGAATATTGATGAGATTTATGGCAAATTGTATGATGAAAAATGATGAAATTATTATTATATGGTGTTATACGATTAAAGGACCACGAAAGGGGTGAATTGGCCATGTAATGTGTGAAGGGCCACGAAAGGGGTGAATTGGCCATGTAATGCTTGAAGGGCCACAAAAGGGGTGTAATGGCCATATAACGTGTGAAGGGCCACGAAAAGGGTGAATTGACCATATTATGTGTGATGGGCCACAAAAGGGGTGAATTGACTATGTAATGTGTGAAGGGCTACGAAAAGGAGTAAATTGGTCATGTAATGTGTGAAGAGCCACGAAAGGGGTGAATTGACCATGTAATATATGAAGGGTCACGAAAGGGGTGAAATGGCCATATAACGTGTGAAGGGCAGCGAAAGGGGTGAATTGGCTAGGTAATGTGTGAAGGGCCACAAAAGGGTTGAAATGACCATGTAGTCTGTGAAGGGCTACGAAAAGGGTGATAGTCGATTTTTATACATAATTGTAAATTTATATAAATGGGGCTATTATTGAGCCGGTGTTATATATGTAAATATTGAAGGAAAATATGCAGTTTTAAATTGTATAGGTATGAGTTACAATTTACAAATGTTTTTTTTTATTTAAAATTACATTAATGGTTATATTTATTTACACTAAAACTCATGTTAGTCATACACTGATAATAATCTATTCCGTCTTATTGAGAGGTGTCTTACCCTAATAAATATTTCAACTTTCCAGGACCTATAGGGAATGAAGCCTACCGAGTTTTGGGACAGGGTATTAGTTAATGTAGTTTAGCGTAAGTATTGTGTAATACTTATATATATATATATATATATATTGACCTTATAGGTCACGCCCGGTTTTGATTAATGAAAAATACTCATTGTATCTAATGGGTGCTTGAGGCTTTGTGCAGGAATTTAAATTGACAGATCATAATGCACATGGAGAGAGTGAAGCTTGAAGACCAAATTTCTATTGAAGACCCAATTTCTCTTGTTGTAATATATTTCATTCATGTAAAGGGTTTGTAATAGTAATTAGGGTTTTTTGTATGTAATAATCACACACATCACATAGATGATCAATTCATAAGCTCAAAATAAAAATGACCTTAGAAAGACCTTAGGGGTCACCCTTCGGTTGACCGACACCAAATTTTTTCGGTGTCTTCAAAAAGACCTAAAAATGACCCTAAGACACTCGTCATTGCACTTGCATGTATTAGGAACTTGAATAGGGTGAAAGTGTATTGAATCAAGACCAAAATGCACACTTTGTGCACTTTCGGTCGACCGACCTTGACAATTCATTCTACCTCGGTCGATCGAACCTGGTCTAGGTCAACCAGTTGACCACAACCCAGTTGATTGAACTCTTGTAGTTCAAATGGCCCCGGTCGATCGAACCCTTGCGAAGTCAACATTTTGACTTCTTAGTCGACCGAGAGAAAAATGTACTCCAACGCTCTGGTCAACCGAGGCTCAACGGGAGTTGTCCCAACGGTATGGTCGACCGGACCATCTAGTTCAAATCTTCCCGGTCAACCGAACCTGGCAAAATGGAAAATCGCCCTTCGGACATACTCGTCCGATCGACCAAACCTGAAGTTTATTTTTGGCCTGTTCGACTGAGCCTTACGATCTTTGGTCGACCGAAATGGTTCTGGTCGACTAGGTCTCTTGGGTTGCCCTGCATTTTTACTGTGGTTAACTTATTTTTATCAGGGTTAAAATATTTAAAACATCATTAATCTTTTCTAATAATCCCGGCTATGTCCCCAACAGTTATATTTCATGGGGTGTCTATAAATACCCCTTCATTTGGGAAAATAGTAATTAGATTAGCCTATTTGATCAATAAATTCTCTCTCAACCAAAAATCTCCTACTATTCATTCTCATACTAAAATCACTCATACTTACCTTCTCCAATTGCTCATACTCTCTGTAAGTTGATTGAGTGTTTATCTTCATAGGTTTGCTCTCCCATTTGTTTTTGATTGATTTGATTTTAACGAAAGCTAAATCGGAGTATTCTTAGGGGACTTTGTTCATAAGCCTATCCCAAGAAGACTTGTTTAAGCTTCTGAGTATTGCATTTGGGTTGCAATATCTTAGGAAGCTTGTATTTGTCTTTGTGTTGCAAAAACATTTTCAAAACATGCTCAAATATCTTGTGTGATTTATATTGATATATCTTTAAGAAGATGTTTGTGTTTGTAATATAGATATTTGTTGCAATATTTATTTGCATATCATTTGCTGAATACAAAGACTATATATCTTTTGCAAACCGAGCATATACGTCATCTACTATTTACGTGATTGATATATCCTTCAGACTGATACATTTGAAACTTGCTTGACATCTTTGTGCGAATCTGTTAATTGAATATCTTGTGATATAAATATTTCTTGTTGATACTCTCATGCACTCATTACATTGATAGAAAACACATTTGAGAGTGGAAATATTAAACCACACTGAGCTTACATATTAAATCATCTTGTGGTGTATGTGACTGAGAGCATTTGGGTACATATTTGCTTTACACGAAAGCACAATCACTGTACCAATTTTTATTGATTGAGCAAAAACTATTGTATTTCCAGGCATGACCTAAAGAGGGAGACTAGCCCTGTGAAATAGTCCTGGTTTGGCTTTGACCCGGTTAGGAAAGTTAGGTGCGTCATCCTATTAAGACGTGTTGGTTGAGGTCAGCCCCTTTAATTGACTTGATTGTAAAGGTTGAGGTTAGCCCTATGCTAATTGACCTTAATGTAATCGGTGCCGCTCCACCCTTAAGTGAGCCGTTAGTGGAATCCTCTGACTTGCAAGCTAGAGGCGGGGACAAAGGCACAGTTGTTCGAACCCCGATATCATATCGTGTGTTTATTTATATTTCTACACTTTATATTTATTGCACGTATGTATTTTGGTGCGAATGATGCGAATAATTTGAATTTTCATATATTATTTTTATCAGTGCATTAGAGATTGCATAGAAAGACCATAGGTTGTAATATCATGCTAACATCTAGTCTTACCTAGGAGAAAAGTTTAAAAATTCCAATTCACCCCCCCTCTTGCGAGTACACCAATTTCAACAATATATATATATATATATATATGTGTGTGTGTGTGTGTGTGTGTGTGTGTGTGTCTATTACTGGAGGTGTATTATGAATATCTAGAGATACCTATGCAATTGTGGTGGTTTTAGTATTGTGGTGGTAATTAGTACTCTAGTATAGTATTTGAGGTTTATATTATTTCCGCTGTTTGGATTGAATTAGTGTATGGAAAGTTTCTTCCTATACCACACTAGGTTTCGGTCATTATAATTGTGATATTAGAGAGTGTGTTTAATCTTATGTGGCACTCTGGACCCCAGTTTTGGGTTCGGGGCATTACAGTCACAATAAAGAAACTAGTTTTCAGAGACGAAAGTATTAGTGACGGATTCAATTTCGTCACTAGTAGTGTCATATTAGTGATGATTTTCAAACCGTCACTAATAATTTCATCACTAAAAACCAATTTTCCTGCTCAAACTATCGCGATAAACCATTTTTCACGCAGAAATTATCCCAGGAAACTATTAGCGATGATTATTTGGGTACTAGTAATGATCTGAATACGTCACTAAAAGTCACTTATTAGTGACGATTAAGTAACTCTCACTACTATTATTGTATAAATAAATAAAAGTAATTTATTTAACACTATTAGTGACAATTTAGAGAATTCATCACTAATAGTCTCTTAGTAGTGACGATATTTTAAACCGTCACTAATATTTTTTATTTAAAAAATATAAAGATAATTTATTTAACACTATTAGTGACCGTTTTCAAAATTCGTCACTATTAGTCAATTATTAGTGACGATTTTTTAGACCATCCCTAATAGTTTTTTCATATAAAAAATATGAAAATAATTTATTAGTGACAGTTTTGAATATTCGTCACTATTAGTTGTTTATTAGTGACGGTTTAAAGAACCATCAGTAATAGTTGAAAAATATGAAAATAATTTATTCAAATCTATTAGTGATGGTTTGGGAGATTCGTGACTAATAGCGTCTTGATTTAAAAAAATATAAAATAATTTGTGTGACGGTTTAAGAAATTTGTCACTAATAATAGGGTAGTAGTGACGATTTTTTAAATTCGTCACTAATAGTATATTTTATTTAAAAAAAAAAATTTATGTAACTAATAGTGACGATTTTAGAACCGACATTGATACCCTCTTTGCATGATTTCCTCAATCTCTCGCCTTTCTACTTTCCCAATCTCCCTTTTTCCCTCTTCCTTTTACTTTTCGCGTCAATCCCCATCCTTTGGAATTCTCTCCTCCCTTCTTTCCTCTTCCCTTATTTCTTCTTCCAGCCTGTGCGTGTCCTCTCCAGCCTTCCACAATACCACAACCACCCGCACATATGTACCCATGTCGAAGGCCCATCACCTCAGACGACGACCTAACCCGCTACGACTCTGCTCTAGAATCCCTCATCCGCTTTCATCAACTCTGCCCTCAAATCCACTACTTGCCACTTCTCCCCCCTTGAATCACAGACTACTCTAGCTGGTCATTACTTCTCCGGCGATAGGTCCACCCTCACCTCTGACTTCTCTTGCAAGGTCAGCTCATTACCGTCCGATCCGCACCAGTACAAAGGCAGCACTACTAAAGCTGCATAAAAACTAGGGCTCCAAAGATCCTACGATTTGAATAAGGTAGACGTTGGGGATTTTGCAACGGCCACTAATTTGCAATCCAAAGCTACCTGCGACGGCGGCAGTGATGGCGGATCATT
Source organism: Malania oleifera (assembly GCF_029873635.1). Taxonomy (NCBI): domain Eukaryota; kingdom Viridiplantae; phylum Streptophyta; class Magnoliopsida; order Santalales; family Ximeniaceae; genus Malania; species Malania oleifera. The sequence continues at coordinate 102,189,372 of NC_080418.1, read as the reverse complement.
GTCTCTGATACGGCACAACAGCTCGCCTGCTGGGTTTCTTAGCCATCTTGTTGCGGATACAGGTATGCTTCTCCTTGTTAAGGGTGGTTTTTTACATTTTCTTCAGCTTAGCTTTATTTAGGAATGGCTTTCTCTGAGAAGTCCTTTTTGTTTGAAAATACAGTTTTACCTGCTACTGCGTTTTGAGTTTTGGGGTTTCGAGACTTTAAGACTTTCTAACCGCCCTTTGGGGAATGAAGATGAAACTTTTGGACTTTCTGACGGCCCTTTGGGGAATGAAGAGGTGCCCCAAATTATGGCACTTGAGATGATGTGTGTGGTGTTAAGGGTCCGGACATGAGGGAAATTATTTTTATTTTTTAATGAATCATATAATTACTATTTTTTAACGAAATGGTTGCTGATGGCTAGCAAAGCCTCGTCTTTAGCTCCAATTAGCAACCAAATGCCTTGAATCTGAGTATAGGCATAAAACCCTTTTGATGCTCATTCCAAGTAATGTTTAATTTAACCTAAACTAATATTTTACCTTCTTTTTAGTTAGCTTAGTAAGAGGTGCAACAAAATGCCCCACCGTAGATGCGTCTTCTTCTTCTTCTTCTTTTGGGGTTTTTTTTTTTTTTTTTTTTGTAATATTTCAATGCATTCAACATTTTTTTTGGGGGACTTGTTTAGTTTTTAGTTTTTGTAGATATAGTTTTCTAGTAGGTAAGTATGTATGTATGAACTTATTTGATAGATGATTTATATTTTGATATGAACTATTATTGAGCTATACTTAATTGCATGCTTGAACTGAACCCCATCTACATGGCTAATGCAGAATCTTATGAACTGTATGCTGGTAGTTGTTTAGGTTGTTGCATGTTTGGATTGAATGCATGAGAACACACAAGGGTGCTGAGCTCCATCATTAGTGAAATGGCCTAAATTTAACTATCTTAGGGATTCAAATGAATCGTATTTTTATTATTTTTGTGATTTGCATGTTTGGGAAATGTTCTATTTATAGACGGCATGCTGCCAAAATGTCATTAGACATCCCATACATGACTAAAGTCATTAAAATGTGCACTAAAATGATTACAATGTCCGGTATATTTTGAAAGGATGAGTGAATAAATGAATAATTGAATTTCATCCTTATGTTTTCTTTAAATTTTCTACATCACTAGGATAATGCTTGCTGGTTGAGTTCAAAGCATCTGCATGCTTGATGGAGAAATTGTGAAGTTGGGAGTATAGGTTTTTGGATTACGTGTAAGGGGTACATGATAAAAATAGAGGTCACATATCCTCGTGCAGACAAAGCCAGTAGAATAAGATGTACATGAACCAATTAAATAACATGAAAGGTTAAACTTCAAGGTATAAACTTTGTGTGTCTTGAAAATCAATAACTTTGCAGTGGGGTGTCGTGAAATTTTGTTAGTGATGGAAAAGTAACAACATGTTCACTTCCCCCATCTCATGTACTCGGAGAGTCATAGAGAGATGCTACCGAAATTTAGAATATCTATGACGAAGGAATTTGAGCGATTGACTGCAATGTAAATGCAGCATTCCTGTATGGGATAGGATCCGTACCTTTTAAATAGAAGATGGTTGATTTTAGGATTCACGATGCATGCCTCATAAATATTATGAGGGAATAATCAACACCATCTACTTGAACATGTTATAAGGTAATTAATGAACATGGATAAGAGTTGGATGAAGGCACAGGGTAGGTTTTTTGCATAATACATTAAAGGGGTACATGATTTCATAAAGTCTGCATGTCTTCATGTAGACAAAGCCAATAGAATAATACTTATACCCTTTATTTGCCTACACTGATTACATTTCAATATGGTTAATAGGAGACTATCTTCATAGTAGTGGACAGGTAAAAATGAATGTCTATATTATCCGGGGAGAAAAATTGAATATGTATCCTATGATACCCCGTGGAAGAAAGACTTAAAAAGGATTAGATGTTACAACTCATATCAACAAGGTGCACCTTTCTTTTTAGGAGTCTTCCCATAAGAACTCCACGATCGTGCTTGGCTTGGAGTAATCTTGGGATGGGTGACCTTCCGGGAAGTTTTCTTAGGAAGTGTGTGAGTGAGAACAAAACATATTGAAAAGGACATATGTTGGTCTATAGGGTCAGTCATTAATCTGATAAGACCCGCTCCTATTGTTTGGTCCGGGTGAAGGAGGAGAAACGCAGTGCTCTCTGGCATACCTAGGTTGAGGCGTTACATATCCAGTGATGTTGTCGCTAACATTACTAGTGTGCTTGACACCACAAATGAGAATCATTTGTGAGTTAAAGATAAAATAGAACAAGCAACCCATGTCCTTTTAAGTAGAATGCTTTATCCTAGTAATATTTTTTTAGAGTTTCTTTATATTGCTTTGTTCCCATTGGTTCCCCAATCCAATATTGCATATATTAAAAATTTATTGAAAGGATTAGTGAAAGTCAAACGAATATTAAATTTAATCCTTTATGTGAACAGCATTGCAAATTACTATCCATAATGTACCGAATGACTAAATCTTTTTGATTGATGGTATTATGTTATATGAATTGTATATTGAACTACATGAATACGTGCTTGTGTTAAATGCCAACTACATGACTGATGCAGTATATTGTGAATTGCATACTGGTAGTGGATTTAGGTTGTTGCATGCTTGAAATGATTTATTTACTAAAAACAAATAGGTTTCAGGTACAGATTTTATAAGAAAATGTCCAATTTACAAATGACATGCCACCTAAATTTCATTAAAATTTTTCCAAAATAAAACCATGTACAAAAATAATTATGATAAAATTAATGTTAAATTTTTTTTGAAATGATGACTAAAAGTTAAACGAATATTAAACTTCATACTTTATGTGAACAACATTGCAAATTACTATCCATAATGCACCGAATGATTAAATATTTTTTATAAATGATATTAAGTTATATGAATTGTAGATTGAACTACTAAAATACATGCTTGTGTTGAACGCCAACTGCATGACTGATGCAGTATATTGTGAATTGCATGTTGGTAGTAGATTTAGGTTGTTACATGCTTGAAATGATTTATTTGTTGAAAACAATCAAGTTTCAGATACAGGCTTTATAGGAAAATGTCCAATTTACAAACGGCATGCTGTCGAAATTTCGTTAAAATTTTTCCAAAATAAAACTATGTAGAAAAATAATTATGATAAAATGAATGATAAATTTTTTTTGAAAGGATGACTGAAAGTTAAACGAAAATTCAACTTCATACTTTATGTGAACATCATTGTAGATTGCTATCCATAATGCACCGAATGACTAAATCTTTTTGATGAATGCCATTAAGTTATAAGAATTATAGATTGACCTACTAGAATACATGCTTGTGTTGAACGCCAACTGCATGGCTGATGCAATATATTGTGAATTGCATGCTGGTAGTGGATTTAGGTTGTTGCATGCTTGAAATGATTTATTTGCTGAAACAACCAGGTTTCAAGTATAGGTTTTATGGAAAATGTCCAATTTATAGATGGCATGCTGCGGAAATTTCGTTAAAATTTTTCCAAAATAAAACCATGTACAAGGATAATTATGATAAAATGAATGTTAAATTTTTTTTGAAAGGATGACTCAAAGTTAAACAAATATTAAACTTCATACTTTATGTGAACAGCATTGCAGATTACTATCCATAATGCACCGAATGACTAAATCTTTTTTATGAATGGTATTAAGTTATATAAATTGTAGATTGAACTACTGGAATATATGCTTATGTTGAACGCCAACTGCATGACTGATACAATATATTGTGAATTGCATGGTGGTGGTGGATTTAGGTTGTTGCTTGCTTGAAATGATTTATTTTCTGAAAACAACCAGGTTTCAGGTACATGTTTTATAAAAAAAATGTCCAATTTACAGACAACATGCTGCCGAAATTTCGTTAAAATTTTCTCAAAATAAAACCATGTACGAAGATAATTATGATAAAATGAATTTTAAAATTTTTTTAAAAGGATGACCGGAAGTTAAATGAATATTAAACTCCATACATTATATGAACATCATTGCAGATTACTATCCATAATGCATCGAATGATTAAATCTTTTTGATGAATGGTATTAAGTTATATGAATTGTAGATTGAACTACTAGAATACATGCTTGTGTCGATTGCCAAGTGCATGACTGATGCAGTATATTGTGAATTGCATGCTGGTAATGGATTTAAGTTGTTGCATGCTTGAAATGGTTTATTTGCTGAAAACAATCAGGTTTTAGGTACAAGTTTTATGGAAAAATGTCCAATTTATAGACGACATGCTGCCGAAATTTTGTTGAAATTTTCTCAAAATAAAACTATGTACAAAAATAATTATGATAAAATGAATGTTAAAGTTTTTTTGAAAGGATGACTAAAAGTTAAACAAATATTAAACTTCATCCTTTATGTGAATAGCATTGCAAATTACTATTCATAATGCACCGAATGACTAAATCTTTTTGATGAATGATATTATATTATATGAATTGTAGATTGAACTACTGGAATACATGCTTGTGTTGAACGTCAACTATTTATTTCGAACTTATCTCCTCCTTCATTAGCAAAGCCTCAAAATCATTCTTAAAAGAAAATCCCCTACTAACTAAATCCTTCGAGATATTTACCCAAGTTTTTTGCATGATCAATATCTTCAAGTCTCCCTTTGGGTATTAGACTTTCAAATGTACACATCACCAAAGGAATCCCTATTCCATCTTTTCAAGGCCAACTTTAAAGATGCCAACCTCTTCATAAACCTAAAGCTCTTCCACCCCTCACACAAACAATTATTCCAAGATCCGTGGATAAAGGACAAAACGTTCTATTTTTTCATAGAACTATATTCTGATGTAAATTATTTGTGGGATGCATGGACACATTACATTATTTAATATTTATTATATGAAGCTCTGATGCACTCATAAAATTCATTACTAGTTGGATTATTGTGAACTAATTCTTGTAAAAACCCAGGTTTGGAGCATATCTCTATGGAAAATGTTCTATTTACAGATGAAATGCTACCAAAATTTTTCTAAATTGATAAAACTTAGCTATTTAAATTTGTATCATTTTTTTTTAACTATGTCCAAATGTCCAATTATTTTGCTATCAAATATTCATTGATACTTATAGTATGTATACATATATGTTCAAAAATCGTATACTAATTTTTTTTATAATTCTTAATTTGCAAGGTTTGCGGCTGTCACAACATCGGCACGATGCCATGCACTACAATTAGATGCAGTTTTTTATTATTATTTTTTTGTATTTTTTTTTTTTTGTTATCTAAACAGATGGAATTTTTATATTTTGAATTTGTATAATGTATTCTTATTTGAATTTTGATTTTTTTTGTTATTTGGAGAGATGGAATTAATGTATTTTAATTGAATTTTTATAACGTATTTGTATTTGTATTTGAATTTTGAATTTGTATTAGAATGTTCAATAATTTATGAATTTTTTGGTAATTATGGTTTAATGTTATGTATGCAAAAATGTAATTATAGATATTTACAAGAATTAATGATTAAATAATAATAATAATAATTTTAAATTATTAGTGAGGGTTTCAAAATCATCACTAATAGTAGAATAGTAGTGACGAATTTCAAAACAGTCGCTAGAAGCACACTATTAGTGACGAATTTCAAAAGTATCACTAAAGCCTAAGTATTAGTAACGGTTTTGAAATTCATCACTAATAGCCCATTATTAGTGACGGTTTTGAAATTCGTTACTACTACTCTACTATTAGTGACACGAATAAAATTCGTCACTACCACTCTATTATTAGTGACAGTTTCGAAATTTGTCACTACTGCTATGATTTTAGTGACGGTTTTAAAAAATTGTCACTAATACTCTACTATTAGTGACGATTTTGAGCCAAATCAATGTAGAATTCATAGTGCCGGTGTTAGGGTTTTAGTGACAGTTATAATTTGTCACTAATACTCTATTATTAGTGACGCTTTTAAAATTCGTTACTAATAATTATTAGTAGCCGTAGTAATGGTGACTATTCCAAAACCGTCACTAATACCCTTATTTCTTGTAGTGAGTTATGGTATCAGAGATTGTGAAATGAGTTTATTTATAAATTAGTAGCACTCCGAGCCCCACCGAGTTTGGGGCATCACATATTAGGTGACAAAATCTTAAACATTCAAATAATTAGTAATATGCATAAGTCTATAATAGAGGAGATAAGGTCATATCTTTGTACCTTATATTTGAATACGAATCTCGTCAACACTTGTCATGCACTTTTCATTGCATCATGTTCCCTTTTAAATTGGAAAAATACCCATTATCCCCTTCCTTTATATAACCATAGACATTGACTAAAAATAAAATCAAATTCATGCATTTTTGTTCATGGATACGTGGGACTATCCCAAAATTTCATCGAAGAGGAATAAAAAGGATGAATGACATGTAGCTAGTAGATTGATAGCTAGTTATAAATTGTTCTAATGAAAATGACGAGAAGCAAACATTGCAAATCATTGTAAAAATGCACAACACACGAGAGGACATGTGATCCACAAACATGAAGCAAAATGGTAGCTACATAACATAAGGGAAGAAAGAAGTGTTGATAATTGTTTGAGGAGAAGAGCATAAGGAAGACCAAGATAAAAAAATAAAAAAGAATAAAAAATAAAAAATAAAAAACTCTCTTGACAAACATCCACTGTCAAAAGATCTAAATAGGGATATAAGTAAATTGTTGGAGTAGTTAGGTCATAGATTATAGATTTGACTTCATTTTATGGTTGAACTCAAGTGCAACCTTCTTGTACCTTGAGTTTGCCCCTTGTGTCCTTCCATTGATTAGTCTTTGGGTATCAAGATAAAATGTCTCGATATTAAGGCACAACCCACCAACCATTTTATCTAGATAACTAAACCAAACACTCACTAAAATAGACACTTTGAACCAGTTAATCCCACATTATAAGTAGGCTAAAATAGATGATTATAGCAAGTAGAAATTTGAAGTCATAGGAAGAGCATACTAGGAAATGCAAACAGAAATGATGGGGAGAGCCCATAGTACTACGTTGAATACGAGAGAGAAAGGTGGCAGGTGACGGGGAAGGCAATTATTGATTTAGGTGTAATCCCTAGAGGGGGGGGTGAAATGAGTATTTTAAAAATTCTTTGAAACTTATTTACCTCTTAGTCCCTCTTTCTAAACTTAACCAATTACTTATCAAGTTCATGTGAGGTTATTCAACATACATGCATGTAATATAAGTAATGAGGTGTCTTGCGAAAATTAAAAAGATAAGCGAAGAGAGAATGCAAAAGCGATTTTACGAGGTTCAGCCAACCTGGCCTATGTCCTCACCTTGAGCAACCCACTCAAGGATTCCATTATAATCCCTACACCTTAAATTGGGACAAAGCTTCCCTTATATCTGCTGCTTACAAAAGGTACAACTTCCTCATAATCCGCTGCTTACAAGAGATACAACTCTCTCCTCACACTTGGTTCACAACCCGAACTGTGATTACAATGAAATCTGTAAAACACTTAAAGTTGTTTCTAAGAAAGCTAGTGAGTACAATTGAAATTCCTAATACATAATTATATGATGAAACTTGAAGCTCAGAATGAATGTAACGATATAATCGTTATATGCAAGAGTATAATTCACTAACTCTCCCTTTTATCAAATCTCCTAAAAATAATTATATAAATCAATGCTTTGGAGAACTTAGGTTAAATCTTTGAATACACAAACAACTTTGAAGATTGCAAAGATTTGAAACACACTTTGTCACAACAATATTTCTCTTAAGTTTTCAACCACAATATGATCTTTGTAATATGCAACTTAATATATATATATATATATATATATATATATATATATATACGATATGTATTTCAAAGATCAAAACACTGAATATAAAGATTTCCAAAAAATATCCCTCAATACAATATATATATATATATATATATATATAGTTATGAGCTTCAAAGGATATTTAATCAAATGGTTTTAAAGTATCCAAAATATCAAGTCTTTAACTAAGGACACACTTGAATGATAACTATTTAACCAATGACCAAATAAAAACTTTCTCAAGTAATGAACTTGTCAAAAACACTCTCTATATGTATATGAAAAACTCAAGATCGATCTCTCTAATAATAATATTCAATAACAAAAGATGAGATAAGAAAATCTTGAAAATAATAAATGGATTGACCAAACCTCAATACCAAGATGTACTCAAGATGTGTAACTGAATTCCCTTTGATTTTCTGCGTTGATTTTCCCAAGCTTGATGAGTATAAGTTGGAGTGTAGGCAATCGTATAGCTATATGCTCAAATTTCTCAATTCTTTTTCAGAAAGATGTTCTCTTCTCTTCTCGTTGATCTTAGCTAACGTACTAGGGTTTAGATGTTCAATATATAGGTATCTTTCCCTTAGAATAGATCTCAACCGTTGGATCAAAAAATATCTCGCGAGTTCTCTTATTAAAAATTAAATTTTTAAGTTTTCCCGCAAGTTCAGATGACTGAGGTCAAAGGCCTAGATGACTGAAGTTCTTTAGAGCTTTGAAAAAATAACCTGGACATAGGGTCAGACAACTGAAGTTTGGGGTTTAGACGACTGAAGTGTCGGGTTCAAACGACTGAAGTCTTAGTTCAGTTTTCTGAGGTGCTTCTGTTAGGTTATGTGTTTTACCAAAAATTCTTCAGGTGACTAAACTTAATCTTCGGTCTTCTGAAGAAATTCTTCAGACAACTAAGGTTAACTTCAATCTTCTGAAGTGGCAACTTTAGGCAACTGACCGTTGACTTCAGTCTACTGAAGTTCCCAAATCCAGAATTTTTTCTGTATACTTTGAAAAATTATTTTGCTCTCTTTCTTCGCTCTTTTATAAAAATATTTTCTAGAGTCTTAAAAATATTTCTAAGTCCATGAATGTCCCTTAATGATGTTCATGAAATGCATGAGTCCTAAAGTCATTCTAGGGTATATGTTGAGTCTCAAACTAAATCATATGAAAATGTAAATACATGGGTTCTAAGTACCCATTCACATGACATTATTGAACTTGTTGCTTGCATCTTCATTCTTGTACTCTTTGAGTTCCATGGATTTGCCAAGTTGTGTATGCTTTACTCTTCATGACTTCCATGACTTGTTATCCTTCCGTGCATGCTTAATATAGTTCATGTTCACAACTTCAATGCACATATCAAATACCAAGTGATTTGTCATTATCAAAACAGGATTAGGCTCATAGAGTCAATAATCTCCCCTTTTTGATGATAACAATTACACGAGCACAAATATAGAATAAAATGGGTTATGCCTAACAAGGCTCCCCCTCAATTAATGCATCAAAGATTTAGTAAGTGAAATATGCTCATGCCAAATGAAATATACTCATGTTCATACATACGTTGTTTAGCCTGATTCCAAATGAAATATGCTCATGTTCATACACATGTTGTTTAGCCTGATTCCAAATGAAATATGCTCATGTTCATACACATGTTGTTTAGTCTGATTTTTCTCATAATCTGATCTTCTCCTCCTTTACACAATTAGTGTTGTCAACCATTTTTGCCTAAAGCCAGATTCTTATTATTTTTTCCTAAAGCCAGATTCTTCTCCCCCTTTTGAAATCAACAAAAAGGTGTATAATATTAATACATGAGTGGACATAATCTTATATTTTTCTCCCCTTTTAAGTCTTAAAGTGTTGAACTTATTTAACCATCAGACTTGAAAAAAAAAAAAAATTTACTTCTCCCTCTTTTGACATTAACCATCTCCCTTACTAGTGCATAAATCTGTATTATAGAATGTAAATTGTATTGTGAACATACACAGTGTGCCAAATGTCAAATATTATGTGAGGATACCACATGTTGATTAACGTGATATCAAATGAGAACAAATGAGTCGAAAGTGAAATATTTTAACAAATTGTGAATATCAAGTGACGTTGCTCCCCCTGAATTATGTCATCTAATATAATTCTAGGCAACCTCTCGACTATGCATCAGACCTAATTCTCGCCTAATTTTGATAAACCTATCCTCTGCAAGTGGTTTCATGAATATGTCTGCCCATTGTTTATCCGTGCATACAAACTCAAGTGTCACATCTCCATTTTGTACATGATCACGAAGAAAGTAGGGTCGTATTTCTATATGCTTAGTTCGTGAATGTAATATGGTATTCTTTGAGATGTTTATTGCACTTGTATCGTCGCATCTTATAGGAATTGTTTCATAGGTTAATCCAAAATCCGTCAGTTGTTGCTTCATGTATAGCGTTTGAGCACAACAACTACCTGCCGCTATGTATTCTTCCTCAGCTGTGGAAAGAGCAATTGAATTTTGCTTCTTGGAAAACCAAGAGACTAATTAATGTCCTAAGAAATGACATGTACCACTCGTGCTCTTCCTATCCACTTTGCTACCAGAAAAATCAGCATCTGAATAGTTGATAATCTCAAAGGATGTATACTTAGGATACCATAACCCAATTTCAACAGTTCCTATTAGGTATCTAAGTATTTGTTTAACAACTATCAAATGTGACTCTTTTGGTGCCGCTTGAAATCTTGTGCACAAATATACGCTAAACATTATATCAGGTCTACTGGCAATTAGATATAATAAGCTACCATTCATTCCATGATAAAACTTGACATCTACTTGTATACCTTGTTCATCTTTGTTTAATTTCAATGAAGCGCTCATAGGTGTACCTAGTATTTTTCCATCTTCCATATTAAACTTTTTGAGTAGATCTCTAATATACTTCCATTGATTTATGAATATTCCATGTTTCACTTGTTTGATCTGAAGTCCTAGGAAGAAATTTGGCTCACCCATCATGCTCATTTCAAATTCATTTTGCATAGTACTAACAAATTCATTACACAATTCTTTATTTGTAGCTCCAAATATGATATCATCTACATATACTTGGACTAGGAGAATGTCATCTTTCTTAGACTTTATGAACAGATTTATGTCTATCTTTCCTCTGACAAATCCATTTTCTAGTAGAAAACCGCTTAACCTTTCATACCAAACTCTAGGAGCTTGCTTTAAATCGTACAAGGTTCTATACACGTGATCTAGATTCTTGTGGCTTTCAAAACCTGGGGGTTGTTCTACATACACTTCTTCACATATGTATCCATTTAAAAATGCACTTTTGACATCCATTTGATATAGCTTGAAATCCTTATATGCGGCATAGGCTAAAAGCATTCGAATGGCTTCCATTCTAACTACAGGTGCAAAGGTTTCTTCAAAATTTATTCCTTCTTCCTGATTATATCCCTAAACTACTAGTCTAGCCTTATTCCTAACAACTATCCCATGTTCATCTTTCTTGTTCTTATATATCCAATTTGTTCAAATGATTGTTTTATCCTCAGGTCTAGGAACTAGTTTCCATACTTTGTTTCTCTCAAATTAGTTTAACTCTTCTTGCATGGACAACACCCATGATTCATCTTCAATTTTTTCACTCACATTCTTAGGTTCTTCTTGAGAAAGAAAGGCAAAATGACTCATCATATTTCTATGTGATGATCGTGTGGCTACTCCATATAATGGTTCACCTATTATTTGATCATTGGGATAATTCGTTATGTACTTCCATTCTCTAGGTGGTTCATTAACCTCATTTTCAATTTGATTAGTTTCAGTGGATGGTTCCTTAGTTTCATTTTTCTTTTCTGAATCATTCTCAATGGATATTTTCTCAAATTCCTTGTTTATCTCAACTTCATCTTCATCGGTTCTTTTGGAAAAGGGATTTGACTCATCGACCACTACATGAATAGATTCTATAACCATTAACGTTCATTTGTTATATACTCTATAGGTTTTACTATCTAAGGCATACCCTAAGAAGATACCTTAATTTGATTTCACATCCAATTTTCCTAAATGTTCATTGTCCCTAAGTACAAAACATTTACAGCCAAAGACATGAAAAAATGATATGTTTGGTTATTGACCATTCCATAACTCGTACGGGGTCTTGTTTAGAGATGGTCTAATAAAAACTCCATTTAGAACATAACAGGTGGTATTCACTACCTCAACGTAGAAATACTTAGGTAATTTATGTTCGTTAAGCATAGTTCTGACCATTTCTTGTATAAACCTATTCTTCCTTTCAACTACACCATTCTGTTGTGGTGTTCTAGGGGCTGAAAAGTTATGAGCTATTCCTAATGAATTGCAGTAGTCTTCTATGCCTTGATTTTTAAATTCTCTACCCCTATTACTTCGAATTTTAGTGATAGTATATCCCTTTTCAATTTGGATTTTCTTGCACAAGTTTATGAATTGTTCACACGCTTCATCTTTGTGACCTAAGAATAGAACCCATGTATATCTTGAAAAATCATCAACTATGACGAATGCGTATGATTTTCCTCCTAAACTATGAATTGGGTTTGGACCAAATAAATCTAAGTGTAGCATTTAAAGTGGCCTAGTAGAGGAGATTTCTTTCTTCTTCTTAAAGCTTGTTCTTGCTTGTTTTCCTAGTTGACAAGCCTCACAAATTTTATCTTTGACGAGTTTTGTCTTAGGCAATCCTTTAACTAAGTCTCCCTTAAGTAGTTTAGATATTAAGTCCTTGTTTGCATGTCCTAGTCTCCTATTCCAAATCCAACTAATTTCATTCATAGCAGAGAAGCATGTCACACTCTATGAGGTTAGGTTATCAAAACTGGTGGTATATATGTTTTCATGATGCTCAGCTGTGAATAGTATCTTATTATCAGTTTTATGTTCAACTATGCACTTGTCATGTTCAAAAGACACTTTGTAACCTTTATCACACAGTTGGCTTATACTCAATAACTTGTGCTTTAAACCATCAACCAGTAAAACATCATCTATAATTAATGATGAATCATTACCAACTTTACGTACACCTGTGATCCTTCCCTTAGTATTATCTCCAAAAGTGACAAATCCTTCATCCTTGGGTGTGATGGATATGAACTTTGCTTTATCCCCAGTCATGTGATGTGAGAATCTGCTATCCATATACCATCTGTCTTTTAAGGATGATGATCTTAAGCATATCTGCAAGACACAGTCAGACAACTAGCTTTGGTACCCAGATTTTCTTGGGTCCAAGGGGGTTAGTGCTAGATTCTCCTTTGACCTTCCATACTTTCTTAATTTTGTCATCTTTATTTTTGAAAGGACAGTCAAATTTTATGTGACCCAACCTTTTACATTTAAACCATGTAATATTTCTATGATAATCCTTAGTTGGAACATATGATTTTGACTCTCTCACAAAATATCCCATGTGAAGATGTCTTTGTTTTAGATTTTCTTTCCCATTAAAACCAAGACCTTCCTTTTCTAGAGAATTTCTTTGAGTTCCTAGGAGTTTTTCAAAATTATTTTGTCCTTCAGTAAATTTACAAATAATTTCAGCTTTTTCTTTCAAATTCTTTTCTAACTCCTCAATTTTCAATTCTTTGTCTTTCATGAGAGATGCATGAGATTCATTTTGGCATTCAACTAAACTTGAAAGTTCTTTAACTTTACTTTTCAAATCATAAATTTTCTTTGTTTTCTTCTTAAGCATTTTAATAGAGTACAAGTATTCTTGTTTCAGTTCATCATATGAAAGCATGTCATCTTCTTTTTCAGACTCACTAGAATAATAAGAAGATGATGAGAATGATGATTGTACCTCAAGTTCATCATGTGCCATTAGACACATATTGGCAATCTCGTCATCACTGGATTCAGATTCTGAATAGCTTGTGCTATGCGTATCCCAACTGACTTTTAGCGTCTTCTTCTTTTTCTTTGAGGCTTTTACTAATTTGGGACACTCAGGCTTGATGTGTCCAACCTCTCTGCAGTTGTAGCTTGTTAGTGGATCTTCCTTATTTTTCTTCATGCTTGACTCTCCTCTTTCTGATTTTGAGTTCTGGAATTTCCTGTTGAACTTCTTATTCTTTTTCAAGAACTTCCTAAACTTCTTTGTTAGCAAGGTCATATCATCACCTGATTCTGAATCACTTCCCTCACTAGAGTAGTGAGATGATGCCTTAAGCGCTGTGGCTTTCTTTGCTTTGCTTTGCTCATTATTCTTCTCATTTATTGCAAGCTCATAGGTGATGAGCGATCCAATGAGTTTGTCAATAGACATCTCCTTGAGATTTCTCTTTTCTGCTGTTACTGTAGCTTTCGCTTCCCAAACTGGAGGTAATCCCTTGAGTATTTTCCTGATCAACTCATAATTAGGGTAAGTTTTTCCAAGAGCATTTAAAGAATTTGAGATGTGTGTGAACCTAGTGTACATGGATTGAATAGATTCATCGGCTGTCATCTTAAATGCTTCATATTCACTGGTGAACATGTCTATCCTACTATCTTTGACTTCCTTAGTGTCTTCATATGTAACTTCTAATTTTTCCCAAATTTCTTTAGCAGAGTTACATGTCATTACCCAATTAAATTCATTTACATCTAATGCACAAAAAAGCAAGTTCATTGCAGTAGCATTTATATGTACCGATTTCTAGTCTTCCTCAGTATATTCATCTTCAGTTTTAGGTACATTTACCTTATCAATTACTTTCATGGGAACATGGTTTCCCTTAGTAACTATTTTCCACACCTTCCAATCTACATTAAACAAGTATATTCTTATCCTACGTTTCCAATAGGTGTAATTTACACCACAGAAAATTGGGAGTCTAGTGGACGAGTGTCCCTCACCGAATGGAGTTACGTCGATGTGTGCCATGTGGTCTTTTTACAAATGAACTATTAAGTCTATGTAAACCTGCTTTGATACCAAATGTTAATTTAGGTGTAATCCCAAGAGGGAGGGGGGGGGGTGAATTGGGTATTTTAAAAATTCTTTGAAACCTATTTACCTCCTAGTCCCTCTTTCTAAATTTAACCAATTACTTATCAAGTTTGTGTGAGGTTATTCAACATACATACATGCAATATAAGTAATGAGGTGCATTGCTGAAATTAAAAAATAAGGGAAGAGAGATTGCAAATGCAATTTTACAAGGTTCATCCAACCCGGCCTATGTCCTCGCCTTGAGCAACCCACTCAAGGATTCCACCATAATCTCTACTCCTTAAATTGTGATGGAGCTTTCCTTGCATCCGATGCTTACAAGAGGTATAACTTCTTCCTAATCCGCTATTTAAAAGAGATACAAATCTCTCGTCACACTCGGTTCACAATCCGAACCGTGATTAAAATGAAATCTATAAAACACTCAAAGTTGCTTCTAACAAAGTTAGTGAGTACAATTGAAATTCCTAAGACATAATCATATGATGAAACTTGAAGCTCAGAATGAATGTAACGATATAATCGTTATATGCAAGAGTATGATTCACTAACTCTCCCTTTTATCAAATCTCCCAAAAATATTTATATAAATCAATGCTTTGGAGAACTTAGGTTAAATCTTTGAATACACAAACAGTTTTGAAGATTGTAAAGATTTGAAACACACTTTGTCACAACAATATTTCTCTTAAGTTTTCAACCACAATATGATCTTTGTAATATGCAACTTAATATATATATATATATATATATATATAGTTATGAGCTTCTAAGGATATTTAATCAAATGGTTTTAAAGTATCCAAAAATATCAAGTCTTTAACTAAGGACACACTTGAATGATAACTATTTAACCAATGCCCAAAGAAAAACTTTCTCAAGTAATGAACTTGTCAAAAACACTTTCTATATGTATATGAAAAACTCAAGATTGATCTCTCTAATAATAATATTCAATAACAGATGATGAGATGAGAAACTCTTGAAAATAATAAATGGATTGACTAAACCTCAATACCAAGATGAACTCAAGATGTGTAACTAAATTTCCTTTGATTTTTTGAGTTAATTTTCCCAAGCTTGATGAGTATAAGTTGGAGTGCAGGCAATCGTATAGCTATATGCTCAAATTTCTCAATTCTTTTTCAAAAAGATGTTCTCTTCTCTTCTCGTTGATCTTAGCAAATGTACTAGGGTTTAGATGTTCAATATATAGGTATCTTGCCCTTAGAATAGATCTCAACCATTGGATCAAAAAATATCTCGCGAGTTCTCTTATTAAAAATTAGATTTTTAAGTTTTCCCACAAGTTCAAACGACTGAGGTCAAAGGCCCAGACGACTGAAGTCTGAGTTCAGTCTTCTGAGGTGCTTCTGTCAGGTTATGTGTTTCACCATAAATTTCTTCAGGTGACTAAACTTAATCTTCGGTTTTCTGAAGAAATTCTTCAGATGACTAAGGTTAACTTTGGTCTTCTGAAGTGGCAACTTCAAGAGACTGACTGTTTACTTCGGTTTACTGAAGTTCCCAAATCTTGAATTTTTTCTGTCTACTTTGAAAATCTTCTTTGCTCTCTTTCTTTGCACTTTTATAAAAATATTTTCTGGGATTTTAAAAATATTTCTATGTCCGTAAATGTCTCCTAATTATGTTCATGAAATGTATGAGTCTTAAAGTCATTTCAGGGTATATGTTGAGCCTCAAATTAAATCTTATGAAAATGTAAATACATTGGTTCTAAGTACCCATTCCCATAACGTTCTTGAACTTGTTGCTTGTATTTTCATTCTTGTACTCTTTGAGTTCCATGGATTTTCCAAGTTGTGTATGCTTTACTCTTCATGGCTTCCATGACTTGTTATCCTTCCGTGCATGCTTAATGTAGTTCGTGTTCACAATCTTAATGCAAAGATCAAATACCAAGTGATTTGTCATTATCAAAACAGGATTGGCCTCATAGAGTGAACATCAATGAATTGTGGTAAAAACGTATGATAAAATTGAGAGGGAGAGGAAAGAAACCTAATTGCAAAAGGAGTAGAGGAAGGGGGGAATGAAGAGAATAGGATTTATATTAAAGGTGAAGTGAAAATGACATCGTTTTCGTTTCTAACTTTGTGCAACAAAATTTTGATGTCACCAAATGTTATAGGAGGGCACATATTTTGAGACCAAAAGGATTGTTCTATTGTGTTGAGGAATGGTATCTAATAGAAGGTTTTCTACAATGTTGTAACTTCATTGCTAAATTTGTATATGCTCTTAACTAAAAAAATCCCTATAAAAGAATTTTTGTAGCCTAACTTTTAGCAATGAAGATTTTGCCAATGGTCTTTGCCCTTATTGTTTTTGCTACAAATTATAATTGCCTCCAAAAGTGACTTTCTAGCTTAACTTTTAGCAATATATAGGATAACTTTTAGCAATGCAGATTTTGCCAATGGTCTTTGCCCTTATTGTTTTTGCTACAAATTATAATTTGCCTCCAAAAGTGACTTTTGGATATAAAATTTATTTCATCTTTGACATATTTGTCATTAAAATTCATATTTTCTTGTGGAGGGAGATTGTGGTGAACAAAAATTTGCAACTATAATGGGAGATAATAACATGAATGTAGACACAAACACACACACACACACACACATACACACACACACACACACACTAGGAAAAGCAAATAGAAACCTTAGAATTTGTTTTGAAAATATATAAGAAAAAAAAAAAAGAAAAACTTCAAAAAAAGTATGCAAAAATCAGATTTAGATTTTGAGAGTACATTTTTACGTAGGAAGGTGATTAGCCAGACATCTCAATGATGATCAACCTTTCAACAACCCTAACAACACCTGTTATAGAAAGGTTATAGCAATTACGTAGGTGTTTCCTTCCTAAAAAGAAAAAAGAAAAGCAAATAAAAATAAAATAGAAAAGACCCTTTTTGGTCCTTCAGTGATTAGATCACTGTTTGAACACTCCAATATGGTTTTGAGAAGCCTAAAGTATTACTTTAAAAGAGGTTGACTTCAGAACCCTAAGTTTTAGTGAAAACATGATGGTGATGATGGTCATTGAAGAAAAGAAAAATGTTGGTTTGAAAATGTCGGGCTTGTGTTACCGACTTGGAAAATTAAAGTTTTAGAAGAGGAGGCTAGACTTGTATTATTGGTATTTGAAAAAAAGTAAATGAAGTGAATGAGTTTGAAAAGTGTAGTTTGCAGGTGGAAAATGTAGTGAGATGCATGAAATTTGAAAATTTAGGGCTTCACCATTAGCCCTACTGAAAATTGAGAAAACATTGCAAAAACACATTTTTTGGGATTTTAAAAAATATTTTTGACAAAAAAAGAGACTCTAAAATCAACTAAAACAACACATGGTTCATTTGGTCTAATTTTGTTGGTCGAAGCTTATGTGTTCCTAAAATGTACTATTTTAGGCCCCCATTTACCTTTGTTTTGTCTTCTTTTATTATGTATATGCCCTTTGTTATCATCGTTCGAAGTTATGCAACGTTTGTTCGTGTTTCAGGAAAAACAGGTTAAAACTAAGGAGTTAAGGGATATGAGAAGCCAAGGGAGAATTTGGGATAGTTCAAGCTCAAATAAGATGTTCAACCCACTCTTGAGAGCCTCAAAGCATCAAAGGAAAAGAAGACTATGCTCAACCAAGTGGTGCGACCAACAATACAAGGGGCGAGCAAGTCATCCATTGCAAACTCCAAGGTTCAAACTGAGATCGAAATACTACAAGGTTCAACCAAGTGTTCGACCATGTGACCCTCAAGGGTGACTAAGGCGAGGTGTTGAAGCCTATTAAGCCAAGAAATACCGAGAGCATCGACCAAGTGGTCAACCAAGAGACCTTGAGGGGCGACTATTTTGAGTTCTTAAGATTTCCTAAAGATTGAGATCCTGCAAGTCTCGACCATCAACTCGACTAGCAAGACCCATCTGAGCGACTGAGTCGAAGAGGTTAAAGTTCAAATTCCTGTTTTCTTGGGAGATTCAAGTATGTGTGATTAGGGAAAACATAGGAGCGACTTGGTCGACAATGATGATCTACCGCATAAGATTTCTTATGAACTTTCCTAATTTGAATTTCAAACTTTGTAAACCCTAGTGGGTATAGATAATAGCTTAAAAGATGAGCTCTGGGTTCCTTTTTGGCTGATTTTGGGTTAGTGACAGACCTAAAACACCATTGAGAACCAACGTTAGATTAGTTGATCACTCAGTTGAAGGGACAATCGTTAGTGACAAACGATTCAAATCCAAAGGAGTGATCTTTACATGCTTTCGTAGATTAGAATTATTCACTTAAAGGGACATGCATTTGTGAGAGATGACTTGAATACAAAGGATTGATTTTTATATGCTTTCTCTTTGCTGCTTTCTTTTAATCGCTTTCATTTACATGCTTTGATTTATTGCTTTGATTATGATCATGCCCTAAGAGATAGGATAGCATTTCTATAGATTCAATTAGGTACACGTAGTAGGCTATAGTTTCCCATAGTGATACTCGTGATCAATGTGATAGAGTATACTCCAGTTCCCAACCGTGCTCCGAACGGTTGGTGCACCCTTGCTACCTTATGCCATTGAATAGCTCCTTGAACTGTTTAGCTGATTTTCGGTTAGCTTAATATAGAAAACTAACCAAACTTAGATTACGCACACAACATCTTCTGTCAGATTCAGGATTGAGCACTGCTTTGTAGGAGTAGGGTTAACTTAGATTTTACATGCTTTTAGTAGGATTGTTAGAAAAAAACCACCATTACTCTTCTTTCCTTTTTCACTTATTTTTATACAAAGTCATAATAAACTAATTTAGAAAAGGTTGATAACTGCACTTTAATCTCTGTGGATCGATACCCGACTTCCCCCACTTCTACTGAACTTGAGATTAAGTTAGGTTTATAAATATTATTTTTGGTAGTTAAGAACCCAAACCTTGACGAACCTACCAGAAGCCCTAACCTTTCTCAAATCATATGATTATCGAAGGTTCAAACCCCTGTCATGCCTAAGGATAAGGGAAAGAAAGTACGATATGGTAGAATTCTCCCCTTCACCTTATAATCAACTAGGAATAGACTGTGCGAACCAAGTGACAAAAATTCATATTTTTGGAGTTTTCTCATTTTTTTTTAAAAATTTTGAACAAGGATAGGATAAAAATACACAAACTAAAACACATAATACACACACAAACACATACATACACTTATATTTATACTAACATCCATACACATACAAATATACATACATGCATATATATATATATATATTACTATATATATACTAAATATACCACATACATATATCTATACAAACACAGACACACATATTTGATCCACATAGAAATAATGCACATATATATATATATATATATATAACACATATATCACATTTGTATATATAATACATACTACATATATATACACACACACACATACATAATGATATATTAATATTCTTTTTAAAAATCAATGCGCATATACATACATATATGTATATATATGTATATACATATGCATTCACACATGCATAACATATATTCATACACAATACATCATGCCATGCACACATGCACCTATATGCATTCATGTACATGCATACCATCCTACATCATCCATCCATGCTCTTCTTGCATTTACATGCATTCACATACATACCCATGCATGCATCCATACATACTTACATCATGCATACATGCATACATCCATGCTTATCATCATGCACACATACACATGCATGCATACATACATGCATTACACACATCCATACACATACATTCATGCCCTCATGCACTTGCATACATGCCCACACACACAAACACACACCCGCGCACGCACACACACATGCACGGGGGGTTGGAGAAAAGCAGAGCAAGAAAAAAATGAAGGAGAAGAAGAAGAGGAGAGAGACAAAGCCCTGGCAAGACCCCCACCATTTCCTAGCCCCTTTGAGGCTTTAAAGAGAGAGAGAGAGAGAGAGAGAGAATAAAAAAGAATAAAAATAATAATAAAAAATAGGGTCAATGCGGTTGGAAAAGAGCTATAGGGAGGGTGAGATGGTGATAGGAGAGGGTGGAGATTGAGTACGGGGCATGGGAAAGGGACCTAGAGCGAGAAAGGAGGAGAAAGAGAGGAGAGGGAGAGACCATTTAGGGTCTCTGCTAGCGAAAATGATGAAGACACTAATGGAGACCCACCGACCGACGTGTGGGTGAAGGGAAGAGGAGAAAGATGAGGGGAGAAAAGGCACTAAAATGATGTTTTTTTAAAAAAAAATTTTAAAATTATTAATTTAAAGAAAAATATATGTGGGGTTCATAAAAAATGATCAAAAATTGTAGGAGTTTAAAAAAAAATGTTAGAAAATTATAGAAAAACCAGAATTTTGCCTTAATTTTCATTCGAAATCCTAAAGTTACAGTTTGACCCCCTTTTTTACCATTTCAATCTTTTTTGGATCACCTAATATAGTTAAATTTGGAAAAAAAAAAAGATCAAAAGAGCAAGAAATGAAGGGGATTCCACCTCAATTTTTGTGTTTGAGGGAGAATTGCCAGGGGACACTCCTGTAGCATTTTAGACTGCTTTGGATCACCTAATGCAGTTAGAATTGGCATAAAAATATCAAAAAAATCTAGAAACGATAGGGTTTTATCTCAATTTGCTCTCTTAAGGTCAAAATCATTGTCAGAAACTCTCGTGCCATTTCAGACTGCTCCAATCACCCGGTGTAGTCAAATTTGGTAGGAAAAAGACCAGAAAAATCTCGAACAATAGGGGGTTTGACTCAATTTTTGTGCTTAAAGTTAAAATCACTATTAGAAATCTTCTTACCATTTTAGGCTTCTTTGAGTCAACTGTGGTGCAGTCAGATTTGGTAGAAAATGGACAAAAATACTCAAAATGACAGAAATTTTGTCTCAATTTGTGCACACAAGATTGAAATCACTGTCCAACCCCATTTTAATGTTTTGAACCATGCCGAATCACTTGGAATTGATAAAAATGGAAAAAATGAAATAGAAAAGGCAAAATCCAAAGGTTAAAATGAGGAAAATGAAAAAAAAAAATTACCAATCTCAGTTATGAGCATTTAGTTGAAATGACCATTGACACTGAACTTAAAAGGATTTTTTAATCTTTTGAAATTTGTTTGAATTAAGATATATTCTTAGCGAAAAAAAAAAAGATCATATAGACTCCTTAAATCATTCAAAATAAATGCTAACTATGATAGGAAGGCCTTAAAAAATTATTTATGGAATCAAGGAACAATTTGATGATCTAAGCATTTAGTCGATTTGGCTGGGAAAGACAAGGCCCTTATCTTTGGAAAGGCCTTTAAAGTATCCAAATCCTTTGATAGAGGAATTAAATGTTATCCATATACACATGAATAAAATAAAAGAAGAAACAATATGGCCAATGGGTGCTAGAGTCAAGGCCAAAAGAAGTTTTTAAAGCCTAAACCAGTGCTCAAGAGGACACTCAAAGGAAAGGGCTTGTTAGGAATCCCCTTATACCATAACCCAAAGTTGGCACTACATACAAAACAAAATACAAACCAAACAAACCTATGAATGTACTTGCTTATTTAGGAAGAAAGTTAGGAGGAGTAGGAAGCATGGCCATAGGAAAAATATCAACTAGTGTAAGAAGTTAAGACACCTCTGTCATCCTGTAGGGACCCGAACCCATGAAATAAAGGAAAATAAAGAAAAATAAAGGAAAATAAAGGAAAATAAATAAAAAGGAAGAGAAAAAGAATAGATATGGTTTGGTTTAGCACCAAACCGTCAATGGTTTGAGGCCATCTCAGAAAACCGTCGACGATTACAGCAATCGAGAGCATTTCAAGTGCCAAACCGTTGTCGGTTTCGTCAAGCTCAGGAAAACCATCGACAATTTCCCGTGGGCTAGCTTCTTTATAAATAAGAAGTGAGCTCCTTTTTTAAGGAAAATATATTTCCACTCTCTCTCTCTCTCTAAGCTAGGGCTCTGACTATCACTTTCTCTCTCTTCCTTCACATGACTCTCTCTCCCCTTCTGAGCTCACCCAAAGCCGCTCTCGCTCTTCAATCATCTCTCTCTCCTCTCTTGAGTTGCCGAGTCACTTCCCATGGTGAGTTAAGGAAGCCAGGGTTCCGTTATCCCGATCATTTTAGGCATACTTTCAAGAACATGTAAGGGGAATAAATTATGCCAACTTTTATTTAAATTTGAACCAATTAAACTAGAGTTTATGATTCTAGAAATATTATGCTAGTTGTATTTCAAAATCCAACCGATTGAAGTTGAGTATGGGTATGGGGGTTATATTATATCAGTTTAATTTGGAAATAGAATAGTTTAAAATTGAGTATGTGGATACAGGAACATAATATGGTATTTTCTAAATGTAATATACGTATGAAATCGCTGGTTTTGGTGGTTATACACATATTTTGGGAAAACTAAGGTGAGTAGGGTTGATCATCTCTGTTTTCCCGCAAACTACATATTTTGAGTTAAATTAAAATGGTAGAGGTGATCATACCATGGGTTTCATTAAAGTATATTGAGTGTTATATGATATGTTCTCCGGTCTAATTATTAGGTTATGATATGACATTTAAATCGTGTGGCATGAGATTAATTCTTCATAATAAACTGGTTGTGATTATTGCGGTAAATAAACTTATATGTTTGGGTGATTTGTTTTGTATGGTTATTCGTGTATTTCATAATATAATGTTGACAGACCTAAGGAGTTTGTTATATTGCCCTTGATATAAATTGCAATATAACATTGACATGATATGAGGAGTTCGTTATATTGTCATTTATATAAAAGGGGTAAAATGTTGGCAGTGAAATTAGGAGGTTGTTTTGTTGATTTACTATGAATAGGTCATTGTGAAAGTGTAACAGCTGTCTATTATGAAGTATGTGCTGAGAACGATGGGGAGGGATGCTCAGAATGTAGAGGGAATGATGGGGAGGGATACCTTGAGAACCATGGGAAATGAAGTATTTGTGCATTATCCTTTGTGGGTGTGAGTAAATGTATTGTGGTTGTGGATGTGTTATGGTATTATGTACAATACGTGTATGCAGTTTTCTATGTTATGATTGATGATGTATGTGTGAGTACAGTTCACGAGTGTCCGTACAGTTGTAGTTAATTAACAAACGGTTATATTTTGTATACACCAAAACTCATGTTTGCCACACACGAGTAATAATTTATTCCGTCTTACTAAGAAAATCTCTCCCCATTATACAACTTATTTTGAGGACCTTCTAGTGATCAAACTTAGCCAGCTCCAGGGCAGTGTTGGATAGTTTAGAATAGTGTGATTTGTGTTAAGAACTTGAAGTATTAAGTTTGTGTTTAAATTCCTGGTTATGTAATATGGTTGAATGGATACATCCTTTTGGTTGTATAGTATAGTACTCTGGTATTTTATTTGAGGAAGTTTAATTATTTTTTGCTGCTTGGAGATATTTATGGTATTAGAGATCTGTGAATGGAACGCATGACACCCCATGCCCTACTCTCAGGTCCGGGGCATTACAAGTGGTATCATAGTTTTATGTTGTTAGGTTCTATGGACTTTAGGGATGAGTAATACCAAAGTATAGGAATGAATGATGAAAATGGTAAGAGATGGGTAGATTAGATGTTTAAAGGTTTAGGATTCTATCTCATGACCTGGAAGAGAAAATACATTGATGGCTTTCCATGATTTTTCTAAAGCAGTCAACGGTTTTAGAAATGCCACGGCAAACCCTAAACAATTTCGTTTCTAAGTTGTGAGACTGGTCCTTAAATTGAGAACTTGGACGTGTATTGGTTTTTAGTTTAATGTTGCATTGATTAGATTTCGATATTGGAATTCTAAATTCATTTCTCTCCTATCTTCAAGATGGATCCTAGAGACAAGAGTGTAGATGCCGAAGGGAGTAATAACTTGGCGGCTTCCAGTGAGGATGACATTGACACCTCTATAGTGCTGTGAGGTATAGCCCGGCAAGTTATGGAAGAGATTAGGTGAGACTCCAGGGGATAGAACTGCCCACTGTGAACCATGGCTGCTTTATCAAGAAATTTACTCGCCTGAAACCCTCTACTTTTACTTGAAGTACAGACCCAATTATGGCTAAGAATTAGGTCCATGACATGGAGAAAATACTGACAGTGATGTGTTACACTGAGGAGCAGAAGGTTCTCTTTGCCATATTAAAGCTGGCAGGAGAGGCTGAGCGGTGGTGGCTAGCGGTCAAGCTACTGGAGGAGCAGCCAGCAGTACCCAAAGTTATGACCTAAAGTTGCTTCAAGGAGGTCTTCTACAACCGATACTTCCCCGCCACCACCAAGGATGCAAAGGTGGAGGAATTTTTTAACCTAACCCTGGGGCACCTTACCGTTCAGCAGTACACTGCATTCATGGAGCTGCCTCGCTTCGCCTCATACATGGTCCTAGATGAATCTAGAAAGGCGCGAAGGTTTGAGAGGGGCCTGAAACAAAGGATCCACAAGTAGGTGGCAGTCTTGTAAGTATTGAATTTCTCAGAGTTGGTGGATAAAGCCACTGTAACATAGATGAACCTGCAGAAAGGTACAGAGATGTCAAATTAGAGGAAGAAACCCATGCCCCCCAACTTCCATATGGATGCCAGATAGGGTTCATGGAGGGGAGACGATGATACTATGGGCTAGAGGCTATATAGGAATGATCGAGGCTACCAGGGTAATTCATCACGCCCTTAATATGCTAGATGTAATCAGAGGCACTGGGGAGAATGTTGGGGTAGGGGTACTATGTGCTATCGGTGCGGAAAGTACAACTATATAGCCTGATATTTTCATCGACTACCGAACAACGCACCCACTCCTAATCAAAACAATAGGAACAATCAGGCATCTCGCGGCGACCAGACGCGTGTATATACACTTGCCCCAACTGAAGCAGATATTGATGGTGGCGCAGCAGCAGGTAACGTGTTTATGTTTTAACACAAGCAATGGTTTTATTTAATACTGGGATAACATAGTTATTCGTATCTATAGAGTATATTGAAAATTGTGGTATGAGGTTAATTATGTAATACCAGAGTTATGTAAAATGATCGATTAACAAATTTTGAGGATGAAATTTTTATAAGAGAGGGAGATTGTAGTGACCCAAACCCAGGAAATAAAAGAAAATAAATAAAAGAAAAGGAAAATAAATAAAAAGGAAGAGACAAAGAATGGAGATCGGTTGGTTCAACACCAAGTCGTCGACGGTTTGAGGCCATCTCAGAAAACCATCAATGGTTACAACAATTGAGAGCATTTTAAATGTCAAACCATTGACATTTTCGTCAAGCTCAAGAAAACCATTGATAGTTTTTCGCGGGCCAGCTTCTTTATAAATAAGAAGTGAGCTCTTCTTTTTTTAGGAAAATTTATTTCCTCTCTCTCTCTCTCTCTCTCTCTTTCTTTCTCTCTCCCTACCTAAGCTAGGGTTTCGGCTCTCTCTTTCTCTCTCATCCCTCACATGACTCTCTCTCCCCCTTGGACTCACCCGAAGCCACTCTCACTCTCCAATCATCTCTCTCTTCTCTCTCGGGTTGTCGTGTAGAGACCCGAATAATTATAGTATAAACTAATAAAAGAAAAGAGAGAAACATGGAAATTTTTAAAGAGAATTTACAGGGTCTCATCGACGAACATAGGGCACTCGTCGATAAGCATCCTTCTTGGGTTCGTCGACGGAAACATTCATCTCATCGACGAGAAGTTACAAAGAGGGCGTTTTGAGGGTCTGAATCTCGTCGATGAGGAGTAGGCATTTGTCGACGAGACTACAACTTGGACTCATCGATGAGGTGACATGGCTCGTTGACGAGGCCACGCAGACAGTATTTTATATATAACCCTAAAATAGATTTTAGACAAGAAAGTCATTTTATAATTCTTCTCTCTCTCTCTCTCTCTCTCTTTCTCTCTCTCTAAAATGGTTTTTCTTACTTCTCTCTAAGATTTCAGCTCCGTCTTTCCCCGATTTGACGATCGGAAGCTACCACAATGATCCTGTGGAGATTCTCTACAGCATAGCCGGAACGGAATGTTGATTTGAGAAGTTTAAGGACCATCCCAAAACCAGGGTAAGTAAATTATGCAAGTATTTTCAGTATTACCAGTATTATTTGGGGGCAGATTTTGTATTCTATGAGAATATACTAGTGTTTTTTCGAATAAACTTGGGGAGTCATATTTTCAAGAATAAGCTGTTTTGGGCCCTATAGTCATAAGTTGAGGACCCCAGCAAGTATCTGTTCAGGAGTCCAGGTAAATTATAGTTCAAGAAATTATGAATAGGTAATCTTAGGAAATATGAGTGTATTAATTTACTGGAGAATTTGTATATGTAAATGCAGGTTTATGGGGTTGGTACATTGAGAGTGCGAGAGTTGAGTAGAGGCTAGCCTCCCAGTCAGATAGGTAAGGGAAATATGCTATGTTAAAAATTTAAGAAATTACATCAGTAGTATTTATATGTTTCGGGGTGAATGCTACAGGGTATAAATTATTTTTATTATCAGAAAATATAGATTTTATTATAGGGGTTTTTGTTTATTTAATTGTGTGGCATGAGTTAATATTGGATTAGTTCAGGATTTATTCAATTTTTTTTTTTTAGAACAACATGGTTTACCGTATTTTTACAGTGAAACATGTTTTATTAGATTTTACAAATTATGAATTACAGCGTATATGTATATACAGATATATTTTACAGATAGGTATTATACAGATAGATATATTTTACAGACAGATATTTTACAGATATTATACAGACAAATATTTTACAGTTTATTAGCAGAAAATATCAATATGTAGTTTTTAGAAAATATGACTTATAGTATTCTTCAGAATTCCATGACTTCAGAACCATAACACTCAGTTATTCAGTCAGATATTCAGATTATACAGATCAGTTTAAAAATGTTATGGTTATTTCAAAGTCATGGTAAAAACAGTAAGATAATTGCAAGTATCGGTACTAAATAGTATCAGTCCCTGTGGAAATATTCAGTCAGATTCAAACAGCGGAGCACGGTACCGTTGCTATTTTCAAATAAGAGTGCAACCACATATCTCAGATAGTATGTGGATTTCGTCAACCATGTCTGTGGAGAGATTGCAATCTCCCCAGTATTCTAGGTTAAGGAGGCCAGTTTGACGAGTTAAAGACTAGTTATTATGCCAGGAGAGATTGTAGTGGGCCAGATTGGTGATTGGTAGAGCTTCAGATTGACTTACTTGGTGGGCCAACCACTGTTAAGTCCCGCCTATGGGCTGCATAACCCTATCATAAGAGGTTAAATCATGACATTTAGTTCCCAGGGTATTATCACCGTTGTTTCTATATACACAAATTTATAGTACATTAGCGAACTTTTTATACTACTAGAATTATGTGTGGCTATAAAACTCAGATATACAGTTGTATTTTAGATTATAATTAATGTAATATGTACGGTATACCAGACTAGCAGTGTTACAGTTTCAGTATTATATCAGTATATTAATTTGTAACTCAGTTGCCACATACTAGTGATAACATATTTTCTCTTACTGAGCGTTGTGTCATCCTAGTGACTTAACATTTTTTATGTGTTCCAGCTAGACGAGTAGATCAAGCTTGCAAGTAGAGAGGTTCTTGCACCGCCCTTTTTGAAGGGTGAGTGTTTCCTGGGTGTTGGTTGTTTGGGTAGATTCCAAGGTTTTGATGGATGTCACTGGGATTTTTGTAATGTTTATTTTGGGACTTTTAGATTTCTGGTATTGCAAATATAGTTTACAGTTTTATGTTTATCGTTGCTTAGGAATATAATGTGAATAGAGTTTCCTCAGTGCTCCCGTGGGGCCTGAGATGTTTTTAGCAAATAATACAGGGAGATTTGCTATATATGTTTAAATGAAAAAAAAATGGCATGAAAAATCATATCTTTACAATTTGGTATCAAAGCTTAGGTTGCTAGGTTCTGTAGACTTTAGAGTGCAACATAAGCAATACCAGAGTATCAGAAGAGATTTGAGGTTTTGTTCTGTAGTCTAGGTATAGGATTTCTGTGGTGGTTTCTGTGTCTTTCCTGAGGTGACGATTTCAGGAAAGTCATAGTAAACTATTGTCGAATCATGTGTCTAGGTTACAGGATTTGATTTTGAATTAAAATTAGGGAGGATAGATAATGGTGAATATGAGATTTTAGTTGAATGAAATAAATTAGATCAGTATGGGAGATAGGGTCCTTATATTATGTTCTTCATCTTTTCAGGATGGACCCAAGGAGCAGTGATACAAATGCTGGAGGTGATAGAGCAGGACCCTCTAGTATGGGAGGTGGAGATACAGATGCAGTGTTACACAACGTCACCCAGCAGGTGATGGCTAAGATGGCTAGGAGCTCGGGGGAGCGTGACTGCACGATTGAGCAGTTTACAAGGATGAAGCTCCCATCTTTTGCTGGAGAAGCTAGCCCGATTGTGGCTAAAAATAGGGTTTAGAACATTAAGGAGATATTGGCGGTGCTATCATGTACAGATGAATAGAGGATGTCATTTGAGTCATTTAAATTGATGAGGGAGGCAAAACAATAGTGGAGGTCGGCAAAGTTGATTGAGAAGCAAAGGCCTGATCCCGTGCCAATGACGTGGAGTCAGTTTATGGAGCTGTTCTTCAAGCGATATTTCTCTGCTATCATTCGAAGTGCGAAAGCAACAAAATTCTTGCATTTAGCTCAGGAGCAGATGACAGTATCACAGTATGTAGCACGATTTATTGAATTGTCTCGATTTGCCCCACACTTGGCACCAAACGAGGAGAAGAAAGCAAGGAAATTTGAGAAAGGTCTAAGGCAGAATTTGTTTGAGCGGGTCATCGGTTTTCAGGCTCAGAAATTTGCGCAGGTGGTGGACTGAGATTCTATTATCGAGAGTGGTATGCGGAGGGGTGCTGCAGCTCAGAGTTAGAATAAGAGGCCCACACCTTAGGATTTCCAAGCGGGTTCTAGCCGGGGGCTATGGAGGGGAGATCAATATGGAGGAAGTCAGAGACGGATGATGTGGCACAGTGGTACTCAGGGTGGACAGGCTATTCCTATTTGTCTCAAATGTGGCCGGATGCATCCAGGTGAATGTAGGGTGGGAGAGAACGTTTGCTATCGTTGTGGGGGACCCAAGCATAGGTCTTGGTCATGTCAGGGATCGTTGGCTCAGGCACCAGCTCCCAGACCGTTTTGAGGTGGTTATTAGGTGCCCCATGGAGGCCAACAGAGGAACATTTTACCGGTAAGGGTCTATGCATTGATGTCGGGTGATGTCGAGGCAGTTGGAGACGTAGTTACAGTTACCTTTACCACTTTTTTGTATAAAGCTGTTGTTTTGTTTGACACAAGTTCCACCCACTTTTTTATTTTGTCAGGGTATGCTAAATTGACTAGGTATGAGACACGGTTGTTCGATGTTGAGTTGGTTGTAGCTACGCCAACTGGAATCAGTGGTCAAGTGTAGGAAGGTACTTAAGGATTTTCCAGTGGCCATTTAGGGAAAAGTACTACCAGCCTATCTTGTGATATTAGACATGCAAGGATTTGATGTAATATTGGGAATGGATTGGTTGACACTCAATCATGCTAGTATGGATTGTCATTTCAAAGAAGTGATTTTCAAATCTCCAGGTGAGCAAGAATATAGATTTATTGGTTCACGTGTGCGCGCTTCGCCACAGCTTGTGTCAGCTATTCAGGTAAGGAAACTGATTCAAGATGATTGCCAGGGATTTTTTGCCTACATAAAAGAATTGCCAAAAGAAGAACTGAAACAAATTGATATTCCTGTGATAAGAGAGTTTTCAGATATTTTTCCAAAAGAATTACCTGGTTTACCACCAGACCGTAAAGTTGTATTTACCATGAATCTTCTACCAGGGTCGGCATCGGTATCTAAAGCACCTTATCGAATGGCTCCAGCCAAGTTAAAGGAACTGAAAGATCAATTACAAGAATTATTGGATAAAGGATTTATCAAGCCCAGTGTGTTGCCCTAGGGAGCACTAGTTCTATTCGTGAAAAATAAAGATGGTACCATGAGGATGTATATAGATTATAGAAAAATAAATAAACTAATAGTTAAGAATAAATATTCTCTTCCTAGGATCGATGATTTGTTCAATTAGCTTCAGGGGACCCAGGTTTATTCTAAAATTGACCTTCGCTCAAGTTACCATCGGGTGAAAGTTAGGGCAAAAGACATTTCAAAGACAGCATTCCGAACTAGATATGGGCCTTACAAGTTTCTGGTGATGCCATTTGGGTAACTAACGTACCAGCAGTATTTATGGATTTAATGAATCGAGTGTTCCATCAGTACTTGGTCCAATTTGTTGTAGTATTCATTGATGATATACTGGTCTACTCAAGGAGTTTTGAGGAGCACGAGCATCATTTGAGGTTGGTGTTACAGATATTGAGAGAAAGGAAGTTGTAAGAAAAAGTCAAGAAATGTTAATTCTAGTTAAGGCAGGTTACGTTTCTCGATCATGTGATCTCTGGGGATGGCATATCAGTTGACCCAAGTAAGATAGAGGTAGTGGTGAGTTAGGTGAGACCAAGGAATGTCCAAAAGGTTAGAAGTTTTCTGAGTTTGGTAGGCTACTACCGATGCTTTGTTGACAGTTTCTCCAGATTATTGGGTCCGTTTACGCGACTCACGAAGAAAAATATGAAGTTTGAATGGATCGATGACTGTGAACAGAGCTTTCAGGAATTAAAGCAGTGATTGGTCACCGCCCTAGTGCTAGCTATTCCATCAAGAGAGGATGGGTTTGTGATATACAGTGATGTGTCCCTGAAGGGACTTGGGTGCGCATTGATGCAGCATGGTAGGGTTATCGCATATGCTTCTAGGAAGTTTAAAGAATATAAGAAAAACTATCCTATGCATGATATGGAACTAGCTACAGTGGTATATGCTCTCAAGATTTGGAGGCATTATTTGTATGGAGGGAAATGTGAAATCTTTACGAACCACAAAAGTTTAAAGTATTTATTCAATCAGAAATAACTAAATATGAGGCAAAGAAGATGACTGGAACTTATCAAAGATTATGACTGCACTATTTGCTACCATCTAGGAAAAGCAAACGTGGTGGCTGATGCAGTAAGCAGGAAGTAAGCGGGAGCAATATTATCAGCAGTGGAGATTCAGCACCCTATTTTGATGGATTTGGAGAGATTAGGCATGGAGTTAATAGAGGATGATCACCAGTCATTCATTGCTAACCTGGTGATTCAGCCTACATTGCAAGAAAGGATTAAAGCTAGCCAGAATTTTAACCCAGAGTTAGCGGAGTTGATAGAGAAAGTGCACGACAGACAAGAGGAGGATTTCAGCATATCAAATGATGGAGACTTGTGGTTCCATAACAGACTATGTGTTCCTGTAGACGCCGAGATTAGGAGAACTATATTGGAGGAGGCTCACAGATTTTTATACACCGTACATCCAGGTAGATCTAAAATGTATCGAGATCTATGAGAATCCTTTTGGTGGAGCGACATGAAGAAGGATATTGCTGAATTTGTAAAGCAGTGCTTGACGTGCCAGCAGATAAAGGTTGAGCACCAAAGACTTGCGGGGTAGTTACAGCCACTATTCATAATGGAAATGGGATCATGTCTCTATGGATTTTGTTACTGGGTTACCACCAGTGCGATATGGGTTGAATTCTATTTGGGTGATCGTTGATTGTTTTACGAAGACTACTCACTTCATCCCTATTAAAGTTAGCTATTCCATGGACAGAATGGCAAAAATATATGTTCAGGAAATAGTTCGCGTCCATGGTGTACCGATATCTATAGTCTCAGAACGAGATCCTCGGTTTACTTCATGATTTTGGAAAAGCTTTCAGGAGGCTATGGGAACACAGTTAACACTCAATACTGCTTTTCACCCTCAGATGGATGGTCAAACTGAGAAGATGATCTAGATATTAGAGGATATGCTTTATGCATGTGTATTGGATTTTGGGGGTAGTTGGACCCAGTTTATGTCATTGGTTGAGTTTGCTTACAATAACAGCTATTAGGCAAGCATCAGCATGGAACCTTACGAGGCACTTTATGGTAGGAGGTGTCATTCTCCTCTTTTATGGGATAAAGTAGGCGAGAGACGAGTTTTGGGTCCGGAGGTAGTGCAACAGATGTATGATAAAGTCCAACTAATTAAAGAAAGAATTAGTACCGCTCAGAATCAACAGAAGAGCTACGCAGACACTCGCCGCCAAGAGTTAGAATTTATTGTGGGGGATCGGGTATTCTTGAAGGTAGCTCCTCTGAGAGGAATTATGAGGTTTGGGAAGAAGGGCAAGCTGAGCTCTAAGTATATTAGCCCTTTTGAGATACTTGAGAGAGTGGGGTCAGTTGCCTACAAGCTAGCTCTGCCACTAACTTTGTCTAGAATACATGACGTATTCCATGTTGTCATGCTAAGGAAATATGTCCTAGACCCATCTCACATAATTAGTAATGCAAAAATAGAGCTTAAAGATTCACTAGCCTATAAGGAAGCATCAGTACAGATTTTAGACCGAATGCCACAGGAATTGCACACCAAGGAAATTCAACTCGTGAATGTTTTATGGAGAAACCAAACTATAGAAGAAGCTTCATGAGAGCTTGAGGAAGAAATTAGACAAAAGTACCCATACTTATTTAATGAATTATAGTATTAGTCAATATTGTTTAAATAAAGACGAAGTTTGTTTAGTGTAAAGTGACACTTATATGGCTGTGTTTTATATTATAGGATAGGTAATGTTTTGATTTTGGGAGAATTTTCTTTTATGGGTATATTTGTAATCTCCCGGGACCTTGAATGTAACCACAGTATTCCTCCGCCAAAAGTAAGAGTAAGTAATAAAATAAGTAGTCTATTTTTCTTAATGGATGATGTTCAATACAGGTATTTGGTATATAGATAGTAAATTTCGAGGAAGAAATTTTTTAAGGAGGGGAGAATGTAGAGACCCAAATAATTATAGTATTAACTAATAAAAGAAA
This sequence comes from Malania oleifera, assembly GCF_029873635.1. Classification (NCBI taxonomy): domain Eukaryota; kingdom Viridiplantae; phylum Streptophyta; class Magnoliopsida; order Santalales; family Ximeniaceae; genus Malania; species Malania oleifera. The sequence goes on along the minus strand of NC_080418.1, from coordinate 102,155,308 downwards.
AGAGAGAAATAGGGAAATTTTTAAAGGGAATTTACAGGGTCTCATCGATGAACATAGGGCACTCATCGACGAGCATCCTTCTTGGGTTTGTTGACGCGGACATTCATCTCGTCAACGAGAAGTTACCGAGAAGGCGTTTTTAGGGTCTAAATCTCGTTGACAAGGAGAAGGTGTTCGTCGACGAGACTACAACTTGGACTCATCGACGAGGCCACGTGGATAGTAATTTATATATAGCCCTAAAACAGATTTTAGACAGGAAATTCATTTTATAATTATTCTCTCTCAAATGATTTCTCTGACTTCTTTCTAAGATTTCGGCTCCATCTCTCCCCCGTTTGATGATAAGAAGCTACCACAGTGATCCTGGGGAGATTCTTTACAGCATAGCCTGAGCGAAATGTTGATTTGAGAAGTATGGGAATCATCCCAAAACTAGGGTAAGTAGATTATGTGAGTATTTTCAGTATTACCACTATTATTTGGGGCTAGATTTTGTATAATATACTAGTGTTTTGCCAAATAAATTTGGGGTGTCATATTTTTCAAGAATAAGGTGTTTTGGACCCTAAAGTCATAGGTTGAGGACCCTAGCAAGTATATGTTCGGGAGTCCAGGTAAATTATAGTTCAAGAAATTATAAATAGGAAATCTCAAGAAATATGGGTATATTGATTTACTGGAGAATTTGTATAAGTAAATGTAGGTTTATGGGGTTAGTACACCGAGAGTGCGAGAGTTGAGCAAAGGCTAGCCTTCCAGTCAAATAGGTAAGGGAAATACACTATGTTAGAAATTTCAGAAATTACATCAATAGTATCTATATGTTTCGGGGTGAATTCTACAGGGTATAAATTATTTTTATTATTAGAAAATACAGATTTTATTATAGGGGTTTCTGTTTATTTAAGTGTGTGGCATTGGTTAATATTGGATCAGTTCAGGATTTATACAGTTTTTTCATAATAACATGGTTTACGGTACTTTTGCATAAAAACATGTTTTATTATGAATTACAATGTATATGTATATACAGATATATTTTACAGATAGGTATTATACAGACAAATATATTTTGCAGAAAAATATTTTACAGATATTGTACAGACAAATATTTTACAGTATATTAGCAGAAAATATCAATATGCAGTTTTTAGAAAATTTGACTTATAGTATTCTTCAGAATGCCATGATTTTAGAATCATAACACTCAGTTATTCAATTATCCAATCATATATTCAGATTATGCTGATCATTTTAAAAATGTTATGGTTATTTCAATGTCATGATTAAAACAGTAAGATAATTATAAGTATTAGTACTAAATAGTATCAGACCCTGTGGAAATATTCGGTCAGATTTAGACAACAGAGCACGGTATCGTTGTTATTTTCATATCAGAATGCAACCACATATCTCAGATAGTATGTGGATTCTGTCAACCGTGTCTATGGAGAGATTGCAGTCTCCCCAGTATTCTGGGTTGAGAAGGCTAGTTTGACGAGGTAGAGACTAGTTATTGTGCCTGGAGAGATTGCAGTGGGCTAGATTGGTGATTGGTAGAGCTTCAGATTGACTTTTCTGGTGGGCCAACCAGTGTTAAGTCCCGCTTATAGGCCACACAACCCTATCATGAGGGATTAAATCATGATATTCAGTTCCCAAGGTATTATCACAGTTGTTTCAATATATAGAGATTTATAGTACAACAGCAGATTTATTATAATACTATAACTATGTGTAGCTGTAAAACTTAGATATACAGTTATATTTTAAATTATAATAAGTGTAATCTGTATAGTATATCAGACTAACAGTGTTACAGTTTTAGTATTATATCAGTATATTAAATTTGTAACTCAGTTGCCACACACTAGTAATAGCATATTTCCTCTTACTAAACATTGTCTCATCCCAATGACTTAACATTTTTTAGGTGATCCAGTAGGCGAGGAGATCAGGCTCACAGGTAGAGAGGTTATTGCGCTGCCCTTTTTGAAGGGTAAGTGATTCCTAGGTGTTGGTTGTTTGGATAGATTCCAGGGTTTTGATTATTGTCACTGGGAGTTTTGTAATGTATATTTTGGGACTTTTAGATTTTTGGTATTGTAAATATAGTTTACAGTTTTATGTTTATTGTTTCTTAGTAATGCAATGTGAACAAAGTTTCCTCAGTGCTCCTTTGGGGCCTGAGATGTTTTCAGCAGATAATAAAAGGAGATTTTCTATATATGTTTAAGTGAAAAAAAAAAAAAAAAGGCATGAAAAATCAGGTCGTTACATGCCAGGTCACTTCCCGCGGCGAGTTAAGGAAGCCAAGGTTTCGTATTCCTGATCGTTTTAAAAATATTTTCAAGAACAGGTAAAGGGAATAAATTATGCTAGCTTTTATTTAAATTTGAACCAATTAAACTAGAGTTTATGATTCTAGAAATATTATGCTAGTTGTATTTCAAAATCCAACCGATTAAAGTTGAGTATGTGTATGGGGATTATATTATATCAGTTTAATTTGGAAGTGGAACCATTTAAAATTGAGTATGTGGATACAAGAACATCATATGGTATTTTCTAAATGTAATATACGTATGAAATCGATGGTTTTGGTGGTTATACACATATTTTGGGAAACCAAAGGTGAGTAGGGTCGATCATCTCCGTTTCCTTGCAAACTACATATTTTGAGTTAAATTAAAATGGTAGAGGTGATCATACCATGGGTTTCATTAAAATATATTGAGTGTTATATGATATGTTCTCTGGTCAATTTATTTGGGTATGATATGACATTTAAATCGTGTGGCATGAGATTAATTCTTCATAATAAACTGGTTGTGATTACTACGGTAAATAAACTTATATGTTTGGGTAATTTTTTTTGCGTGGTTATTCATTTATTTCATAATATACTGTTGGCAGGATATGAGAAGTTTGTTATATATTATCATTTATATAAAGGGGGTAAAACGTTGGCAGTGAAATATGGTCGTTTTACTGATTTACTATGAATAGGTCATTGTAAAAGTGTAATAGTTGTCTGTTGTAAAGTATATGTTGAGAACGCTGGGGAGGGATGCCCTGAGAACCATGGTAAGTGAAGTATCTGTGCATTATCATTTGTGGGTGTGAGTAAATGTATTGTGGTTATGGATGTGTTATGGTATTACGCACAATACGTGTATGTAGTTTTTTGTGTTATGATTGATGATGTATGTATGAGTACAGTTATGAGTGTCCTTACAGTTATAGTTGATTAACAAATGGTTATATTTTGTATACATCAAAACTCATACTAGCCACACATTGATAATAATTTATTCCGTCTTACTAAGAAGTGTCTCACCCCATTATACAACTCATTTTTCAGGACCTTTTGGTGATCAAGCTTGGCCAGCTCCAGGGCAGGGTTGGATAGTTTAGAATAGTGTGAGTGGTTGTAACAACTTGAAGTATTTAAGTTTATGTTTAAATTCCTAGTTATTAATATGGTTGAATGGATACATCTTTTTGGTTGTATAGTATAGTACTCTAGTAATTTATTTGAGAAAGTTTAATTATTTTCTGTTGCTTGGATGATATTTATGGTATCAGAGATCTGTGAATGGAACACATAACACCCCGAGCCCTACTCTCGTGTCCGGGGCATTGCACATCTATCAAACTTTATGGTCTATCATATCATCTTTGGTAGATGTATCGTTTCCAAATTCCCCGCTTTAGGCATATGCCTTGAGGTGTGAGTTTTTCCGAATGGGAAATCACCCTACCCTAGAAGCAACCTTACTTTGATAAGAGATTGTCTAATAGAGTCACTTGGAAAATTTTGTGGGCCAGGGATAAAAATTCCTATTAGACTAGTATATAGGAAATATAGTGACCCGAACCCGTGTGGGTTCCTATAAATAATTTTACAACAGAAGCGAATATAACCTCAAATACATTTATTACCAGAGTACTAATCACTTTATTACAACAATATCTCCAATATCAAAATTTATCCTTAAAAATTCCAAAACATTAAAATATAAAGAATTTTATATGTAATCTAAACAACTCTTTCTAATCCCACCCATGTTTTCACTACGCCACTCTGATTTTCGGTATGCTCCTGTAGGTATCTTTAATGTATGATAATAATTGGGTTGAGACGACACTTAGTAGGTAAAGACTAAATTATTATCAGTGTGTAGCTAAAATGAGTTTTACGGTATCATAATAAATAACATTTAATATTGTAGGTCATGTTTACTTATATAAAAATCTATCTTTTGGTGACAAAATCTGGTACCTATCAAAGCACTCACCAAGCACCCTACCCCTTTCGATAGGCTTACTCAACAAGCCCTCGGACTAAAGTCCCGAGAATTGGGGCGTTATGTATCATCGTCCCCCTTTGCTTTGATATCACCAAACATATCCTTTAGATGTGCAATTAAAACAACATCATATAATTTTATCGTATCTAACATGCAACGTAACTAAATAAAAATAAGCTCTTGCCACACGATTTTCATTCTAAAAGTATGTATTTTTAACACAATATAATGTTGTAAATTATCCTAAGATAAATAAACTTGAAAACATTTTAATAAAAAATTGACATAATTACGCCCACTTACCTTGATCTACTCCTTTAATACGATTTAAGTTGAATTCATAAAGTGAGTTAGGAAAGAGTGGAAGAGTGAGAATTTTAAGTGTATAAAAGTTTCCCATCCCCCACTAAATCTTTTTTCTTGCTTTTCTTTCAATTCCTTCTTTGGAATTTTTTATGAAAAATGAACTAAGAACTTTCCTTTTTATAAAGAATTGGAAAAAGGGTATTTTCATAATTTTAGGGATTTCTTAAGGATTAGGAAATAAAATAAATAATTAATTAATTAATTAATTAAAATAAGAGAGAGAGAGAGAGAGAGAGAGAGAGAGAGAGAGAGAGAGAGAGAGAGAGAGAGAGAGATTGGGGGGTCTGCCTTCCAGATTCTATGTATATATATATATATATATATATATTATATTATTATATTGTATTATTAATTAATTAGTTAGTAATTTTAATTTAATTTATTTTAATTTAATGTTTTTAAAGAATTATTACACTAATCATGTATATATATTTTTGAGGTCGTTATAGGAAATCATTCCATGAATGAGTGAATAGGATGTACAAGTTTCCTAAGAATTTTAAAATGCCAAATTTCTCCCAATTTTTGAAGAGGATAATAAGATTGTAAAAAGGAATATACAAGTTAGTTCAAAATACTATATGAAGTGGTATTAAACAACAAGTTGTTGAAGCTTTGTTTGTTTCTCACTTCCTTAACATTTACATGTTATACAAATTTTTCCCTTAATTGTTGGGGGGAAGGGGTGTTAGCCTCAAGGTTTCATTAACCTAATTTTGATGATAACAAACTATATTATAAACTAATGACTTTGTGCTTAAGTTGCTTTTTTTTTTTTTAAGGAATAAACCATTGAAGTTAAAAAATTGAGAAATGTTTTGAAGAGTTAAAGTTTTATTTGTTTGTATCTTTTACTCTCAATTGTATTGTGCTTTAACTGGTAAAACTCTAAGAAAATATAAGACATAATACAAAAGGACATAAACTGAAAAATTGGAAGTATAGGACGATTGAACCCAACCTTGTAGCCAAGGGCGGTCGACTGGTTTAGGTAGAATCTAAAGGTTGTGAGGGTGGTCAATTGTTTGGCAAGCTTTGCCTGTAACTATTAGTTTTTCCTCTCTAATAGCTAGTAAGTGATTGATTTGACTCAGTAAGCAGTTGATTAATCTAACTAGAAAAAAGGCTCCAATAGGCAGATAATAGCTCAAGCCAGTTGGCCTTGAGAGTAGACATAGGTGGAGGTAGTCGAACCAGAGCTTGCAATTTCTTTTTCCTTTTCTATTTAAATTGCTTTAATATTGTGTGATTTGCTTGATTTATTTAATTTGTTTTAAAATTTGTATCAAACGTTCATCTTTTATTAAACACAATTCACCCCTCCTCTCTTTAGGATTGCCACTTGGGCCAATAATGGGAGGAGGGAATATAGAACAAATTTTAAAAACCCATTTCATTTGTACCAATCCAAAATTTTTAGTAGTTCTTCAACCTAACTAAAGTAGTATATGGTTGAAACTACTACACAGTTCATTAGCCCACATGGGAGACCACAATTGACCAATCAACAAATGAATGCCATGAGAGAATTTTGGGACTAGAAGGTTAACAAGACTAAGTTTCCCATTATGAAGCTAAAGCTAAGGATCTCTAGGAGCTCGTAACTTAAATCTCTACCAAGATTTCAAAATAAGAAACAATCTCTCCAATGAATAAATGGTTGGGAATTTACGTCCTTATCATATTTAGTCAAATCAAGTCCACGATGGAGACATTCATAAATTGCGCTACCATAGATTTTTGGCAATAACTCTAGCTTAGGGTTTATAATACATCCCAATATGCTAAGCTTTGAACAAGATTAAGAGTTACATCAAGACTACTTATAATTGATTGTTTGAGCGATGTGGCATGATTTTCATAACATGCTTTGGTATAGCTAATCTAACCACCCAAAATCATGCGTAAAGAGTCTTGCAAAACCAGGCTTAGAATTGGCTACCGTATTAGATGCTTTAGCTCAAGACCCTTGGAAAATAGAGATAAGCTTTTAGGATATCTTAAGGGAGTTAAATTCTAAATGAAGGAAAACACGAAGTATTAAAATGGTGAAGCTTGCCATAGCCTTTGAAAAACAATAGACCAGGAAAACTCAAGTAATAGAAAAGGAAAGCAAGTGGTCACACTAGCCCACATATATGGCTACAACCCTAGCTTCCTGTGAAATAAGTACGAAAAAGGACAAGTACACAAACAAGCATGGAAAGCAAGGGAGAAACTCCTAATATGGGTAGGGGGTGAAAAACATAACTGCTTCTTGTCTTGGGTTGAGGCGAGGTAGTTTGCGACAACAAAACTAAAAGGGGAAGTAAACAAAAAGACCACTTAAAAAGTTGATTGCCTAATAAAGTTCCTTATAAAATGAATTTTGAAGTAAATTGAATTCTTTCAAAAAATTTTGGAATGAAGAGTTAGATGAGGAGGAATAAGACTCAAAGCAAAGTAACTTTCTTTTACAAACAACATACCAAATTTTCAGAGAAGCCTTAGTAATGAAAAAAGAAGATACTGTAATGCAAGATGCTGAAAATCCTTTACTCACAATCGTAATTAGATGGACAAAGGATTCAAGTCAGTGTTAAATTACATAGAGATGATGTCTAACTCAAAGAAGACCATCCAATTTTGCAACCTACCTATAATTAAGTTAGATTCTAATATAGTATTCGTTCGAGTAGAATTCTATTGTGTAAAGTATACACTAACGCCCAACAGAAACACAAATTGAATCGAAACATGCAATGCAGCAACCAATGATGAACAATACAAAACAATCAATCACAAAGATAATAAAGGAAAGCAATAAAATCACATGATATAAGAATTTACGTGGTTTGGAAATGTGCTTATGTCCACGGGAGCAAGCGGCTGATTTTCACTATCTATCAAACAAGGGTTACAAAATAATGTTTATATGCTAACTCTATGCATACAAAAGGCTTAGAAATTATCTAAAATACTCTTGTAGTACCCCAAAGGAAAATCCTCCGAAATCCCCAATCTACTTATCTTTCCTATTCAAATCCCATAATCTACACCAAATAATACCGCCGACCGTCGATGGTTTAATGCAAAGACTGAAACAAGCAGACTGAATTGTCAACAATTATCTCCTAAGAACAAACCGTCAATCGAATCGTCGATGGCTTCTTCCTGCAACGCAGCTTCCTTGTTCTCGCTTCACATTGCTTTCCTTGAGCATGTTTTTCACTCAATATGAGCCACAGACTCCAATAATCTCCACCTTGACGAATATTCACCCCTTAGGAGAAATACAAAAGCATAACTCATAGCTCCATTTGGTACAGTATATTGGGATGCCTCCCATCTAGCACCTGGAGACGTTAATCAAGTCCAAGTATTCTTTAACTTGTCCGTTGTAACAAACTTTGTCAACATATCAGCTGCATTCTTAGACATATGAACTTTCTCAAGTAGTAGTTCACCAAAAGCAACCAGTTCCCTGATCTTGTGAAACTACACATTTATATGCTTTGTCCTCCCATGATACACCTGGTTATTAGTCTAATAGATAGCACTCTGACTATCACAACACAGCTGAACTCCACCTCACTGGATACCCAGCTCCTTGACCAATCATGTATGCCACAACGCTTCCCTAGCAGTCTCAGCAACTGCCATGTATTCTGATTCAGTAGTAGATAAAGCAACGAGTGACTTGTTATTTGTGGCTCTTATACTTTAAGAAAAGAATAAAGAAGGAAAAACATGAAGGAGGCAGCACGACAGACTTGTCGACGAGGAGCTATATTCGTCGACGAGGAGACAACAAAGGCTCGTCGACGAAGGCTCTAAATTTCGTCGACGAGTAATTACCAAGAGCAGGTGATTTTAGATATCTGGATCGTCGACAAAAGTCTTGTGTTTGTTGATGAAGTGTCTTCTTGGTCTCGTCGACGAAACTCTGTGTTCGTCAACGAGAGACGCTTGGGCTACAAGCAGTTTTTCAGAATTTTTGAATTTTGAATGTTGAGTGGTTGGGAAAATGGGGGGAAACCTCCAAGAAACTTTTGTATATGTTATTCTAGGCATATATGAGAGAGAGTTGATCATTTTTTAGAAGTGTATTGTGTACATCTTGATTTCTTAGTGAAAAATTTGTGTGTCATTACTTCCGTGGATGTAGGCTTTGCCAAACCATGTTAAATCTTTGTGTTGTCATTCTGATTGTGTATTTTTATTCACTTTTTGTTTTTATTTCCGCTGTGCATCTTCATTATAAAAGTGAATAAAACTACACAATCAGAATGACAACATAACGATTTAATGTGGTTCGGCAAAGCCTACATCCACGGAAGCAATGACACACAAATTTCTCACTAAGAAATCAAGATGTACACAATACACTTCTCAAAAATGATCAACTCTCTCTCATATATGCCCAGAATAACATATATAAAAGTTTCTCAGAGGTTTCCCCCCTTTTTCCCAACCACCCAACATTCAAAATTCTAAAATTCTAAAAAACTGCTTGCAGCCCAAGCGTCTCTTGTCGACGAACATAGGACTTCGTCGACGAGACCAAGAAGACACTTCGCCGACGAACACAGGGCTTTCTTCGATGAATCTAAAATATCTGAAATCACTTGCTCTCGGTAATTACTCGTCAACAAAATTTAGAGCCTTCGTCGACGAGCCTTTGCTGTATCCTCATCGACAAATATAGCCCCTCGTCGACGAGTCTACTGTGATGCCTCCTTCATGTTTTTCCTTCTTTATTCTTTTCTTAAAGTATAAGAGCCACAAATAACATGAGTGTATCATAGAACTCCAACAAATAGGTCCTCCCACAAGTGTGAATATGGACCCTATGGTAGACCTCCTATCATCCAAGTCCCCTACATAGTCAGCATCCACATAACCAACCATGATGGATCACTCTATTATCTGCTAAACATAATGCCATAGCCTGTTGTACCCCTCAAGTATCTGAGAATCTACTTGACTGCATCCCAATGTTGTCGACCCAAATTTCAAAAGAACTTGCTCACCACACTGACAACTTATGCTAGATCTGGTCTTGTACATACCATAGCATACATCGGACACCCCACTACACTAGCATAGGGGACCTTTAACATGTCATGAACCTTGTCGTCCGTATTTGGCACTAGATGGTAGATAGCCTAAAATGATTTTTCTAACGGTGTACTCACTAGTTTAGCATTAGCAATGCTAAACCTTTCCAACACCTTCCCCATATAGCTACCCTAAGATAACCACAATCTCCCTGCAGTTATGTCATTGCGAATCTTCATCCCAAGAGTCCTCTTGGCCGCAGCGAAGTCTTTCATGTCAAACTATTTACTCAATAGTCTTCAACTTATTTACTTCAGTCATACTCCTTATAACAATCAGCATATCATCAACATAAAACAATTGAAATATGAGTGAAGCTTCCACAAGACTCCTCACATAGATACAACAATCATACTCACACCTCCTATAGCCAATAGAGATCATGTAGGAGTCAAATTGTTTGTACCACTGCCTCGCAAACTGCTTCAGCCCATAAAGTGACTTTTTTAATTTACAAACTAAGTGCTCATGTCCAAGTTGGCAAAACCCTTCTGGTTGTGACATGTAAATCAGCTCCCCCAAATCAGCATGGAGAAATGATGTCTTTACGTCCATTTGCTCCAAATGCATGTCGTAATACACCACCAATCCCAACACTAACCTAATGGAAGTGTTTTTTTTACCACAGGGGACAAGATTTCATTATAATCAACTCATTTCCTTTGTGAGTATCCCTTTGCTACTAACCGAGCCTTGAACATCTTTTTTTTTTTTTTCTAAGATCGCTTCTTTCTTCCTGTACACCCACTTGCATCCTATTGCCCTCATACTTGCTAGAAGCTCCACCAAATCCTACGTCTAGTTCTTATGTAGTCATTCCATCTCTTCCACTATAGCACCCATCCAACTACTTTTCTCCTGGCTTTGCAATGCATCATAAAAGGTAGTAGGATCCCCACTACTAGTGATAAGTGCATAAGACACCAGATCATTAAATTCGTACTTAGGTGGTGGCCGGATAGTGCGTCTGGGTCTATCTATGACTATACTGCGATGCTGCTGGTCTCCCGAGCTAGAACTCTCTGCATCCTGACCATTGTCATCTTCACCTTGAGTCTCTAACTCCACCTACACCACACACTTATTGCTGCTATAATTTTCTGGCATATGTTTCTCTTCTTCTTCTTGAGTATGCTGCAACATAGCTTTCTTATCAAAAACCACATCTTTACTGATCACCACTTTGTTTGCCACCAGATCCTATAACTTGAACCCTTTCGCACCTTTCTGATATCCTAGAAAGATGCACCGTCTAGACTTCGCCTCAAACTTTGATCTCTCCTCACTAAGAATGTGCGCATAGGTTGGATACCCAAATACTATCAAACCGAAGTAGTCTACCTCGTTACATGTCTATACCTTATCTACAACTTTCCCATCTTGGGATGCCCTTGGTGGTAAGTTAACCAAGAAACATGTCATCCTCACCACCTTGGCCTAGAAATTCTTAATGAGCTTTGCATTCAACTTGAGATATCAAGCTCTTTCAGCTAGGTTTGGTTTATACTTTCTACCACGCCATTTTGTTATGTTTTGTGTACTGTAAAATGTCTCCTTATGCCATGTTGCTCGCACAACTCTCTGAAACTTGAATTTTTGTACTCAGTGCCATTGTCTGTCTTAAGGCACTTAATCTTTCTCTCAGTATGGTTTTCCACCTCAACTTTCCAGAATTTAAACTTGACAAACATCTCTAACTTGTGCCGCATGAAGTACACACAGACCTTTTGTGAGTGATCATCGATAAAACTCATGAAGTATATATGCCCTCCTCGAGATGCTACTCTCACCAACTCTAAAATATCTGAATGAATGTAATTGAGGATTCCCTACATCTTGTGTGTGACTACCATGAACTAAACCATATTCTATTTTCCAAACACATAGTACCTGTAAAAATCCAACTTGCATGATTTGACCCCTTTCAAAAGATTTCTCTTGTGAAGCTCCTTCATTCCACACTCACCCATATGCCATAACCGCATATGCGATGAGACAGTGCTATCCGACTCAGACTCCACAGTTGCAGCTCCACCTACAACTGTAGTACCTAACAACGTATACATATTTTCTAGTACTTTCTGCCCCTTCATCACAGTCAGAACACCTTTGCTTACCTGCATTACCCCACTTTCAGACTTGTAATTAAACACGTTACAATCTAATGTGCCTAACCAAATCAAATTCTTCCTTAACTCCAATATATGCCTAACATCACATAATATCCTTGCCACACCATCATACATTTTGATTCTGATGTTCCCAATTCCGACAACTTTGCATTAAACATCGTTTCCTATCAAAGCAAAACCAGAATTCACCAATCTGTAAGTGGTGAACCAGTCTTTGTTGGGCATTATGTCATAAAAGTACGCTGAATCTAAGATCCAAGAATCTGTGAGACCATCTGGATTAGATGAAACCGATAGCATATCACCATCATCGCTCACAGAGTCACCTTCTTCTATTACATTCACCGTATTTGATTAACCTTCTTTATTTTCAACATTTCCTTTCTTCCTTTCTGGATACTCTGGTTTTATGTGCCTTTTTTTCCTACACTTAAAACACCATACGTTATTCCTTTTCCTGAAATTGGATCGAGCCTTATTGTTACTCGGTCCACTCTGAAACTTACTTCTCCCACGATCATAATTACCTTTAACCACAAGCCCTTCATCTTGAGAATTCTCATCGTTGGTCTTCTTCCTCTAATGAAACTCAACAGGGCACTCGTGATATCCTCCAACTCCAAAGTTTCTTTCCCCCATGTCAGAGTTGTAACCAGATTCTCAAACGTAAAAGACATAGGTAGGGAATTTAGCAGCATCAATGCTTTGTCTTCTTCCTCGAACTTCACATCAACCCGCTTCATATCACTAATGATTTTATTGAAAACATTGATATATTGATTTAGGTTTGAACCCTTTACCATCTTAAGCCAATATAGCTATTTATTTAAGAAACAACTTGTTTGTCAATGACTTGAACATGTACCGACTCTCCAGATTAAGTCAAACTGCCACCAACGATTCCTCATCCATGACGTGATACACCACATCATCAAACAGAAAAAGCCTAATAGTAGCCACAACCTTCGTTTCCAACTCCTTCCAACTCATGTCGTATATGCCTTCCAACTGTTTTCCTTATAGTGCCTTCACCATACCTTACTGCACCAAGCCCTTAACCCTCCTCTGCCAAAGTTCGAAATTTCCCATTCCATCAAACTCAACAATATCGAACTTTGCAAAAGAAATCACAACCATTGCAACCAATAGCTCTTACACCAATTTTTTGTGCAAAGTATGCACCAATGTGTAGCGAAAACACAAATTGAATCACAACGTGTAATACAGCAACCAATGATGAACAATACGAAACAATCAATCGCAAAAATAATAAGGGAAAACAATAAAATCACATGACACAAGAATTTACGTGGTTCGACAATGTGCCTATGTCCATGGGAGCAAGCTAACCCTATGCATACAGAAGGTTTAGAAGTTATCTAAAATACTCCTATAGTAATCTCGGAGGAAAATCCTTCGAAATCCCCAATCTACTGATCTTCTCAATTCAAATCCCGTAATCAACGCCGAATAATAGCATCGACAATTTCAGCAAACCGTCAACAGTTTAATGCAAAGACTGAAACAAGCAAACTGAAACCGTCGATGACTATCTCCCGAGAGCAAACTGTCGACCCAACTGTCAACGATTTCTTCCTGTAGTTCAACTTCCTTGTTCTTGCTTCACCTTACTTTCTCTGAGCATGTTTTTCACGCGATAAGAGCCCTATACTCCAACAAGTTCAAAGCTAAAAAGATAAGGGAAGAAGATTGAGAAGGACTAGAAAACACTTGGGTGGTTACACTAGGAATCATATCTAATAGGGTAAAGCCATGGAAACAAGCAACATCCGCTGCATCAATCAAATGCTATCACGTTTGAGAAGCTTTTTACAGGTAATCCAATACAAAACCATTATTCATGGAAGTTAATAGAGGGCAAACCCAATAGGAACACCACATTTATTCATACAATACTTTCATGAATAAATAGTAAAAACTTCTCAATCAAAATTGTTTCCCATATGATTATTCAAATTATGCATGAGATAATCATAAGCAAGAAGATTAGAATTCAAAAAAAATTCTGGGAAAGAGCAGCATAAACCCTCCTGTTCGGGTACAAGCACACTGCATTTTTGGAGTATCTGCATATAAAACTGTCATATGAGTGCAACATGTGCATCCAGGTCTTCAAAAATAAGATAATAAAGAGGTTATTATTCACGGTGGAGAGAGCATAGTTTGTTGTGTGCATGTGGTACCAATCTTCAAAAGCCTCGATTGTGCACTGCAAGTGTCGCCATAATTTCTATTTGCAAACGCCAAATGGTACATAGCGTGATAATAGGTATGATGACTATAATCAGTAGCTGGGTGTTTTGAGTAAGATTCGTCGGCCTCAAGAACTGGAAAAAAAAAAAAAAAAAGAGAGCTTTTACTAACAAAAATTGTGCACGAATAAATCATGCTAGTATAATCTGAGCGCTCAGAATTTAACAAGGCTTTCAAAATTGGTAGTTTGCAGTCATGAACCCCCAAACATGCAGAAGATCAAACCATTTTGCATTCACAATTTCAACCCTGTAGCTGAGATAATGATAAGAGTAGACTTTATGTGGATATCAATATGGTCATTTTTTTAACATAACCTCCCTTCAGGGATCCAATCTCCAAAAATTTAGAAAGAATGCCTATGTGCTATATGGTCATTATTATTATTATTATTATTATTATTTTGGGGGGAGGGGTGGGGGAGAGGAAGGAAGAAAAAAGATATCATTGATAGCCCAATGCAAGGCTGTGTTCAGCAGTTGGGAGGGAAAGCAGGGAAAAATTATTCCATCATATATTGAATTTCACAGCCAAAGAAAACATCAACTAATGCATTCTCATGAAAAAAGAATTAAGCACATGGTAAAACTTATTCATGGGAACCCTAGCTGGGTATCCCTCAAACATTTCACACTAGTAAATCACCAAGAACCTCTGGTACAATCTGTAAAGGAAAACAAAACCCAATGAATGGGGGAATATCATACCCGACGGAGGCATTACAGCAGGAAATAGGTAACTAAAAAAAATCATTGTCTATCTTTATGTGTAGCCGCCTCACCAGAGATGCATGATACATTCCTGACTATATCCCGCAATCAGATTTTACATCTCACTCAAATGCCAAAAACGAGAAACCTAAAGCTGTAATTTCAAAACTCAAGCCTTAACACAAAATCCCTTGTAACCTCTAAGTCTTTTAACTCTTCAAAACAGACACGCCAGTTAGCTCTAGAAAACTGATTTTTGTTTTTAGTTTAAACTGAAACATATTAACTGAGGGGAATGTGAGAAATTCACAGTTCAATTGCTGCACCAGATTTTTCTTCACCTACAATGATCTCTTCACATCCAGTAATGATCCTCCTATGCATCCTGCAGGAATTAGAAATAAGGCTTGTAAATAAACATGATAAGATATCCTGTGTGTAGGCCCCATTTGTTTCCATGGATATAATTCCCGATAATATCATGACCACAAATGGTATAATGAAATTAATCAAAGTCAATTAAGAATTTTTTCCTACCAAAAATGAAAAACACAACGTACTTTGGTCTGCATTGCCAATTGCATCAGCTCAAGATCAACTCATCAACTGAAACTCATATTTTCTGCAGAAAAAATGAATTCATAAGAGATACAAACTGAAAAAACAATGGAATTTTACAACCAAATACAAAAAAAAAGTCAACTGCCAATGCCTAAAGAGTAAGTTAAATAAATACAACCTAAAGAACTGTGATCAGAGAGTCCATATATTGTGTTGTGTAGTGAAATCCCCTGCTTGAGACAATTTTAGCCATTTTCTGTCTACGTACTACATGAGGAAATAAGTTAAAAAGCCCCCTCATGCTCCATTTCAACTCTTTTGGACAAGTAATTCAAGTTTCTAGCCATTTTGTAAGGTTGATCTCATTTCTTCCCTGAGAGTAGTGGGGCTCCACCTTAATATAATTTCAATATTAGTGTAACTTCAACGATTGAATTATATTCTGATAATGGAACCCGATGGAACAACTCAGTCCTCTATTCTCAAACTCCATAGATGTTTATTCTTTTTTACTATTAATACAAGATGTGGGACCAAGAATACATGTTTAATCCAAGTGCCTGTTAACCAATCTTGAATTCTTGACCAAGTAGGGAAATTCCAAATCCTCAGGCCCGTTTCACTAAGGATCCAAAAACTAATATCCAAATACTTGTTTTGAAACGAAAACAGTAAGCTGTATCATGCATATTTTGTATTCAAAAATGTGTTTGGATAATTAAGTTTGAGTTTAGTTTTCTATAAATGCAAATAGAGACTGTGTCTGGCAGTAATGGGGGTGAGTGGAGGTGGCCGACAATAGTGGCAGTTGGTGGTTGGAGAAAATGGGTGGCAGTGGATGGCGAGGTTGGCAGCAGTGATGGGTGGCAGCAATAGCAGCAGCAAGTAGAGGTGGCTGATGATGGCGGCAGCTGGAGGTAACTGGAGATACAGTCGTGGTTGGTGACAATGCATGGTGTGTAGTGGTGGGTGGTGGTTGGCAGCGGTGTTTTGTGGTGGTTAGTGGTGAGGGCTGGTGGAAAGTGGAGGCAGGTGGTCATTGACGGTGGTGGGTGGTGGTGAATGATAGTCAATGGTGATTGGTGATGAGCAGTGGTTGCTAGCAATGGGCGGCAGTGCATGGTTGTGGTAGATGGTGTGATGGCATAAGAGTTCTAAATTGTACTCAGACTTGAGGGTGTTCTCAGGATACAATCCTTTTGTAAAAATGGCTGAACTGCACATTTTCTTTCTTGTTCCTGAAGGGATAAGGAAAATTGCATTAGAAAATCAACATGCTCTTAGGGCCTACTTGGTTAAGGTTTCGTATACAATTTGATATATCTAGAAATTTTTTGGGGTAGAAAGAATACAGAAAATTTGCGTGGTAAGTGGTTTTCCAGAAAAAAAAACGTTTTCTTGAACACATCTGAAAATACCCCAAGAAAATACAGGTTTTCAGAAAACAATTTAAAGCGTCTCCTGTTTTTTCTGATATAGTTTTCCAGATGCAAGACACAGGTACCAGGTATAACCAATTTTTTGTAATAATAGTAATAATGATAATAATAATTATGATTATTATTTTATTACCAAATCCTCACTTCGATCCATCTGAACCAAACACAGTTCCACTGTTTACAATTTCAGAAACTATTTCGAAAACAGTTAACCCAATGCATTTTTGAGTATAAAAAATACATGATACAATCCCTTGTTTCATTTTCAAAAACACAGGAGCTCATTTTGGTGACCAACCAGGACTTTATACATTCTTTTCCATTATTTTTAAACCCTGTTTACAAAATTCACAAGTTGAACCAAGGAAGAAAAACTGTAATGTGGCAGAGTTAGCCAAACAGACATGCAAAGAGAGGAGGTACACTAAGAAGGGAAGTAAAAGTGAATGAGCCATTAGGACAGATACAAGTTTGTCAGTCAGACCTAACTGCATTCAGCACTAAAATGGAAAAAATAAAAAAATGCAACCCAAAATTTGAATCTATTCATTCAAACCAATGAACAACGAAAAGGTTCAAGCAGGTATACCATGAAACCCACAAAAGGCTGATTGCATCCTACTGTGGTAGGGACCAAAATGGTGAACAAGCAATAAAGGAGTTGAATTCTTCACTATTATGTTTGTTTCTTCTTACACAAGTTGACTTACAAAAGAATTAACAAGAGTGCTCGGGAATCAACAATATAATGACCCAACCTAAGTGTCAACACAATAAAATCTAAATTCTAGGTATCGGCGGCAGTGCACACACAGTGTGCATACATGCACGCTTCAGATATTACTCCATTTTGAAGCTGGAGAGGCATGAAGAGGTGCATGCATACACAACAAATACACACATGCACGTGCTCTCATAGGGAGAGACAAGGGTCCCATGCACAGGAGATCAATGTTTTTGTGATGTGTTTCCTTCCCAGTTTCACACTGCTTTGCATGCCCCAATTTCTCATTTTATTGTTATTGATGAAGACTGTTTCTTGAGACTTTCATTTTCATAAGATCCTTAATGATAGGGAGGACAAGTGGCGCTCTGTCCTCTGTTGGTTTGCTTTCGGCCTTCCCATGGAGGGGATGGTAGCTTTTGGACTTTGGACGTTATCCTTTTATTCTTCCTGATTCATTTCTCAAATTCTTTTCCTCTTGCTAATTTTTCGTACAAAGCTAAGGCCCTTCTAAAGGTTAAAACTTTTGAGTGAATGACCATTCTTACTAGAGTTAACACCAACAATCTGTGACAGAATAGGAGGCTCTACAAGAATCATCTCCTGATATTTGTGTAATGTGCTTTGCTAGCAGTGAGACCTTCTTCATTGTGCTGCTACTTGGAGTATATAGAACAAGCTTTCTTTTGGTTTAATTGGAGAATGTTGGGTATGTCTCTCTTCTTGATGTTTGGGTGCTTTGGATTCTTTGATCTTCAGTGAGATTGGATGGCGATGTTAGCTTGATCTTTTAAAAAAATCACATAGGCCTGATTGAGAGATTCTAGGAAAAGAAATTTAGTTTATTTCTTCAAATTACATCTCTTATAAGTGGTGTTATTTTTTAACAAATTAAAGTTTTGGGCCTCAAGTTTCCAAGCCAAGATATATATTAGATCACGTTCATACATACACATTGAAGCCTTGAGAAGATTAGAGTGGCATTTTATGTCAAAGTGATGTCATGGACAGGTTATACACCATATTTACTAACAAAATATTTATTATGGGTTAATTTAAATTTGTATGTGCCAAAGAATAATCCTCAATCCAAACCTCTTCTTTTATCTTAGAGGAAAGTTAAGCCATTTCATGACTTAAGTAGGCAAGTCTCAAAGTTATGGTGTTTCAAACTCTCAACCACAACTTCAAAGACCTTCTCAACTTCAAACAGCCACTAGCGTTTGGAATTTCTAAGGCTAAAGCACGCTTTCATGTCCTAGTAATCAATAGTTTTCTGCAATTTAAAATACATTCAACCAACAAAAATATGTGATGGAATGATTATTTCATTGAACATTGTGTAGGTAAAGTTATAGCCACAAGACATGCTCCAAACTCGACAATAACTTAATTGAGCAATTTTGCTAGCATATCAATACATTGATTATTCATTAATCTGTAGCCATTTAAAATTTCTGAATAAATAAAAATGCCTTGACATTTTCTATGAATCCATATATTCAACAATTTACTGACTAAAGTTGGCTCAAAGATTGTATTCCCTCCTTGCTTGATTTAGTATATTTGATGATGATGGGGTACCCCTGCTGAAGCAGTTGAGCCTCACTTTCTAAAGAGTAGGTTACCATTACCAGTAAGCAATAAGCAAGGGAAAGAATGTGCATTTGCTAGCCCAACAATATTTTTCAACCTATCAAATGTTTAAACAATATTATACACGTTTAAATAAACATGTTTCAGATATAACTATTGCAATCATTAAACAGTAAACATTTAACATCAATTTGTAGCAAAACCAAATTTTTACAAAAAGTAGAAGGGAGACAGCTTTGCCTTCTTAACTTTATTGAAGTCAAAAGCTGAAAAATGCAAACCACCCCCACACCAGCGGGCATGGGTTTTGAGGAAGAATCAATGCCCAAAATGCCCAAGTTTTGGATGAATAACAGGAATAAAATGGCACAAAGCATGAGAAGTCTCATCTTAATTAATGAAGAGTATCCAGCTGACAATAATCACGTAATACGGTTGACAATCAGACACAAGTACAGACATAGAGACAGGAATACATAGATATAGAAATTATTGAAAACTAAACCATGGATATGATATGGTGAGGATATGATTATACATGCACACAACACATGAAACAATATTTTAACTTGACAATCTAAAATATTTTACCAAATAGCAAACAAAATGTCTCTCAAAAATTATGCCATGCAAATATTTCTGGGTTTCCGGCTATTTTCCATGTCAAAATATATACAAGTATATAATATGTTGTGGAATGTTAGAATATGCTTTTGATGTATTTGAAATGTATTTGAGGAGTATCAATATCCAATATTTGATAAGATTATGTTCACCTTCTAGAAGCATCCGTGGTTGCATTGCTTTGCAGATGTTTAGTTTCTAAATCTCGATGAGGAGGTTCACAATATTTTTTCTATCAATCTATTATTGCAATTTATATATTTTGAGGCTTCAATAAGTTTACCCAATTGAACTACACACTCCAGAATAATTCTTCTATTGGAATATGAATTCAACTAGAATTGGTTACCCAAAAAATTAGCAATGAGGTCGTTGTGAATATCAGATAAAGTGAGATTTTCCCTTTTGGTATAAATTTAAACAATTTATTTTGGATATCTCAAGGAGCTGAGCTAGCTACCCACATACACAGCAAGTGCAAGTTAAGGAATTCAGATTGTTGCATATAATGGGTCATCTATTTAAAGCTGATGGAATCATAAAGCTTCAACATCGAGTACAATCATTCTATTAGCTACATCTACATAATTAGGTCAGTTAGGAATTAGAAACAGTTTAAATAAGAACACCTGCAAGGTGATATCACAGGTATAACTTTGAGATATTAAAAGTATATTTCTTACCTCTATTTGACTGTCTCTTAGCAACACTATAACCACCAACATAACCAGGCGAATTTTTATTGGAAATATCTGAACTTGCATTGCCAAGGCCAAAGCCAAATGAACCAGATCCATCCCGCTCAGAATTTTCTGATCGCCAGGTGTTGTCCCCATAAGCCGATGCACCACCATAAAAGTCACCAAAGGCTGCATCATATCCACCATTGGATGCGGCATATGATGGTGTTTGAGCAACACTGGTTGCAGTGTTCCTTCCATACCCTCCCACTCCCAAACCATAAGTGTTATCCCCACTTCCATAGCCAAGATTCCCACTATGACCAGAGACATTTCCTCCACCTTGGGCTGAAATGGGTGAAGCGCCCCAATTAACCCCACTGCTGCCAAAGCTGCCACCACCAATGCCCCCACTTCCAGACCCAACAAAAGCACTGGAACTTGCAGAGTTGGTGCCATAATTAATCCCTCCATTTCCCCACAAATTTCGAGTTGCTGAGCTAAACAAAGAAGTGCTTCCTCCATTACCACCATCAAACCCAACAGGACTACCAAACCTATTTGAATTACTCATGTAATAAGGGTTCAATCCCCGTCCATAGCTGAGATTATTATTGAAGTTTGCACTTCCCCCATAAGTTGGGCTTAATCCAGGCTCAAAATTCAAACCCATACCATAACCAGAACCAAATGGAGGAAACCCACTTCGATTACCAGCTATTGGATTAAATCTACTATCCATCCTAAGTCCAAAGCCTCCAACTCCACTCGGTGTATATCCCTGAGTGTAGCCATTGAGAAAGCTATTGACTCTGCTCAGACCATAGTTATAACCACCAAGCGGGCTACGGCTGGGACCTGGTGATAACTCTTTGGGGACTGCTCGTTTGACCTCAACCATTTTACCATTCAGTTCATGGAATGCTTTGACCAAAACTCTATCCACTGCTTCCTCTGAATCATATGTTATAAACCCAAAGCCTCTCGGCCTTTGCGTGTTGTGATCATACATTACCACAACATCTGTGATTGTCCCAAACTGCTCAAAGTACTTCTTAAAGTCACCTTCTGTAACTGTGGATGCTAAACCTCCTACAAATATCTTTCTTGTGCGGCCTTGACTGGGAGAACCATGAATGCTACCAATGTTTCTACTCATCAGAGTATTCTGGTCATCCCTTGGAACAGCCTTCTTCGCCTCAACCTAGGATTGAGAACCCAATAGGAAGTAGAGCAAGATGTAAACAAACTCCTTGTAAAGGAATAAAACATAAATCTATGAATACGAAACTATAAAAACAACAGGAGAAAATATTCTGTCACTCAAACTGAGATCTCGCTGAATATAGAACCAAACTAACCCATTATGACACAGAGAATTCCAGAAAGGGGATTACAAAAAGGATGTGAAAATTATTTTCCTTTGAAGCCAATAAAAAAGGGGGCATCACTAACAAATTTATCCATCCATTCTATAAGTATATTTCAGCCAAACTTACCATTCTACCATCAATGTTGTGTTTTTCCTTAATGACTCTCTCGGCAACAGCTGGGTCAGCAAATACCACAAAACCAAATCCACGAGCGCGACCCGTAGTACGATCCTTCATAATTACTGCTTCTACCACCTCCCCATAAGTACTAAAATACTCTTTCAATCGCTCTTCATTAGTGTCCCACGATATTCCACCAACAAATAACTTGCCAAGATCAGATTGCATTTTCTACATTCCAAAAATGCTTCGTCAGTTCAATTTTTCCAAAAAACTGGAAGCTCAAAATTACCTAAAGTCAGTTTTAGAATAGTCTTATCAATTGGAGACAAGAGAGGTTCAACCCCAATGTTCTTCTATCAAAATCAAACAACCAACACTACATGAATGACAGTCTTTAAACGGATCCAATCCGAACATGCAATTCCATGAAACAATACACTCATCAACATCTATAGGACCATCAACCATCGCAAAATAATCCATTACAATGAAATGCGGATAAGAAACCAAACAACAACCATACCTTGAAGATGACGAGAGACCCACAAATTATTATGTCAGATAGAAAACAGATTATCTTTTGGATTCAACACAGAAACATCGGATCGTTCATCGATCAATTCACCAAGAATTCAAAACGCCTGAAAACCCCGGAAGCGAAAATCAATCAAAAAAGAAGTACTAAGATCAGACACTCAACCCAGATGGACAAAGATCGGGACCTAACGCCAGATTCCACCGCCAACCTACCCGATTGAAGAGACCCAAGATGTGAAATCTTGAGAAAAGCTAAGATCTGAGAGGAGGCACAATAAGAACCGAGGGCATGTTCATCCTCCTCCAAAGGGCCCTCCTTATTTTTCCCTTCTGTCTTTGTTCCTTCAATTCTCCAATATTGATTACAATATACAAACCTGCGCACCAAACATACGAAAGGGGTATCCTAGAGAGAGAGAGAGAGAGGGAGAGGGAGAGAGAGAGAGAGAGAGAGAGAGAGAATTGGAGAAGTCTGGCGGTGTGTGGAATATATAGAGACACTGAAATTGGAATCTGTTGATTTATTTTTCTTATAGCTGGTGAATTTTGATTTGAAATATATGGAAATATTCTTCACTTTGCAAAGGAAAGAAAAAAAAAATGGGAACTAAAATGGTGGGTGTGTAGGCTTTGATCTGATAAGTAGGAGGATTGCTTGTCCTCCCGTTCATGCCTTTTATACTTATTGGGGAAAATCCGTCGTACCCACTGCTGCACACAATACCTTGTGCATACCCATGCATGCATATTAATAGGATGTCTCGGCCCACAGTTGCTAGTGAGCCCAACACCACTGGCCGCAGAGCTCATCCACCCTCCCAGTTCTCTTCTTCCTTTTCTTCTTTTTAAGCTTTTAAAAACAATTCTATTCCTATGTTTATTCTAATTTTCATTGCTTTGAATATTTTAAGAATTGGACAAATTAGGTTTTAGGTAAATGTCAAAAATTCTCTTTTTATTACTCGTGGATTATAGATATGTTTGTCGAGTGATTTTTTAGATCTATTGAAGGTAGGGATTAAAAGCCTTCGATTTTGTTGACTTGCATTTATTGACCCTGTGTCTGCCGGGTCATCCTTCCTACAATTTAATATACTTATTTTCATGTATAATTATATATTTTTTTGGATAATATAAAATATAATTGCATATTTCGATAATTTTTCTAAATATTTATGTAAATTTGAAACTATTTCTAAAATACTAAGGGGCATTTGTTAAATCTAAAAGACATGTGACTACCAGTTATGCCTGAACTAATTCACTAAATATGTGAACCAATTAGACATAAGAACATTTAGTGGCAGTTCTGAATTTTCTTAAAATTCATCTCATAGAAATCATGCCTGATTCAGATTCAGATGTATTTTTTCCAATTTTATCATTTATAAAAAAAAAAATGAAGATGGCAATAAACTCAATACCCAAGTGATTAAAATTAAAATAATAATTTTTGTACAATAATAAATTATTTTATTTTATTTATAATTTTTAATTAAATATATGGCTAGAAAATATTATTTATGTTAAATTAAAAACTTTAGTTTATGTAATTTCTTATTAGTTTAATCAAATATTTATACTCCTAACTGTTGAAAAGGTTAAAATTGAAGACAACGCATGTTTAGACATTAGATACCAAATAGTTAAAATAATTCATATTTTAGATTCATTGACTAGTTCAAGTTCAATTCAAAACTAGTTCACGTTTGAATTAATTGTTCATCAATCAACGCTTAATTTTATCAAAATGGAAAAATAAAAATTTCACATTTGCCCTTCATCTATATTCATTCAATTTGAAATCTTGGCCAAAATTGAACATAGGAGAAAATATTAGATACATTGAATGTATACACCATATCTAAAATGATTTTGTCATGTGTGAAAAAAAAAAGTATAATTTAGATAAAATATATATGCATGGCAAAGTCATATTAGATTTGGTGTGCATACCTAGTGTATCTTAGAATCGGTGTGCACACCTAGTGTATTTAATTCTATAGAATGTAGTCCTAAAAGTGGTAAAAATCAAAATTTTAGTTTTACCCTCCATCATGTACTCACTCAATTTGATATTTGTCCCAATAGCAAACATTGAACATCCATCCCTTCACATCTCCGTCGACGGGTCAACCCCCAGTTGTTCAATTTCAACCCTTTATATCTTCATCAATTGCCTAACCAAATCTCAACTATTTTTTCGTCTGGTTAGGCACTCAAGAGGGAGTTGAATTAGGTGGTTTTAAAAAACTTGATATTAATTTAAATATTTAACATTAGTACAACTTATATCAAAACTTAACTCAGCTAACCATTCAAGATTGTTAGAATTTGTGTGATTCCAAGAGGGGGGTGAATTGGGTTTTAAAACATTTTTCGCTAATTTAAACAATTACACCTATTCACCAGAGTTCATATCTCATTCAATATTGAAAACGTGTACGTACAACAATTAAGTTATCAGTGTGTGCATACATACATGTGTGCAACATATCTCATTTAAATTAGTTCTATGTGTATGCAAGATGGTTATAACAAAATATGAACAAGCATACACATGCTGAAATTTAAGTACAAGAATTTAAATAAGATAGAGAGAGAATGACCTTTTACATCCTCTCCTTACGGGGCAAGGAAAACTCTAACTCAATTACTAGGTTGAGCCGAACTAGCCTCACTTACGGGGCTAAGACTCCCTAGTTCAATTTTCAGGCTGAATCGAATCGATCTCACTTACAGGGCTGAGACTCCCCAATTCAATTTCTAGCCGAACCCAACCGTTACAATAAAAATATTTTTGTACATATGAAAAAGCTTCTAAATACAAGCATTGATGTACACATTAAGCTCATAAAAATACACATTGGAATATTTTGAATTTTACAAATATAAACTGATATATTTTGAACATTATAGGAAAATTTGAGAGAGCTCAAGCGATCGAACCCCAGGAGTTCAAAACTCTTCGGACGCCCGAACTGTTGAAAAGTCAATAGTTGACCTAGCTCTCGGGTGACCGAATACATTTTGAACATATCTTCACCGGGCACCAGAACCCTCTGAAAGGAACCCCTCACCAACTCGGGCTACCAAGGAAAAAAGTTCAAATACAGGCCCAGGCGATCGAACCTCTGAGTTCGGGCTACCAACCCACTACCGGGCACTTGAACCTATGGACAAATGCTATTGACTTTTGTTCGGGCTACCAAACCAAGACTCAGGCTGTCAAACTATTTTAAAGAGTTTTTAAAAATGAGTTTGTTCGGGCAACCGAACCTCGGTTCAGCCACCCAAACCTTCTCAAGTTAAAATTATTTTACCCGAGGTAAACATGGGTTAATTTGGGATTAATATTTCCTAAGCATTTTAGAACTTTTTCTAATAATACCCTGAAGGTCCCAAACGGTTATATTTTTTACCTTGTCTATAAATATAGGCTCATTTGTGAGGATTAGAATGTAATTAGCAAAATCATTAGCCAAGAATCCTCTCTACTCCAAAAATCTTACTTTGCTCAAATATCCTCAAATACTCATTCCTTTAATACATCTTGGTATTGTAAGATCTTTGTGAGTATGCTTGTAATTGCTCAATAGTGCTAAAACTCCCATATGCTTGATTGATTTTTGACATTATTTTTGGGGAGTTTGGCTAAGTTTTATCCCACTGATTTCATATTATAAATCTTTTGTTGGGATAGATTAGCAAGCTTAGGGGTCTTTGCATAGTTGTTGCAAGACTCCCATAGCTTTGATTTTTGTTATGCAAAAATATTTTCAACAAGCCAAAATATTTTTCAAACTAGCAGTGTGCTTATCTCATTGAAGAAAATTTTCTTGAGTTAGTTTGAATATGTGATTGATATCTTTGAAATCTTGTTTAGCTATTGAAATTTGCTTTACCTAGATTCAAAGATATTACTTGTATTGAACACTCTTAAACATTCCATTGATCATACCCTATTGAGTGTTGTTTGCACAACTATTTACATCACTGAGCTTACACTATATTCATATTGTTGATTTGTATGTGACTGTTTATATTGGGTATATATTTGCTTTACATAAATGCATAATCACTGTACCAGTCTTATTGTGAACATACTGTTGTATTCCAAGTGTGGCCTAAGGAGGCGGTAATCCAGCCTAGTAAGGATTGTCTGTAAAGGTTGAGGTTAGCTCTGTACTAATTGACCTGATTGTTTAGGTGCCGCTCCACCCGTTTAAGTGAGCATTATAGTAGTAATTCTTGTGCTTGTTAGCCAAGGTGGGGACGTAGGCAGTTTGCCGAACCTCGATAACATTTATGGGTGTCATCTTTATTTATAGCTTTCTCATGCTTGATTGGTTAATTTAATTGTGCTATTTAAATTCCACTGTACATTTAAATTGAGTTAATTTATTTGCACTAGATTGACCTTAAGGTTGTGTAATACTGCTGTTAGCGGATTGACCTAGAGCATCAATTTTGAAAATCCCAATTCGCCCCCCCTCTTGGGATCACGGTAAAACTAACAGTATTTATTCTCTGATACATTTGTGGTCTATAGGGACGATTATACTGGTCAAATGATAAAATGTATTGATAATTATCTAGTATAGTTGTTATAAAAGTTTTAAAATGATTGCTTATACAACTTGGTATACTTAGTGAATTTAGTCTTTGGCTAGTATAAGCAGTTCATTTCATCTAAACTAGCATTTAAATCTAAAGGGGGAGATTCCATTTCTAATGCTCACCCTACCTTTAGCGTAGATTCGTAGCTTACTGTGGCATATGTGTTTCAAAGCATAATGACTTGTTTGCTCATAGTAAATTTTAAATGAAAATAGGTTGTTCATAGCCATATGATCTTGCATTGAATTTTCTGATTTTTAGGGTCTATGTGGTTAATTTTTTATTTTTTTTGTTATATTTTGGAATGCTTTTAAATGCTAAACTAGAAAAATGATGCTTACTTGAACCTTTGTGTTAAAATTTCTTTTTCAGCAAGCATCGTCCCTAATACTTTTTGATAATATCACAGGGGGAAATATCTTTTACAAAATGAAATATCTTATGGGTAGAAGTTTTTTTAAAAAAAAAAAAAAAAACTTAAATACATCTTATCCCTTGCTTAATTATTCATGGCATATGGAATTAGGATTTAAAATTTTCTATCATGAAGTTTGAAAAACTTAAGGACTTTATTGTTTACATATTTTTGGGAAAAAAGGGCATTGCATGGTTTTCAATACATGCTAACTAGTTAGATTGAAATCATGCTCAAACCTATATTTAGTTATCATAAGTCGTATGCTTTAAAATCCAATCTTTTACGGGTCTTATGTAATATTTGAACTACAATGGTTTGTGAATATTTATGGTCTAACCATGATTAACATGTGTTTTTAATCTCAAATTGCTAGTTATATGTTTTTATGAGCATAATAGCCAAAATTTTTCAAAGCAATTATAAGACTATTTTCTATGTCCATTTTTTTTGTATCAAAAAGGAGGAGCTTCTCTTTTAGCTAAGAAATTATTTTAAAGGCTCAAATTATTTTATACTTAACTTAGCCCTTTTTCTGATGCCAAAAGAGGGAGAAATGTTTTTGAGCAAAATGTTGCAAATCCTTTCTATACTTCCTGCTTCTTAAATCTTAAATGGGATGAGTGTCTGAGCTTTTATGCCAAAACTAAATGCATATTAAAGTATAATGTCTTCATTTCTTAGATATGCTTGAGCTACACTGTTTTTTTTTATATGATTATGCATATTGTAAGGGGGAGCCTTTTTAGGCTGAACCCATTTTGTTTGTGTGTGTTTGTCATCAACAAAAGGGGGGGAGATTCTTGACGTTTTGAGTCTGATCCCTGTTTTGATAATGACAAACCACTTGTATCTTATGTATGCATTTAGTACTTGAACAGGTTTACAAATTCAACACACATAAGGTAAAGGAGAGATGGAAGCCCAAAAGGGACTTAAAGCACATTCAGCTTGGCGTATTCCATGGAAAAGTGAAGAGCAAAAGAAGAGAAGACAAACATTTTTATTTGAAATGCATTTAGATTTATTTGTAATTTGCATGTCATGCATGATATATTTAAAAGCTCATTATGGACCATAGATTGACCAAAGGAAACTAAAAATTTTCTAGAAAAACATTTCATAAAATGTCATACTCATACACAAAAGATTTGAAAAGTTTTAGGGTAAAAAACAGAGCTAAAATCATGATTTTAACTAAGCCCAACTAATCAGCCAAGAAGACCCAGTCGACCGACCCTACCTTTTGGCCAAAGGTAGGGCTTAAGAGACCTAGAATTTTGAAATACCTAATTCACCACCCCCCCCCCCCTCTTGTGAATACATCATTCCTCACACATATGAAGAGCACTGAGGCTGTCATATTAGAGTATGGGAGGAGACGTCATTGTAATTCGAATGTCTTTGATAATGAAGGTCATCCAAGTGAGTTCAGCTGCTATGTCAGCCATGGCACGGTACTCTGATTCCATGCTTGATTGTGAAATTGTATGCTATTTTTTTGCACACCATGAGATGAGGTTCTATAACAACCCAAAAATTCATACCATTTTTTTTTTAAATATATTGCAAAATTATATACTATGATACCCCTATAATATCTGTTATAATATCTTAGGCCCTAGGTGGGCACTAAGGAAATTCCTGTTCACAAAAAAACACACCTATGCAGCGGAAAACATAAAATCATACATCCATATTTACAATACCAAAATCCAGTATTCTCACAAAACATACATACATGATTACATAATCTCAGCATCATTTACCCAAAAACTCCTGAATGCTACTCAAAATACAATCCCCTGATAACACTTACCCTATAGACAGGGTAGTGTAGATGTCCTTTTCTACTTGCGAGCCTGATTTGCTCGCCTAATTAGATCACTTGAAAAATGCTAAGTTACTAGGATGAGACAACGCTCAGTAAGAGGAAATATGTTATTACTAGTGTGTGGCAACTGAGTTTATATAAATAATTTACTGATAAATAACTGAACTGAGATATCATATAAAATATAATACTGTGTAACTCACACCTATGTGGCTTAAAATACATTTGTAATATCTAAGTTTTCTATTTAATCATACTGCTAGTAATACAATATATTTGCTGTGATCCTATAAATTTGTACATATATAAATAACTGTGAAAACTACCCTAGAAATCTATATGTCATGATTTAACCCCTCATAATAGGGTTGTGCAGCCCATAGGTGGGACTTAACTCTGGTTGGCCCACTAGGATAAGTTAGCTGATATTCTATCAATCCTTAGTTTGGCCTTATTGCAATCCCTCTAAAGGCTTGGTATTGGCACCTACCTCGTTAAACTGGCCTCCTCTACCTAGAATATTGGGGAGCTTGCAATCCCTTTCAGACACAATAGATGGAAGTCCACAAACTATCTGAGATATGTGGTTGCACTCTGATCTGAAATAGCTACGGTACCGTGCTCTGCTGACTGAATCTGATTGAAATAATTAATCTAATTGAAATATTTCATCAGGGCCTGATACTATATAATACTAATATATAATTATCTTGTTGTTTCATCATGATTCCAAAATAATCGTAATACTGTAAATTTGGTTAGAAATAACTATAATATCTGACTAAAATAACTGAAATATCTGATCTATTTTATCTAACTAAATAAACTGTAATATCTAAGTGTTATGGATTTGTAATTTTGGAAATTATGGTATTCTGTAAGTATTGTAAAATATATGTGTGTAAAATATCTGTCTGTATAATATCTGTCTATAAATATTTGATTGTAAAATATCTATCTATATAATATCTATCTGTATATACACTGTAATTTATAATTCTGTAAAAATCTGGTAAAAATATATTTCTGTGACAAAAATACTGTAAATCATGGTATTTTGAAAAACTGTATAAACTCTATACTAAACAAATATCTACTCAAGTCACACAATTAATAAAATTCATGTTCTGAAATTTGTAAAATTGTATAATTTATAACCTGTATCTTAATAAACAAATACTATAATTTACTGATAATTTCTGAATTTACTAGCATAGCATTTTTCCCTTACTTGGCTAACTAAACTTGCCTAGTTATTCTAACTCATGCCCACGGTGTTCATAACTCCATAATCCTGAAACTATACACACACACACACATGCGCACACACGCACACACACATACACACACACACACACACACACACACACACACACATATATATATATATATATATATTTCCTTATTAATTTCCTAGAATAATTTTCATACTCATATTTCCTTAATTATAAACTATTCATCATCTTACCTAGATTCTTGGGAACACCCACTAGGTTCCCTAACCTGTCTGCAGTAAAAACCCCAACACCTTGAATTCACAACACCCATATAAATCATTCCAAACACCAGTATTACAACATCTACTACTAAATCTGGGTTCAGAAAAACCTACAAACCAAATAACCCTTAAATAATCTACTTACCCTGATTTTGGGATGGTGCCTAAACTTCTCAAATCGAAATTCTGCTCCAGCTAAGTTTTAGAAAATTTTCACAAGATCACCATGGTAGCTTCTAATCATTGAATCGGAGAGAAACGGAGCCGAAAATGTAAAGAGAAGTCAAAGTAGCCATATGTAGAGAGAGAGAGAGAGAGAGAGAGAGAGAGAGAGAGAGAAAATGAAGGAAAAATTAACTCTCTCGTTGAAATCCTGATTTTTGCATATTTATAAATGACTTGACATGTGGCTTCATCGACGAGACACGTGGCCTCATCGACGAGGCGAAGAAGGCAGTTTGTCGACGAAGGTAAAGAACTCACCAATGAACCAATGAGTTTGAAATACACCCTCTCGGTATCTCCTCGTTGACAAACAATGAGACTCATCGACGAACCCTACAGGGAGTTCATCGACGAAACTAGGGCATTCATCAACGAACCCTGTTTTAACCTCTTTTAAAATTTTCCTTCTCCTTTTTATTTAATTATTATATTTTTTGGGTCTTTACATTCTCCTTTCCTAATAAAATTTCATCCTCGAATTTTGTTATCTGTGTTGTACACCATCCTCTGAGGAAAATTGGTTACTTATTTTATCACTTACCCTCACTTATGGCGAAGGAATACCATGGTTACAACTAGGGTTCTGAGAGATTACAAATATATACATAAAAATAAAATTCTCCTAAAACCAAAACACTACCTATCCTATAGCCTAATATACAACTTGTACATGCATCATTTTGTTATGTATAAAATAAAACCCATGCTACATAAACTGAATTTTCTTTACTTGAATTGCTATTGTCCTTTCTGTCTAAAACTAGTCCCCACTGAATAACTATGGGTATCTCTTTCGTATTTCTTCCTCTAACTCCCATGAGGCCTCTTCTACTACATGATTCCTCCATAATACTTTTACTAATGGAATTCTTTTAGTACGCAACTCATGTTCCTTTCTGTCTAGAATATGCACTGCTGTTTCCTCATATGCTGGTGTGGCTTTGAGCTCATTCTCCTCATAGCTGATTATGTGGGAGGGATTTGGGATGTATTTCCTCAACATATAAACACGAAATACGTCGTGTATTCTAGATAAAGCTTGTGACGCCACGATTTTTCATAATTTTTTTTTATTATCATTAATTAATTATTTATCCACACCAATCGGCCACGTCATCAATCCTGATACCATACATATCACTTGACCTGAATTGGGAACCGGTATACTAGTCACATTACATTTCAAATACTTATTAGCGGAAGACAATATATACATACGCCACAGCGAATATACATACAAGAGTATAATCCATCTAAAAATTCATACATCAACAAACATCCTAAAATAACAAAACTCTAGGGGAAACATCCATCCCTAGATCAAACACTCACCCTGTATATCAGGGTCCCTGCTCCACTCTATTTGGGAGCTCTATCACCAACTTGATCTCGGTTTCGTGAAATAATTAATACTTGGGTGAGACACATCTCAGTAAGACTGAATAAGTTATTGATAGTGTGTGGCAATATGAGTGCGATTACATCAATATACATACATATATATTTAGTTAAAGCATCATTCATCTGATATGATATCTGATATGTGCAAATAGCTATATAAATATAAAACACAACTGTTATAAACTTTATATCTCATTTCCTAGTTTCATTTTATTTTCTCATCTTTCTTTCATCTCAGTTTATTTCCATTATATCATTCCTTTCTCATATATTCGGCCCATGAGTATCCTCAGTAAACTTTCCATATCGTGT
This sequence comes from Malania oleifera, assembly GCF_029873635.1. Classification (NCBI taxonomy): domain Eukaryota; kingdom Viridiplantae; phylum Streptophyta; class Magnoliopsida; order Santalales; family Ximeniaceae; genus Malania; species Malania oleifera. Next base: position 102,122,448 of record NC_080418.1, on the reverse strand, counting down.
CTGTAACTCATGGTCATTTCCAGTATGCTATCCAACCCATGGGTATCCTTTGTAACCATAACATGCCTTGTCTGTATCCCATGGCTGCACTGAGGATTTTTCTTCACATTATGCTTCCCCCCATAGTCAAGGTTAGGCGACTCAAAGGCTGGATCTAACTGCAGTTGACCGACCCGGTTAGATCAAATATTACCATATACCTATCTGTAGTAAAGAATGGCCTACCACATACCTTGGTCTGAAATCCATGGGGAAATAAATAACTCTACTTTGGCCCATTCGCACGGCCACGCCACATGCTCCGCGAGTCCGTGTGGTTGCCCTTTTCAACCACTAGCATCGGTACTGTGCTCGATATCATAATCCATCATCGGGGTTTACATATCTATCCATCAAAGTTTTCATTTCTATTATTTCACTTTTCTCTTATCAACGTTTCCCATATCAATACATATATTCATTGTAGTTGTTACACTGCAATGTTCACAATTCCTGTATTCACATTTCATTTCCAATATTCACATTTCCTTTCCAGTATTCACAATTCAATTCTCATATTTCATTATTCATATTACAGAATTTCACGTTGCAATATTTCCATATTCATATATCAAAATTCACATGTCCAGTATTTTCATTCATTGTTCATAAAACAATATTCCCAGTAGATTTCTCATTTTCTACTGTTTCATTCTCAACATTTCAATTTCAAAATTCATCTCATAATAATATATAAGCAAATATAGGAATATATCACATATATCAGTGTTTCTTATTTCCACTGTCCCCATAAAATCATTTCCGTATATGCATTTATCACTTTTCAATATTTTTGTAGAAAATCGTATACGATTTCCACATTTTATTTCATTTCCTCTGGGATATTCATCATCATATAATTTTCTCAAATTTCCCATTTCAAATCGCATTTTACACATTACATTTCATAATTTTCATAAAATCATATGCCACACAATTTCTTATCTATTATTCATATCATCATAATAATAAAAATTTCAAGGAAAATACCATAATTCATTTCACATATATTTCAACCAATATTTTATAAAAATGTCTGCTATAACTTATTCCCCTTACCTGACTTACTAAGATGCCCATAATTAATTCAATCCTATGCCTGTAGCGATCACAGTTCAACACCCTGCAATTTTACATTTTCCCAACTCAATCAACAAAATCCCAGAATACACTCATTTGACATTTCCCAGAACATTCAACAAAACCTCAACATACTTTTCATAAAATACTGCCCAGGTTCCTAATGATCCATATACATCATTAAACTCCAAAATACCCCACTTACCTCGATTTTCCTGAACTATGCCCACAGGGTCCTGAAATTATAGCCACAGTGCTTACCCGAGCCTTGAATTTAATAACCCTAATTCAACCACAGAATACCCAATAGTTAACATTTTCAAATACATAATAATTAAATAATAATTAGCCCCCTTAGCCTAATTTTGGGGTTATGCCTACGACGACCCACATGAAATCCGCTCCGCCAGACTTGTAGAGAATCATCCCTAGATTCTCGTGGTGGTGTATGATCGTCAATTGGGCTTAAGATTTATGTTAGAATTGGTATATTCCCAAGAGGGAGGGGGGTGAATTGGAATTTTAAACTTTTCTCTTAAGTTGAACTAGATGTTGGCAAGATATTAAAACCTAGGGTCTTTTTATGTAGTTCCAAATACGCCGATAAATATAATGTACGGAAATTTAAATCAAGCGCATCATCCACATAATAACATACACGTGTGGTAAATATAAAGTGCGGAAATATAAACAAACACACGATATGTTATCGAGGTTTGGCCAATGTGCCTACATCCTCGCCTCTAGCTCGCAAGCCCGAGGATTCCACTAGTTGCTCACTTGAGGGTGGAGCGGCACCGATTACAATTAGGTCAATTAGCACAGGGTTGACCTCAACCTTAACCAGGTCAATTAGCGGGGCTGACCTCAACCCACACACCTTAAAAGGATGGCACACCTAGCTTTCCTAACTGGGTCTAAGCCAATTCGGGACTATTCCAGGGCTAGTCCCCCTCTTCAGGCCCGTGCCTAGAAATACAACAGATGTGTATTACAATCAAATGGTACAATGATTAGGCTTTCATGTAAAGCAGATGCGTACCCAGATACGCGCAATCACAAACACCACAATATGATTGTGGTTCAATATTTCAACTCTCAAAGTATTTGCTATCAGTGTAATAAGTACGTGAGAGTGTCAACCAGTATGATCTTTGTATCACAGCATGTGTTCAATCTAATAGCTCACACAAAGATGCTAACTAGACAATGTATATTTCAATCAGCAAATTTTCTCAGTTGTATGATGCTCAAGTAAGTACTATATATGTTTTGTTTGCAAAAAGAGTTCAATCTTTGTATTCAACGAATGATGCAAATCAATGAATATTGTAACAAAGATTTTTCTCACACAAACAAATATCTCTTCAAAGATTTTTCAAGATAAAACACACTAGATATTTGAAAGCAATTTGAAAATATTTTGCAACCAAAAACAAATACAATCTTCTCTAGATGTTGCAATGAAGGTGCAATCTTAGAAGATCAAATGAAAGTCTTCTTAGGATAGACTTATTAACAAAGTCTCCTAAGAATACTTAGGTTTAGCTCTCAATGAAAATAAATCAATCAAATATAAATAGGAGAGCAAACCTATTAAATATAAACACTCAATCAACTTACAGGGGATTTAAGAGATCAAAGAAGGTAAGCGAGTGAATGGGGATTGGATATGAGTATTATAGGTTTTGGGATTTTTAGAGAATTTCTCTTAATTAATATTTTTAATCCCATGCTAATTATTCCAAATAAGAGGGTATTTATAGACACCCTTTGAAATATAATCGTTAGGGACCTATTGAGAATAATTAGGAAAGTTTAATGACACTTCAAATATTTTAACCTTGTTTAAAAAATGTTTATCCGCGGTAAAAAATAGGGCAACCCAAGAGGTCCAGTCAACCAGATCTCATATGGTTCGGTCGCCTAGGAGGATTTTGAACTAAATGGTCAGTCAACCGAAAGTCCCTTTCCAAAGGTGATTTTCCTATTTTACCGAGGTTCGGTCGACTGGGCCATTTTGAACTGGCTTGTTCGGTCGACCAGACTATTGGGATTTTTCCCGAGGATCCTCAGTCGACTAGGTAGTTGGAGTACAAAAATGGCTCGGTTGACCAGATGGTCAAATTGTTGACCAGAGAGGGTTTCGGTAGACCGGGGGGTTTTGAACTGCATAGGTTCAATCAACCAGGACCTTGGTCAATAGTTGACCTAGGCCTGTTTCGGTCGATCAGGGCAAAATGAACTACCTTGGCCGATCGACCGAAAGTGCACAATGTGTACATTTCAGTCCTATCTTGAAACATACAAACCTTATTCAAGTGCCTATCAAACATAGGTGCAAATGTGTGTGTCCTAGGGTCATTTATGTCAAATTAACGACACCAAAAAAGTCCGGTGTCGGTCGACCGAAGGGTAAATCCTAAGGTCATTCTAAGGTTATTTTCATTTTATGGTTTGTTTGAGCTTACGTATTATCATGCATGTGATGTGTGTGAGCTTATTAGAAACCAAAGACCTATTTACTATTATAGACCAATTTTCGCAAATGAAATATATTACACTACTGAATATAAATTGGTCTTTAGGCCTTACTTGCTTTGTGCCCATCTTGATCTTAACAATCTTAGTTCCTGCATAAAACCTCAAACACCCATTAGCTGCAATGAGTATTTGTCATAATCAAAATTGGGCATGACCTATGAGGTCAACAATTTACGAGAAATTGAGGTAAAAGTGAGAATTGAGCTTACCCCAGGAGATATGCCTATGCTGCTCCTATGACAAATCCGCTCCGGTAGAAATGTCGGTGGTGGAGAATGAAGCCCAGTGGTATTTTCTGATTTTCGATCGGGTGAAAATCAACTGAGAAATTTAAGAGAGTGGGAGAGAGAGACAAAGGGAAGATGAGAGAGACTCAAAAAGGGGGGGGGGGGGCTCTGCGTAGCTTCTCCAGCTGCTGCCTGAAATTCAATTCTCAAAGAAGCTTCAAGCAAGTAATGATATATATATATATATATATATATATATAATATTATGATTCATATTGTTTTATATTATAATAATATATTAATATATTATATTCTTTTATTTAATTAATAATTAATAATTAATTAATTATTTTAAGGTCATTTTCATTTTACGGTTTGTTTGAGCTTACGTATTATCATGCATGTGATATGTGTGAGCTTTTTACAAACCAAAGACCTATTTACTATTACAGACCAATTTTCACAAATGAAATATATTATACTACTGAATATAAATTGGTCTTCAAGCCTTACTTGCTTTGTACCCATCTTGATCTTAACAATCTTAGTTCCTGTACAAAACCTCAAACACCCATTAGCTACAATGAGCATTTGTCATAATCAAAATTGGGCGTGACCTATGAGGTCAACAATTTACGAGAAATTGAGGTAAAAGTAAGAATTGAGCTTACCTTAGGAGATATGCCTATGCTGCTCCTATGACAAATCTACTCCGGTAAAAATGTCGGTGGTGGAGAATGAAGTCCAGTGGTATTTTCTGATTTTCGATCGGGTGAAAATCAACCGAGAAATTGAAGAGAGTGGGAGAGAGAGATGGAGGGAAGACGAGAGAGACTCAGAAAGGGGGTGGGTGGGCTCTTCGTAGCTTCTCCAGCTGCTTCCTGAAATTCAATCCTCAAAGAAGCTTCAAGCAAGTAATGATATATATATAATATTATAATTTATATTGTATTATATTATAATAATATATTAATATATTATATTCTTTTATTTAATTAATAATTAATAATTAATTAATTATTTAATTTTATTATTATTATTATTATTAATTTTTTTTAAAGATCACTGCACCTAAATATTTCAGGTTCCTTACATTCTCCCCTCCTTATAAAAATTTCGTCCTCGAAATTTTCTATTCATCACCTTTTCATTCTTAAAGAAAAACACCTTAATTTTACTAATTACCCTCATGGCAGAGGAACACTGTGGTTACAAAAAAGGTTTTAGGAGATTACAACTATTCAAAATTCTCCCAAAGTCATTCATGTTCCAAAACTAAAAACTCTATCTATCCTACACTACACTATACAAATAAAAATACAACATTATTATTCAGTTTATTTTGACTGGCTCAACTCTAAACTTCACTGAATAAGTATAGATATCTTTGGCGCATCTAATCCTCTAATTCTCAGGAAGCCTCCTCAACGGCATGATTGCGCCATAAAACTTTTACCAGTGGAATCTTCTTCGTGCGTAACTCCTGTTCCTTCCAGTCAATAATCTGCACTAACACTTCCTCATAAGTTAAGGTATCACCCAACTCCAGTGCTTCATAACTAATTACATGGGAGGGGTTCGGGATGTATTTCCTCAACATCGAGACATGAAATACATCATGTATTCTAGATAAAGTAGGTAATAAAGCCAGCTTGTAGGCAACTGGATCCCCTTGCTCAAGAATCTCAAATGGCCCAATAAACCTAGGGCCCAACTTACCCTTCCTCTCAAATCCCATAATCCTTTTCAATGGTGCCACCTTTAGGAATACATGATCCCCTGTGTCAAACTCTAACTCTCACCGGTGAGTATCAGTATAACTCTTCCGCTGGCTCTGCACTGCGCTGATTCTATCTTTAATGAGTCTGACTTTATCTTGAGTCTGCTCAATCAGATCTGGTCCCAATAGCCGTCTCTTTCCTATCTTATCCCAATATAGTGGGGATCGCCACCTCCTGCCGTACAATGCCTTGTATGGTGCCATCCCGATGCTAGTCTGAAAGCTTTTATTGTAAGCAATATCAATCAGTGACATATATCGTACCTAGCTGCCTCCGAAGTCCAGCACACGTGCTTACAACATGTCCTCTAAAATCTGTATCACCCTCTCCGTATGCCCATCTGACTAAGGATGAAATGTTGTACGGAAGGATAACTGAGAACCTATGGCTCCTTGTAAACTCCTCTAGAAACAGGATGTGAACCGTGGGTCTCTATCTGATACTATGGACACGGGAATGCTGTGAAGTCTAACTATCTCCCGAACATACAACTCTGCTAATCTGTCTATGGAGTAGTTAACTCAAATGGGAAGAAAGTGGGCAGTCTTTGTCAGTCTATCAATGACCACCTAGATAGCGTGCTGTCTCTGCTGTGCCGGTAGTAACCCCGTAATGAAATCCATCGATATATGATCCCACTTACATAAGGGAATAGGAATTGGTTGCAACTATCCAACTGATCTCTGGTGCTCAGCCTTTACTTGCTGGCACATCAAATATTGCCCTACAAACTCAGCTATCTCCCTCTTCATGCCGCTCCACCAGAATGATTCCCGAAGATCCTTGTACATCTTAGTACTACCCGGATGAACAGTATATAGAGATCTGTGCGCTTCTTCCAAAATAATCTTCTTAATCTCAGGATCAGCAGGTACACATAATGTGGTACATAACCTCAACTCTTCGTCATCGAAAATACTGAAATCTGCCTCCTGGCCATCTCGTACTTTCTCCATAAACTCAACTAATTCCACATAATCTTTCTAGGCTGCTTTAATTATTTCTTGTAAAGTCGGCTATAAAATCAGATTGACGATAAACGCCTGATGATCGCCCTCCACCAACTCCACATCGAGCCTCTCTAGATCCATCTGGATCGAGTGTTGTATTTCCACTACAGCAGCTGATGAATTCATTGACTTTCGGCTCAAAGCGTCAGCTACCATATTTGCCTTCCCTGGATGGTAGTTGATGGTGCAATCATAATCCTTGATCAATTCCAACCACCTTATCTACCTCATATTCAACTCTTTTTGTGTAAAGAAATACTTCAGGCTTTTGTGGTTGGTAAATATCTCACACCTAGCCCCATACAGATAATGCCTTCATATCTTCAGTATGTGGATCACCGCTTCTAGTTCCAGATCATGCACGAGATAGTTCTTCTCATATTCTTTAAGCTACATGGATGTATAAGCAACAACTCTTCCATGTTGCATCAACACACACCCAAGTCCCCTCTGGGACACATAACTATATATGACAAACCCATCCTCTTTTGATGGAATAGCTAACACTGGAGCAGTAATCAACCGCTTCTTCAACTCTTGGAAGCTTTGCTCACATTCATCAGACCATTCAAACCTTACATTCTTACTCATGAGCCGTGTCAAGGGGCCTGAGAGTCTGGAAAAACCATCTACAAAAAGTCGATAATACCCTGCCAGACCTAGAAAACTCCTGATCTCCTGGACATTCCTCAGCTTTGGCCAATCCACCACTGCTTCTATCTTACTTGGATCAACGGATATACCATCCTTGGAGATCACATGCCCTAGAAAAGTAACTCGCCTTAACCAAAATTCACATTTCTTAAATTTCGCATACAACTTTCTTACCTTCAATATCTGCAATATTTATTTTTTATCGTCACTTTATTTATCTCTGGGTAATCAATACACATCCTCATGGTCCCATCCTTTTTTACAAATAACACCAGTGCTCCCTAGGGTGACACACAGGGCCTAATAAATCCTTTATCTAACAGCTCCTACAACTGAGCTTTTAACTTTTTCAATTCAGTCGGAGCCATTCTGTAAGGCACTTTAGATACTAGTGTTGTCTTTAGAAGTAGATCAATTGCAAATTCTATATCCCGATCTAGCGATAAATTAGGTAACTCATCTGGAAAAACTTTTGGAAATTCTCTAACCACTAGGATGTCAACCTGCTTCAATTCTTCTTTTGGCATCTCCTTTATGTAAGCAATATATCCTTGGCAACCACTTAGAAGCAACCCCCTCGCCTGGATGGTAGATAGCAACTGTAGTGGAGCACGCACACGTGACCCCACTAATCTATATTCCTGCTCCTCGGGAGGTCTAAACACCACTTCCCTCTAAAGGAAATCAATGATAGCATAGTGAGAAGCCAGCTAGTTCATTCTTATAATTACTTCAAATCCATGCATCTCCAACACTACTAGATCAGCTGATAGATACCTCCCCTGAATTATCATGGGGTAGTTCTAAATTACTCTCTAACAAATCCTTACCGCCCCTGTCGGTGTAGCTATTCATAAACTAATTCCCAACTGCTGAGTTTCAAACCCACACAATTTCACAAATTTCCAGGCAATAAAAGAGTGGGTCACCCCTGAATCAAACAATACAGTAGCGTTAAATGACAATATTGAGATGGTACATGTCACAATGTCTTCGATTGCCTCCGTATCTTCGAGTGTTAATGCATAAACTTGTGTCGGAGCGACATTCCTCTACTATCCACCATGAGGTGCCTGGTGACCTCCTCTGTATGGTCTCGGAGCAGATGCTATCATAGGTGGTTCTCGGCAGTCTCTTGCTATATGCCCCATTTGATAGCACCGATAACAGACTGTCTTCTTGAGCCACCACTCTCCCAAATGTCTTCTGTAACATGTGGGACAAGGAGGGGGCATCTGTCTGCCCTGTCCTTCTTGATCTCCTCCTCCTGGTCTCCGTCCTTCTCTACTATCATATCTTCTCCAAGGTCCTCTGCTAGACTTGGCCTAAAATTCTGAAGGTACTGGCTTCTTCCCCCGACTCCACACTGCAGCACCCCTCTGCATGCCACTTTCAATCACTGCAGCTCTGTCAACCACCTCTGCAAATTTTTGAGCCTGGAAACTGATAACTTGCTCAAACAGATTCTACCTCAAGTCTTCCTCAAATTTCCTCGTCTTCTTCTCCTCATCCGATGCTAGATGTGGGGCAAACCAGGACAACTCAATAAATCAAGTTGCGTACTGCGATACTATCATCTGCCCTTAAGTAAGGTGCAGGAACTTTGCTGACTTTGCTCTCCGAATGGTAGCAAGGAAATACCGCTCGAAAAAAAAAAATCCCTGAATCGGCTCCATATCACCGATACAGGGTCCGGTCTCTACTCTTCTATCAACCTTTCTGATCTCCACCAGTGCTTTGCCTCTCCAGTCAATTTGAACATTGCAAATAATACCTTTTGTTCATTCGTGCATGGAAGCACTACCAACATATCCTTGATGTCCTGGACCCAGTCCTCAGCTGCTAATAGGTTTGCTCCTCTAGAAAATAATGGAGGTCTCATCCGCGTAAATGCTCGATCGGGTAGCTACACTCCCTAGAGCTTCAAGCCATCTCAGCCATCACCTGCTAGGTGATGCTGCACAATACTGCATCAGAATCTCTACCCCCTATATTGGAAGGTCCTACTCTATCACCCCTAGTATTCGTGTCACTAATTAATTATTTATCTACACCAATCGGCCACATCATCAATCCTGATACTATACATATCACCTGACCCGCATTGGGCACTAATATACCGGTCACATTATATTTCAAATACTTATTAGTGAAAGACAATATATACATATGCCACAGCGAATATACATACCAGAGTATAATCCATCCAAAAATACATACATAAAAAAAAACCCCAAAATAACAAAACTCTAGGGGAAACATCCATCCCTAGATCAAACACTCACCCTGTATATTAGGGTCCCTGCTCCACTCTATTTGGGAGCTTTATCACCAACTCGATCTCGATTTCCTGAAATAATTAATACTTGGGTGAGACACATCTCAGTAAGACAGAATAAGTTACTGACATTGTGTGGCAATATGAGGGCGATTACATCAATACACATACATACATACGTACATATATATATATATATATATATATTCAGTCAAAACATTATTCATCTGATATGATATCTGATATGTGCAAATAGCTATATAAATATAAAACACAATTGTTATAAACTTTATATCTCATTTCCCAATTTCATTTATTTTTCTCATCTTTCTTTCATCTCAGTTTATCTCCATTATATCATTCTTTTCTCATTTATTTGGCCCATGAGTATCCTCAGTAACCTTTCTATATCATGTCTGTAACTCATGGTCATTTCCAGTCTACTATCCAACTTATGGGTATCCTTTGTAACCATAACATGCCCTATCTGTAACCCATGGTTGCGCTGAGGATTTTTCTTCACGCCATGCTTCCCCCCATGGTCAAGGTTAGGCGGCTCGAAGGCCAGATCTAACTACAGTTGGCCGACCCGGTTAGATCAAATATTACCATATACCTATCTGTAGTAATGAATGGCCTGCCACATACCCTGGTCCGGAATCTAGCGGGCAATAAATAACACTACTCTGGCCCATTCGCACTGCCACGCCACATGCTCTGTGAGTCCGTGTGGTTGCCCTTTTCAACCGCTAGCATCGGTACCGTGCTCGATATCATAATCCATCGTCGAGGTTTACATATCTATCCATCAGAGTTTTCATTTCTACTATTTCACTTTTCTCATATCAATGTTTCCCATATCAATACATATATTCATTGCAGTTTGTTACACTACAATGTTCACAATTCCAGTATTCACATTTCATTTCCAATATATACATTTCATTTCCAGTATTCACAATTCAATTCCCATATTTCATTATTCATATTACAGAATTTCACGTTGCAATATTTCTATATTCATATATCAAAATTCACATGTTCGGTATTTAAATGCAATATTCATAAAACAATATTCCCAGTAGATTTCTCATTTTCTATTGTTTCATTCTCAGCATTTCAATTTCACAATTCATCTTATAATAATATATAAGCAAATATAGGAATATATCACATATAGTAGTGTTTCTTATTTCCACTGTCCCCATAAAATCATTTCCGTATATACATATATCCCTTTTCAATATTTTCTAGAAAATCATATAACATTTCCACATTTCATTTCATTTGCTCAGGGATATTCATCATCATATTATTTGCTCAGATTTCCCATTTCAAATCACATTTTACACAATAAATTTCATAATTTTCATAAAATCCACACAATTTCTCATCTATTAATCATATCATTATAATAATAAGAATTTCAAGGAAAATACCATAATTCATTTCACATATATTTCAACGAATATTTCATAAAACTACTTGCTATAACTTTTTTCCCTTACCTGGCTTACTGAGATGCCCACAATCAATTCAATCCTATGCCTGTAGCGAACACAGTTCAACACCCTGCAGTTTTACATTTTCCCAACTCAATCAACAAAATCCTAGGATACACTCATTTGACATTTCCCAGAACATTCAACAAAACCTCAACAATACTGCCTAAGTTCCTAATAATCTATGTACATCATTAAATTCCAAAATACCCCACTTACCTCTGTTTTCCTGAACTATGTCTACAGGGTCTCGAAATTACACCCGCGACGCTTACCCGAGCCCTGAATTTAATAACCCTAAATCAACCTCAAAATGTCCACTATTTAACATTTCCAAATCTATAATAATTAAATAATAATTAGCCCCTTAATAACCCCCTTAGCCTAATTTTGGGGTTATGCATACGACAACCCCACGAGAAATCCGCTTTGTCAGACTTATAGAGAATCATCCCTCGATTCTTGTGGTGGTGTACGATTGTCAATTGGGCTTAAGATTTATGAGAAATTGAGGTAAAAGTGAGAATTGAACTTACCCCAAGAAATATGCCTGTCGGTGGCGAAGAATGGAGTCCAGTGGTATTTTGTGATTTTAGATCGGGTGAAAATTAGCCAAGAAATTGAAGAGAGAGAGAGAGGGAGACGGAGGGAAGACAAGAGAGACCCAGAAGGGGGGGGGGCACTCTACGCAGCTTCTCCAGCTGCTTCCTGAAATTCAATCCTGAAGCTTCAGGTAAGTAATGATATATATATATATATATATATATATAATATTATAATTTATATTATATTATATTAATATATTATATTATATTATTTAATTAATAATAATTAATTAATTATTTTATTATTATTTTTTTAAAGATCACTACACCTAAATGTTTTGGGTTCCTTGCAAAGCTGGTCGTAGAACCAGTATGTAGGCCACTAGACCCATTCTCTCATGTATCTCGAATAGGCCAATGAACCTAGGGCTCAACTTACCCTTCCTCCCAAATCTCATAACCCCTTTCAGTGGTGCTACTTTCAAAAATACCTGATCTTCCACATCAAACTCCAATTCCTAGCGGCAAGTATCTGCGTAGCTTTTCTATCAACTCTGAGCTGCACTGATTCCATCTTTAATAAGTTAGACTTTATCGTATGTTTGTTGTACTAACTCTGGTCTCAAAACTTGTTTCTCACCCATTTCATCCCAATATAGTGGAGAACGACATCTCCTACCATATAACGCCTCATAAGGTGCCATCCCGATGCTAGTATGAGAGTTGTTATTATATGCGAACGCAACCAGCGGCATATACTGGGTCCAACTATCCCCGAAATCTAGCACACATGCTCGAAGCATATCCTCAAGTACCTGAATCATCCTCTCTGTCTGCCCATCAGTCCGAGGATAAAAACTATGATGAATGATAACTAAGACCCCAAAGCCTCTTGTAAGCTCCTCCAAAACCGTAATGTGAAACGTGGGTCACGGTCTGAAACTATGAAATTGGCACTCTATGGGGTCGAACTATCTCCTGAATATATACCTCTGCCAATCTGTTCATAGGGTAGCTGACTTTGATAGGTAGGAAGTGGGTAGTCTTCGTCTGCCGATCAACAATCACCCAGATATCATTCTAACCATGTAGCACTGGTGGTAACCTATGATGAAATACATGGATATATGGTTCCACTTCCACTCAGGGATGTGGAATGACCGCAACTGTCCTGCCGACCTTTGGTGCTCAGCCTTTACCTACTGGCACATCAAACACTGCTGCACAAATTCAGTTATCTCTTTCTTCATACCGCTCCACCAAAAAGACTTTCAAAGATCCCGATACATCTTAGTACTACTAGGATGAACTATGAACTGTGTACAGGGATCTATGAACCTTCTTTAAAATAGCCCTCACAATCTTAGCGTCCGTAGGAACACACAGTTTCGTACGGAACCTCAGGGCTCCATCATCAGAAATATTGAACTCTTCTCCCTGTTCGTCCTGCACTTTCTTTATCAACTCTACCAATTTTGTGTAATTTTTATGGGCAATTTTAATTTTTTGTTGCAAGGTAGGCTATACTACCAGATTGGCAATGAATGTCTAGTAATCACCCTCTATCAACTTTACACCTAGCCTCTCCAAATCCATCTAGATAGGGTGTTGAATCTCCACTGCTGACAATGTTGCTCCCACTAACACTCGGCTCAGTGCATCAACCACCATATTTGCTTTTCTTGAGTAGTAGCTAATGGTGCAATCATAATCCTTAATGAGCTCTAACCATCTCTTTTGCCTTATATTCAATTCTTTCTGGTGAAGAAATACTTTAAACTTTTATGGTAAGTAAAGATCTTGTATTTCCCACCATAAATATAGAGCCTCCAAATCTTCAAAGCATACACCACTGCCACTAACTCTAAATCGTGCACATGGTAGTTCTTTTCATACTCTTTAAGCTGTCGAGATGCATAGGCAATAAATTTTCCATGTTGCATTAACACACATCCGAGTCCCTACAAAGATGCATCACTGTATATAACAAATCCATCCTCTCCTGATGGAATGGGCAGTACTGATGCAGTGTCCAACCATCGCTTTAACTCCTGAAAGCTCTGCTCACAATCATCGGTCCATTCAAACCTCACATTTTCCTTGTGAGTCATGTCAATGGACCCGATGACCTAGAGAACCCATCTACAAAGTGTCGGTAATAACCTGCCAGACCTAGAAAAATTATGACCTATTGCACATTTCTCGGTCTCACCCAATTCACTATTGCCTCTATTTTACTCGGGTCAACTGTTATTCCATTCCCAGAGATCACATGCCCAAGGAAGTAACCTGCCTCAACCAAAATTCACATTTCTTAAATTTAACGTATAATTGCTTCTCCTTTAACACCTATAAAACCAACCTCAGATGATTCTCATGTTCCTCAAAACTTTTTGAATAGATTAGTATATCATCAATAAATACAACAAAAAATTTGTCCAAATACTGATGAAACACCCAATTCATTAAATCCATAAATATTGCTGGTGCATTAGTCAATCCGAATGACATTACCAAGAACTCATAGTGGCCATACCTAGTTTGGAAAGCTATCTTTGAGATGTCCTTTGTTCTAACTTTCACCTGGTGGTAACCCAACCATAGGTCAATCTTAAAATAGACCTGGGTCCCTTAGAGCTTATCAAATAGGTCATCAATTCTAGGTAGAGGATATTTATTCTTAACTTTCAATTTATTTATTTCTTTATAATCTATCCACAGCCTTATGGTCCCATATTTCTTTTTCACGAACAGGACTGGTGCTCCCCAAGGCGACACACTAGGCCTGATGAATCCTTTATCCATAAGCTCCTATAACTGATCTTACCCTTTCATTTCAAGCTCAATATGTCAAGAATAATGCTTGTGATAGACGTTTCATATTTTTAGAAAAAAGTTGTGACAACCCGAATAAAAATGGAATTTAGATAATAAAGAGGAAGGGAAATGAAACTAATAACAGAAGGAGGAAGTCAACTTCGTCGATGACATCGCACTTTGGAAGGAATAACCGAGGGGGGGATCATCAAGGCTTTATCAATGAATACAGGGGATTCGTCGACGAGGGATTAAGAGAATTCATCGATGAACACTGAATTTCGTCGATGAAGAAATATCGAGAAGCGTTTTGTGCCGACTGAATTTCATCAACGAAATTAATGAAGAATTCGTCGACGAATGACGTGGCTCGTCGACGAATCCAGTTCTATAAATAGAAAAATATGAATTTTTAACTTCACAACTAAGTAAACTATCTTCTCTCTCTCTCCCCTTCGGCCGCCCCTCTCTCTCTCATCAATTTTGGGCCAGATTTACGCCGGATTGACAATCCGAAGTCACCACGACGCTCCTGGGGAAGTTCTCTCTAAATCTGACAGAGCGGATCGTTGGTGAATGAAAGTTGGAAATCATCCCTAGGTTGAGGTAAGGCTTTTTGAGCCAAATTTGACTTTACGGTAGTTATAGGAAATGATGACCAAGTAGAAATACTGAAGTTTAGTACTGTGAGTTTTCAGTTTCAGGGTGTTGATTCGGAAATCCTACAGGTGTGAGACTAGAGTTTTAAGGGCTTTCTTAGTAGTTAAGTACGGGAATAAACTAAAGCAGTTACTTTTTACGCAAAATTAGTATTATTATGAGCAAATTGATTTCCTGAAAATATTTACAATATTTGAATATTATGGAATAAATGCACATTTGGGAAAAATACCGCTATTATGTTGAAACGTGTATATATGTATGAGATGTCTGAAAATTATGATTTTAGAATTGGAAGTATGATTTTATACATCAAATGTGTGGCTTGAATATTATTTTACGTGAAATGTAATATGATATGAAAGATTTTACGAGCAAAGCATGTTTTCAGGTATTATGAAAAGATGTGTTATGTTACGATGATTTTGACGAATATATATATATATATGATAATTGATTTATTTTCAGAATGTATATACCTGAAATGATTTCTGTGCGAGGCCGTATTTATATTTTCGGCACGAGGTCGTATTTATGATTTTGACACGAGGCCATATTTATGTATGATTTCGGCGCGAGGCCATATTTATGTATGATCTCGGCGTGAGGCGCGTGAGGCCGTATTTATGTTTACTGCACAAGGCCGTATTTATGATTTCAGCGCGAGACCGTATTTATGAAAATGATCGGAACGAGGCCACTATTATATCATGTATTATATGTTATCAGAGCTTGGATGTTAGTTTAGTTCAGTTTCAAAAGCACGATACCGTAGCTATATGTAGATCAGATATCTATGTTAAGATTAGTGCTAACCATCCCATGAGGGGATGGGAGATGAATAGTCGATATGACTTTTAGTAGAGTGTAGATGTCCACCTGGCAGTCCGGATTAGGATGTGGCGGGCCCATCGTACTTACAGACATATTTGACTCGATAGTGGTCGGCCAACCATTGTCGGGTCCCGCCTTCCGGCTGCACAACTCGTTAAAGAGGGTAATACATGACATTAGCTAACTATTCATCCTGGGTATGTTTTTCAATATTGCCACTTATAACAAATGTTTTATGTACGTTATGATTTATTAATAAATATGAAAGTATATGAGAATTTAGTATGTTATAATGAATGTTTACCGATATATGAAATGTACTGTATATGTATAATTGCATTAAATGATTATGTTGCCACACAACTGTATTTAGTTTATTTTCCCTTACTAAAAAGTGTCTCACCCCCGAACTAAATATATTTTTCAGGAGACCCTGAGTGACCGGCAGGTCGTAGTCGCCGTAGAGTTAATGGTATCACCCTACTAGGAGGGTGAGATTTTGTACTAGGGTCAGAATTATTTTGTGATTGATCTTAGAGTTATTTTGACGTTTATGAGGATATATATAAAATACAGTTTTATGATGTTGTAATAAACTCTAGTATTATGCTTCATTGATGGATGATTTAGATTTTATGCTTACTGTTGCTTATGTTTCCACTGTGACTGATAGGTGTCCCCGTTACCCACGGGTTCGGGTTGACCATTTTATTTACTATATGTTATATTTTATTTGAGGTCGTTACAAAAGTGATCCTCCATAGCATAATCTTTTTTCCTTTCATATATTAATTGCTTTAAGCAATTTCTTCTTCGAAATTGTTTATGATTGTCTCTTGTCATTGGTGCATTTGGTTCATATGGATCACAAAAAATTTTTCTACCTAGTGAAATGAGTTCTTTTGGTTGAAATCTTGGTTAATATCCCTATATCAGATGGAGCCATTGTCCTTAGATTGCAAAAGGACTGGCATAGCTTAACACAACTATGATAATACTTACTAATGCAACATGGGATGAAATATAATGTGCATGGAAACTATTATGAAAATAACTTTTTTTTTTTTTAATAAAAATTGGAATTAACATTGTTTTTGCATGTAGGTAAAATCCCTTTTTTCAATTTCAAAGAGGAAACAAACATAATAAGTATTAAACCATGAATTCACTTAAAAATAATTCCACCACATATGTGAAACAAAATTAGTTAGCTTCCAATTATTAAGGTGGAGATAGTTCCCATCAAGAAGCTTTTTTTTTTTTTGTGCCTCCACAACACCACTTCTAGCTTGCAAGTTCAACATTATCATCAAGATTAATCCACTTTGCATCTTGTAAGGTCTAGACCTTGTATTTGAATGTCCAAAAATTCTCAATCATATGGCTTGGACCACCTGAGTGGTATTCACAAGTAGCATTAGGATCATACCACTTTGGGTAAGACTCTTAAACCTTTACTTCTGTCTAGGTACAATAAAGAAAAAAAAAAAACCAACGAGTAGCTGCGTGAACAACTCTGCATATGTCATTGTATGGGCTACATTGTCCTCCTTTACCTCCTATCATTTATTGTTTTTTTTCCCATGGTTAGGTGGTAACAATAGTGGACATTACAATCACTACTGGTTGATAAAAGGAGACATTACACACCACATCCTTCTCCTTCATGCTTTTCTTGGACACTTAACCTTCTGCGTTCTAAACATTATCCACTTTATTTTTAGCTCTTGGCCTCCTTATTCTTTATATTGGATCCTCCCACTCTATATGACTGCATCAATTCCTTCTCCAATACTTAACACTTTAGCAAAGGCGAATGAGGTGCGTCCTAGAAGCCACATGTAATACGTGTTGAAAGAGTGCTGATGAATAGTGGTGGAACATGATCTGCAATAGGTGCTTAGACCAAAGTAGACATCTCTTTCCATCTATAGGCATACATACTCCTTAAAATTCTTGCTTACCTTCTTTCTCATTTTCAGCAATGCCATCTTGTTTGAAGTTATTTCTATCACATGCTTATTGCTTCAATAAGGCATTGACGAGGTATATCCATATTTTTGTCTTAGTTTTATCTAGTTACAAATACGAACATACAGGCACCCCAACCAAATTGTCATAAAAATAGTAGATGAACAATTTTTCAATTTAGGTATAGGCCATCATCTTACAACAAAACATTATAAGGTGTGTATTTAAACACTACATCCCATCAAACTTCTCAAACTCAAGCATCCTAAACTTTCAACACCAGGATTCTAACAGAGGTTGATATGTTTGTTTGTTTGAATTGGTCCATCCCTTATATTGCACATAGTGTTTCTTCGATTAATTCATATGTTGACTTCATTTCCAACTCTTAGTTGATTCCTTTAGTGGCAACAACTATGGGGATATGCTTAATTTGCCCTTTCACACCAAATGCAATTGCTAGAGGAATATGTGGAAGTTCCAACATTGACGTGCGATATGAATTTTTTATTTAGTGTTATGTCATAATGAGCTTAGGAGAAAAGGATGAATGTGAACGGACACAAAGTCATAGTGGGGTAGTAGGCTCTCCCTTATAAGTTTTGACAAGGTTTGCTTGCTCAACTTAGATGAATTTCCCCTTGTTCATAGTCATGAACATCTCCTTCTACTTATTCATTTGTTCGCTAATGCCCTTGACATCCTAACTAACCTTTTCTTGGTTTTCTTCCATTTGTTCCACCATCTACTTGATTTTGAGGTGTGTTTTGTAAGGCACAATAATTTCTTACCTTTACAGTGATTGTATAGAGGTTAGTTTTGTCAACAAAATCTTCAATTAATGCCTTGAGGAAGTTTGGATGCTTATGATTTATGAATGGATGAATGCATTAGATGAATGAATGTAGGAATGCATAAATGAACGAATAGATAAACATTGATTCTAACATAAACTAATGAATGAGTGGGTGCTCTCATAACCTATGAATATTCTCAATGGTGGATGGTGCTCGTAGGTTATGCATGAATAAACTAATGCTTAGATGCTAAAGGCTAAGTGTTAGGGCTTGATAGTGTGATCTCGGTTAAATGAGGAGGAGAGATGTCTTCACTTGTCCTCACCAGGGATTTTTATACTGGATGTTGAATTACTTGGATGATGGCTTGTGTGGTTGTCTTGTTGATTGAATATAACAACTAGTTCCATGTATCATTGAGTAATGAAGGTCGTTTGTCTTCATGAATTCATTATTGTTGGAACTTATATTTCATAGCTATGAATGGCTTCTGAAAACATCTCAAGTGTTCATGACAACCAGATTGAATTTGTAGTTATTGGATGACTCTGTCGAGGAAAAGCCTTGACGAGAGTGCCGTGCGGCCCATTAATTGAGTTTAAATTTAGGGTCTGTGACAGTTGGTATCAGAGCATGGTGTGCATGAGCCCAGTGTGCGTGAACACTATGAGTTGTAAAATGAGAATTTAAAATTTTGTAAAATTGAACAATGCAGATGCATGTAAGGCAAGAGATGAACTTAGAGAAAGGCGTGCCAATAGAGTTTGAGGCCACCAAAGAGAAAATTGATTTTGAAAATAGAATTGTTGAACTTGAGTACCTTATTTCATGTATAAGAATCCCTGGTATGGAGTAGTTGAAAGCCTCGAGAATAGGTTGAAATACATTAGGGCAGGATGCCATCTCCTAACTCATGAAGGAAAAAGGAAAATAGTGCTTGTGGTATTCAAAAGGAGGTTTGAGTAGTCAGAAACTCATCGAGGGTATGATGCCATACATAACCCCAGGGGGTAGTGCCAAAAGAGAAGCATACCAATAGAGCTTAAGGTCTACCAGAAAGTATTGGGTTGTCTCCTTTAGTAGGTTGAAACACATCGAGGGCATAATGCCATACATTATCCCATGGGGTAGTGCCAATAGAGCTTGAGGCCTCCCTATGGGAAGCAAACCAGTAGAGCTTGAGGTCTTCCAGAGAATACTAAGTTGTTGGAAGCCTTGAGCATTCTGAAACACATCGAGGGCATGATGCCAACTAGAATCCCAAAGGTTAGTGCCAATATAGCCTAAGTGATGTGATTGGTGTAATCCCAAAAGGGGGGGGGGGGGTTGAATTGGAGATTTAAGATTTTCTTCCTAAGTTGATTAAACCAGCAGTAGTATATCACAACCTAGGATCTTTCTAAACACGTATTGAATTTGCAGAAAGATGAACAAATGAATAAACTGCATAATGAATTGAGTTCCAATATTTTCCCAAAAATCACAAATAAGAAGCTACAGATTTATACAGTACTTAGCGGATAAAAGTAATCAAGAAAACTGTAGAATATAAAGCAAGTAAAATACAAGTAACACTAGAAATGTTATCGGGGTTCGGCAACTGTGCCTACATTCCCACCTCTAGCTCACAAGCTTGAGGATTCCACTAATTCTCACTTGTGGGTGGAGCGACACCTATTACAACACCCTTTCCTTACTGGGCAAGGGAAACTCTAGGTCACAGGTCAAATTAATAGGGCTGACCCCAACCTTTACAACTTGATCCTTACGAGCTAGATCAACACCCCCTCACCCACGTCTGGAATACAATCAACAAGTATAAATTTGTGTACAAATAAATTGCTTCTATACTAAGCAGATGATGCACAACAATAAAATCAATACACTCACTAATGATAAGAATTTATGCTCAAGTGAGATTTGGTTAAATAGTGTATCAACTCACAACAATTTATATATCTATATGTATATGTGTGAGTGAGTGAGTGAGATCTTTGATTCTAGATGGTTTATTCACAATATTAACAATCAAAGATTCTTAACCACCCTAAGCAAATATATCAATAAAAACTTTTTAAATATGTTGCACAATAGATATTAGGGTTTTAGCTTGCAAAAGTTTTTATCAAAGGAATAATATGCAAGCTTCTGAATCTTGCAATATGGATGTTAAGATTCACAAGCAAAGATAAGCTTTTCCCAAACAATATTTATCGATAAAATATAATGGAAAAAACCTTAGCTTACTCTTAAAAATCAATTTAAGACAATGCAAGTGTGAGAGTGTAGTAAGCTTCAAAATAATGTATAATAATGCATACAACAATAAGAATCAAGCTCCTTTCAACTTGAAATTGATTTACAAATGAGGAATATAAAGAAGAAGTACTCTCTGCTTTGAAAATGATTTAAGCAAGTAGGGATATAAGAGAGTATGAAAAATTATGCTTGAAAATATGGAGTATGAGCAAATGAGAGTATAAAAATTTGAGAGAATTTTTTTTTAATCAATTTGCTAATCCCTTGCTAATCAAAGAAAATGAAGTGGTATTTATAGAATAGCTTCAAAAAAATAGTTGTTGGGGACGCATTAGGTATTTTGAGAAAGTTTAGTTAAATTTTTAACCCCAATTACCGCAGTTAAACTGGACCCAAGAGGTTTGATCGACCAAGGAGTTGGTCGATCGACCATCCAAGTCAAGGATTTGAGTTTTTAGGCTTTACTCGGTTGACTAATGCATGGGACAGTCGACCAATGGAAACGAGATCCGAAACCCTTTGTGGTTTGGTTGACCAAGGCAAAAGGCCGGTTGACCATTCAAGAGGCTCGGTCGACTAAGGTGATTTTGAACTAGAAGGTTGGTCAACCAAGGGCAATGAAAAGTCAAATTTATTAAGGCTGGTTGACCAAGGACGATGTGTGCATTTTAGGTTGGTCAGCTGAGCCATAAATAAACTTAGGAAATTTGGATGGTTGACCAAGGCTATTTAAGCCTTCAAGGGTCGGTCGACCAGGCCCTTTTGAAAAATCAAGGTATGTCCTGTTTTTGACCTAAACAGTTGGCATTTTAACTTAGCTAATTTTTCATGAAATGAAAGGAGACCTAATGTTAGTCTATGGCTTAGGCTTCTTAATTAAGCCCAAAAATTTGGCGTCAGTCGACTGAATCTTTTTTAAAATTAATTTTCTAGCCTTGTTTTGTTCCTTAAACACTTTCAATCCTATGTGAATAAGTTATGACATTTTACCTTGAAAGATTTTGGAACCTAATGGTCAATCTATGGTCATTGAGAATTTATCCCTATCATGTATGTAGAGCATTATTATAGACCAATTAAATTATTACAGACCCAAAAATTAAATGCAATACAAATAAAGATAAACCCGACTTCTTCTTTGCTATTCATATTCCCCATGGAATATGCTAGGAGTGTGTGCTCTTTAAGTTTTCTCTGGCTTCCATTCCCTTTATCACATGTGCATGTATGATATAGACCTATTCAAATACTAAATGCACACATGAGATACATGTGCTTTGTTAGCATCAAAACAGGGATCAAACTTAAAAAGTCAACACTAAAGCCTCCCTACAGGAAACAAACCAATAGAGCTTGAGATCTGTTAAAGAATATTGAGCTATCGGAAGCCTTGAATAGGATGAAACACATCGTGGGCATGATGCCTTCCATAATCCTATGGGGTAGTGCCAATAGAGCTTGAGGCCTCCCTACAGGAGTTATGGAGATCATTGCCTACGTTTAAGCGTGTAGAAATTGGAAAATAATCTATGACGTTTTGATGGGTAAGTGAGCAGAGGAGTTCCAGTAGGACTGCAAAGAGATGGTAATTGTTCCTGCCAAGCACCCACGAAAGTAGACAAGGTATCATGCCAAGTGCTAAAGGAGTTGGCTAGGTGAACGCTGCACACTCTGGTAAGTCAACATGGTAGAGAATGGGTAATGGTTCATGCCAAGCACCGAGGAAAGTAGGTAGGGTGTCACACCATGTGCTAAAGGGTTGGCAAGGTGAACAATGCATGCTTCAAATAGTATGCCAGGGAAAGGATAATAGTCCACGCCAAGTACGTAGGAAAGCAGGCAGGGTGACATGTCAAAGCGCAAAAAGGGTAGGCAGTGTGAATGCTACACGCTCTGATCAAGTTAATATATAGACTTGGAAGCCTCTAATGACTTGAACAATGGTATGATGCAAGATTTGGTAGATTTTAATTCCCAAAAAGACAACCAACTAGAGGGGACAAGTTTTATATCTTTTTAGTTCTTTACCTTTTAGCTGTCGTAGTTACCTTACATAGTCGATAAGTCGCATCCTTTTTCAAATCCTTAACTATCAGTTGCCATAGTTATCTTACACAATAGATGAGTCATATCCTTTTCAGTTCTTTACCAGCCAATTGGAGTAGTTAATTTGCACAGTGGATGAGTCATTTCCTTTTTTAGTTCTTTACAAGTTAGTGGTTGTATTTCTCTCATACCATAGATGAGTCATATAGAATAGAGGCTAAATATGTAGAGTATAACCTGGTATACATGTAGTCAATAACGAAGGTCATCAACAACAAAAGTGGGAAGTCTTCTTACAAATACATTAACGAGGTCTTCAATATAGTCAGTAGGGGAGAATGTTAGGGCTTGACAGTGTGATCTCAGTTAAATGGTGAGGAGAGATGTCTTCACTTGTCCTCGCCAGGGATTTTTGTACTGCATGTTGAATTACTAGGATGATGGCTTGTGTGGTTGTCTTGTTGATTGAATATAACAACTAGTTCCAAGTATCATTGAGTATGAAGGTTGTTTGTCTTCATGAATTCATTATTGTTGGAACTAATATTTCATGAATATGAATGGCTTCCAAAAGCCTCTTGAGTGTTCATGATAGTCAGATTGAATGTGTAGTTATTGGCTGACTCTGTTAAGGGAGAGCCTCGATGAGTGTTGTGCAACCCATTAATTGAGTTTAAATTTGGGGTTTGTGATACTAAGCATATGAATGCATAAATGTCATTGATCAAGTATAAATGGATGCATGATCATGAAAAATACAAATGGTCGTACTTAATAATCAATGGATAGATGTTCTCATGTTGAGCATAAGTACCATAGATTGGGTATAAGAGATAAATGTTCACAAGTTCAACATAGGTGGTCCATTCTCGTAGATTAAGCACATAGATATAAAGGCCTATGAAGATTAAGGGTGGATGGAGTTTTACACATCGAACATAAATGGTAACATGCTAACAAATTAAGCATAAAGAGGTAGATGCTCATAGCTGAACATTGAACATAGTAAAAGGGATACTCATAGATTGAGCATAAACTAAGATGCCTTAAATTAAACATAGATAGTGAAATAATGAGCATTTAAGGATGTTCCCAGTTGAGCAGAAGTGGATCCTCACAAGTTAAGTATAAAGGATCTAAAGCTCATAGATTAAGCATGGAGAACAGGTGCTTGCAAATTGATTATAGATGGATGGATGCCATAAATCTGGGTAAATAATAAACATCTATGAGGGTGCTCTTGGTGGATCATAAATGGATGCTCACAAGTGGGGCTTAAACGATGACTTGATGTTTAAATATTGAGCCTACATAGATACAAATTAAGCACAACTTGTGTTTATCTATAGAAAGATGCTTACATATTGAGCATGGAAGAAAAATATTCATAGATTACAAGATGATGAGCACATAAAGGATTCCCGGTTGAGCACAAATGGATGTTCACAAGTTGAGCATGGATTATGGATTTATGCTCACAAATTGAGTCTAGATAAATATAAGTTGAGAACTAATAGAAGGATGAAGAGTGCCCATAGCTTGAGCATAGTTAGAGAGGTGCTCAAATTAAGCATGACTAGGGTGGTCATGGATTGAGAATTGATAGAAAGTGTCCTTAGATTAAGGGTGAAGGGATGGGTGTTTAAAAATTTAGCATAAATGAAGGGATTCCCTCCAAATTAAGGTAAAAAAAAAGGCTAACAAATTGAGCCCTAATGGAGGGGGTCCCCCTAGATTAAGGATGGATGAGAAAGCTCACAAATTGAGCATATATGGAAGATGCTTCTAAATTGAGCATAGATGGGAGGCATGCCCCTAGATGAAGAATGGATAGTAGAAGCTGATAGATTAAGCGCTTATGACTTAGGATGAAGCATAATATGATGCAAGTGCCCTAGTATTCATGGAATAATTGCTATAAGTCCTATCTCCACTAAAGGATGGAGCATCCCACGCAATCAAATATAATTTATAACCAATCAAACCATATATGTGTGACAACAAACAATCATATGGAGAAGGTAGAGGATTTTGTCCTTTGTTTGGTAGGTCTCCTTGTTGGGTTCATCTTTGAGGTTGTATCTTCATGAATGGGGTAAAATGCTCCTATATGTAAGATCGATTCTATACCTTAAAAATTAAAGATTTTCAAATTGTTTCTATTGTCACCTATAGTTAGGCCAATAGAGTCTCTAACCCTCACCTCAAAGGTTCAAAAAAGATACAAGTCGAGGGGAATGTTTCGTGGATGAATGTGGAAACTATTGTCTCACGAGAGCAAACATTATTCCATCCCTATCTATGTGGAGACTAGAAAAGTTATTGTAATTAAATAATAAAAGGAAGGAGAAAAAAAAAAGAAATTTCAAAAGGGTATTTAGCAAGGTCTCATCGACGAATGCAGAACATTCATCGATCAGAAGTCTTCTTGGGCACGTCGACGTGGACATGTGTCTCGTCAACAAGAACCTATCGAAAGGGCTGATTTCAGGACCTGAAATTCGTCAACAAGGGTTACATGTTCGTAGACGAACCTCCTTCTTGGACTCGTCAACGAGGTGTCGTGGCTCATCGACGAAACCACGTGGTCAGAGGCCTATAAATAGCTGAAAATGACATTTCAGCGAGGAAAATCAAAATCTCTTAGCTCTCTCTCTCTCTCTCTCTCTCTCTCTCTCTCTCTCTCTCTCTCTCTCTCTCCAGTTCGGTTCTTCCCCTTTCTGTCTACCATTCTCACCTCATTTCTCCCCGTTTCGACGATCAGAAGCTGCCACGTTGATCCCAAGGATATTTTATACAAGTTTACTAGAACAAATTGTTGATTAGGGCAACTTAGGCACCATCCCAAAATCAGGGTAAAAAGATTATTTAGGTATTTCCAGTATTATCAGGTTTATTTGAGCCCAAATTTTGTATTGTATGAGAATATACTAGTGTTTTGTGGAGTAAAATTAGGGTGTTATAATTTCAGGGTTAGGGTGTTTTTGGGACCCTGCAGGCATGGTTTGAGGAGCCCAATGGATATTTCTCTAGGAGCCTAGGTAAATTATAGTTTAGAAAATTATGAGTAAGCAGATTCAGGAAATATGAGTATGATGATTTTCTGGGAAATTAAGTGTTTTTTGGGAAATTTGTATATATGTAATTGCAAGATTTTGAGGTTGGTAGGCTGAGCATGTAAGGGGTGAATTGAAGGTAAGCGTCCCAGTCAGATAGGTAAGGGAAATATGCTATGATAGTAATTTAAGAAATTTCATATGTTATATATATGTGTTCTGAGATAAATTTTACAGAGTATAAATTATCTTCATAATTAGAAAATACAGATTTCAGTACAAGAGTTTTTATTTATTAGTTATGTGGCATGAGTTAATATCAATACAATTCAGAATTTATAACAGTCTTTCAGAATATCATGATTTACAATATTTTTGCACAAGAATATGCTTTACTAGATTCTATAGAATTATGAATTACAATATATTTAAAGATAGATATTTCACAAGACACACATTTTACAAACAGATATTTTACAGTATTTGCAGATTATCATGATTTCCAGAATTGCAAAACCATAACACTTAGATATTTCAATTTATTCAGTTAGATATTTTAGTTTATTCAAATAGATATTTCAGTTTATTCAGTCAAATATTTCAGTTATTTCAATTAGATATTCCAGTATTTTCAGATCAATTTAATAGTGTTATGGTTATTTTGGAATCATGATGAAACAGTAAGATAATTATATATTAGTATTATATAGTATCAGACCGTGATGAAATATTTTAATCAAATTAACTATTTTAGTGTGATTCGGCAAGAAGATCACCATACCGTTGCCATTTTAGATCAAAGTGCAACGACATATCTCAGATAGTGTGTGGATTCTATCTACTATGCCTATGGAGGGATTGCAGGCTCTCCAACACTCTGGGTTGAAGAGGTCTGTTTGACGTGGTAGATGCTAGCACCAAGCCTTTGGAGGGATTGTAGTAAGGTTAGACTGAGGATTGACAGAGTATTCAGGTGACTTATTCTGGTAGGCCAACCAGAGTTAGATCCCGCTTACAGGCTGCACAACCCTACTATGAGGGCTTAAATCATGACAAGCAGATTTTAAGGGTAGTTTTCATAGTTATTTACATATATACAGATTTACAAAATATTAGCAGATATATTATAATACTAGCAATATGATTAAATAGAAAACTCATAGTTTACAAGTGTATTTTAAGTCACGTAGGTGTGAGTTACACAATATTTATATTTTACATGGTGTTATTTATCAGTAAATTATTTATGTAAACTCATTTGTTACACACTAGTAATAGCATATTTCTTCTTACTGAGTGTTGTCTCATCCTAGTGACTTAACATTTTTTTAGGTGATCCAGCTAGACGAGAGGATCAGGCTCGTAGGTAGAGAGGTTGTCTACACTACCTTGCTTGTAGGGTAAAAGTTATCAAGAGGTTGTATTTTGTGTAGCATTCAGGAGTTTTGGGTAGTAAATGCTAGGATGATGAGCAATTAGGTATGTATATTTTGGGAAAATACTAGATTCTGGTATTGTATATATGGATGTATGACTTTATGTTTTCCGCTGCATAGGTTTGTTATTCTATGGACAGTAATTTCCTCAATGCCCATTGGAACCTGAGATGTTATAGAAGACATTATCAGGGGTATCAGAGTCTTTTATTTTGCAGTATATTTATAAAAAAAAGGTATGAACTTTTAGGTCTTTACATTTTGGTATTAGAGCCTAGGTTGCTAGATTCTGCAGACTCTAGAGTACAGCGGAAACCAATACCAGAATATAGGAATTGTATTTGAGGAGGATAGAACATAATATCAGTGAGTTAATGTTGGGAAACTTGGATAAGAATTTAGGGTTCTATTCTGCAGTCTGGAAGTAGGAATTTTGGGGTGGTTTCTGTGTTTTTCCAGGGGTGACAATTTCAGGAAAACCATAGTAAACTACCATCGGTTTCTTTTTCCATATGGTAGGACTAGACCTTAAATTAGTGATAGGATGTATAGGGAATATTTTAGTTAGAATAGAATTACGACGTTCCGGAATCTCAGAATAATTTGGTGTGTTACAGGATGGACCCTGGAGGAAGTAGTGCACATGCTAGTGGTGATGATGGAGTAGGGCCTTCTGGTGCAGGAGGCAGGGATTCAGATGCAGTATTACGCAGTGTAACTCAGCAAATCATGACTGAGATTGCATGGAGCTCTAGGGAGCAGGGAGGTCCATCTACAATGCATGAGTGCACGATAGAGAAGTTCACGAAAATGAATCCTCCAGCATTTTCTAGAGCAGTTGATCCTGCAATTATTGAGAACTAGATGCAGGAGATAAAGAAAATACAGGCAGTGCTTCATTGCGCTAATGAGTAGAGGGTTCTTTATGCTATGTATAAGTTGGTAGGGGAGGTCGAGAGATGGTAGATGACAACTAGATTACTGGAGGAGCAGAGACTCATACTAGTGCCTATGACCTGTGTTCGATTTAGGGACATATTCTTCGACAAATATTTTCCTACCATAGTCTGAGAGGCTAAAGTGCAGGAGTTTCTAAGTTTGACCTAGGGACCATTGACAGTTCAGTAGTATACAACAAAATTCATCAAGCTTTCACAATTTTCTCTATATATAGTGCTAGATGAAGCTAAGAAGGCTAGAATGTTTGAGAGGGGCTTAAGGTGAAACATATACAAGTAGGTGGTAGTTTTAAAGATGCAGGACTTTACTAAACTTGTTGATAGAGCCACCGTAGCATAGGGGAGCGAGCAGACAGATGTAGGTGTATCGAGCCAGAGGAAGAGGCCTGCACCTATGGGATTTCATATGGGTTCCAACTAAGGCCCATGGAGAGAGGATATTGGTATAGAGGAGGCCAGAGACAGATGACAAGACACCGAGGGTTACCAAGTGCCCCATAGAGGCTAGCAGAGGAACATAACACTGGCGAGAGTCTATGCATTGACGCCGGGAGATACTGAGGTTGCTGGAGATGTTGTGACATGTATTATTATTGCTTTACCATATAAAGTTATAATTTTATTTGACACATGTGCCACTCATTCTTTCGTGTCATCAATATATGCTAAGTTATTTGGGATTGAGGCATAGCAGTTAGATGTCAAATTGTTAGTAGCCACACCGACTGGATTAGTAATGAGATGTAAGAGGGTATTTAAAAATTTTCCAATGGGTATTTAGGAGAAAGTCCTACCAGTTGATCTCATGATATTATATATGTAGGGGTTTGATGTAATATTAGGTATGGATTGGCTAGTAGCCAATCATGCCAGCATAGATTGCTATCAGAAAGAAGTGATTTTTAGACCCCCGAGTAAGCAAGAATACAGATTTGTGGGCACACACGTACGTGCCTCACCACAGCTAGTGTCAACTATTCAGGCGAGGAAACCAATACATGGTGGATGCCAAGGATATGTAGCTTACATAAAAGAGCTGCCCAAGGAAAAATTGAAATAGACTGATATTCTAGTGGTCAGAGAATTTCTAGATATTTTTTTTGGAGGAATTACCTGGTTTACCACTAGATCAAAAGATCGAATTCACCGTGGATCTGTTACCCAGGTCAGCATCAATATCTAAAGCATCGTATAGAATAGCTCCAGCTGAACTGAAGGAATTGAAAGATCAGTTGCAGGAGTTGCTAGATAAAAGATTTATCAGGCCCAGTGTGTCACCTTGGGGAGCCCTAGTTCTGTTTGTGAAAAATAAAGATGGGACCATGAGGATGTGCATAGATTATAGGGAAATAAATAAAGTAACAGTAAAAAATAAATATCCTCTTCCCAGAATTGATGATTTATTTGACCAACATCCTGAGGACCCAAGTCTACTCCAAAATTGACCTTCAGTCAGGCTATCACTAGGTGAAAGTCAAGGCAAATGACGTATCAAAGACAGCATTCCGAACTAGGTATGGGCACTACAAGTTCTTGGTAATATCGTTCGGATTGACAAACACACTAGTGGTGTTCATGGATTTAATGAATCGAGTGTTCCATCAATACTTAGACCAGTTTTTTGTGGTCTTCATTAATGATATACTGGTCTATTCAAAGAGTCTTGAGGAGCACGAGGGTTATTTAAGATTGGTAAAATAGAGGCAATAGTGAGTTGGGTGAGACCAGTGAATGTTAAGAAGGTTAGAAGCTTCCTGGGTCTAGCAGGGTATTACAGCGTTTTGTGGATGACTTCTCCAGATTGTCAAGTCCATTGACATGACTTACGAGAAAGAACGTGACATTTGACTTGACCGATGAGTGTGAGCAGAGCTTTTAGGAGTTGAAGCGGCTGCTGATCATTGCACTGGTATTGTCTATCCCATTAGGGAAGATGGTTTTCTGATATATAGTGACACATAATAGAAGGGACTTGGGTGCGTGTTGATGCAGCATGGGAGAGTTATTGCTTATGCATCAAGGAAACTTAAAGAATACGAGAAGATCTATCCTGTGCATGATTTAGAATTAACTGCGGTGGTATATGCACTCAAGATCTGGAGACATAATCTTTATGGTGGGAAATGCGAGATCTTCACTGATTATAAAAGCTTAAAGTATTTCTTCACCCAAAAAGATTTGAATATGCGGCAAAGAAGATGGTTGAAGCTCATCAAGGATTATAATTGTACTATCAACTACCATCCATGGAAAGCAAACATGGTGGTTGATGAACTGAGCAGGAAAATAGTAGAAGTAGTGGTGTCAGCAGTGGAGATTCAATGCCCTATCTATATGGATTTGGATAGGTTAGGCATGGAGTTGATAGAGGGTAATCACCAAGCATTCATTGGCAACTTGGTGGTACAACCTACCTTGCATAAGAAAATTAAAGTTGCACAGAAGAATGACGCAAAGTTGGCAAAGTTGATAGAGAAAGTGCGGGATGGGCAAGAAGAGGAGTTCAATACTTCAGAGGATGGAGCTCTTAGGTTCTATACCAAACTATGTGTTCCTGTAGATGCTGAGATCAGGACTATATTGGAGGAGGCTCATAGATCCCTATACAGTATTCATCTTGGTAGCACTAATATATTGGGATCTTCGAGAGACTTTCTGGTGAAGCAGAATGAAGAGGGAGATAGCTAAATTTGTGCAGCAGTGTTTGACGTGCCAGCAGATAAAAACTGAGCACCAAAGGCTAGCAGGACAGTTGTAGCCACTACACATCCTTGAGTGGAAGTGGGATCGCATATGCATGGAATTCACCACTGGGTTAACGCCCGCATTGCATGGTCAGAATGCTATCTGGATGATTGTTGACCAATTAACAAAAAAAACCCACTTTATACCTATTAAGGTTAGCTACCTTATGTATAGACTAGTAGAGATCTACATTCAGGAGATAGTTTGACCCCATGGAATGCTAGTATCTATCGTTTCAGATTGTGACCCATGTTTTACATCACGATTTTGGAGGAGCTTGTAGGAGGCTTTGGGGTATCAATTATCATTTAGCACGACATATCGTCCTCAGATTGATGGTCAAACAGAGAGAATGATCCAGATATTGGAGGATATGTTGCAAGCATGCGTGCCGATTTTTGAGGGTAGTTGGACCTAGTATATGCCGCTGGTTGAGTTTGCCTATAATAACAACTATTAGGCCAGCATCGGCATGACACCTTATGAGGCGTTGTATGGTAGGAGGTGTTGTTCACCTTTGTACTAGGATAAAATGGGTGAAAGGCGAGTTCTAGGATCAGAGTTGGTGTAGCAGGTGTACGATAAAGTCTGACTAGTTAAAGATAGAATCAGTGTAGCTCAAAGTCGACAGAAAAGTTACGCTGATACGCGCTGTCGAGAATTGGAGTTTGATGTTGAAGATCAGGTATTTTTGAAAGTAGCACCATTAAAGGGAGTTGTGAGATTTGAGAGGAAGGGTAAGCTGAGCCCTAAGGTCATTGGCCCATTCAAGATATTAGAGAGAGTGGGTCTAGTAGCCTACAGGCTATCTTTACCACCAGCATTGTTCAAAATACACGATGTATTTCATGTTTCCATGTTAAGAAAATACGTCCCATACCCTTCCCATGTGATCAGTTATGCAGAGATAGAGCTCAAAGATTCACTGATATATAAAAAGACACCAGTGCAGATCCTAGATAGGAAAGAACAAATATTGTGCACTAAGATAATTCCATTAGTAAAAGTTTTGTGGAGAAATCATGCAGTAGAGGAGACTTCGTGGTAGCCAAAGGAGGAGATATGTCAAAGGTACCCACAACTGTTTGATGGGAATCAGTAGTAGTCAGGGGTGATAGTATTGAAAAAATCAGTATTATTTATTTTAGTATAGAGTAGTTAAGGTATGAATTGTATATTAGATTATAGGATAGATAATGTTTTTGGTTTTGGGAGAGTTTTCTTTTTATGTATATATTTTTAATTTCCCAGAACTGCTTATGTAACCATGACATTCCTCCGCCATAAGTGAGGGTAATTAATAAAATAAGTAGTCTATTTTCCTTAATGTATGGTGTTCAATACAAATAGAAAATTTCGAGGATGAAATTTTATAAGGAGGGGAGAATATAGAGACCTGAAAAATTATTGCAATTCAATAATAAAAGGAATGAGATAAAAGGAAATTTCAAAGGGGGATTCAAGAAGGTCTCGTTGATGAACACAAAACGTTCGTCGACGAGAAGTCTTCTTGGGCACATCGACGTGGATGTGTGTCTTGTCGACGAGAACTTACCAAGAGGGCTGATTTTAGGGCTTGAAATTCGTCGATGAGGATTATATGTTCATCGACAAACCTCCTTCTTGGACTCATCGACGAGGTGTCGTGGCTCATCGGCGAGGCCACGTGGCCAGAGGCCTATAAATAGCTAAAAATGACATTTTAGCGAGGAAAATCAAAATCTCTCAGCTCTCTCTCTCTCTCTCTCTCTCAAGTTCGGTTCTTCCCCTTTCTCTCTACCATTCTCACCTCATTTCTCCCCATTTTGACAATCAGAAGCTGCCACGTTGATCTTAGGGAGATTCTCTACAAGTGTGCTAGAAAGATTGTTGATTAGGGCAACTTGGGCACCATCCCAAAATTAGTGTAAGTAAATTATTTAGGTATTTCCAATATTATCAGGTTTATATGAGCCTAGATTTTTTGCATTTTCTGAGAATATACAGGTGCTTTGTGGAGTAAAAATCGAGTGTTATAATTTCAGGGTTAGGGTGCTTTTGGGACTCTACAGGCATGGGTTGAGGACCCCAGTGGATATTTTTCTAGGAGCCCAGGTAAATTATAGTTTAGAAAATTATGAGTAGGTAGATTCAGGAAATATAAGTGTGATGATTTTATGGGAAATTCATTGTTTTATTGGGAAATTTGTATATATGTAATTGCAAGATTTTGAGGTTGATAGGCAGAGGGTGCGAGGGTTGAATTGGACGGAAGCCTCTCAGTCAGATAGGTAAGGGAAATATGTTATGTTAGGAATTCCACAAATTTTATCTGTAATATATATGTGTTTCGGGGTAAATTTTACAGAGTATAAATTATCTTCATAATTTGAAAATACGGATTTCAGTACAAGAGTTTTTATTTATTAGTTGTGTGGCATGAGTTAATATCAATACAGTTCAGAATTTATAACAGTCTTTCAGAATATCATGATTTACAATATTTTTACACAAGAATATGCTTTACCAAATTCTACAGAATTATGAATTACAATATATTTATAGACGGATATTTTGCAGACAAATATTTCGCAAGACCGACATTTTACAAACATATATTTTACAATATTTGTAGGTTACCATGATTTCTAGAATTTCAAAACCATAACACTCAGATATTTCAGTTTATTCAGTTAGATATTTCAATTTATTTAGACATATATTTTAGTTTATTCAGTTAGATATTTCAATTACTTCAGTAAGATATTCCAATATTTTCAGTTCAGCTTTATAGTGTTATAGTTATTTTGGAATCATGAAGAAACAGTAAGATAATTTTATATTAGTATTATATAGTATCAAACCCTGATGAAATATTTCAGTCAGATTAATTATATCAGTCAGATTCAGTCAGTAGAGTATGGTACCATTGCCATTTTAGATCAGAGTGCAACCACATATCTTAGATAGTGTGCGGATTCCATCTACCATGCCTATGGAGGGATTGCAGGCTCCCCAGTACTCTGGGTTGAGAAGGCAGGTTTGACGAGGTAGATGCCAGTACCAAGCCTTTGGAGGGATTGCAATAAGGCCGGACTAAGGATTGACAGAGTAGTGAGGTGACTTATCCTGGTAGGCCAACCAGAGTTAAGTCGCACCTACGGGCCACACAACCCTGTCATGAGGGCTTAAATCATGACAAGCAGATTTCCAGGGTAGTTGTCACAGTTATTTACATATATACAGATTTACAGAATATTAGTAGATATATTCACGTAGGTGTGAGTTACAAAGTATTATATTTTACATGGTATCTCAGTACAGTTATTTATCAGTAAATTATTTATGTAAACACATTTGCCACACACTAATAATAGCATATTTCTTCTTACTGAGTGTTGTCTCATCCCAGTGACTTAACATTTTTCAAGTTATCCAGCTAGACGAGCGAATCAGGCTCGCAGGTAGAGAGGTCATCTAAACTACCTTGCCTATAGGGTAAGAGTTATCAAGAGGTTGTATTTTGTGTAGCATTTTGGAGTTTTGGGTAGTAGATGCTGGGATGATGAGTAATGAGGTATGTATATTTTGAGAAAATATTGGATTCTGGTATTGTATATATGGATGTATGAATTTATGTTTTCCACAGCAGAGGTTTGTTATTCTGTGGATAGGACTTTGCTTAGTGCTCACCTGGAGCCTGAGATGTTATAGCAGACATTATCAAGGATATCAGAGTATTTTTTTTTAGTATATTTATAAAAAAAAAAAAGGTATGAAATTTCTGGTCATTACAATATATTCCTAAAATAATGAACCCTAGTAGAGAGCCTATGAGTGTATGCATAAAAGATTACCTAACAACGCTTAAAATAATGAACACTAAGAAAGGTATGTAGCCAAGCAATTAAGATGTAGAGACATAAAGACCATGTTTGATTTAATGCTTGAAAAATCCCAAATTTATCTTTTGGCTTAACTCTTTATTGTCCTTAGTAGCAAACTCGATACATGATCTTATAATTGGGGAATGAGATGTGGGTCAAAATTTTTCAACAAAGCCACCACTAACCCAATTTACCTTAGATGAGGTTACAAAACCTAATTCAATTACTATCAATTTTAAGGTCTACAAGATAGTCCGAGAGTCTAAAAAACTTGATTTTATATGGTTTATGTACTAAAGAAAAATTCAAAAGTATGTTTATGTGAGGGGAATGTACTAGCACTTCTGCACGCTTGTCCTTTTAATGATACAATGATAACCCTAGACTGTTCAAGTATTAATCAAACAAAGTTTTTGATTCTCCAATTTAATTAAACTATGTTTCTTTAAATATTGTTCCACCCTATGACTATCAGGTATCCCGTTAAACTCATAAGGCTTCTTTTACCTTCAGAATCCTAGGAAGAATACTATCACACCATTTTTGGGTTGCGTCATTGAATTAGATAAATTAAGGTCATCTGTCTTTTAGTTCAAATAACATTATACAAAGACACACTCACAAAGGAACTACCACATGGAAAGCATCAACACCATAGTCACAATCAATTTCAACATATTAATGCTTCAAAAGATAAGTCAAATACTACTCTTAAACTAAAGAAGGTGAGTCAAATATCTTCAAAGTAAAAGAAGCTACACAATGGAGTTAAGAGAGCAACTTTCCTAACTTAAATGACTCTAATTTTCTAAACCAAGAAACAAAAATTAATGTCCAAACTTTATCAACGAAGAAGTTGATTTTAATTTTTTTCCTTTTTTTTTGGGGGGGGGGGGAGTTTTTGCCAAGATTAAAATTCCTAATCAAAGGTAAGAAGGCCGCAAAAAAATATTTAAGAACCCTAGAAAATAACCTAGAAATTTTAAATAACTTCCTTCCAATGTTATCAAATTTTTTTGGAATTTAAAATTAATTAACATAAAGTAAAATAAGCCACAACTATAAATAAATCAAATTAAATTAAAAAGTTAAATAAAAAAAATTCAGAATTAAATTCTAAAAATAAAGCAAGCAGAAAACGTTTTTTAAACGAAAACAATTTTTTATATAAGAAAATGTATTTTTATCAAATGAATTAAATAAAAATAAAAATAGATAAAAATGGAAAAATAAAATAAAAACCTATAATATTATTATAAATTTTTTTCTAATATTTTTCCATTTTTGGGAATTATTGAAAAATAAAATAATTTAAAATGGTTTTTTAATGTTTAAAATAAGGAAAAAAATATTGGAAAGAAATGGAGAATGGTTGATTCCTCCAACATTATAAGTGGCCATGTGGACTACACGTGATAAGGAACTATTCATCTTTCTTTTTCTTGCATGCCTAAGGTTTCTTGCGAACCATGGCTGCACTGCAACTTTCTACAACCCTCTCCCTCCGCCATAGTCAATGCCACCTAGCTTTAGGTTATTGTTCAACCTTGCAACAACTATTAGAGACTTGCCACAATTGCTGGAGGGTCATTGTTGCTGATTCTGCATCTTCCTCTTCTTGAAGTGCCACTATCTACAATCTCCTAGCCACCTCAACCTTTGCCACCAACTATTTGCCATCTAGAATGGCCTTTAAAAGCTTATATGCTTAATACGACCAACACTTATAGGCCATGGCCGAAGGTTAATAATCTATAAAGAACAACCATGAATGGTTGTCTTCTTGCTGTCTCATATTCACTTATTCTTTTATCTTTTGTTTGGATTTATGAGCATTGTTAGAACAAAAATGAAATACAAGAGAAAGGCGGAGAAGGTGATGATAATAGGTTGTGATGATGGCTATATAAAAATTCATTGGTTTGCCACCTAGGGACAAAGTTGGATCATGCTAATTGATGTTGTCACCATTGATTCCATAAATAAAGAGAACACATGTTAAAGAAATTAAAATCAGCTTCTCTTTAGGCTTCTTGCCCCAAAATCATAAGTTTAATATCACACAAAAAAATAAAAAGAATGATTATACATTCAATCATACGCAAAGTTAGGAGCAAAAAAAAATGAAGCATGTAGGTAGATATGAACTAGAACATAAAAGAGAATCATACTCTCAAGCATAACAAGTGTATTTATAAAATGTCATATCTTGATGCTACTTCCCCAAACTCTTCTTACCCTATTTATCTAAGTATGCTTCTTTATGGTTTTCAATGCATGTGCTTCCTCTTTCTAAGGTGTCCAATCTCTCCCTCTATGAAACCTCAACCTGTCTTGAACATGTACTCCCCCAAACTCCCTTTATATGGTCCCCACTAGAGTTTTCTTCTTTGAACATAGTCCCCCAATGTTGAGTGAAGCACCCTCCTTCAATTCAAACTATTCCCTTTTGTAATTGAATGTCTCCCTTCCTCCCCTTGAACATATCTCTTCCGAGGGCGGGGGGGGGGGGGGGGGGGGGGGGGGTTGGGCTTAGCCTCCTTATATAGAGAAAAAGGAAGGTAAAGTGTTTTCCTAATGCCCTACTTCCAAAAGTGTCCTTTAGAGACAAGGAAACCCCTTCCTTGTCTAATAAGGATGTTTGAAAGCAAGGCGCACTCAACCTAAGGGAAAATACTTAATTCAATTGAGGATAACTTCCTATTTAACAAAATTAGAGGAATTGAATCCCACCAAAAGTGAAATTAGGAGTCCCAATTTTGAATCACAAGAGCAATGACCTAGAGAAGGGTGAAGAAACCTCAATTAATTGATTTATGATTAATTCATACCTTTTATCTTTTAATTAATTAAGAAATTTCCAAATCAAACAAAATTGGGTGTCTACAATCACTAGAATATATGTTTTGGCTATGTAATACTAATCTCTTTTGTGGGTATACATACTTACATTGTTGGATAAAGATGATTTCATTATGGACCAATATATACATAGCCATCTGATTATATGTATTTTGACTTATAGGAAGTTAAAATCTATCAAGCACATGATTTTTAGCATAGTTGGATAGGCATAATCTCATTTTAGACTACTTGGCCACATTTGTTAGTTAGTCTGAAGACTTTTTGTATTAGCTATGCCATGCAAGTGGTAGAATGTCAGAATTTTGTGAAATTTTAAAGCCAATATTTATAAAACCCAAACTAAGTGAATATTGAGATTTTAGGTGTATTGATGTAAAAGAGTCATATGGTAAGTGATCACCAAGTCTGATTTTGGGCCCAATGCACCAAATAATAGGAATTAAGAATGTTCGAGTCATTTTTCTCTCAAGGAGCCCATTATGGGCATACTTTCCTTATGCTAGTATTTCAACAACAAAGAGAGATCTTGCCATTGCCTAATTTTGGTGTGGTTCCCCATTAAGTCACACAGTTGGACAAGGGAAGAGGATAGTAAACTCTCAAGGGATAGGCACAGTTTGTATTGGACAAGAATCAATTGAACACATGGTGTAAGGTACACATCTTTAATGTTTTGTTAATAATTTCATGTTTACGTGCGTGTGAAAAATTTGGAAAAATTTTTTGTGCCTCTTACATAAAATTTTATCAAAATTTTATTATAAAAGAAATCCCAATTCGAGTGAAGGCTTTCATAAATACAATGAGGACAAAATGCCCCATAGGTACCACTACTAGTCCCTTTATCTAACTAAAAACAAGGTGAACCCCAAGTACTATGTTATGTGTTTGACCCAAAAGGTGTAAATGATGTGTGTGTTGAGCACACAAACAAACATAAAACATTAATAAATGGTCAGAATTGTAAATCAAGTGACTTAAGTATAGATAGGCATTGAGACAACTTGAAATTTTAAACCAAATAAAGAAGAAGGGTGATAAAGAAAAAAAAATCTATAGTAAAACCAAATACATAAAGGACAAAAAAAAATAGCCAAAAACAAGATGACCTAGATTCTTTAATTAGCATACCTAGTGGAGTCATGAAGCTATCAATGTTAGATTTCATTCAAATCACACAAAAATGATGATGAAGGAATAGAAGAAAAGAAATACGGAAGTTGCCAATTTATCTTTTAGAAAGGGGAAAAACAAAGAAAAACCTATATTGGTTTATAGATAATGAAATGAGTTAAGTGTCTGATTATTTGAAAAGTAGATGTCAGACACCTTATGACTCCCATTCAAAGAATAATTGTTGTCATCGCTGAAAGTATGTCCTAAAAGAAAAAAAAAAAATGAAAGACAAGGTGAGAAGATATGTCGCACGTACCAT
Organism: Malania oleifera; assembly: GCF_029873635.1. Taxonomy (NCBI): domain Eukaryota; kingdom Viridiplantae; phylum Streptophyta; class Magnoliopsida; order Santalales; family Ximeniaceae; genus Malania; species Malania oleifera. The sequence goes on along the minus strand of NC_080418.1, from coordinate 102,083,042 downwards.
AATCATAGCACCAACAATGATTTGATTTAGGAATGAAGGGTGGCTAAGGAGTCTTCATTATACAATTGTAAAGCTTCCAAGATGTTTAACAAATGAAAACAAGAATATTTATCTCATTAGTCATTTGGAAGATATTTCATACTTCCTTAAGAATATGAATGGGGTTTAAGGCTCCTATGTGTAAGCTCGAATCTATACCTTAAAAACTAAAGGCTTTCAAATTGTTTCTATTGTCACCTATAGTTAGGTTAATAGAGTCTCTAACCCTTACCTCAAAGGTTCGAAAAATATACTATTCGAGTGGAATGTTTCGTGGATCAATGTAGAAACTATTGTCTCATGAGAGGAAACACTATTCCATCCCTATCTTTTCCTAAAATAATGAACCCTAGTAGAGAGCCTATGAGTGTATGCATAAAAGATTACCCCATAGCCCTTAAACACACATCCAACTAAAAAAGGTATGTAGCCAAGCAATTAAGATGTAGAGACATAAAGACGATGTTTGATTTAATGCTTGAAAAATCCCAAATTTATCTTTTTGCTCAACTCTTTAATGTCCTTAGTAGAGTCAAAGGTTCACCTCTATCGGGGTGAATCTTGAATCACATCGAAAGGGATGGAAAACTTGATACATGATATTATAATTGGGGAATGAGATGTGGGTTAAAATTTTTCAACAGAGTCACCAATAACCCAATTTACGTTAGATGAGGTTAGAATACCTAATTCAATTACTATCAATTTTAAGGTCTACAAGATAGTCCAAGAGTCTAAAAAACTTGATTTCATATGGTCTATATACTAAATCCAAATTCAAAAGTATGTTTATGTGAGGGGAATGTACTAGCACTTCTGCACACCAGTCCTTTTAATGATACAATGATAACCCTAGACTGTTCAAGTATTAATCAAACTGTAGTGATCCAAAAATTAGAAATGATAAGAAAAATAGAAGAAAAGAGGAAAGTGGTTTAGAGGGGATAAAATTGGTGACGGTTTTTTGGAGTGCTAGGAAAACTGTCGACGGTTATATAGTTATTGCAGCTGGGTAAAAAAGGTAAACAGTGAAACCAGTTTGATTAAAGAAAAAATCGATGATGGTTTTCTGCGAGCCTAAAAAAACCGTTGATGGTTTTTCCCTATGAGTTATGATATGTTTTACATTGAAATGTTATTAGAGTTATATTTAATTTAATAATTATGTTAATTATGTAAAACTCATTTGCCACACACTGGTAGTAACTTATTCCATCTTACTAGGAGGTGTCTCTCCCCAGAATTCCAAACATTTCAGGTGATCCAGATAGACATGTGGAGTGAGCTTCGAGATAGAGGGGACTTTAGTACTGCCCTAGCTATAGGGTAAGTTTTTGAGTTGGGAGTTGTATTTTTGGGTATGCCCCTAGGATATTGTGGTTCCTTTGGGAGACGTATATGTATATTTTTGGAAATACTGAAACTCTGGTATTGTAAATAAGGTTAAAGTGTTTTTATGTTTTCCACTACATAGATGGTATGTATTATAACAAGTATCCTTGGTACCACTTTGGGTCCGAGACATTATAGTGATTAATATTATGGATATTAGAGTAATAGTTTATTATAAATAGAAAAAAAAAATGGTAATAATTTTGTGGTCGTTACAAGTTTGGTATCAAATCCTAGGTAGCTAGGTTCGTTAGACTTTTGTGTACAATGGAAAACAAGACTAGAGTATAGGAATGGATTTTGATGACGATAGGTAGAGGATGGACTGGGATTTTGGTAAAGTCAATGTGAGGGATTAATATGAGAATTTAGGGTTTGGTCTCGCAGTTTGGAGACAGGAACTTTAGGGAGGTTTCTGTGATTTTCCTAGGGTGACGATTTTAGGAAAATCATGGTAAACTATCATCGATTTTGTTTCTGAATAGTAAGATTGAGCCTTAAATTAGCGGATTGGTGGTATGAAGATATGTTATGATTCTTAGTTAGATTAATGTAAGAATTGTATTATGAAGTCAGGATTCTTAGAGTATTCTCGTGTTATGTCGGATGGACCCTTAAAATAGCAATTCACACATTGGTGGTAGTAGTGATGCAGGGCCTTCTAGTATAGGTGATAGTAACTCTGACCAGGTGTTGTGTTGTGTAGCACAGCAAGTTGTGGCAGAAATTTCCTAAAACAATAGAGAATAGGGTTGCCCACTTGATGATCAGGGTTGTACGATCTAGCAGTTCACTGACATGAATCGTCCAGTGTTTTCAGGGGGAGTCGACTTTGCATTTGCCAAAAACTGGATGCAGAAAATTGAGAAAACACTGACAGTACTATACTATACTAATGATCAGAGGGTCCTTTATGGCACATATAAATTGACGGGTGAGGCCTAGAGGTGGTGGACAACTGTGGAGTTGTTAGAGGGTCAGAGACCCGTACTAGTAACCATGACTTGGAGCCGGTTCAAGGAGGTGTTCTTCAACCTATATTTCCCTACCACAGTTAGAGAAGCTAAGGTAGAGGAATTCTTGAATTTGACATAGGGAAATCTAATGGTCCAGCAATACACGGTGAAGTTTATTGAGATGTTGTGTTTTGCCCCATATATTGTCCTAGATGAGGCTAGGAAGGCGAGGAAGTTCGAGAGGGGTTTGAGGCAAGAAATCTATGAACATGTGGCAGTTCTGAAGAAGCAGGAATTTTCAAAATTGGTTGACAAAGCCGTTGTAGTAGAGACAAGCAGGCAGAGGGGTACTGGGATACAGAGCAAGAGAAAGAGGCTATGGTCTTCTGGGTTTCAGGCAGGTACTAGTCGGGGCCCATGGAGGAGAGACCAGTACGGTGGTGGTCAGAGGCAAGTGATGGAAAACTGTGGATATCAGGGTGGGCAGATGTGTCCTATCTGCCCTAGATGTGGTAGGAGGCATATAGGAGAATGTCGTGTGGGAGAGAATATATGTTATCTGTGCGGACAACTCGGACACATTGTGAGAAACTACCAAGCACAGCCAGCTAATTTACCAACTCCTAAACCATTCTAGGGAAATAATCAGGCACTTGGAGGAGGCCAGTTGAGGAACACAACCTCGACGAGGGTCTATGCGTTGACACCGGGAGATGCTGAGGCTGCGAACGATGTCGTGACAGGTACTATTACTGTTTTATCATATAAAGCTGTCATTTTATTTGAATTAGGGGCCATACATTCTTTTGTGTCTATGGGGTCCATCAAATTATGTGGGGTAGAAACTTAGCTCTTAGACATCGTGTTGTTAGTAGCTACACAGACAGTATTGGTAAAGAGGTGTAGAAGGATGTTTAAAGGTTATCCAGTGGGTATTCAAGAAAGAATATTACCGATTGATCTTGTGGTCTTAGATATGTAGGGGTTTGACATGATTTTGGGTATGGACTGGCTAGTAGCTAACTATACCAGTATTATTTGCCATTAGAAAAGGTGATATTTAGGCCTCTTGGAGAGTAGAAGTTCAAATTCATGGGGTCTTGTGTGCGTGCCACACCACAATTGGTGTCAGCTATTCATGCAAGGAGACTACTCTAGGACGGTTGCTAGGGGTACATAGTTTGTATAAAGGAAATGCTAGAGGAAGAATTGAAACTTGCTGATATTTGAGTAGTTAGGGAATTTTCAGATGTTTTTCCAAAGGAGCTACCTGGTTTACCACCAAATCGTGAAATTGAGTTTGTTGTTGATTTATTTCCAGGGTCGACACCGATTTCTAAAGCACCCTACAAAATGGTTCCAACTGAATTTAAAGAACTCAAAGATCAGTTGAATGAATTATTAGACAAAGGGTTTATCAGGCCTAGTGTGTCGCCTTGTGGAGCGTCTGTTTTATTTGTAAAGAAGAAAGACGAGACGATGAGGATGTATATCAACTACAAAAAGATAAATAAAGTGACAGTTGTAACATCCTCAAAATTTCTCCATTCTTTTTATATACATCTATATAACCATACCTAAATAGCAGAAACATAAGTCATACAACCACATATACTATACAATATCAGAATTCTTTACATACATACCATAGCCATATACAATAACTCCCTCCAGTATCGTTGCCCCAAAAAAATGTACAAAACCCTGTCACAAACTTACCCTACAAACTAGGGTAAGCAAGTCAACTCTCTATTTGTGAGCCTGGTTTGCTCCCCTAGCTGGCTCACCTGAAAAATGGTAAAGTAATAGGGTGAGACGACGCTCAGTAAGTGGAAATATGCTATTACTAGTGTGTGGCGACCGTGTTGTAAAACTATAACATGAATATATATAAAACCGCATGATCTGGAAAATCTGTAAAACACATGTATAATAGCTTAAAACATTTATATCATCTGAACTTTCTATCACTCATACTGCTATATCACACTATATGACAAAAGCTGTAAAACTGTATACATATAAATAACTATGCACTTTCTCTGGGACTCTGTATGTCATGATTTGACCCCTCATGACAGGGTTGTGCGGCCCGTAGGCGGGACTTAACCTGGCCGACCCTCCAAGTAAGTCATCATACTCTACACTAGCTTAACCCGGCCAAACTGCATCCACTCCTAAGCTCGGGACTGGCTGCTACCTCGTCAAACTGGCCCCCTCAACCCAGCATACCGGGGAGCTGCATCCTCTCTAAGCACAGTTTGACGATACCCACACACTATCTAAGATATGTGGTTGTACTCTATTTGTATATAGCAATGATACCGTACTCTGTATTCTTTATCTGTATCTATCTGTAATCATTCCTCAAGGATCTAATACTATATATATATATATATATATATATATATATACATATATACTCTTTTACTATTTTCATCATGTTTCCAAAATTACCATAATACTATCTTTTGTACTGTAAATACTGTAATCTCTGTATGCTATATCTGTAGCATCTTGATGCTATCTCTATAAATCTGTCTATATACTCTGTCTGTATACTCTGTATGTTATAGTAATAGGAAACATGGCATACTATAAATACTATATATACTGTTCTGAATAAAGCTGTAATATACTGATCTGAGTAAAATTGTAATATACTATTCTGGATAAATATCTGTGATATAATGATTTGTATAAAATTATAACATACTGATCTGAGTAAAACTGTATTATACTATTCTGGATAAATATCTATAATATACTGTCTATATTTGTGTATTCAGTATAGTATGATATATTGTAAAAACTATATAAGTTCTTCATCACATAAATATCTACTCAAGCCATACAAGCATTTAAAACTCATATTCTGTAAAACTGGGTAATAAGTTGGTATATACATATGTGTAAAATCTTTGATAAAATTATAAAAATTCCTTGCATAACATATTTCCCTTACCTTAAATCTGAAAAGCCTCTCACTGAACTCTAGCCCTACACCCGCAGGGTTCTCCACTCAACACCTTGAAAATAACATCCCCAAGAACAAAACATCAGTATTTTCTTGCCCACAACATTTCTTATAACTATGAGGAAGGCATAATCTGAATAAAATGTCTTATCTTGGATTTGGGATGAATTTCAAACGAACTTCTCCCACGATCAGCTCTAGCAGACTTGCCGAGAACTTCATCAAGAGCGTCATGGTGGCCTTAGATCTTCAATCAGGTGAGAAATGGGACCAGGATCGAAGAGAGAAGGAGGGAGAGACATTTTAGAGAGAGAGAGAGAGAGAGAGATTTTGCATTGAATTTTTATAAAAAAATCTAGGTTTCAACTATTTATAGGGCCAGATTCGTTGATGAGACACGTCATCTCGTCGACGAGTCCTTAAGTAATTTCATTGATGAACCCTACCTCCTTGTCGATGAAATTTAGACTGTCCAAAAACCCCTCTCGGTATCTTCTCATCGACGAAGCGTGGCTTCGTCGACGAGACCTACTTACGCGCTCATCGATGAACTCCCTATGTTCGTCGACAAGACCCTCTGTAAAAAATTTTTGGGTTATTATATTCAAAATGCAACGTCGTCGAAGCCTGCTACCTCCTTCTGTTTCTGTTTCCATTTCCCTCCCTCTTTATTATTTAAATACCATTATTCTTCAGGTCGTTACAATAGTTAAGAACAAGTATCCTCTTCCCCGTACTAATGACTTATTTGATCAGCTTCAAGGAACCCAGGTCTACTCTAAGATTGATCTTCAGTCAGGATACCATCAAGTAAAAATTAAAGTAGAAGATGTTCTGAAGACAACCTTCCAAACCAGGTATGGCCACTACGAGCTTTTGGTTATGCCCTTCGGATTGACCAATGCACTGACAACGTTTATGGATCTAATGAATAGGGTATTCCACCAGTATTACCAGTTTGTTGTTGTTTTCATTGATGATATTTTGGTATATTCAAAGAGTTTTGAGGAGCACGAAAATCACTTGAGGATAGTGCTGCAGGTGTTGATAGAAAAGAAACTATACACAAAGTTTAAGAAATGTGAATTCTGGCTGAGGGAAGTTACATTCCTTGGACATGTGATCTCAGGGGATTGTATTTGGGTAGATCCAAGCAAGAGAAAAGCGGTGGTGAATTGGACGAGATCAAGGAATGTTCAGAAGATTCAAAGTTTCATGGGTCTGGCGGGATACTACCAGCGGTTTGTAGAGGGTTTTTCTAGATTATTAGGTTCTTTGATATAGCTCATGAGGAAAAGTGTGAAGTTTAAGTGGACCGACGAATGTGAGCAGAGCTTTTAAGAGTTGTAGCAGCGACTCGTCACCGAACTAGTTTTGGTCATCCCATCAGGGGATGGAGATTTTGTGATCTACAGTGACATGTCTTTAAGAGGACTTGGGTGTGTATTAATGCAGTAAGGAAAAGTTGTGGCATATGTTTCTCTATAACTCAAGGAAAAAGGATTATCCAATGCATGATTTAGAGTTGGCTACAGTGGTGTACGCCTTAAAGATTTGGAGGTGTTATCTGTATGGTGGGAAGTGTGAGATCTTTACAGATCATACGAGCTTAAAATATTTCTTCACACAAAAAAAGTTGAATATGAGGCAGCGAAGATGGTTGGAGTCAATTAAAGATTACGACTGTACCATCAGTTACCACCCAGGGAAAGCAAATGTGGTAACTGATGCCTTGAGTCAAAAATCAAAGAATGCCTCTATGTCAGTAGTGGTGATGTAGCATTAGATTAGAATGAATTTGGAAAGGCTTTGGGTAGAGCTGGTAAAAGGGAGATCACCAGGTACTTATTGCTAGCATGGTACTTTAGCCAACTCCGCTAGAGGAAATTAATATCACTCAGATGCAAGATACAAAATTAGTGAAGATCAGAGATAAAGTACAGAGTGGACAGGGAGCCAATTTTACTATTTCAGATGATGGTGCTCTAAGGTTTGGTACCAGACTGTGTGTAGTGTAGATGCTGAAATTAAAAGAACCATCTTGGAGGAGGCGCATCGATCCTTGTATACAGTGCACCCAGGAAGCACTAAAATGTACATGGATCTTCAGGAATCCTTTTGGTGGAGTAACATGAAGAAAGAGATAACTGAGTACATAAAGCAGTGTTTGACATGCCAGGAGGTAAAAGATGAGCACTAGACACCAGCCAAACAATTACAGCCACTCCACGTTCCTGAGTGGAAGTGGGAACATATTTCTATGGATTTTGTTATAGGATTTCCACCAGCACTTCATGGCTAGGATGCTATCAAGGTATTCATAGACTAGTTAACAAAGACTGCCCACTTTCTTCCCATCAGAGTTGTCTACTCCATGAGTAGGTTGGCAGAGATATATATGTAGGAGACAATGAGACTACAAGGAGTGCTTGTGTCCATCGTCTTTGACCGAGACCCATGGTTCACACCGTAGTTTTGGAAAAGTTTGTAAAAAGCCATGGGTACACAACTAACATTCAGTACAACCTTTTATCCTTGCACTGATGGACAGATGGAGAGGATGTTTTAAATACTGGAGGATATGTTACGATCCTGTGTATTAGATTTTGGTGGTATATGGATCAAGTATATGCCACTAGTCGAATTTGCTTGTAATAATAGCTACTAGACCACCATTGGGATGGCACCATATGAGGCATTATATAGCAGGAGGTGCCGATCCTCATTATATTGGCACAAAATTGGCGAGAGATAGATTTTGGGGCCAGAAATGGTTCAGCAAACTTCATAGAAAATTAAACTCATCAAAGATAGAATCCGAACGACTCAGAGTCGATAGAAAAGTTATGCAAATACTCGCCAATGAGAGTTGGAATTTGGTGTAGGAGATCGTGTGTTTTTGAAAATTGAACCAATGAAAGGGGTGATGAGGTTCGGGAGGGCCTTAGGTACATTGGACCATTTGAGATACTTGAGAGAGTGGGTTTGGTTGCCTACAAGTTAGCTTTACCATCAGTTCTATCTAGAATTCATGACATATTCCACGTATCGATGTTGAGGAAATACATCCTAGATCCCTCTCATGTGATTAGTTATGAGGCACTGGAGCTTGGTGATGCCTTATCTTATGAAGAAGTGTCAGTACAAATTCTAGATTGAAAGGAACAAGAGTTACACACAAAGAGAATTCCACTGGTAAAAGTATTATGGCGCAACCACACAGTCGAGGAGGCTTCGTGGGAATTAGAGGAACAAATGCGCCAATGTTATCCACATCTATTCAATGGAGATCAGAGATGAGATATTAGGAGTAGAAAAATAACTAACAGAGTGTGTATTCTAACTTGTATAGTATAAGGTAGGATAGTTAGTATTTTTGATTTTAGGTTATAAATGGTTTTGGGAGAGTTTTCTTTTCTTTAAATGATTGTATCTCCCAGAACACTTTCTTATAACCACAGTATTCCTCCGCCATAAGTGAGGGTAATTAATAAAATGGTAATGCTTTCTTTAAGGTTGAAAATGTGATGGATAGCAAATTTCGAGGATGAAATTTTTATAAAGAGGGGAGAATGTAGTGACCCGGAAAATAAAAATGATAAGAAAAATAGAAGAAAAGAGGAAAGTGGTTTGGAGGGGATAAAACCGGTGACGATTTTTTGGAATGCTAGGAAAATCGTCTACGGTTATATAGTTACCGTAGCTGGGTAAAAGAGTAAATAGTGAAACCGGTTTGGTTAAAGACAAAACCGGCAACGATTTTCTAGGAGCCTAAGAAAATCGTCGATGGTTTTTCTCTGAGACATAATAGTATATATGAGCTGCATGTCATTTTCTTTTAGAATTACAAAAGCCCTCTCTCTCTCCTCTAGAAGCTACGAACACACACACACACACTCTCTCTCTCTCTCTCTCTCTCTCTCTCTCCTCATTTTCTCACTCTAAACTCGCCCCATCGATGATCAGACTCTGAATCTAAGGCCTAGCGGCAATCCTCATCAATTTGAATGGAGCAGAATTATGTTTTGAGAATCCCAGGCACTACTCCAAAGTTGAGGTAAGGGTGTTAAATGTCGGTATTTGATTTATTAAATGATGGGTTTAGAGATGTTTAAAAGATTATAATTGTGGGGTTAAGGTTGATTGAACTGGGAAAAATGTAAATTTCACGGTTTTTGTGCGAATGCCGCAAGCACGGGTTTAGGGGTCCTTGCGGCCGTTTCCTCAGGGAATGGGGTAAAAGTAATAAATAGTTGGTTATTTGATGATTCATTAATAAAATAGAGTATGCACGTCCAGCAAAATGTGAATGTGATATTATTCTGAGGAATGCATGATTTCAGGATTTTTGAGTTCCAAATGTCGCGTGCGTGAGTATAGAATTTTAGCAGGCCTCTTGATAATGAGGTAAGGGGAATAAGTTAAGCCAAATAAATTCAGGAATTTTATCATTTAAAGTATAACATGTGTTTGTGATATTTTAGCATATGATTTATTGAATATTATAGAATATAAATTTAGAGTATGAAATTTGGATTTTATATCTGTTGTATATTTGTGAAAATTCAAAAATTTGGGTTACAGGAAAGATTTAAAAATGATATGTATTATTTTTATATATAGTAGGAAAAAACAGTTTTTCCCGTATAGGTTATAGTATAAGAGATTCATTTAAAATTGTGTAGCATGAGAAATATCAGATAGAGTACAGAGATTTAATATAGAGTTTTATACAACTATTATCAGAACCATGATTATATACACCTTTTACAAAACCATGATTTACAGTTATACAGAACCATGATATACAATTATTACAGAGCTATGATTTACAGTTATTATATAGAATCATGGTTATTTCTGTTTGTACAGAATCATGGTAAAACAGTAATATACAGACATAATATTATATAGTATCAGAACCCTGATGGACCATAGCATATCATAGAGCACGGTATCGTAGGTATACAATATAGATAGTGCAACCACACATCTTAAATAGAGTGTGGAATTGATAGTCGATCGTGCCTGGAGGAGACATAAAGGCTCCCTAGTAGTCAGGTCTAGGTTGAGGAGGTCAATTATAATACAGAGGTTTATAGTTTGACTTATCCTAGTAGGCCAGCCAGTGTTAAATCTAGCCCATAGGCTGCACAATTCGAGCATGCGGGGTTAATTCGTGTATACAGTTATCCATCTAGGGAAGCTTGCACAATTATATAAATAAATGTATATAGTCTTACAGAGAACAGGAACTATCTATTACCGTTAAAAGTATGTTCAAATAGATATCTTATTTTAAAAGGCCTAGGTGTGAGTTATGATATGTTTTACATTGAAATGTTATCACAGTTATAGTTGATTTAATAATTATTTTATTTAAATAAAACTCATTTGCCCCACACTGGTTCTAACTTACTCCATCTTACTAGGAGGTGTCTCTCCCTAGAATTCAAAACATTTCAGGTGATTCGGATAGACGTGCAGAGCGAGCTCAGAGATAGAGGGGACTTTAGTACTGCCCTAGCTACAGGGTAAGTTTTTGAGTTTGGAGTTGTATTTTTGGGTATGCCCTTAGGGCATTGTGGTTCCTTTGGGAGATTTATATGTATATTTTGGGAAATATTGAAACTTTGATATTGTAAATAAGGTTAAAATGTTTTTATGTTTTCCGCTACATAGATGGTATGTACTGTAACGGGTATCCCCAGTACCACTTTGGGTTCGAGACGTTATAGTGATTAATATTATGGGAATCATAGAAATAGTTTATTATAAATAGAAAAAAAATGGTAAAATTTTTGGGGTCGTTACACAAACAAAGTTTTTAATTCTCCAATTTAATTAAACTACCTTTCTTTAAATATTGTTCCACCCTATGACAATCGGGTATCCCATCAAACTCATAAGGCTTTCTCTTACCTTCAAAATCCGAGGAAGAATATTATCACACCATTTTTGGGTTGCATCATTGAATTAGATAAATTAAGATCTTCTGTCTTTCATTTCAATTAACATTATACAAAAACACACTCACAAAGGAACTACGACATGGAAAGCATCAACACCATTTTCACAATCAATTTCAAGATATTAATGCTTCAAAAGATAAGTCAAATACTACTCTTAAACTAAAGAAGGTGAGTCAAATATCTTAAAAATAAAAGAAGCTACACAATGGAGTTAAGAGAGCAACTTCCCTAACTTAAATGACTCTAATTTTCTAAACCGAGAAACAAAAATAAATGTCCAAACTTTATCAACAAAGAAGTTGATTTTAATTTTTTTTTTCCTTTTCTTGGGGGGGGGGGGGGGGGTTTGCCAAGATTAGAAAACCTAATCAAAGGTAAGAAGGCTCTAAAAAATCTTTAAGAACCCTATAAAATAACCTAGAAATTTTAATAACTTCCTTTCAATGTTATCAATTTTTTTGTAATTTAAAATTAATTAACATAAAGTAAAATAAGCCACAATTATAAATAAATCAAATTAAATTAAAAAAATAAGACGAAAAAAAATTCAGAAATAAATTCTAAAAATAAAACAAGCAGAAAACTTTTTTTAAAACAAAAAAAAAAATTTATTTAAGAAAATGTATTTTTATCAAATGAATTAAATAAAAATAAAAAATAGATAAAAATGGAAAATAAAAATAAAAACCTATAAAATTATTATAATTTTTTTCAAATATTTTTCCATTTTTGGGAATTTATTGAAAAACGAAACAACTTAAAATGGTTTTTTAATTTTTAAAATAAGGAAAAAAATATTGGAAACAAATGGAGAATCGGTTGATTGGTCCAACATTATAAGTGGCCATGTGGACTACACGTGAAAAGGCACTATTCATCTTCCTTTTTCTTGCATGCCTGAGGTTCTTGCGAACCATAGCTGCACTGCAACTTTTTACAACCCTCTCCCTCCGCCATAGTCAATGCCACCTAGCTTTAGGTTACTGTTCAACCTTGCAGCAGCTATTAGAGACTTGCCACAATTGCTGGAGGGTCATTGTTGCCGCTTCTGCATCTTTGTCTCTTGAAGTGCCACTATCTACAATCTCCTAGCCACCTCAACCTTTGCCACCAACTACTTGCCATCTAGAATGCCCTTTAAAAGCTTATATGCTTAATACGACCAACACTTATATGCCATGGCTGAAGGTTTATATTCACTTATTCTTTTATGGATTTATTAGCATTGTTAGAAACAAAAATGAAATACAAGAGAAAAGCGGAGAAGGTGATGATAATAGGTTGTGATGATGGCTATATAAAAAATCATTGGTTTGCCACCAAGGGACAAAGTTGGATCATGCTAATTGATGTTCTCACCCTTGATTCCATACATAAAGAGAACACATGTCAAAGAAATAAAAATCAGCTCCTCTTTAGGCTTCTTGCCCCAAAATCATAAGTTTAAGATCCCGCAAAAAAAAAAAAAAAAAAAATGATCATACATTCAATCATATGAAAAGTTAGGAGCAAAAACAAAATGAAGCATGTAGCTACATAAGAATTAGAACATAAAAGAGAATCACACTATCAAGCATAACAAGAGTATTTATAAAATGTCATATCTTGATGCTACTTCCCCAAACTCTTCTTACCCTACTTATCTAAGTATGCTCCTTTATGGTTTTCAATATATGTGCTTCCTCTTTCTAAGGTGTGCAATCCCTCCCTCTATGAAACCTCAAATTTTCTTGAACATATACTTCCCCAAACTCCCTTTGTAGGGTCCCCACTAGAGTTTTCTTCCTTAAACGTAGTCCCCCAATGTTGAGTCAAGCACCCTCCTTCAATTCAAACTATTCCCTTTTGCAATTGAATGTCTGCCTCCTTCTCCTTGAACATATCTCTTCGGAGGGGGTAGGGGGTGGGGGGGGGGGGGGGGGGCGGGGGGCTTAGCTTCCTTGTATAGACAAAAAGGAAGGTAAAGTGTTTTCCAAATGCCTTACTTCCAAATGTGTCCTTTAGAGACGAGGAAACCCCTTCCTTGTCTCATAAGGATGTTTGAAAGCAAGGCACACTCTAACCTAAGGGAAAATACTTAATTCAATTAAGGATAACTTCCTATTTAACACAACTAGAGCAATTGAACCCCACCAAAAGTGAAATTGGGAGTCCCAATTTTGAATCACACAAGCAATGACCTAGAGAAGGGTGAGGAGACCTCAATTAATTGCTTTATGATTAATTAATACCTTTTATCTTTTAATTAATTAAGAAATTTCCAAATCAAACAAAATTGGGTGTCTACAATCACTAGATTATATGTTTTGGCTATGTAATACTAATCTCTTTTTTGGGTATACACACTTACATTGTTGGATACATATGATTTCATTATGGACCAATATATACATAGCCGTCTGATTATATGTATTTTGACTTATAGGAAGTTAAAATCTATATTGCACATGACTTTTAGCATAGTTGGATAGGCATAATCTCATTTTAGACTACTTGGCCACATTTGTTACTTAGTCCGAAGACTTTTTGTTTTAGCTATGTCATCCAAGTGGTAGAATCTCAGAATTTTGTGAAATTTTAAAGCCAATATTTATAAAACCAAAACTAAGTGAATATTGAGTTTTAGGAGTATTAATGTAAAAGAGTCATATGGTCAGTGATCACCAAGTCTAATTTTGGGCCCAATGCACCAAATAATAGGAATTAAGAATGCTCGAGTCTTTTTTCTCTCAAGGAGCACATGATGGGCATACTTTCCTTATGCTAGTATTTCAACAACAAAGAGAGATCTTGCCCTTGCTTAATTTTGGTGTGGTTCTCCATTAAGTCACACAGTTGGACAAGGGAAGAGGATAGTAAGCTCTCTAGGGATATACACAGTTTGTATTTGACAAGAATCAATTGAACTCATGGTGTAAGGTACACATTTTAATGTTTCATTAATGATTTCATGTTTATGTGCGTGTGAATAATTTGGGAAAATTTTTTGTGCTTGTTAGATAAAATTTTATTATAAAAGAAGTTCCAATTCGAGTAAAGGCTTTCAAAAATACAATGAGGAAAAAATGCCGCATGGGTACCTCTACTCGTCCCTTTATCTAAGTGAAAACAAGGTGAACCCCAAGTATTATGTTATGTGTATAACCCAAAAGGGGTAAATGATGTGTGTGTTGAGCACACAAACAAACATAAAGCATTAATAAAGAAGTTAAACTATATATATGAAAAAATTAAAACCAAGCATGCCATTATTTTCCTATACTTTTAAAAAAAAGGCCAGAATTGTAAATCAAGTGACTTAAGCATGGATAGGCATTTAGACAACTTGAAAGTTTAAACCAAACAAAGAAGAAGGGTGATAAAGAAAAAAAAAATCTATACTAAAACCAAATACATAAAGGACAAAAAATAGCCAAAAACAAGATGAGCTAAATTCTTTAATTAGCATCCCTAGTGGTGTGTTTAAGCTATCAATGTTAGATTTCATTCAAATGACACAAAAATGATGATGAAGGAATAGAAGAAAAGAAATACGGAAGTTGCCCAATTTATCTTTTAGAAAGGGGGAAAAAATAAAAACCTAAATTGGTTTATAGACAATGAAATGAGTTAAGTGTCTGATTATTTGAAAAGTAGATGTCAGACACCTTATAACACCCATTCAAAGAATAATTGTTGTCATCGGTGGAAGTATGTCCTAAAAGAAAAAAAAAATGAAAGACAAGGCGAGAAGATATGTCGCACGTACCGTAATCATAGCACCAACAATGATTTGATTTAGGAATGAAACGTGGCTAAGGAGTCTTCATTATACAATTGTAAAGCTTCTAATATGTTTAACAAATGAAAACAAGAATATTTATCTCATTAGTCATTTGGAAGATATTTCATACTTCCTTAGGAATATGAATGGGGTTTAAGGCTCCTATGTGTAAGCTCGACTCTAAACCTTAAAAACTAAAGGTTTTCAAGTTGTTTATGTTGTCACCTATAGTTAGGCCAGTAGAGTCTCTAACCCTCATCTCAAAGGTTCGAAAAATATACTATTCGAGTGGAATGTTTCATGCATCAATGTGGAAACTATTGTCTTATGAGAAGAAACATTATTCCATCCCAATCTTTTCCTAAAATAATGAACCCTAGTATGGAGCTTATGAGTGTATGCATAAAAGATTGCCCCACAGCCCTTAAACACACATCCAACTAGAAAAGGTATGTAGCCAAGCAATTACAATGTAGAGACATAAAGACCATGTTTGATTTAATGCTTGAAAAATCCCAAATTTATCTTTTTGCTCAACTCTTTAATGCCCTTAGTAGAATCAAAGGTTCACCTCTATCGGGGTGAATCTTGAATTGCATCGAAAGGGATGGAAAACTCGATACATGATATTATAATTGGGGAATGAGATGTGGGTCAAAATTTTTCAATAGAGTCACCACTAACCCAATTTACATTAGATGAGGTTAGAATACCTAATTCAATTACTATCAATTTTAAGGTCTACAAGATAGTCCGAGAGTCTAAAAAACTTGATTTCACATGGTTTATATACTAAAACCAAATTCAAAAGTATGTTTATGTGAGGGGAATGTACTAGTACTTCTGCATGCCTGTCCTTTTAATGATACAATGATAACCCTAAACTATTCAAGTATTAATGAAACTATAGAGACCCAGAAAATAGAAATGATAGAAAAATAGAAGAAAAGAAGAAAGTGGTTTGGAGGGGATAAAATTTGCGACGGTTTTCTGGAGTGCTAGGAAAATCATCGACGGTTATATAGTCACCGTAGCTGGGTAAAAGGGTAAATAGTGAAACCGGTTTGGTTAAAGACAAAATCGGCGACGATTTTCTGGGAGCCTAAAAAAACCATCGATGGTTTTTCTTTGGGACAAAATAGTATATAGGGGTTGCACGTCATTTTCTTTTAGAATTACAAAAGCCCCCCCTCTCTCTCTCTCTCCTCTGGAAGCTACGAACACACACTCTCTCTCTCTCTCTCTCTCTCTCTCTCTCTCTCTCCTCATTTTCTCACACTAAACTCACCCCATCGACGATCAAACTCCTTATCTAAGGCCTAGAAGCAATCTTCGTCAATTTGACCTGAGCAGAATTATGTTTTGAGGATCCCAGACACCACTCCAAAGTTGAGGCAAGGAAGTTAAATGTTGGTATTTGAATTATTAAATGAAGAACATGGGTTTAGAGATATTTAAATGATTATAATTGTGGGGTTAAAGTTGATCAAATTGGGAAAAATGTAAATTTCAGGGTTTTGGTGCGAACATCGCAGGCATGAGTTTAGGGTCCCTGTGGGCGTTTCCTCAAGGAATGAGGTAAGAGTTATAAATAGTTGGTTATTTGATGTTTCATTGATAAAATAAAGTATGTAGGTCCAAGAAAATGTGAATGTGATATTATTCTTGGGAATGCATGATTTCTAGATTTTTGAGTTCTGAACGCCGCGGGCGTGAGTATAGAATTTTAGCAGGCCTCCCGATAATGAGGTAAGGGGAATAAGTTAAGCCAGATAAATTAGGGAATTTTATCAATTAAAGTATAACATGTGTTTATAAGATTATAACATATGATTTACTGAATATTATAAAAATATAAATTTAGAATATGAAATTTGGATTTTACATCTATTGTATATTTGTGAAAATTCAGAAATTTGGGTTACAAAAAAGTTTTACAAATGATATGTATTATTTTTTTATATAGCAGGAAAATACAGTTTTTCTCGTACAGGTTATAGTATAAGAGTTTCATGTAAAATTGTGTGGCATGAGAAATATCAGATATAGTACAGAGATTTAATACAGAGTTTTATACAACTGTTATCAGAACCATGATTATATACACCCTTTACAAAACCATGATTTATAGTTATACAGAACCATGATATACAGTTATTACAAAGTTATAGTTTACAGTTATAATACAAAATCATGGTTATTTCAGTTTATATAGAATCATGGTAAAACAGTAATATAAATACCTAGTATTATATAATATCAAAACCTTGATGGATCAGAACAGATCACAGAGCACGGTACCGTAGCTATACAATATAGATATTGCAACCACACATCTCAGATAGAGTGTGGAATTGACAGTTGATTGTGCCTAGAGGAGAGACGAAGGCTCCCTGGCAGTCAGGTCCAGGTTGAGGAGGCCAATTGTACTATAGAGGTTTATAGTTTGACTTAGTCTGGTAAGCTAGCCAGTGTTAAGTCCAGCCCATGGGCCGTATAACCTGAAGATGCGGGGTTAATTCATGCATACAGTTATCCATCTAGGGAAACTTTCACAGTTATATAAATAAATGTATATAGTTTTACAGAGAACAGGAACTATCTATTACAGTTAAAAGTTTGTTTAAATAGAAAGCTTATTTTAAAAGGCATAGGTGTGAGTTATGATATGTTTTACATTGAAATGTTATCAGAGTTATAGTTAATTTAATAATTATGTTATTTAAGTAAAACTCATTTACCACGCACTGGTTGTAACTTATTCCGTCTTACTAGGAGGTGTCTCTCCCCAGAATTCCAAACATTTCAAGTGATCCAGATAGATGTACGGAGCGAGAGCCGAGATAGAGGGGACTTTAGTACCGCCCTAGCTACAGGGTAAGCTTTTGAGTTGGGAATTGTATTTTTGGGCATGCCCCTAGGTCATTGTCGTTCCTTTGGGAGATGTATATGTATATTTTTGGAAATATTGAAACTCTGGTATTGTAAATAAGGTTAAAGTGTTTTTATGTTTTCCACTGCATAAATGGTATGTATTATAACAGATATCCTTGGTACCACTTTGGGTCTAAGACGTTATAGTGATTAATATTATGGATGTCAGAGTAATAGTTTATTATAAATAGAAAAAAATGGTAATAATGTTGTGACCGTTACAAGTTTTGTATCAGAGCCTAGGTAGCTAGGTTCGTTAGACTTTTGTGTACAGCGGAAAACAATACCAGAGTATAGGAATCGATTTTGATGAGGATAGGTAGAGGATGGACTGGGATTTTGGTAAAGTCAATGTGAGGGATTAATATGAGAATTTAGGGTTTGGTCTCGCAGTTTGGAGACAGGAACTTCGAGGAGGTTTTTGTGATTTTCCTGAGGTGACGATTTCAAGAAAATCATGGTAAACTGTCGTCGATTTTGTTTCTGAATGATAAGATTGAACCTTAAATTAGTAGATTGGTGGTATGAAGATATATTATGATTTTTAGTTAGATTAATGTAAAAATTGTATTATGAAGTTGGGATTCTTAGAGTATTCTCATGTTATGATTGATGGACCCTGAAAATACCAATGTAGACGTCGATGGTAGTAGCGATGCAGGGCCTTCCAGTATGGGTGGCAGTAACACTAACCAAGTGCTGTGCTATGTAGCACAACATGTTATGGCAGAAATTGCCCGAAACAGTAGAGAATAGGGCTGCCCACTAGCTGATCAGGGTTGTATGATCCAGCAGTTGACTGACATGAATCCTCCAATGTTTTTAGGGGGAACCGCCCCTGCAATTGCCAAAAACTGGATGCAGGAAATTGAGAAAACACTGACAGTGCTACACCGTACTAATGATCAGAGGGTCCTTTATGCCGCATATAAGTTGACGGGTGAGGTCGAGAGGTGGTGGACAACTATGAAGTTGTTAGAGGAACAGAGACCCATACCAGTAGCCATGACTTGGAGCCGAATCAAGGAGGTGTACTTCAACTGATATTTCCCTGCCACTATTAAAGAAACTAAGGTAGAGGAATTCTTGAATTTGGCATAGGGACATTTGATGATCCAGCAATACGCAGTGAAGTTTATTGAGCTGTCGCGTTTTACCCCATATATTGTCCTAAATGAGGCTAGGAAGGTGAGGAAGTTCGAGAGGGGTTTGAGGCAAGAAATCTATGAATAGGTGGTAGTAATGAAGAAGCAGGACTATTCAAAATTGGTTAACAAATCCGTTGTAGTAGAGATGAGCAGGCAAAGGGGTACTAGGATACAGAGCTAGAGAAAAAGGCCCATGCCTCCTAGGTTTCAGGCAAGTACTAGCCAGGGCCTATGGAGGAGAGACCAGTACGGTGGAGGTCAGAGGCAAGTGATGGGAAACCTTGGATATCAAGGAGAGCAGACGTGTCCTATTTGCCCTAGATGTGGTAGGGGGCACATTAGAGAATGTCGTGTGGGAGAGAATATATATTATTGGTGTGGATAGCTTGGACACATTGTGAGAAACTATCGAGCACAGCCAGTTAATTTACCAACTCCTAGACCATTTCGGGGAAATAATCAGGCACTTAGAGGAGGCCAACTGAAGAACACAGCCCCAACGAGGGTCTATGTTGTGATGCCAAGAGACGTTGAGGCTGCGGACGATGTTGTGACAAGTACTATTACTATTTTATCATATATATATATATATATATATATATCTATTGTTTTATTTGACTCAGGGGCCACACATTCTTTTGTGTCTATGGGGTATGTCAAATTATGTGGGTAGAAACTCAACTGTTAGACATTGAGTTGTTAGTAGCTACACTAATAGGGTTGGTAAAGAGGTGTAGAAGGATGCTTAAAGGTTATCCAATGGGTATTCAGGAAAGAATATTGCCGGTTGATCTTGTGGTATTAGATATGCAAGGGTTTGACATGATTTTGGGTATGGACTGGCTAGTAGCTAACTATGCCAGTATTATTTGCCATCAGAAAAAGGTGATATTTAGGCCTCTTGGAGAGCAGGAGTTCAGATTCATGGGGTGTTGTGTGCGTGCCATACCACAGTTGGTGTCACCTATTCAAGCAAGGAGACTATTTCAGGACGGTTGCCAGGGGTATATAGTTTGTATAAAGGAAATGTGAGAGGAAGAATTGAAACTTGCTAATATTCCAGTAGTCAGAGAATTTTCAAATGTTCTTTTGGAGGAGTTACCTAGTTTACCACCGGATCGTGAAATTGAGTTTGCTGTTGATTTATTTCCAAGGTCGGCACCGATTTATAAAGCACCCTACAGAATGGCTCCAACCAAATTGAAAGGTCAGCTGTAAGAATTATTAGACAAAGGGTTTATCAGGCCTAGTGTGTTGCCCTGCGGAGCGGGAGTTTTATTTGTAAAGAAGAAAGATGGGACGATGAGGATGTGTATCGACTATAGAGAGATAAATAAAGTGACAATTAAGAACAAGTATCATCTTCTCCATATTGATGACTTATTTGCTCAGCTCCAAGGAACTCGAGTATACTCTAAGATTGATCTTCGGTTAGGATACCATCAAGTAAAAATTAAAGCAGAAGATGTTCTAAAGACAGACTTCCAAACCAGGTATGGCCACTACAAGTTTTTTGTTATGCCTTTCGGATTGACTAATGCACTGACAGTATTTATGGATCTAATGAATAGGGTATTCCACTAGTATTTGGACCAGTTTTTTTTTTTTTTTTCATTTATGATATTTTGGTCTATTTAAAGAGTTTTAAGGAGCACAAAAATCATCTGAGGATAATGCTGTAGGTGTTAAGAGAAAAGAAGTTATACGCTAAGTTTAAGAAACGTGAATTCTAGCTGAGGGAAGTTACATTCCTTGGACATGTGATCTCTGGGGATTGTATTTTGGTAGATCCGAGCAAGATAAAAGTGGTGGTGAATTGGACGAGATTGTGGAATGTTCAAGAGATCCAACATTTCTTGGGTTTGGCAGGATACTACTGGCGATTTGTAGAGGGTTTTTCTAGATTATCAGGTCCTCTGATACAACTCACGAGAAAAAGTGTGAAGTTCAAGTGGACCAATGATTGTGAGTAGAGCTTTCAGGAGTTGAAGTAGCAACTCATCACCGCACCAGTTTTGGCCATCCCATTAGGGGATTGAGATTATGTGATCTACAGTGATGCGTCTCTAGGAGGACTTGGGTGTGTATTGATGTAGTAAGGAAAATTTGGGGCATACACTTCTTTACAACTCAAGGAATATGAAAAGAATTATCCAACACATGATTTAGAGTTGGCTGTAGTTGTGTACACCTTAAAGATTTGGGGGGCATTATCAATGTGGTGGGAAGTGTGAGATCTTTACAGATCATAAGAGCTTGAAATATTTCTTCACACAGAAAGAGTTGAATATGAGGTAGAGGAGATGGTTGGAGTTAATTAAAGATTACGACTATACCATCAATTACCACTCAAGGAAAGCAAATGTGGTAGCTGATGTCTTGAGTCAAAAATCATAGAATGCCTCTATGTTAGCAGTGGTGATGCAGCATTAGATCAGAATGGATTTGGAAAGGCTTCGGGTAGAGCTGGTAGAGGGAAATCACCTGGTATTTATTGCTAGCTTGGTACTTTAGCCAACTTTGTTGTAGAAAATTAAGATTCCTCAGATATAAGATAAAAAATTAGAGAAGATCGGAGATAAAGTACAGAGTGGACAGGGAGCCTATTTTACTATTTCAGATGATGGTGCTCTGAGGTTTGGTACCAGACTGTGCATACTAGTAGATACTGAAATTAAAAGAACCATCCTAGAGGAGGCGCATCGATCCTTGTATACAGTGCACCGAGGAAGCACTAAAATATACAAGGATCTTCAAGAATCCTTTTGGTGGAGCAACATGAAGAAAGAGATAGCCAAGTACGTAAAACAGTGTTTGACGTGCCAGCGGGTAAAAGATGAGCACCAGAGATCGGCCAGACAATTACAGCCACTCCATGTTCTTGAGTGGAAGTGGGAACATATTTATATGGATTTTGTTACAAAATTGTCACCAACACTTCATGGTGAGGATGCTATCTGAGTAGTCGTAGACTGGTAAACAAAGATTGCCCACTTTCTTCCCATTAGAGTTGACTACACCATGAGTAGGTTGGCAGAGATATATATGTAGGATATAGTGAGACTACATGGAGTGCCTATGTTCACAATCTCTGACCGAGACTCACAGTTCACACCTCAATTTTGGAAAACTTTGCAAAGAGTAGTGGGTACACAACTAACATTCAGTATGACCTTTTATCCTCACACTGATAGACATATGGAGAGGATGGTTCAAATACTGAAGGATATGTTACGAGCCTGCGCATTAGATTTTGGTGGTATGTGGATCCAGTACATGCCACTAGTCGAATTTGCTTATAAAAATAGGTACTAGACCACCATTTAGATGGCACCATATGAGGCATTATATGGTAGGAGGTGTCGATCCCCATTATATTGGGACAAAATTGGTGAGAGACAGATAGTATTATTCAAATAATGACAGTTTTACTTTATTCAGTACAAAGTGATGAATGTATAGTTGTATATTAGATTATAGGATAAATGGTGTTTTTGGTTTTGGGAGAATTTTTCTTTTATGAGTATATTTGTAATCTCCCAGAACTATTTATGTAACCACAGTATTCCTTCACTATAAGTGAGGGTAATTAATAAAAAAAAGTAGCCTATTTTCCTTAAAGGATGGTGTTCAATACAGATAGCAAATTTCGAGGACGAAATTTTATAAGGAGGGGAGAATGTAGTGACCTGGATAATTATAGAAATTAAATAATTAAGAAAGGAGATAGAAAAGGAAATCTCAAAGGGGGCTCAACAGGGTCTCGTCGATATGGACACTTTTCTCGTCGACGAGAACATACCGAGAAGGCTGATTTCAAGGCTTAAGACTCATTGACGAGGGTTAGGTGTTTGTCAACAAACTTCCTTCTTGGACTCACCAACGAGGTGTCATGGCTCGTCGACTAGGCCACGTTGCTAGAGGTCTACAAAAGCTAAAAACGACATTTCAACGAAGGAATAAAAAATCTCTCAGTTTTCTCTCTCTCCTACTCGGCTCTCTCTTCTTCTCTCTAGATTTCTCACCCCGTTTCTCCCCGTTTCGATGAGCATAAGCCACCACATTGATCTTGGGGAGATTATTTATAAGTCTGCTGGAATAGATTGTTGATTGGGGCAACTTGGGCACCATCCCAAAATCAGGGTAAGAAGATTATTTGGGTATCTTTCATATTACTAGGTTTATTTAAGCTCAAATTTGGTGTTGAATGAGAATATACTGGTATTTTGTGAAGTAAAACTAGGGTGTTATATTTTTAGGGTTAGTGTGTTTTTGGGACCCTGCAGGCATGGGTTAAGGACCTCAGCAGATATTTTTCCAAGAACCTAGGTATATTAAAGTTTAAGAAAATGTGAATAAGCAGATTCAGGAGATGTGAGTACGATGATTTCCTGAGGAATTTGTATATATGTAATTAAAGGATTCGGGGGTTGGTACACCGAGGGCGTGAGGGTTGAGTTAGAGGCAAGCCTCCCAATCAGATAAGTAAGAGAAATATGCTATGCTAGGAATTTTAGAATATTTATTAATAAATTATATGTTTTTTCAAATTATTATTCAGTTCAAAAATTATTTGTATATCAGGAAATACAGTTATCAGTATATGAAATATTTATTTATGTAGTTGTGTGACATAAGACAGTATTATATCTGTATATGCAATTATACAGTTTTTATATTACTATGATTTATAGTATATATGCAGAAGCATGTTTTATCCGATTATACAGAATAATGACTTACAGTATATATACAGATAGATATATTTTACAGACAGATATTTTACACATATTTTATAGACAAATATTATACAGCATTTACAGAATTCCATGATTTCCAAAACCATAACACTCAGATATTACAGATTATTCAATTAGATATTATAGATTATTCAGTTAGATATTTCAGTTAGATATTACAGATTATTCAATTAGATATTACAGATTATTTAGTCAGATATTACAGTTATTTCATTCAGATATTTCAGCATTTCATATCAGATTTATAGTGTTATGATTATTTTGGAATCATGATGAAATAGTAAGATATATATAGAAAATGGTATATAAAGTATTAGACCTTGATGAATCAATTTATGTTCAGTCAGTAGAGCATGGTACCGTTGCTATTACAGATCAGAGTGCAACCACACATCTTAGATAGTGTGTGAAAGGTTTCTGTCAACTGTGCCTAGAGGGATTGCAGGCTCTCTAGAAGTTTGTATTGAGATGGCCGATTTGACGAAGTAGATACCAATACCGTGCCTAGGAGAGGTTGCAGATTGGCCGAGATGAGGATTGGTGGAGTTACAGTTGACTTACCTGGTAGGCCAACCAGAGTTAAGTCTCACCTACGAGCCGCACAACCCTATGGTTAAATCATGACGTACAAATTTCTAGGGTATTTTCACAGTTATGTATATATGTATATACAGATTTACAGAATATCAGCAGACATATTACAATACTAGAAGTATGAATAAGTAGAAACTTAGATATTAAGATGTATTTTAAAACATGATAGATATGAAATATACTGTATACTGTCTTATTAGCTTTCATAGTTTCAGTTACTTATCGGTATAGCATTTATGTAGCTTTGTTGCCACACACTAGTAATATTATATTTCCTCTTACTGAGCATTGTCTCACCCCAGTGATTTAATATTTTTCAGGTAATCCAGTTAGGCAAGCGAATCGGGCTCGTAGATAGAGAGGGTGATTACACTACCTTGTTTGTAGGGTAAGTGTATACAGAAGATTGTATTTTTGAGTAGATGATACTGGGGTGATGTGTGTATATGTGTGTATGGTTTGGAAAGAATTACTGAGTTCTGGTATTGTAATGTGGATGTACAGTTTATGTGTTCTACTGTGTTGGTGTGTACATAATCAAGGGTTCCTCAATGCTCACACGGGGCCTAAGATGTTATAGTAGATAATCCAGGGGTATTAGAGTAAAATAAAGTATATAGTAGGGTTTATTTATTTATTTGAAAAACAAAATGGTATAGATTTTTGGGTTGTTACACATTTCATCCTTATGCTATTATAGTTTCATGAGCATATTTGAGAATAAGCCCAAATCTCATCAAGAGCGGTCCCACTGTCATGCTCACATAGGTGAAATCTATCAAGGGTGCTTCTATATTTCTAACACCCCATTCATAAGAGATACAAATTATTAAGAGTTTTAAAAACTCAACATCCCTTATTACAAGATAAATGCACTTACACCATAGGGATGAGTTTAAGATAATAATGCTCTTCTTATAACCACCATATAATTTGTTCTTCATATCAAACCCAATTACATGATCGCTAGTCCTTAGGTTAAGTATCCTTATACATGATTCATGATTTTATAGAGTTTAGTACCATCCCACTCAATGTTTTCTAGACCCTTTCTCTTACTAAAGCCTTGGTTAATGGATCAGCAAGATTCTTCAAAGATCTTATATAATTCACATTAACAATGTCACAATTATTCAAATATGATATCACAATTTTTCCTTCTTATGGGTCTAGATTTACCATTATAATAATAATTATTCACTCTACCAATTATGGCACTGTTATCACAATTAATTAGGATAGGTGGTAATTAATGGAAATTCATACAATGTGTCTCTTAACCAACTTGCTTTATTACTAATTGAAGATAAAGCAGTAAGCTCAAATTCCATAGTTAAGTTAGCATTTATTATTTGTTTTTTAGATTTCCAACAAACAACACCACCACCTAAAGTGATAATATAACCAATGGTAAAGGGGAAATCACTTGACAAAGTATTATAATCAACATCGCATATACCTTTAAATATTGTAGTATACTTAGTAAAAAACAAGTCATAACCCTTGGAACCAACTAGATATCTCATTATACACTCAAGATCATTCCAATGTTCTCAACCTGGCTTGTTAGAAAGTACTCCTACTTATATATGCATTTCAGGTCTAGTTAAATTAGTTGCATAGCTTAGGTTTTCCGATAAAACTACTCTATTCCTTTTTATTAATCACTTCATTTTCATTTTTAATCAAAAATCAAATACTTGAATCAAAAGGAGTAGTGACATGCTTATACTTATGATAGCTATATTTATTCAAAATTTTCTTAATGTAATGCGGTTGATCAAGAAATATACCATTACATGATCTTGTAATTTTTATGCCTAAAATATCATCAGCCTCACTTAAATATTTTGTCTCAAAATTCTCTCTAAGCATATTTTTTTTTATTTTATAAAAAAACACAAGTAGAAGCTCTAGCACCTAATTTAGTTCTTTTAGGATCTATAAGTCTAACAAAGGCTAAACAACCCCAAACTCTATGGTAACCTAAATTAGGCTTATGCCCTCTCCAAAGTTCAAAAGGTGCAACTTTTGTAGCACCCTGAACCCAATATTCCAGTAAAACTCTGATACCACAATATCAAATTCCATAATTAATTTAAACATACAACCAACGAAAGCAAAATATACTTATACAACCATACATACCAAAGTACTACTCTCAAATAGTCTTACCAATTTTTTTCCCAAAACATTATAAAACCAGAATGTTCGAAAACAACTAAACATAACAAAATAGTATCCTACCAAGCCCACTCTCGGCTAGATCGTCTTGGTCCCGCCCCGAAGCTCCTAGACTCGGTTTCCTATAAGTCCTGAAAAATTGATATATTTACTGGGGGTGAGACACTTCTTAGTAAGGTAGAATAAATTATTATCAGTGTGTGGTTAGAATGAGTTTTAGTGAAACCATACCCATTCTTTAAATTACTTTAGCTAACAAATATAGCATTTGTATAATATAACTCACACCTATACAGTTGAAAGTACACATTTCTTTCATAATATAAAATAGTTCGATAACTAACCACCTTTACATAAATTCACATATATGCATAGAAGAAACCGCATTTTGGACCTACAACATCATCATGTATAAACTCACATGATCGGGTTATGCGGTCCAAAGACTGGACCTAGCCCTGGCTGGCCTACCACTATGCTAAGTTAAACTTCATGTCTGCAAGTCCGATTCTCCAACCCAGCCTGGTTTAGACTCCAGGGGGGTAAACGACCCTTCCATGGCCAAATTGACTTTTCATTACCAACACTTCTATCCAAAACAATGTGGTTGCACTATCACAAATACTAGCTACAGTATCATGCTCTCATCACAACTGGTCCTCAAGGTTTTTAAACAATATAATGCAATTTAAGTAATAAAATTGTAATAAAATCCTCATTTTCGTAATTCAATATAAAACCTGTCATATACACATTTTCATATAAAACTTGTCATATTGAAACCCAGCATTCAGCCGTTATATCAAACCTGACACTCAACCGTCATATAACATTTCACAAACTCCACCACATTTCTAGTATTTCCATCAAATAGTCCAAATCACATTCTCACGATATAATACCATCAAAAAATACTCAAATTCACTTATGCAAAAAAAAATATGAATAAATCTCATGCCACACAATTTTTAAACTGATAATCCACAATATACTAAACTGCCTAGGAAAAATAAATTTTTCATTGAAAACTAGGTCTGATCATCTCCATAATTTTTATTTATCCAAAACTATATTTTTTAGGAAATAGAAATGATCAACCAACACATTTTAGGCTTTTCCCAAAATACATATAATAATTAAAACATCCATTTCATATGCTTGAATCAACCAAAAAATCATATATAGCATATACAAATTTAATCGATTCAATAAATTCAAGAAAAACTGATATAATTTATTCCCCTTACCTGTTCCTGAAAAATTTCCTAAAACGATCAGAAACTAACCCTAGCTTTCACGATCCTACCACAGGAAAACAAGCCAGCAAGTCAAGAAGAACGAGGAAAGTGATCAGAGGGACTTGTCGGAGCCTCTGGAAACTATAGGAGAGAAAGAGACGCGCGCGTGAGAGAGAGAGAGAGAGAGAGAGAGAGAGAGAGAGAGAGAGGATTGAGATGAAATGAAAAAAAAATTCAAACTTATAAGCCCCTGCCCCGCAGAAAACCGTCGACAGTTTTTCTGCGCTTTACAAAACCGTTGATGATTTGGCTAATAACTGCTCTTGGTAGTTTTTACCGTCAACGGTTTTCTGAGATGACCTCAAACTGTCAATGGTTTGGTGTTAAACCTCCATTATTTCCTTGTTTTCACTTCTCTTTTATTTATTTTATTTTCTATTTCTTGGTTTGGGTTCCTACATAGTCCCCCCCCCCAACACCTATAAAAACTTCTTCCTCGAAATTTGCTAACTCATACTTATCATCACTCTTGGAATTACTGATTCGATCATCCAACTCTAAGAAGAGCTGGTAGCCTTCCACATGGTAGCCTCGTCCTAAATTTATTAATTACCTTCACTTATGGCAGAGGAATACAGTTTTTACAATAACAATCCTTAGGAGATTACAAGTAGATCAAAAAAAATTCTCCCAATACCACTTGAAACACTAAACCTAAAATTTAAGGATTTACAAACACTCAAACTTAACTAGACAACTTGGACAAAACATAGTATATATGCAACCAAATTCTTACCTGAATCATCGTACCTACCTGCCTAGTGTTGGTTCTCACTGAATAGTTGCAGGTACTTCTGACATATTTCCTCTTCCAACTCTCATGAAGCTTTTTCCACAGTGTGGTTATGCCAAAGCACCTTTACTAATGGAATATTTTTAGTACGAAGTTCTTGTTCCTTCCAATCTAAAATCTAAACTAGTACCTCCTCATAGGATAAGGTGTCTCATATTTCTAAAAATTCATAACTTAACACTTGTGAAGGGTCTGAGACGTACTTTCTCAACATCGATACGTGAAAGACGTCGTGGATCCTAGAAAAATCTAGGAGTAATGCTATCCTGTAAGCAACCAAACCAACCTTCTTTAGAATCTCGAATGGAATGATGTACCTAGAGCTTAGCTTACCCTTCTTTCCAAACCTCATAACTCCCTTCATCGGAGCAATCCTCACAAATACCTTATCTTTTATCCCAAACTCTAGATCTCGTCAGCAAGTATCAGCATAACTCCTCTGTTGACTTTGAGCTATCTTAATTCTATCCCTGATTAATTTGATCTTCTTGAAAGTTTGCAGAATAAGCTCTAGTCCCAAAATTTTTTGTTCACCAACCTCGTCCCAATACAGCGAAGATCGGCACTTTCGAACATACAACACTTCATATGGTGCCATCTCGATACTAGCTTCATAGCTATTATTATAGGCAAACTCTACAAGTGGTAAAAACTGAATCCAACTACTGTTGAAATCTATCACGCAGGTCCACAGCATATCTTCTAATGTCTAAATCGTTATCTCTTATTATCCATCAGTCTGCTGGTGAAATGCAGTACTAAAATTCAGTTGAGATCCCAAGTGTTGACTTAATGAGTCCTTCCTGTTTTGATTATGGCAAATCAAATAGTTCATACCTGTGCACGGAGCTTATCAAAAGGAATTAACCCTTAGCACACACGGATGGTAAGGACGGAAGGTAGACATAAGGACCATAACATTCACATCATATGGTTCCATTTGAAGAAGCAAAGGAAATGAACACCAAATAATTTCAATTGTATTTATTGCTCATTTGATTTTGGGTCTGTAATATTAATCATGGTCTGTAATAATAAATGCATTGCATGCATGATATGACAGATAAGCTTAAAGACCATAGATTGAGTTTTGGCCCCCTAAACATCACATGAAAAGTCACTTATAACTCATAAGTTATACTTATGTGAACAAGGGTAAAAGGACCATTCAAAGGGCCTCAATCGACCGAACTAGTCTAGTTATACTATGCTGGTTGACCGAACCACTGCTGGCTAAGGAGATTAAGCCTTGGTCGACCAAACTTATGCAGTATAAATGATACAATCGACCAAACCAGACCAAACTTATGCAGTATAAATGATATAATTGACCAAACCATACAAAAATCAACATTTTGATTTCGTATGGTTGACCGTCCAGGTTTGAACACAGTGTCCTCGGTTGACTGAACCGCTATGTGTCTGACACCCCGTACACTCGGTAGACCAATTTTTTAGCTCTCTTTGACCACAATCGACCAAACTATTTGATTAGCCGAACGAACTCTTTGTTGGTTGACCAAATCTCCAACGAGTCAAAATCGCCCAAATATGGTCGACCATATTCTCAGTTGAAAATACCACAGTCGACCGAAGCTCCCAAAGTGGTCAACTGAACCTTTAGTACGGTCGACCGAAACTCTCGGGTTGCCCAATTTTTACCGAGGTAAAACAGGGTTTATTTTTTATTAACCTCACTTAAACTTTTTCAAAAATACTGAATGAGTCCCAAACAGATACATTTTTTGGTGTGTCTATATATACTCCCTCATTTGGTTTGATTAGCACTAATTTAGCAAATTGATTAAGAGAAATTTCCTCTGAAATTTTGAGAGCACTTTCTTCACATATAAGCCATATACACTTCCCTTGTTCGTTCTATTGCAAAATATTTTTTGAGTGAGAGTATTCTACGTGATCCTATATGTCCTACTATTGCTTAAACTCTCATACTTGCAAATTGCTTGTTGATTTTTTCATTCAGAGTTAAGCCCAAAATCTCTCCCCCTTGAGTTAATCAATAGTCATTTTGTGGGGAAACTTTTCATTAGCTTGTGAGTCTTTGCATTTTTTATTGCAAGACTCTTAGGCTTGTTTTGTGCTTTGTAGAAAACTTTTTGACAATCTTTCTTTGAAAATATCTCTTGTGCTTAAACTTGTGAAAATCATTTTGAGATATTTTGATTATATCCTTAGAAATCTTTGAAACCCTATTTTTGGTTGATATATATTTATATATTGTTTCAAAGATACTATCATAGCGCACTCTCACACTTTGATTGCTAAACTTGCATTACCTTAAGAGTAGTCATTTAATCTACATTGAACTTATAATATCCTATCATATTGTAGTGCATTGGTTATACTGGTACAAATATGTTTATTGGAGAAGCATGTATTTTTGTACACAAAATTTATCTTGTGAATCTGTTGCATTCTAGGCGTGGCCTGAAGGGGTAATAATCTAACCCGGAAGGATTGCATGTAAAGGTTGAGGTTTGCCCCGATAATTTGACCTAATTGTAATCTTTCTTGCATCACCCTTTAAATTAGAGGTGACTTATGAAGGTACTAAAGATGTTAAAGATAGTAGAATTGATATGTTGACTAGTGAATATGAAGCATTTAGGATAAACACTGGTGAATCTATTTAGAGCATGTACACAAGCTTCACTCATAATTATTAACTCTTTACATGCATTAGGCAAGACATATCCCATGTATGAGATGATTAGGAAAATCCTTAGAGGCTTGCCACCTGTGTGCGAAGCTAAGGCTACTGCCATTGCTGAGGGTAGAGGCTTAAAAGCAATGTCCTTAAATGAACTGATAAGGTCACTCATCACATACGAGTTGGCCATTAATGAGAGAGTAAATAAGAAAAATAGAATAAAGAAGGTGACTACCTTGAAAACATCAACTAATGTGTCAAGTGAATGTAGTGAACCTGAATCAAGAGATGACATGGCTATGCTTACCAAAAAATTTAGTAGGTCCTTTAGAAAGAACAGCAAGCCATATAGAAGGTTCAGAGATCCAGTATCTGAAAAAGGGAGAATCAAGCAAAAGAAAAGACAAATCAAATGCTCCCACATTCTACAACTGTAACAAGGTTGGGCACATCAAACCAGATTGCCCATTGCTGAAAAAGGAATCAAAGAAAAAAGAAGAAGGCAATGAAAGTCAGAACATCATGGGACAAACAAAATAGCAGTGATTCAGACACGGACACCAGTTACTCTGAGGTTGCTAACCTGTGTCTGATGGCACACGATGATGAGGTGTGCTTAAGATTGTCCTCATCTAAGGACAAATGGTATAAGGATATCGGTTGTTCACGACATTTGACTGGTGATGAGGCCAAGTTCACATCCATTACTCCCAAGGAAGGGGGGTTTGTGACATTCAGGGACAATGCAAAAGGCAGAATCATAGGAATAGGTAAGGTTGGTAAGGAACCTTCCCTCATTATTGATAATGTCTTACTTGTTGATGACTTAAAACATAATATACTGAGTATTAGTTAATTGTGTGATAAAGGATATAAAGTATCTTTTGAAAATGATAAATGTATTGTTGAGAATAGATCTGATAACAAAATACTTTTTACTGCTGATCGTCATGAAAATGTGTACACCACTAGTTTTGATAACCTTGCTTCCCAATATGTAACATGCTTTTCTACTATAAATAAAGCAAGCTAGTTGTGGCATAGACGTCTAGGGCATGCTAGCATGGATCTTTTGTCAAAACTTTTGGAAAAGGGCTTAGTTAAAGGCTTACCAAAAACACATTTTGTGAAAAATAAAATTTTTGATGCATGTCAAATGGGTAAGCAAACGAGATCAAGTTTTAAGAAAAAGAAAATCATATCCACCACTAGACCACTTGAAATGCTACACTTAGACTTGTTTGGTCCTAAGCAAGTTCAGAGTCTAGGAAGAAAATTGTATGTATTTGTTATTGTAGATGATTTTTCTAGGTTCACATGAGTACTATTTCTTACACATAAAGATGAATCATATGATCAATTTACTAAACTTTGTAGAAGAATTCAAAATGAAAAGGGCTATAAAATTACACATATAAGAAGAAATAGGGGAATTGAATTCAAAAATGATGGCATTAAGAACTACTGTGACCTAGAGGTATATCTCACAACTTCTCTACACCTAGGACCCCACAACAAAATAGTGTTGTAGAAAGAAAGAATAGGTCCTTGCAAGAAATGGGTAGGACAATGCTTAATGAACATAAGTTACCCAAATATTTCTGGGCCGAAGTCGTAAACACTGCTTGTTATGTAATGAACAGAGTATTAATTAGGCCCTCTCTAAATAAGACTCCCTATGAGTTATGGAATGGACATAGACCAAATATATCTTATTTTCATGTCTTTGGCTGTAAATTCTTTGTACTTAGGGATAATGAGCACCTAGGAAAGTTTAACTCTAAATCTGATGAAGGAATTTTTCTAGGATATTCTCTTAACAGTAAAGCATACAGAGTATTTAATAAAAGAACATTAATTGTTATTGAATCCATTCATGTTGTTTTTTATGAATCTAATCCTTTTTCCAAAAAGAGAAGATGAAGATGATATTGAAATTAGAAAAGGATTAGATAAGCTCTCCATTGAAAATAATGTAGATAAAGATTCAGAGATTAATGATAAATCCATTGAAGATAATAAAGTTGAAAATGAGATTCAGGAACTTCCTAGAGACTAGAAATTTATTAGGAACCATCCCTTAGATCAAATCATAGGTGAACTCTCTCATGGTATTGCCACTCGATTTTCTTAAGAAACTTGGTTAGTCATTTTGCATTCTTATCTCAAGAAGAGCCCAAAAATATTAAGGAAGTCATAGAGAATGAATCATGGGTAATGTCTATGTAGGAAGAGCTAAATCAATTTGAAAGAAGCAAAGTTTGGACCCTAGTTCCTAGACCTGATGATCACTCTATTATTGGAACCAAATGGGTTTATGGAAACAAAAAAGATGAAAATTGTGTAGTAACTAGAAACAAAGTTAGGCTATTTTCCTAGGGGTATAATCAAGAGGAAGGAATAGACTTTTGAGGAAATCCATGCTCCCATGGATAGGATGGAAGCCATTCGCATGCTACTTGCATATGCCACTTTTAAGAATTTTAAACTATATCAAATGGATGCTGAAAGTTCCTTTTTGAATGGGTATATAAATAAGGAAGTCAACATATAACAACCACCATTTTTTGAAAACCATAAATATCCTAATCATGTGTATAGGTTGCTTAAAGCCCTGTATGGATTGAAACAATCTCCTAGAGCTTGGTATAAGAGGCTTAGTGGCTTTCTTCCAGAAAATGGATTTACCAGGGGTAAATTGATACTACACTTTTCATTAAATTTAAAAATGATCATATGCTCCTTGTACAAATATATGTTGATGTTATCATCTTTGGATCTACAAATGACGAACTGTGTAATGAGTTTGCCAAATGCATGCAAAATGAATTTGAAATGAGCATGATGGGTGAACTGAGCTTCTTCCTAGGACTCCAGATTAAACAAGCCAAACATAGGACTTTCATATGCCAATAAAAATATGTTAGGGACTTACTCAAGAAATTTAATATGGAATACGGTAAAATTTTAGGAACTCCTATAAGCTCTTCCACTAAACTTGACAAATATAAGCAAGGCATCCTTGTTGATGTCAAACTTTATCGTGTCATGATTGGTAGTCTCTTGTACCTTATAGCTAGCTAGCCTAACATTATGTTTAGTGTTTGTATGTGTGCTATATTTCAGGCTACTCCTAAGGAGTCTCATTTGTTAGAAGTTAAGAGAATACTTAGGTACCTCATTGGTACTATTGAATTAGGTTTGTGGTACCCTAAGCATACGTCATTTGAGATTGTTAGTTATATGGATGCTGACTTTGCCGGCTGTAAAGTAGATTGTAAGAGCACTAGCAACAGTTGTCATTACTTAGGACAATCTCTGGATTCTTGGTTCACCAAGAAACAGAACTCAGTTGCCTTATCCACAGCCAAAACTAAATATATTGCGGCTGGAAGTTGTTGTACTTAAACGCTTTATATGAAGCAACAACTTATGGACTTTGGGTTGCACTATGACAAGGTTCCAATCAAATGTGATAACACTAGTGCAATCAATATTTCAAAGAATCCCATCTCACATTCATGAACCAAATACATTGAAATTAGACATCATTTTATTCGTGATCATGTGCAAATAGGGGATGTGGCACTTGAGTTCGTGTGCACTAATGAACAATGGGCTGATATACTCACAAAACCTCTTTAGGAGGATATATTTATACAAATTAGACATGAGTTAGGTCTAATGCATAATAGCAATGCCACCTAGAAATATGATAGAGTGCACAAATTGAGGGGGATCTATATAACTTAAAAAAACTACGGCTCTAAAAATTCAAGTCTATTCTTGCTATGCTTTGTACTCTCTAAAATTATTTGTATTAGTCATTATGCACTACATAATTATTCTATCTCTTGGATGTTGATAGTTATAATTATATTGATTGTTTTGCTCCATACTGGATTGTTTGAGTTGATAGTTGTGGATTATTGTAAATTTGAAATTTAAAAGGTCTTTGATTTTGGGAAATGCTCCATTTTCAAACGGCATGCTGCCAAATTTTCTAAAAATCTTCCCAAGAATCATTCACCTTCCTATATTAGCCCCTTCTTGCTAATGTCAAAAGCGGGAGTAGTATAACATTGCAAAATTGGGAAAGGCAACTACATGGTAGTTTTTAAGCATTAATGACATTGAATGCATAAACTTTGAATTCTTGTCTTCATTCATTATATGCTTGAGCTTCTTTGTTAAAATTAAAATATTATGCATATTCTCAGGGGGAGCCTATTAGGCTTTTCCCACTTTTACTTGTTGTATTTGTCATCATCAAAAAGGGGGAGAACGTTGGCTCAATGAGTCCTTCCCATTTTAATTATGAAAAATCCAATAGTTCTTACCGGTGCACTGAGCTTATCAATAGGAATTAACCCTTAGCACACACGGATGGTAAGAACGCAAGGAAGCCATAAGGATCACAAAGTTCACATCATATGGTGCCATTTGAAGAAGCAAAGGAAATGAAGACCAAATAATTTCAATTGTATTTATTGCTCATTTGATTTTCGATCTATAATATCAATCATGGTCTGTAATAATTAATGCACTGCATGCATGATAGGACATATAAGCTCAAAGACCATAGATTGACTTTAGGTCCCTAAACATCACATGAAAGCCTTTTAAAACTCAAAAATTATACTTATGTGAACAGGGGTGACTTCAAATAAAAATCAGGACCTAAAATGACCATTCAAAGGGCCTCAATTGACTGAACCAATCTAGTTATACTATACTGGTTGACCGAACCACTGTTGGATGAGGAGATTAAGCCTCGATCGATCGAACCTGTGCAGTATAAATGATAAGGTCAACTGAACCGTATGAAAATCAACATTTTGATTTTGTACGGTCAACTATCCGGGTTTGAACACAGTGTCCTCGGTCGACCGAACCGCCATGTGCCTGACACCCCGTACACTTGGTCGACCAAATTTTTAGTTCTCTTTGGCCATGGTCGACCGAACTGTTTGATTAGCCAACGGAATCTCCAACAGGTCAAAATCGCCCAAATACGGTCGACCATATTCTCAACTGAAAAATACCATAGTCGACCGAAGCTCTCAAAGTGGTCGACCAAACCCTCAGTACGATCGACCGAAACTCTCGGGTTACCCAATTTTTACCGAGGTAAAACAGGGTTTATTTTTTATTAACCTCACTTAAATTTTTTCAAAAATACTGAATGAGTCCTGAACGGTTATATTTTTTTGGAGTGTCTATATATACTCCCTCATTTGGTTTGATTAGCACTGATTTAGCAAATTGATTAAGAGAAATTTCCCCTGAAATTTTGAGAGCACTTTCTTCACATATAAGCCATATACACTTCCTTTATTCATTCTATTGCAAAATATTTTTTGAGTGAGAGTATTCTACGTGATCCTATACTCCTACTATTGCTTAAACTCTCATACTTGCAAATTGCTTGTTGATTTTTTCATTCAGAGTTAAGCCAAAAGCTTTCCCCCTTGAGTTAATCAATATTCATTTTGTGGGGAAACTTTTCATTAGCTTGTGAGTCCTTGCATTTTTTATTGCAAAACTCTTAGGCTTGTTTTGTGCTTTGTAGAAAACTTTTTGACAAGCTTTCTTTGAAAATATCTCTTGTGCTTAAACTTGTGAAAATCATTTTGAGATATTTTGATTATATCCTTGGAAAGTTTTGAAACTCTATCTGTGGTTGATATATATTTATATATTTTTTCAAAGATATTATCATAGCACACTCTCACACTCTGATTGTTAAACTTGCATTACCTTGGGAGTAGTCATTTAATCTACATTGAGCTTATAATATCCTATCATATTTGTAGTGCATTGGTTATACTAGAACAAATCTGCTTGTTGGAGAAGCACGTATTTTTTTACACGAAATTTATATTGTGAATATGTTGCATTCTAAGCATGGCCTGAAGGGGTGATAATCTAACCCCGAAAGGATTGTATGTAAAGGTTAAGGTCAGCCCTGATAATTTGACCTGGTTGTAATCGGTGCTGCTCCACTCGTTAAGTGAGCCATAGTGGAATCCTCGAACTTGAGAGCCGAGGCGGGGACGTAGGCACATTTGTTGAACCTTGATAACATATCCGATGTTATCTTTACTTTACTTGCTTTACTATACAGTGCATGCTTGATTGATTTACTTGTGCTAATTTAATTTTTTCATATTTATTAGTTTATTTTATATATTCTCTAGATTGACCCTAAACTTGTGAAATACTATTGCTAGCTATTTGACATAGGAGAGAAAAAATTTAAATATCCAATTCACCCCTCCTCTTGGGATTACAGCAAAGTCAACACCAAGGCCTTTTACAAACTCCTCCAAAACTAGGAGGTGAGTTGTGGACACGGAGATGCCATAAATTCGGACTATCTCCTGTACATTCAGCTTTGCCAGCTTATTCATGGAGTAACTGACTTTAACAGAAACAAAATGTGTTGTCTTAGTCAGACTATCCACTATTACCCATATAGCATTTTTTCCATGCAATGCTAAAGGCAATCCCGTTACGAAGTCCATAGAGATATGCTCCCACTTCCACTCAGGATTACAAAGTAGTTGCAGTGGTCCCGCTGGCCTCTGATGCTCTACTTTCACTTGATGGCATATCAAACACTATTCCACGAACCAGGCAATCTCTCCCTTCATATTGTTCCACCATAAGGATTCTCGTAGATCCCTATACATCTTTGTGCTTCGTGGATGTATTGTATAGAGAGAGCAATAAGCCTCCTCCAGAATTACCCATTTAATCTCTACATCCTTAGGTACACACAGCAGGCTGTAAAACCTCAAAACTTCATCGCCTAAAATATTGAAACATGTTCCTAACCCACTCTGTACTTTCTCCACAATTTTCACCAACTCCACGTCTTTCATCTGAGTGACTTTAATTCTTTCCTACAAACTCTGTTGAACAACTAGACCAGTAATGAACCCCTAATGGTTACCTTCTACAAATTCCATGCCAAGTCATTCCAGATCCATCTTGATTTGCTGTTGCGCTACTACTACCAAGATTGACGCATTCACTGACTTATGACTTAAAGCATCAGCTACCACGTTAGCTTTCCTTAGGCGATAACTGGTGGAGCAGTCATAGCCCTTTATCAACATAATCCATCTCCTTTGTCTCATGTTTAACTTTTTTTGCGAGAAAATGTACTTAAGGGTTTTATGATCGGTGAAGATCTCGCACCTTTTACCAGATAGGTAGTGCCTCCAGATCTTTAATGCAAAGACCACTACTACCAACTCCAAGTCGTGTGTAGGATAGTTCTTCTCATACTCCTTGAGCTACCGAGAAGCATACGCAATAACCTTTCCCCATTGCATCAATACTCATCTAAGCCCTTTATAAGATGCATCACTGTAGACTACAAAACCCTTTTCTCCCGAAGGAATTTTCAGTGCCGGCGCAGTGACAAGTCGCTACTTTAACTCTTGGAAACTCTATTCACACTCATCTATCCATTCATATCTCACATTCTTCCTGGTTAACTTCGTCAAAGGGCCTGATAGCTTAGAAAAACCTTTTACAAAGCTACGGTAATATCCTGCCAAACTCAAAAAGCTCCTGACCTCATAAATGTCTTTTGGTCTTACCCAGTCCATTATGGCCTCAATTTTACTCGGATCCACAGAAAGACCATCCCTAGATATCACATGCCCGAGAAATGCCACCAGTTTCAATTAGAACTCACACTTCTTAAATTTAGCATACAACTTCCTCTCCCTCAATACCTGAAGTACTGTCCTCAAATGATCATCATGTTCCTTAGGACTCTTTGAATAAATCAATATATCGTCAATAAACACCACCACGAACTAATCCAGGTACTAATGAAAGACCCTGTTCATCAGGTCCATGGATGCAACAGGCGCATTCGTTAGTCCGAATGACATAACCAAAAATTCATAATGGTCATACCGGGTCCAGAAAGCACTCTTCGGTACATCCTCTGACTTAACTCTCACCTGATGGTACCTGCATCAAAGGTCGATCTTCGAGAAATCTTGTGTTTCCTAAAGTTGGTCAAATAGATAGTCGATACATGGTAGCGGGTACTTGTTTTTTATCATCACTTTATTTATCTCTCGATAGTCAATGCACATTCTCATTGTGTCATCCTTCTTCTTAACAAACAACATGGGGGCTCCCCACAGAGATACACTGAGCCTGATGAACCCCTTATCCAACAATTCCTGCAATTACCCCTTTAATTCTTTAAACTCGGCTAAAGCCATTCTGCACGGAGCCTTAGAGATCAGCGTCATTCCCGAAGATAGGGCGATGGCAAAATCTACCTCACGCTTAGGAGGTAACCCCAGAATATCCTCCAAAAATACATCAAGAAACTCCTTTACTATCAGAATATCCTCAAACTTAACTTCCCCCTCTGGTGTTTCTTTTGTCCAAGCTAGATACCCCCCACACCCATTCAAGAGTAACCTTTTAGCTTGGGTGGCTAATAGAATCGATGGCGAGGAGCGCACATGCGACCCCACAAATCTATACTCCTACTCCTCTATAGGTCTAAACACTACCTCTTTATTGTAGCAGTCGATACTGGCATAACCAAAAGCTAGCCAGTCCATCCCCAGAATCACCTCAAATCCATGCATGCTAAGAACTAGAAGATTAGTAGGCAGTGTCTTCCCCTAAATACTGATCGAAAAATTTTTAAGTATCCTTCTACATGTTACTGCGGTCCCTATTGGTGTAGCCACTAATAAATTGACGCCCAATGGCTAAGCCTCTATCCCACACAATTTAATGAACTCTTGAGCCATGAATGAATGTTTTGCCTTTAAATCAAACAACACAACAGCTTTATGCAACAAAAATAAAATAGAACCTATCACCACATCACCAGCGTACTCTGCATCTCTCAACGTAAGCGAATACACCCGCACCTGGGCGGTGCCCCTCTAGTGGCCACCTCTGGGTGCCTGATTATATCCCTGAAACTGATGAGGTATGGGGGCATCACTAAAAAGTGCACAACAGTCTCATGCTATGTGGGTAGGTCTACCACATCGGTAACAGCCAATTGATCTACCCCAGCACTCGCCTTGATGCCTCTGATGACACCTGGGGCAAAGAGGGCATGACTGAATTCCCTAAGGAGGTCGGGGTCCCACCGCTTGTTGCTAACTCACGTAGTCACCAGGCCTCCTCTATGTACCCCTACTAGTGCCTGTCTGAAACCCATATGGCAGGGGTCTCTTCCTCTAGTTCGCTACCCCCTCACTATTCTATATACTAGCCTCCACTACCATGGCCTTGTCCACCAACTCAAAGAAACTCTGGGCCTGAAATGCCACCACCTGTGTGCGTAATCCCTGCCTTAGACCTCTCTAAAACCTTCGCGCCTTCCTTAGCTCATCTGGGACTATGTAGGAGGCAAAGCGAGATAGATCCACAAGCCTAGCCGTGTATTGTTGTACGATCAAGTACCCTTGCATTAGATTCAGGAACTCCTTTGCTTTAGCTTCCCTAATGGAAGTGGGAAAAAACTTGATCTCCCTAGATTGGCTCTAGGTAGTAACTGTAGGTCCTGGCATTTGTTCCTCCACCAGCTTCACTGCTCTCCACCACCGCTTAGCCTCCCCAACCGACTTGAAAGAAGCATACTACACTCTCTGCTCATCGGTGTAATGTAGAATAGCCAGAAGTTCCTCAATTTCTTGGACCTAATCCTCAGCCACAATCAAGTCTGCTCCTCCTACAAATTTCGGCAGATGCATACAGGTGAACTGCTTGATGGTGCAGTCCTAGTCTGCAGGTGGGTAGTTCTGCCCTCTGTAGTCCCGACTTATCTCTGTCCTAACCTGCCGAGCTAAACTCAACAATACTATTGAGGCATCGATATCTTCCTTGATGAAATCCTCCATATTATTACCTCTCTAGCATCAAAATCCTTATCTTTAGGATCCAACCTAATAATAGGGCAAAGAGTAATTTTCTTAAAATCCTATTGTCGAAACAAGACTAGTACAGCTAATTAGCTAAAATTATAGGGTTCCCTACATTCGTGTACTACAATACTTAGACTTTCCCTGATGAATTTTTCCCACATAACTAAATCATTCGACCTCCAACTCCCCAATCATGGGTCAGCCTAACTGCTCAAAAACAAGATCGTCGATGGTTTGCAATGATTTTTATGAGACCGTCGCCTCAGGAAAACCACAAAAGACTTTCAAAGGAATTCTGCCTCTAGGCTACTAGACAAAACCCCAACCTCTTAGGTACTCTGATTCACTATCCACCCTATACCTGACCTACTTTTTCGTAGCTAGGCTACTCATTCCGACTCTTATCACCACTCATTCCTATACTTTGGTCATATTATTCCTCTAGAGTCTACGGAATCTAGGAACCTAGGCTCTGATGCCACAACTGTAGCGCCCTGAACCCAGTGGGGCCCAGCGTGCTAATATTCCACTAAAACTATGATACCACAATATCAACTTCCATAATTAATATAAACATACAGCCAACAGAAGCAAAATATACTTATACAACCATACATACCAGAGTACTACTCTTAACGAGTCCTACAAAATTTGTTCCCAAAACATTATACAACCTAGAATGTTCAAAAAAAACTAAACATAACAAAATAGTATCATACCAAGCCCACTCTCGGCTAGATTGTCTAGGTCTTGCCCCAGAGCGCCTAGACTCGGTTTCCTGTAGTTCCTAAAAAATTGATATATTTACTGGGGTGAGACACTTCTCGATAAGATTGAATAAATTATTATCAGTGTGTGGCTAGCATGAGTTCCAATGAAATCAGACCCATTCTTTAATTTACTTTAGTTGACAAATATATCATTTGTATAATATAACTCACACCTATACAGTTGAAAATACACATTTCTTTCATAATATAAAATAGTTCAATAACTAACGACCTTTACATAAATTCACATATATGGGCTGAAGAAACCCCCTTTTGGACATACAACATCATCATGTATAAACCCTCATGATCGAGTTATGCGGTCCGAAGACTGGACCTAGCCCTGGCTGGCCTACCACCAAGCTAAGTCAAACCTCATATCTGCAAGTCCAATTTGCCTACCTAGCCTAGTCTAGCTAGACTCCAGGGGGGTACACAACCTTTCCGTGGCCAAATCAACTTTTCATTACCAACACTTCTATCCAGAACAGTGTGGCTGCACTATCTCAAATACTAGCTATGGTACCATGCTCTCATCACAACTGGTCCTCACGGTTCTTCAACCATATAATGCAATTTAAGTAATAAAACTATAATAAAATTTTCATTTTCGTAATTCAGTATAAAACCTTCCATTTTGATATAAAACCTGTCATATCGAAACCCGGCATTCAGCCGTCATATCAAACCCAACACTCAGTCGTCATATAACATTTCACAAATTCCACCACATTTCCAGTATTTCCATCAAATAGTCCAAATCACATTCTCATGATATAATACCATAAAAAATACTCAAATTCACTTATGCAGTAAAATATGAATAAATCTCATCTCACTTAATTTTTAAACTAATAATCAATAATATACTAAACTGCCTGGGAAAAATAGATTTTTTATTAAAAACTATGTCTGATCATCTCCACAATTTTTATTTAACCAAAACTATATTTTTTAGGAAATAGAAATGATTAACCAACATATTTTAGGTTTTTCCCCAAATACATATAATAATTAAAACATCCATTTCATATGCCTGAATTAACCAGAAAATCATATAAAACATATACGAGTTCATATACTCGAATTTAATCGATTCAAATTCCAGAAAAAAAAAAAAAAAGGCTGACATAATTTATTCCCTTTTCAGGTTCCTAAAAAACTACCTAAAATGATCAGAAACGAACCCTAGCTTTTATGATCCTACCTTATGAAAACAAGTTGGCAAGTCGATAAGAATAAGGAAAGTGATTGGAGGGACTTGCCGGAGCCTTGGGAGGCCAGAGGAGAGAAAGAGATGCGCAGGAGAGAGAGAGAGAGAGAGAGAGAGAGAGAGAGAGAGAGAGAGAGAGAGAGAGAGAGAGAGAGAGAGAGAGAGAGAGAGAGGATTGACATATCTAGTATTAACATGACATAAACAAGCATGCCAAAATTTTAAGGAAGAAACCAAGTAAACAAGACTTGAGGATGCATTGTTGTCATTCACAATATTTAATTTAAACATTCCATCATAAGCATAACATTTTGCTCACAAATATCTCATTCTTAATAATTACATATTGATCAGATTCCGTGATTTTTTAAATCTAGCCCTATCAAGAATAAAACCTATCACTAAATTCTTTCTCATTGAAGGAGTATAATACACAACTTTTAACACTAATACCGTTCCAGATGTAAACTTCATTTCAACCTTACCATTACCTAACACTTGAGTTGTATGTGAATCATCAAGCATAGATGTTTTGGGTTCCTTAAAAGGAGTGTGCAACTTGAACCAAGTTTTATAATAGCAGACATGTCTATTAGCACTTGAATCCTGCACACCACC
Source organism: Malania oleifera (assembly GCF_029873635.1). NCBI lineage: Eukaryota > Viridiplantae > Streptophyta > Magnoliopsida > Santalales > Ximeniaceae > Malania > Malania oleifera. The sequence goes on along the minus strand of NC_080418.1, from coordinate 102,039,031 downwards.
TTTCAATATTGTGAATCATATTTATATCTATAATCATTGCCACAAATGGTTCCTTAATTATATTGGCTTGAGTATTAGGTCCACATTTTCAAAATTTTCAAACTCGAACAATGTGCCCACTTTTGCCATAAGAAAAAAAAACAAATAAACAAACAAACAAACAAACAAACATTGTTGTTTTGCTTGTTTTGATTATAAGGGAGTCATTGGCTCCAATTTTTTTTACTAGTGTTACCCCTATTAATTTTATGAGTTCTTCGATTATTTTTCATATTTTTTCTTCTTAGGCTTTAATTAAGAGTTTTTTTTTTATAAAAAAATGACCATTATGAAAAGTAGCAATTAAATTTACATTTGTGGTATTACTGTTGCTTTCTTGCATAAGTGCATCTTGCCACCTTACCTTCTTCTCCACCTAGATTCAAGTGATCAAGTGATCAATGTTTCAAGATACATATCCTTTTGCTTGTGGCGCATGCTCTTTTGGAATTCTCTCTAGGATGCGATAACTTGTCAAAAATGCTGACCACCACAAGATTGTCTCCAATTTTTATGCCTACGAATGTTACTCCCACAACTACCATTTGGAAATCTTGAGCTTACTCTATAATTGATTTTTTGTCCACCATTTAATAGCGAAAAAATTGGTTTGTTGCATATTTCTTCGCCCTTGCCTCCTATTCTTACTTTGCGAAGCCTTCTAAATTTTCTTTACAATGGACTAAGTAGTATCATAAAAATCATTAAAAATGATTATCAAGACAATTTAAAATATAATACCAATGTTTAAACTCATCTTTTTCATATTTTTTCAATTTTTCATGTTGATCAACCAACTCATCTTCATTTATTTGTCGGTATTGATTTTGTTCTAATGCTTCTCAATAAAAACATAGGCAACCTAGAGGAGACTAAGGTAGAAGAGCACCTTATCCTTCCATCTCTTGAAGTGGACTCCTTTAAATCAAAAGAGTTTGTTGAGATCTCCAGCATTTTCATTGGGTTTTTCAACTATAGGCTTCATAATTTGACCCTCCTTAAGAATTGTTAGGAAATTAACACAAATATAACAATAAGATTAAACTCAAATCAAATATAAACACAATTCACAATTAGACTAAGACACAGATATCTCGCTCTTTTTAAGGATATTTAAGCCTTTTGCGATTTTCCGGCTTAGCCAACAAACTAGTGCAGCAAAACTCTACTTAACTTGTCTCCCCCAAGATGCAATAGCCCGATTTGAGTCGTATGATTCTCTCTAATTCTACAAAAATGATGATTCCAAAGCTCCACGGGAGTCAATGCTATTGGCGTAAATTTATAGGCACACTAACTTTTCATTATCCAAATACTTAATAAATAGGATGTATCTAAAATAAATAGATACATATTTAAAATCAAGGTACACAAACATAAACTATTTATAGATTTATGAAATACATGAACCAATGATTCAACTAAGTGTAGATAAATTTCTTATTCCAAGGCACATGCCCTTTCCCAAGATACATTCATTTCATTTATAAATTAGTAATATTAAAATATTAAAATACTCACAAAGGGACAATGATAATGAATTCTTTGTAATTTTTACCTTACAACATTTTCGCTCTAGGGTTGATATTAGGCTACATACCCAAATCATCCATAAAAAATTGGTTATGTTTGGTTCAGGCAAGGCCTATTCTTGGAAATAGATTAATTATAATAAGTTAGTTACAGTTAATTATGAAAAAAAATTATGTTGTTACCATAAAACAAATAATGAGTAAAACATTTTATAAATTCATAGCAAGGAATAACTATTCCTATATTTCACCATTAGAGTGTCTATTCTTTTCTAATTACATGTTGAATGAAATAACAAAGAATATACAAGGAATAGATGTTACCTCTATTTTTAAGTTTTTCATTGTATTTCATCTTATTCCAAAAATAACTATTATGAGTCCAACATGACCAAGTATATGCAAATAGAATTTGAACAAATCAATTACACTCTACATACTTCTCAGAAATAGAAATGCATCAACGTCAATTAAGCCATTAGAAAGAAATGAGAGGAGAAATTAGTCAAAACTCTAAATCCTTAACTAAGTAATTCTTGCCAAAAGGCAAGTTAATACATAGACTCAATAGAGATAGGCATAAACTTCCTCTTGCATCTTAAGTCACAATCTTAATTTCAAGTAAATTTGAATTTTAAGAATAAGTTAAACTCGACTAATAAAAGATCCCTTATTTTGTTTTTGAAAATATTTTCTTTGAATATAAATGACCCAAATATTTATAGTTATTAAATTATTACTTTTAGGGCAAAAGATACTATTCTCTTCTAAGGTTTGGCAAAAAAACAATGACCTCCCTTTAGGTTTCGAAAATTCCAAGGACCTCCCTTGAGGTTTACTTAAAAGATACAAACATCCCTTTGCATTTTGACAAGAAGACATGTTTTTTTTAGGGGAGGTTAGTATCTTTTTGGTCCTAACATTAGGAAACATCAAATTGTCTGAGAAGTCATTCTTTCCTTTTATCCTAAGTCTTACACCGACTTAAAGCATAAAACGTATAATATTATTTGCATACTGATAATCTATCTCATGTGTTGACTTTTTGAGTCCTATCTCGTTTTGATAATGACAAATACAAAGTCTTTAATATTTTTCGAGCTTGTGTGCAGGATTAGTCTTGCACATTTTGACAAAATCATATGGTGTCACATGGAGACTTAAAGGGAAAAGAAGGCCCAAAGTGTTTAATTTATTTTTATTATATTTTATTTTGGGTCTATAATATTAATTATCTATCGGTCTGTAATAATTAATGCATGTCATGCATGATAGGATCTATAAGCTCAAAACCATAGATGGACCTTAGGGGTTGACCGACGCCGGATTTTTTTTATCAGCTCTCAAAAGACTTAAACTGACCTTAAGGCTCATAAATCATGCATGAAAATGTTCCTTATTGAATTAAAATTAATCATCATATGAATAGGGACAACCTTATAAAGAGAATAGGACCAAAATGCACAAAAAGGACATGTTCAGTGGACCGAACTTTTACACGTAAAATCCTTTGGTCGACCGAACCTCCACCGGGTCAACAGTTTGACCCTTTGGTCAACCAACCTTAAAATGAGCTACAACGCTCTGGTCGACTGAAATGACACGTGGGGAGATTCCAATGCCCTGGTCGATTGAACCATCAGTTCAAAAATTGTCTAGTCGACCGAACACCAAAGTTGAGTCAACTGAACCCAAAACGGTCGACCGAACCTCGGAGATTTGGAAATCGCCCTATGAATGGTCGACCATCTTCTCAGTTCAAAATTGTCCTGGTCAACCAAACTAAGCACCACGGTCAACCGAACCATGATATTGGTTGACCGACCCTCTCGGGTTGCATAAATTTTACCAAGGTAAATCTGGGTTATTTTTTAATTAAACTCTCTTAATCTTTTTTCCAAAATACCCAGCGTGTCCCCAACGGCTATAATTTTTCCAAATTCTATATATAGGCCCTCATTTGCAAAATTAACTCAAGATTAGGGTTTTGAGATTAGCCAAATTCCTCTGAAAATCATTTTAGCCAAAATCATTTGTACTTCTATATTTTTCATACTCAGTTTCTTCTATACTCATCTAGCCTTTTATTTTGAGTGAGATTGTTTTTACATATCCATCATACAAGCCCAAACTCTCTCACATTTATACTTGCTTGTGTATTAATTTTTAGAGAGTTGCTTAAGATTTTTCCCATAATATTTCACTTATAAATATTTTATTGGGAAAAGTTCTTACATGGCTTAAGATCTTGCATCCTCATTGCAAGATTCATAAGCTTAATTTATGCTTTAACGAAAATATCTTTAGCAAGCTTAAAACCATATTATCTATTCTGCTTTGCATTTGATAAATATTTTTGTGATATTTGTTTAGGGTTATAGAGGTTGTTTGATTATTCATACAAGAAGCATATTAGCTTAAGATCAAAAGTCTCACTCTCACATACACACATTGATATACATTCTTTTGAGAGTTAACACATTGGTTAACAAAATCTCACTTGAGCTTAATATCTTATCATATGTGAGTGCATTATTTGGTTGAGCATATTGGTGCAAATCTGCTTAGTGTAAGAAGCACTTTACTTGTACGAAAATCATATTGTGAATCTGTTGTATTCTAGGCGTGGGCCTAAAGAGGGAGACTAGCCCTATTGAATAATCCCGGATTGGCTTAGACCTAGTTAGGAAAGTTAGGTGCACCATCCTGGTAAGGTGCGGTTGTAGGTTGAGGTCAGCCTCATTAATTGACCTGGTTGTAACCGGTTCCGCTCCACCCGTTAAGTAAGTATTAGTGGAATTCTTGTACTGGTGAGCCAAGGTGGGGACGTAGGCAGTATTGGCCGAACCCCGATAACATATCGTGCGTGTACTTTATATTTCAGCAATTTATTATTCGCACTTTCATTTTCAGCACATGTATGTATTATGTTTATTTCATTATATGTTGTACATGTGTTAATTAGGTTTATATATATATATAGAAAGACTCTAGGTTTGTGTAATACTGCTGTTAGTTAAATTGAACCTAGGAGAGAAATTTTAAATACCCAATTCACCCCCTTCTTGGGAATACACCAATTCCAACATCATGCACACAAGACAAGCAGTTACAAAAAAAAATATAATGCCTTAGACAAGCTTGGCCCGTGAAAATTAGGGATGATCTCTAAGGGCTACAAGATTCCGTTGTGGCTCATTATTATATGGTTGAGGATTTTGTTATTAGAAAATCCCATGACTCTATACAGCCTCCATAAGTGCTCATTGGCATTTTGATGGCAATCATAAAAAGGGCTAGGTTCTGTTGGGGTTGTAACATATGAAAAAGGGTTGCATACACTAGTAGGGGATAGCCAAAAAATGATCTAAACCATGTAGCAAATGGTCATAAAGGGTTGATTTGATTACATATGTGGAACATAGTTATACTAGGTTGATCGAATCATATGTGCAACATATGCTCATACAACGCAAACCTAGTCTTGTGTGGTATGTGGTATACAAGGCTAACATGATTGTGTGGGCAACGTGCTTAATATGTGGCTTTGCCAAGTTGATAGAGTGTTGTATAAACTGTTGCACAATATAATATTGAATTAATCAAATGCAGCAATCAATGAAAGACAAATTAAAAAACATAACCACGCAATATGTGACGCCCTAATTTTTCAACCACTTTTTTTCAACAATAAACAATAATAATTAATCATCATCTGTCAACTAACTCTGATACCATATATCACACATAACCCGTACGGGGGGGTACCAGGTATTTAGTCCATCCGAACATACTATCCACGCAACAGAATACATACTGTGTCTAGGTTCAAAATATAATACCATCCAAAATACAATACAATACCAGAGTGCTAAGACCTCTACATACATATATACACCCCCAAAAATCCATAAAATAGTCTAGGGGTTACACAAAACACATCCCATACTCAACCACTTACACTGAATACTAAGGTACTACGGTCTCCTCTACCTCAGGGCTCTCTCTGCTCTTCTGTCCTTATTTCCTGAAATGTTTAGATTCTGGGTAAGACACCTCTCAGTGAGATGAAATAAATTATTGACAGTGTGTAGCACATGAGTTTAAATATATTAACACATCCATTTAAATAATTATAACAACTGAGAAAATATACTGATATGTACTCATAATCATATATAAAACATAGTGTCATAAACTTTCATATCTTTTTCATAATCATATGCTCATTCATTTCTTATATCATATACGTACTCTGTCATTTCTCATATTCATAATCATACTCTAACCTATGTGTATCCACCAACATATAGCACAACGCGTCTGTAACCCATGGTTGTTTATTTCTTATATCATTTTTTTTTTCATTTTCATAGTCTAGCTTATGAGTATCCACCAGTATAGAATACACGGTTGTTCATTTCACTTTTCACTTTTCATAAACATTTTCTAACTCATGAGCATCCACCAGTATAAAATACGTTGCACGTCTATAGCTCATACCCATTCATTATTGCGTCTGTAATGAGAAACCATCCGGAGGATAATCACTTCGTCATGTATTCACCCCACATGACCACGTTGTGCGACCTGAAGGCTGGACTTAACTGCGGTTGGCCTACCCAATTAGATCAAAATAGGGAACATGTCTATAGTATGATTGGCCTACCCAATCCTAGTCCAGACCCCAAAGGGTAACACAAAACTTCATAGGCCCAATCAAATGTCTCGCCACACTCTGTATCAACGTGTGGTTGCACTAAAACAATGCTAGCAATGGTACCATACTCTCAAAATAACTCTGGTCCATTAGGGCTCTCATTTCCACATTTCAGTATTCATATTTCATTATGTCTATATAATTCTTACTATATATATATATATATATATATATATACCTCATCATTTATGCATAATTCTCTGTTCAACATTTCTATACAAAACATCTTTAAGTATTTCACATATCATCATTTCAGTATAAAACACATCTATGTATTTCTCGTTTCATCATTTCTATAATTCTCATTATTTCTGTATAATTCTCATCGCATTTCATCATTTCTATGTAAAACATATCTGTATATTTCATATATCATCAATTCATAGTAAAAACATATTTGTATATCGCATTTCATCATTTCTATATAAAATATGATTGGGTTTCTCATCTCATGATTTCTGCATAAAAATATTTATGGGTTTCTCGTATTTTCATATCTGCATAAAATATAGCAGTATATCAACATTTTTCAATACAAATCATATATTTCAGTATCATTCACATTCCCAATATAAAGTTGTTATTTCATATTCCTCATGCCACAAAATTTTAAACGGTTATTCACAGTATAATAATCATAAGGAAAATATTCATATCATAATTTTCCAATACTATATACCATATTCTCATTTTCACATACTTTAATCAATCAATTAATTTTCCAAAAATATCTATTATAATTTATTCCCCTTACCTGCTTATTGAGAGAATTCCTGCGAAGATCCTAAAACCCAAGCCCGCGGCATTTTGGAGCTCACATTTTCCCAATTCAATCAACTCAACCCTAGAATTACAATTATTTTAATATTTCCTAGGCTCACACACACTCCCAATAACTAATTAAATTTTTAAAATAATTAACGGATATAATTTCACTATCCTTACCCTAACCTTGGAGTGGTGCTTAGGAAACCCAAATTAAAAATTTGCTCCGGTTAAAATGATGAGAATCGAAGTTAGGATCCCGTGGTGGTGTCCAATCGTCGATTTGTCTAAAGATTTGAGGAAAATTTGAGGAGAGAGAGAGAGAGAGAGAGAGAGAGAGAGAGAGAGTTTACCTCATCCCAGGAGTGGTGCCTATGACGGCCTAATCATGAATCCACTCCGGTTAAAATATTGGCGACAGAGAATAGAACCCAATGGTATTTTTCATTCTTCAATTAGCCGAGAATCAGGGAAGAAATTGAGGAGAGAGAAAGAGAGAGAGAGAGAGAGAGAGAGAGAGAGAGAGAGAGAGAGAGAGAGACAACGAGAATAGGGGGTTTTCTGCCTCTATTTGTTGCTTCCTAATTCTTTAGGAAGGAATGTAATATATATATATATATATATATATAATATTATTATTATTATATTATATTATATTAATATATTATTATATTATATTATATTATTTAATTAATAAGAATTTTTAAATTAATAAATGAATTAATTATTTTTTGTTTTTAATCACTACATTCTCCCCTCATAAAAATTTCGTCCTCGAAATTCGCTATCCATCTCATGCATCAATCTTTGAGAAAAAACACACTGCAATTTTATTAATTACCCTCGCTTATGGCGGAGGAATACTGTGGTTACAAGGGAGGATCTTGGGAGATTACAATCATTCACATAAAAATAAAATTATCCCAAAACCATTCATAACCAAAACCAAAAGACTAACTACTCTATATTGTACAAGTCAATAAACATACATTGCCATTTACTTTTACTCTTACTAGCTCAACTCTGGGCTTCACTGAACAGGTGCGGATATCTCTGGCATCTTATCCTCCATTTCCTATGAAACCTCCTCAACTGCATGATTGCACCATAGCACTTTTACTAATGGAATCCTTTTTGTACGCAGCTCCTTCTCCTTTCGATCTAAAATTTGTACTAGCATTTCTTCATAAAATAAGACATCACCAAGCTTTAGTGCCTCATAATTGATCACATGGGAGGGATCTGAGATGTTTTTCCTCAACATGGACACATGGCATACGTCATGAATTTTGGACAAAATCGGTGGTAAAGCTAACTAGTAGGTAACTGGACCCACTTTATCCAATATCTTAAATGGTCTAATAAACCTAAGGTTTAACTTACCCTTCTTCCCGAATCTCATAATTCCTTTCATCGGTGCAACTTTCAAAAATATATGATCCCCCACACCAAACTCTAACTCTCGTCGGCATGTATTCGCATAACTTTTCTACCAACTCTGAGCTATTTTGATTCTATCTCCGATGAGTCTGACTTTATCACAACTCTTTTGTACTAATTTCGGCCCCAAATTTTGTCTTTCCCCAATTTCATCCAAGTATAATGGAGATCGGCACCTCCTTCCATACAATGTTTCATATGGTGTCATTCCAATGTTGGCCTGCTAGCTGTTATTATACGCAAATTCAACTAATGGCAAAAACTATATCCAACTACCTCCAAAGTCTAACACACAAGTTCGCAGCATATCCTCATGTATCTGTATGCTCTTCTCTGTCTATCCATCAGTCTGAGGATGAAATGTTGTGCTGAACATCAACTGAGAACCCATGGCTACTAGCAAACTCCTCCAGAAATGAGATATGAACCGTGGGTCTCGATCTGATACTATGGACACTGGCACGCCATGCAATCTAAATATCTCATGTATGTACAATTCTTCCCGTCTACTCATGGAGTAGTTAACTCTGTTGGGAAGGAAGTGGGCAGTCGTCGTCAATTGGTCAATGACTACCCATATGGTGTCCTATCCATGCAATGCCAATGGTAATCCTGTAACAAAATCCATCCAAATATGCTCCCACTTCCATTTGGGGATGTGAAGTGGCTGCAATGATCCCACCGGTCTCTAATGCTCAACTTTCACCTGTTGGCATGTCAAACACTACTCTAAAAATTTGACAATTTCATTATTCATATTACTCCACCAAAAAGACTCCCGAAGATTCATATACATCTTAGTACTACCAGGGTGTACTGTATAAAGAGATCAGTGCGCTTCCTCCAAGATAATTCTCTTAATATCAGCATCAGCAAGCACACATGACCTAGTACGAAACCTTAAAGCTCCATCATCTGAGATATTAAACTCTGCTCCCTGACCATTCTCCACTTTATCCATAATCTTCACTAAATCTGCATCTTTCATCTGAGCAACATTAACTCTTTCCTATAAGGTGGGCTAAATTACCATATTGGCAATGAATGCCTGGTGATCTCTCACTACCAGTTCTACACCAAGCTTTTCTAAATCCATCTGGATCGGATGCTGACTCACCATGGCTGACAATGATGAGCCCACTAATTTTCGGCTCAAAGCATCAGTTATCATGTTAGCTTTTTCTTGGTGGTAACTGATGGTGCAATCATAATCTTTAATTAGCTCTAGTCATCTCCTCTGCTTTATATTTAATTCCTTTTGTGTGAAAAAGTACTTCAGGCTTTTATGATCTGTGAAGATCTCACACCCACCTACCCCTATACAAATAATGTCTCCAAATTTTCAATGCGTAAACCACCGTGGCAAACTCCAGATCATGGGTAGGGTAATTTTTTTCATATTCTTTGAGCTGCCATGAGGCATATGCTACAACTCTCCCTCACTGCATCAAAACATACTCGAGCCCTTTGCGTGACGGATCACTGTAAATTACAAAGCCTTCTTCTCCCAAAGGAATTGTTAGAACTGGTGCAGTGATGAGTCGCTGCTTTAATTCCTGGAAGTTCTATTCACACTCATCTGTCCATTCAAACCTTGCATTCTTCCTGGTCATTCTACTCAAAGGGCTTGACAATTTAGAGAATTCTTCTAAAAATTGGTGATAGTATCCTGTCAATCCCAAGAAACTTTTGATCTCTTGCATATTCTTCGGTCATGCCCAGTCCACTACCACCTCAATCTTACTTGGATCAATAAAGATACCACCACCAGATACAACATGCCCAAGGAACGCTACTTGCTCTAGCCAAAACTCGCATTTCCTTAATTTGGCATACAGTATCCTTTCCCTCAAGATCTGCAGTACTATCCTCAAATGGTCCTCACGCTTTTCATGACTCTTCAAATACACTAGTATGTTGTCAATAAACACCACCACGATCGGGTCCAAATACTGGTGGAAGACCCTATTCATCAGGTCTATGAATACGGCAGGAGCATTTGTTAGTCCAAACGACATAACCAAAAATTCATAATGGCCATACCATGTTCTAAATGTTGTTTTTAGAACATCCTCCACCCTAACCTTTACTTGATGGTACCCAGATCATAGATCAATCTTGGAGAAAATCTGTGTCCACTGAACTAGTCAAACAAATCATCAATTCAGGGAATCGGGTATTTATTTTTAGTAGTCACCTTATTGATTTCTCTATAGTCGATGCACATTCTCATCGACCCATCTTTATTTTTCACAAACAATACGGGTGACACGCTGGGCCTGATAAACCCTTTGTTAAACAACTCCTACAGCTACTTTTTCAACTCTTTTAATTCTGCTGACGTCATTTTGCACGACGCTTTAGAAATCAACGTTGTCCCTAAAGCTAGGTCAATTCCAAACTCAGCTTCTTAATTAGGAGGCAGTCCCGGCGACTCCTTTGGAAACACATCAGTAAAATCCCTCACTATCAGGATATCTTCCAATTTTAACTCCCCTTCCAGCACTTCCTTTACACAAGTCAAGTACCCTTAGCATCCCTCCATAAGCAATCTCCTTGCCTATATGCCTGATAACATCTGTGGTGGGGTACGCACACATGTCCCCACAAACCTGTACTCCTGCTCTCTTGGCGGTCTGAATACTTCCTCTCTTTTATGGCAGTCAATACTGGCATAGTGGGCAGCTAGCCAATCTATCCCCAAAATGACCTCAAAACCATGCATATCCAAAACTATCAAATTAGCTAGCAAGGACCTCCCATGTACATAGATTGGACAATCTCTAAGCACCTTTCTACACAACACTGCAGTCTCGATCGATGTAGTCATTGACAAACTGACATCTAATAACTGAGTTTCTATACAACAAAATTTGATAAACTTTTGGGCTATAAAGGAGTGAGTCGCCCCTGAATCAAATAAAGCAGTAGCTTTATAAGATAAAATTAAAACAATACCTATGACTACATCACCGGCCACCTAAGCGTCTCCTGGTGTCAAAGCATAGACCCGCATCGAGGCGGTGTTCCTATGCTGACTGCCTCAAGGTGCCTGGTTATCTCCTCAATATAGTCTAGGAGCAAGTGGATTAACTAGGGGTGCTCGACAATCTCTTGCTATATGACCAGGTTGACTGTAGTGATAATAGATCACCTCTCTAACCCGGCATGTAAGGACCCAAACCTGGAAATTAAATCAGAAAGAAAGGAAAATTTCAACAAGGAACAGCAGGATTCATCGACGAAGGCCCTTCTGTGCTTCTTCACCGAAATTCAGAGCCTTATCGATGAAAAGATCTAGAATGTTCAGAAAATATCAGGCTTAGGGTTTGTCGACGAGGTCCTTCCTTCGTAAAGGAACGGCCTTGTATGGCTCGTCCACAAAGGCATCATTTCGTCAACGAATTTGACCGGGTCAAAGGCCTATAAATAGGATTTTTGTTTGCTTCTTCAATAAAAAATCTAAAAATCTCTCTCTCTCTCTCTCTCTCTCTCTCTCTAGAACCCATGCCCACAGTCTCTTTCTCTTCAATCGTTCACCATTTGTCATCCATTTCTACGATCGAAAGTTACCACGAGGATCAGGGGACAAATCTCTATGAGTCTAGCGGAGTAGATTCTAGAACGCGGGGAAAAGATTGGGTTTGGTTTTCGAGTGTCTTGGGTCGATTTTAGGAATTAGGTAAGGGGATTATATTATGTCAGCTATATTTAAGAGTTTTAACTGAATGGAATGTTAAACTAATTTTTACATATTTAGTTATGACTTTTCTAAGGTTTTCGGGCCTAGGGTTCGATTAACCAATTTTATTTTCAAAACCAACCGTTTAAATTTAAGTATGATATTTTTAAAGTATAGTATAGATCTTTATGAATGTTTTTACTGGTTGGAAATCATTTTTTTAAGCCATAAGCTTATTTTAAAAATTAACCAAAGCGGTAGGGTTGGTTTTCTCCATTTTTCCCATATTTAGTTATATATTAATAAAATAACAACCTTGAGACATTCATACCCCAGTTTTAGAAGCAGAAATTATGTCATCAAGAAGATGATTTATTTATGAATTAACTAATGAAAAATATTGTGTGGCATGAGTATAGTTTTTAATTGGCATTAAATGAGCAGGTTTTATGAAATACTGAAATGCGATGGCTATATGTCGAGATACGATATAGGAGATATAAGAAATGATATGATATGATATGTTGATTTTTACCAAGTCATTATCCAGCAGATATGTAGAAGAGATATGTATAGTTATATGAAATGAATTTTGAATACAATTTTATACGATGTAAATTGCCATATATGATAGTAGAGCCATATTATTATGTTCTCATGTTAAAGCACGATACCGTAGCTAAATGTATGTAAAGGTGCAATCCACATACAGAGAGTGTTGATGGGAAAGGTGATTGGTGACCTGGGTAAAGTACTCCCCAAAGGTTTTCTGGGGCTCCATCCGATGCAGTAATCCCGGATGACTCAGCCTTCGGGCGGCCTTCAGGTATAGATTGAGTAAGCACCATCGTACTACTTATGACTGACTTACCTATAGTCAGTTCGCTATTTGCTAGGTCCATCCTTCGAGCTGCACAACCCATTATGGGCGGAAGCATGTCGCACGTGTATGTGATGGCCTGACGACGCTAGTCCTACAGACCAAGATGTATCTTCTAGGCATATATGGACATATTTACTATAGAAAGGGTTATATTGAGCCAGAATTATGTTATTATGAAAGCAAGTAATTTCAAATATACATTTTAGTACAGTTTTAAATGTCAGTTAAATGATTAATGATAGCAGTATTATGTAAACACGAAATCTCATGTTAACCACACACTGATGATAATGTAATTCATCTTACTGAGAGATGTCTCACCCTAGCATACAAATGTATTTTTAGGTCCTCCAAGGGATCAAGCCTAGCAATCTTCTAGGCTGAGTTAGATAGCAGACAGTCCTTGTCAGAGCTGGTGAGATATTAGTCAGTGTCTGTCTTTTAGGGATTGTGGTAGCAGATTATGTTTTAATTATGTATGGATGTATATGGAGAACAGTTAGAAACTCAAGTATATATTAGATGATGTTTGTACTTCCGCTATGTATGTTTATATAGATTAATATGGAACACCCATTTTCCCTTATTTGGGCATGTTGTATATGTACGGCATCAGAAAGTTTGTATGTTTAGTAGCACTTTAGGGCCACCTAGAGGGTCGGGGCATTACAGATAGTATCAGAGCCATTTCCCAGCCGAAAATGTGATGAGATTCACATCACTTAAGTTTGGTAATGTTCAGAGCTCTAGGTTCTACAAACTAAGTTAAAGAGTTTTACTAGAGTTTAGGAGTCAGAGTAGGATAAGGATGGGAATGGGTATGATATAACTTTCGAGTTCGGCATCGTAAGCCTGGAGACAGAAATCCATTGGCGGACTTCTGTGTTTTTCTAGATCAGTCGATGGGTTTAGAAAATCACGGCAATCCATTGACAGTTTTGTTTCCAAGTGGAGGGGTGAAACTTGAGTTAGAATGAGAGTATCATGTTAGCAGAGTATGTTGTCATTAGGGATGTTAATTCGTTGAGATAAATTTCATAAGTATTGTAGTGATAGCAGATATCTAGGCACCAAGATTCTAAACAATTTTCTCAATTGTCTTTTCAGGATGAAATCCAGGGATAATACTGCTAACGTAGGAGGCAATAGTAGTGAGGGAGCTGTCCATGAGACTGGCAGTGACTCCACGGTGGTATTATGGGATTTCGCTCAATGGCTTATGGCTAAGGTGGTGCGAACATCTAGAGGGCAGGATCGACCCATGATTGAGCTAGGTGATTCTATCAAGAGGTTTACTTGACTGAAGCCCCTTAGCTTTGCAAGGAGTACCGACCCAATCAAAGCAGAGAACTAGAGTTAGGAGATCGAGAAGATCTTGGCTATTCTACATTGCATTGATGAGTAGAAGGTGCTCTATGCAACATATAAGCTGGTGGGTGAAGATGAGAGATGGCTAGAATCAGTGAGGATACTGGAGGAGCAGAGGCCACTACAGGTGGCGATGTCATGGGGTTGTTTCAGAGAGGTATTCTTTTAGCGCTACGTTCTAACCACTAACAAGAATGCGAAGATGGAGGAGTTCATGGTCTTGACTCAGGGGCAACTGTCAGTTTAGCAGTATGCTGCCAGATTCATGGAGTTATCGTGCTTTGCTTCGTTTATGTTATCGAATGAGGCGAGAAAAACCTGGAAGTTTGAGAGGGGTATGAAAAAGGAGATCCAAAAGTAGATAGTGATACTGCAGCTTCAGTACTTTACTACATTAATGGACAAAGCCACTATGGCAGAGGAGAGCCTTCAAGATGATATAGAGGTCCAGAACTAAAAGAAGAGGTCAGCGCCTCCCAATTCTTATTCAAGTGCGAGGCAAGGCACTCGGAATAAATATAGTGGTGGCGAAGGCTAGCGGCGAGAGACTGGCAATGGTACATCTTAGGATTCCATATCTTCCTCAGCTTGTCCTACTTGTAGCAAGCAGCATGCAGGGAAGTGTCTGATGGGTATGGGTGTTTGCTATCGGTGTGGTAAACCAGGGCATCTAGTGCATGATTGTGGCATGCTGAGGAGCAATGTACCCCCACATCAGCCATATTGAGGAGGTGTTCAAGCACCACGTGGTGGTCATCAGAAGGGTATGGCCCAGGCGAGGGTGTATTCCTTAACTCCTAGTGACGCAGAGAATTCAGACATGTAATATTTATATGCTTTCGAATAAAGCTGTGATATTCTTTGATTCGAGAGCGACGCATTCCTTTATCTCCAAGGGATTAGTCAGGTTATGTAGGTTAGAGGGGCATCTATTAGATGCTATCTTATCAGTGGCTACACCATCAGGGTCAGTACTTGCGTGTAGTAGGGTGATTCGGGATTTCCCAGTGGAGATTCAAGGGAGAGTTTTTCTAGTTAGCTTAATTGTGTTTGAGATGCACGGCTTCGACATTATTCTGGGGATGGATTGGCTAGCAACTAGTTATGCCAGCATCGATTGTCGAAGGAAAGAGGTGATATTCAGGCCTCCTAGGGAGTAGGAATTCAAGTTTGTAGTGTCGTGTGTACGATCTGCACCACGTATCCTTTCATCTATTCAGACTAGAAGGCTACTCCAAAAGGGATGCCCAGGCTACTTGGTGTTTGTGAAATAAATGTCGAGAGGAGAACTTAAGTTGGAGGAGATTCCCGTAGTAAGTGAGTTCCCAAATATATTTCCAGAGGATTTGCTAGGATTGCCTCCTGATCATAAGGTGGAGTTCGCTATAGAGTTGGCTCCAGGCACGGCACCAATATCAAAAGCTCCATACCGTATGGCTCCAGCAGAACTGACGGAATTGAAGGAGTAGCTACAGGAGTTACTAGATGAGGGCTACATGCAACCGAGTGTTTCACCTTGGGGAGCACCGGTACTGTTTGTGAAGAAGAAGGATGGGTCAATCAGGATGTACATCAACTACAAAGAGACTAACAAGGTGACTGTGAAGAATAAATACCCATTACCCAGAATTGATGATCTGTTTGACCAATTACAGGGCACACAATTCTTCTTTAAAATCGATCTACGATCTGAGTATCATCAGTTAAAGGTGAGATTGGAGGATGTACTGAAGACTACATTCTAGACTAGGTATGGCTACTATGAGTTTCGAGTTATGCCTTTCGGATTGAACAATACCCCTGCAGCATTTATGGACTGGATGAACAGGGTGTTCCACAAGTATGATCAATTTGTGGTTGTTTTCATTGATAACATCTTGGTGTATTCAAAAAGTCCTGAGGAGCATGCAGTTCATTTGAGATTGGTACTTCAGGTGCTCAGGGAGAAGAAGATTTTTGCTAAGTTCAAGAAATGCGAGTTTTGGTTAGAGCAAGTATCATTTTTGGGGCATGTAGTGTCCAAAGAAGGGGTATCAGAGGACCCGAGTAAAATAAAAGCAGTAGTCGAATAGGCCAGATCGAGGAATGTTCAGGAGGTCAAGAGTTTTCTAGGTCTTGCAGGATACTACTGACGGTTTGTAGAAGGGTTCTCTAGTTTATCAGGTCCATTGACATGACTTAGGAGGAAGAACATGAAGTATGATTGGACTGATGATTGCGAGCAGAGTTTCCAGGAACTGAAGCAACGGGTGGTTATTACCCCAGTTCTGACCATTCCGTCAAGGGATGGTGGGTTTGTTATTTTTAGTGACGCCTCAAAGAAGGGTCTCGAGTGTGTTTTAATGCAGCAGGGTAAGGTAATTGCTTATGCTTCTCATCAAATAAAAGAGTACGAGAAGAACTACCTGACACACGATATGGAATTAGCAGCGATAGTGTATGCATTGAAGACCTAGAGGCACAACCTGTATAGTGAAAGGTGCGAGATTTTTATCAATCGTTAAATTCTTAAGTAAATTTTTACCCAGAAGGAGAATATGAGGTAGCGTAGATGGCTTGAACTAATAAAGGACTACGACTGTACCATTAGCTATCACCTAGGAAAAGCTAATGTGGTAGCTGATGCTCTGAGTCAAAAATCAATTGATGCGGTAATCTCAACAGTGCAAGTTTAGCATCAGATTTGTATGGACCTGGAAAGGTTGGGCTTGGAGGTAGTAGAAGGAAATCACCAAGCCTTCCTTGCTAGCTTGGTGGTACAACCGACCTTATAGGAAAGGATCAGAGCAGCTCAGACGACAAATACAAAGCTGGTAGAGGTTATGGAGGGAGATCAGGATGGATTCAACCCGAATTTCAACATCTCAGATGATAGGGTGTTGAGATTCCATACCAGGATCTGTGTACAGAAAGGCGCCAAGATTAAATGGGTTATTCTAGATGAGGCACATCATTTGCTCTACACGGTACATCCAGGGAGTACAAAGATGTACAAGGATTTACGGGAATCTTTTTGGTGGTCTAACATGAAAAAAGAGATTGCCCATTTCGTGGAGCAATACCTGACATGCCAGCAGGTGAAGGCCGAGCACCAAAGGCTGACAGGACCGTTGCAACCACTTCTTATTCCTAAATGAAAGTAGGAGCACATCTCCATGGACTTTGTCATGAGGTTTCCGTCAGCACTTCATGGGCAGAATGCGATTTGGGTTGTGGTTGACATATTGATGAAGACAACCCATTTCATCCCGATGAAAGGCAGTTCTTCCATGGATAAGCTGGCAACACTTTATGTTCAGGAGATAGTCAGGGTGCATGGAGTTCCGGTGTCTATTGTTTCAGATAGAGATCTATGGTTTACTTTCCAATTCTAGAAGAGTCTTTAGGAAGTATTGGGATCTCAGACAGTACAGCTTTTCGCCCGCAGACAGATGGTCAGTCTGAGAGGACCATCCAGATCTTAGAAGATATGTTATAGGCATATGTACTGGATTTTAGGGGTAGTTGGATCAGATATCTGCCATTGGTTGAGTTCGCCTACAATAATAGTTACCAGGCAAGTATCGAGATAGCACCATTTGAGGCACTATATGGTCGGAGGTGTAGATCTTCGTTGTTCTAGGATGAAGTTGGTGAGCATCATATTCTAGGGCCAGAGCTTGTTCAGCTGGCTTCAAAGAAGGTCACACTCATTATAAAACAAATTAAAGCAACTTAGAGTCGGTAGAAGAACTACGCAGATACACTCCAACGGGAGTTAGAATTCGAGGTAGGTGATGCTACATTTCTGAGGATTGTTCCAATAAAAGGAGTGATGAGGTTTGCTAAGAAGGGCAAGTTGAGCCCTAGGTACGCCGGACCGTTCAAGATTTTGGAGAAAGTTGGTGTGGTGGCGTGCAGGATAGCATACCTCCCGTATTGTCTAGGATTCATGACATGTTCCATGTATCCATGCTTAGGAGGTATGTTCCAGATCCTTCGCATGTGATTAGTTACAAGTCGTTGGAGCTTAGGGACACGTTAGCATATGATGAGATACCAATTCAAATCCTAGATCATAGAGAGCAGAAGCTACGTACAAAGAGGATTCCTTTAGTAAAGGTAATATGGTGTAATCACGCAGTAGAGGAGGCCTCATAGGAGTTAAAGTCAGAGATATGTCAGAAGTATCCTCATCTTTTTAGAGACGCTTAGAGCTAGTCAGGTAAGTAGATCAGTAAGTAAGTGGTTTTCATGTATATATAATGGTTAGAGTGGGTTTGGTTATGTTTTAGCATAAGTTGGGTCTTCGGGAGAGTTTTGTTTTGATATTGTAATCTCCTAAGATATTATGTGTAACCATGGTATTCCTCCACCATAAGTGAGGGTAGGTAATAAATTTGGGACGAAGCTCTTATGTGGGTGACCGCCGGCTCTTCCTAAAGTCAAAGCAATGATAGTTCAGATGATATGTTAGAAACCAGTAGCAAATTTTGAGGATGAAATTTTATAAAGAGGGGAGATTGTAGAGACCCGAACCCAAAAATTAAATAAGAAAGAAAGGAAAATTTCAATAAGGAACAGCAGGCTTCGTCGACGAAACCAATGTTCTCATCGACGAACGTCCTTCTGTGCTTTGTCGCCAAAATTCAGAGCCTCATCAATGAAGAGATCAAGAACATTCAAAAAATATCAAGCTTAGGGTTCGTTGACAAGGTCCTTCCTTCGTCGATGAATGGCCTTGTGTGGCTTGTCGACGAAGGCGTCATTTTGTCAATGAATTTGACTGGGTGAAGGGGCTATAAATAGGATTTTTGTTTGTTTCTTCATTAAGAAATCTAAAACTCTCTCTCTCTCTCTCTCTCTCTCTCTAGAACCCATGCCCATACTCTCTCTGTCCCTCTTCGATCGTTCGCCATTCGTCGCCCATTTCAACGATTAGAAGTTACCATGAGGATCAGGGGAAAAATCTCTATGAGTCTAGCAAAGTACATTCTAGAACTAGGGGAAAAGTTCAAGTTTGGTTTTTGAGCGTCTCAGGTCGTTTCTAGAAATCAGGTAAGGGGATTATATTATGTCATGTATATTTAAGAGTTTTAACTGAATGGAATGTTAAACTGATTTTTATATATTTAGTTATGACTTTTCTAAGGTTTCCAGGCCTAGGGTTCAGTTAACCAACTTTATTTTCGAAACCAACCATTTAAATTTAAGTATGATATTTTTAAAGTATAGTATAGGTCTTTATGAACGTTTTCACCAGTTGGAAATCGTTATTTTAAGCCATAAGCTTATTTTAAAAATTAACCAAAATGGTAGGGTTGATTTTCTCCATTTTTTTCATATTTAGCTACATACCTATATTTAATAAAATAACAACCTGGACATATTCATATGCCAGTTTTAGCAGTAGAAATTACATTATCAAGCAAATGATTTATTTATTAATTAACTGATGAAAAATATTGTGTGGCATGAGTATAGTTTTTAATTGGCATTAAATGAGCAGGTTTTGTGAAATACTAAAATGTAACGGCTATATGCCAAGATACGATATATGAGATATGAGAAATGATATGATATTCCGATTTTTATTGAGTCATTATCCAGCAGATATGTAGCAGAGATATGTACAGTTATATGAAATGAATTATGAATACAGTTTTATACGATGTAAATTGTCACATATGATAGTAGAACCTTGTTATTATGTTCTCATGTTAAAGCACGGTATCGTAGCTAAATGTATGTAGAGGTGCAATCCACATTCCAAGAGTGTGGATGGGAAAGGCGATTGATGACCAAGGTAAAGTACTCTCTGAAGGTTTTCTGGGGCTCCATCCGATGTAGTAATCCCAAATGACTTAGCCTTCAGGCAGCCTTCAGGTATAGATTCAGTAGGCGCCATCATACTACTCACGACTAACTTAGCTATAGTCGGCTGGCTATTTGCTAGGTCCAGCATTTGGTACGCACAACCCATCATAGGGGGAAGTATGTCACACATGTATGTGATGGCGTGATGATGTCAGTCCTACAGACCAAGTTGTATCTTCTAGGCATATATGGGCAAATTTACTATAGAAAAGGCTATATTGAGCTAACAGTATGTTATTATGAAAGCATGTAATTTTAGATATACATTTTAGTGCAGTTCTAAATTCCAATTAAATGAATAATGATAGAAGTATTATGTAAACACAAAATCTCATGTTAACCACACACTAATGATAATGTAATCTATCTTACTGAGAGGTGTCTCACCCTAGCATACAAATGTATTTTTAGGTTCTCCGAGGATCGAGCCTAGCATTCTTCTATGCCGAGTTAAATAGCAGACAGTCTTGTCATAGCTGGTGAGATATTAGTCACTGTCTATCTTTTGGGGATTATGGTAGCAGATTATGTTTTAATTATGTATGGATGTATATGGAGAACAGTTAGAAAGTCTAGTATGTAGTAGATGATGTTTGTACTTCCGCTATGTATGTTTATACAGATTAGTATCGAACACCCGTTTTCCCTTGTTTGGGCAGGTTGTATATGTACGGTATCAGAAAGTGTGTATGTTTAGTAGCACTCCGAGGCCACCTAGAGGGTCGGGGCATTACACGGCAGTCTCCTGGACGTCTCCTATGGAACCTAGGGCAGAGAGGGTGCAATGGCCTGCCCTGTACAGCTCAGTCTGCCATCCACTGTCTTTGACCTCCTCTGCCACCCTATCTCCTCAAGGCCCCCAGCTAGTACCTACTTGAAAATCGAGAGGCATGGGCCTCTTCTTTTGACTTTGTGCTCCAGCACCTCTCTATAGGTTGGTCTCTATAACTGTGCCTTTATTTACTAGTTTTGAAAAATTCTAGACCTGAAAGCCCACAACCTGCTCATATAAACCCTGTCTCAAGCCCTCCTCGAATTTCCTCGCCTTCTTTTCCTCATCCGGCACCATATAAGGGGCAAATAGGGACAGCTCGATGAATTTGGTGGCATGCTATTGTACCATCATGTGTCCTTGAGTCAAATTTATGAATTTTGCAGCTTTAGCATTTTGGGTAGTAGCGGGGAAATATCGCTCAAAAAATAACTCCCTGAAGCGGTTCCATGTCATAGCTACAAGCTCAGACCATTGCTCCTCCAGTAATCTCGCTGATCTCCACCAACGTTTAGCTTCTCCTGCCAACTTAAATGTAGAAAAGGATACCTTTTGTTCCTCAGTGCACAGGAGAACTACCAATGTCTCCTCCATCTCCTAGACCCAATTCTCAGCCACAAATGGGTTGGCCCCTATAGAGAATGACGGGGGATGCATACGTGTAAACTACTCAATCGTGCATCCCCATTCCCTAGAACCCCTGGTCATCTCTGCCATCACCTACTAGGTGACGCTACGTAGCACCACATCAGGGTCTCTGCTACCCATATTGGAAGGCCCTGCATCATCACCTCTAGCATCTGCACTACTGCTTCCAAGGTCCATCCTGAAAATGGCATAAAATGGTCATAGAATTCCATCATCATAACATAACCAATACACACATCAGACTAAGACTTATAAGATTTCTCCTATAACCATTCATCTTAACAATCTCATTCCCCAATCTAAGATTTAGTCTTACCACTCAGAAACAAGAATTAGCGATAGTTTACTATGACTTTCCTGAAATCGTCACCCCAGGAAAAGCACAGAAGCCACCACAGAATATCCTGCCTCCAAGCTGCAATATAGAACCCTAAATTCCAATATTTAACCTCCAACAATGACTAACTTATATCCCAGTCTACCCATCTCCTACCATCATTAAGATCTATTCCTATACTCTAGTATTGTATTCCGCCGAAGTCTGCAGAATCTAGCAACCTAGGCTCTGATACCAAACTGTGACACCCTAATTTTTCTACCATTTTTGTTTCAACAATAAACAATAATAATCAATCATCATCTTCCAACTAACTCTGATACCATATATTACACATAACTCGACTCTAAGAGGGGTACCGGGTATTCAGTCCATCCGAACATACTATCCACGCAGTGAAATCAATATTGTGTCTGGGTCCAAAATACAATACCATCTAAAATAAAATATAATACCAGAGTGTTAAGACCTCTATACACATATATATACCCCCCCACAAATCCATAAAATAGTCTAGGGGTTACACAAAACACATCCCATACTCAACCACTTACCCTAAATACTAGGGTACTATGGTCTCCTCTACCTTGGAGCTCCCTCTGCTCTTCTATCCTTATTTCCTAAAATGTTTAGATTCTAGGTGAGACACCTCTCAGTAAGATGGAATAAATTATTGACAGTGTGTGGCACATGAGTTTAAATATATTAACACATCCATTTAAATAATTATAACAACTGAGAAAATATACCGATATGTACTCATAATCATATATAAAACATAGTCATAATTTTCATATCATTTTCATAATCATATACATACTCATTCATTTCTTATATCATATATGTACTCTGTCATTTCTCATATTCATAATCATACTCAAACCCATGGGTATCCACCACCATATAGCACAACGCGTCTGTAACCCATGGTTGTTCATTTCTTATATCATTTTTTTTTTTTTCATTTTCATAGTCTAGCTCATGAGTAGTATAGAATACACTACGCGTCTGTAACTCATGATTGTTCATTTTACTTTTCATAAACATTTTCTAACTTATGAGCATCCACCAGTATAAAATACGTTGCACGTCTATAGCTCATGGTCGTTCATTATCGCATTTGTAATGAGAAACCATTTTTAGGATAATCACTTCATCATGTATTCACCCCACATGATCGGGTTATGTGGCCCGAAGGTTGGACCTAACCTCAGTTGGCCTACCCGGTTAGATCAAAACCAAGAATACGTCTATAATATGATTGGCCTACCCAATCCTGGTCCGAACCCCAGGGGGTAAGACAACTCTTCACAAGCCCAATTGACTATCTCACCACACTCTGTACTAGACATGTGGTCGCACTAAAACAATGCTAGCAATGGTACCGTGCTCTCAGAATAACTCTAGTCCATGAGGGTTCTCATTTCCACATTTCAGTATTCATATTTTATTATGTCTGTATAATTTTCATCACATATATATATATATATATATATATATATATATATATATCATCATTTCTATATAATTCTCTATTCAAAATTTCTATACAAAACATCTTTAAGTATTTCACATATCATCATTTCAATATAAAACACATCTGTGTATTTCTCATTTCATCATTTCTGTGTAAAACATATCTGTATATTTCATATATCATCAATTCTCAGTAAAAACATATCTGTATATCGCATTTCATCATTTCTATATAAAATACAACTGAGTTTCTCATATCATCATTTCTGCATAAAAATATTTCTGGGTTTCTCATATTTTCATATCTGCATAAAATATAGCAGTATATCAACATTTCTCAGTTTAAATCATATATTTTAGTATCATTCACATTCTCAATATAAAGTTGTTATTTCATATTCCTCATGCCACACAATTTTAAATGGTTATTCACAATATAATAATCATAAGGAAAATATTCATATTATAATTTTCCAATACTATATACCATATTCTCATTTTCACATACTTTAATCAATCAATTAATTTCCCAAAAATATCTGTTATAATTTATTCTCCTTACCTTCTTATTGAGAGAATTCCTACAAAGATCCTAAAACCCAAGTCCGCAACATTTTGGAGCTCAAAACCCTGAAATCACATTTCCCTAGTTCAATCAACTCAACCCCAGAATTACAATTATTTTAATATTTCCTAGGCCCACACGCACTCCCAATAACTAACTAAACTTTAAAAATAATTAATGGATATAATTTTATTATCCTTACCCTAGCCTTGGAGTGGTGCCTAGGAAACCCAAATTAAAATTTTGCTCCAATTAAAATGACGAGAATCGAAATTAGGACCCCGTGGTGGTGTCCAATCGTCGATTTAGTTAAAAATTTGAGGAAAAATTGAGAGGAGAGAGAGAGAGAAAGAGAGTTTACCTTATCCTAGGAGTGGTGCTTACGATGCCTTAATAATGAATTCACTCCAGTTAAAATGTTGGCAGCCGAGAATGGAACCCAGTAGTATTTTTTGTTCTTCAATCGGCCGAAAATCTTGGAAGAAATTAAGGAGAGAGAGAGAGTGGTTGAGGAGAGAGAAAGATGAAAAAGAGAGAGAGAGAGAGAGAGAGAGAGAGAGAGAGAGAGAGAGAGAGAGAGAGAGAGAGAGAGAGAGAGAGGAGAGAGAGAGAGAGAGACGGCGAGAATGGGGGGTTCTACATCTATTTGTTCCTTCCTAATTCTTCAGGAAGGAATGTTATATATATATTATAGTATTATTATATTTTGTTATATTAATATAGTATTATATTATATTATTTAAATAATTATTATTAATTAATTAATTAATTAATTTTGTTTTTTTAATCACTACACAGTATATATATATATATATATATATATATGAAAGCAATAAAAACAACTAAGGGAATTATGTGTTCATTAATGCCTACATCCATGGGAGCAAATCGGTAAAGAATTTTACTATCTGGTTTCAAAAGACACTTACAACATTTGCAACATATTATAGATACATCACAAGTGACATATAAATAAACTTTACGGAGGCTTTCCCTCCAAACCCCAACCAACTTAACGTCCCTATTCAAAATTTGAAATGTGTGCTAGGTTCTTAAACATATCCGTTGACAGAAAGAGCCAAATCATCGATGATTTTTCGTTATACCATCGACGGAAAGATACCGAGAGCAAACCTTCTCTAAAATTTCAGACAAACGGTCGATGGCAACAAGACAAACAGTTGACGGTTTCCTCAGTAATCTCCAGCACACTGATTTTACCATGTTTTCTCCTTGTGCATGCCATCCACTCAATAATATGAGCCACAAATCACAACAATCTCCACCTTAGCAAATATAAGCCCTTTGGGAGAAACTGAAAACATAGCCCGCTGCTCCACCCTGACCTTGGGACGTTAGGTTGGGACAATCTCCCTTCTAGCAACTAGAGACATGAAGCAAGTCCAAGCAATGCTTGAACTTTTCAATGGTAACCAGCTTTGTCAAGATATCAACTACATTCTCATATGTTTGAACTTTCTCAAGTACAAGTTCACTTGAAGAAATCAACTTTTGGATCTTGTGGAACCTCACATCAATATATTTGGTTCTAACATAATACACTTGATTCTTCGCTAAATAGATGGCACTCTAATTGTCACAACGCAACACAACTCCACTTTGTTGTATACCCAACTCCTTGACTAAACCAGTAAGCCATAATGCTTCTTTTGCAGCTTCAGCGACAGCCATATATTCAAACTCAGTTGTATACAGTACCACCATGGATTGTATCATGGACCTCCAAAAAATAGGTCCTCCGAAAAAAGTGAACACATAACCCATTGTAGTCCTTCTGTCATCCATATCCTCTGTATAATCAACATCAACAAACCCCACAACTAATGGACTATCTTGTTGCTTTCCGAACAAGATACCATAGTTAGAAGTACCCCATAAGTATCGAAAAATCCATTTGACAGCTACCCAATGTTGTCTACCCGGATTAGAAAGAAACTTACTTACCACACTTACAACATGTGCCAAGTCTGGTCTTGTACACACCATGGCATACATTAAACTCCCTACAACACTAGCATAGGGGACCATTGACATGTCTTGAATTTCATCATCCGTCCTTGGGCATTCAGCGGTAGACAATTTAAAGTAATTTGCTAGAGGTGTACATACTAGTTTAGCATTAGCCATGTTGAACCTTTCCAACACCTTCTCCACATAACTGCCCTGAGATAACCACAACTTCCCTGCAGTTCTGTCCCAATGAATCTCCATCCCAAGTATCTTCTTGGCTGCGCCAAGATCCTTCATTTCAAACTCTTTATGCAATAAAATCTTCAATTAATTAACCTTAGTTATGTCCTTCGCAGCTATTAGCATGTCATCAATATAGAGTAATAAGAAAATGAAAGAACAATCATCAATATCTTTCATATACACGCAGCAATCATACTCACACCTCTTGTAGCCTATTCGAATCATATAGGAATCAAACCATTTGTACCATTGCCTTGGAGATTGTTTCAGCCCATAAAGAGACTTATTCAGTTTGCAAACTAAGTGTTCTTACCTGAGTTAACTGAATCCCTCCGGTTGTACCATATAGATCTACTCCTCCAAGTCACCATGAAGAAATGTTGTCTTCACGTCCATTTATTCCAAATGTAGGTTGTAATGAGCCACTAATCCCAACACTACACCGATAGAAGTGTGTCGGACCATAGCTGAGAAGATTTCATCATAATCTACTCCCTTCTTCCATGAGTACCCCTTTGCCACTAACCATGCCTTAAATTTCTCTCATTTTTTTCCTGAAATTGCTTCCTTCTTCTTATATACACATTTGCAGCCTATTTCCCTCTTCCCATTTGGAAGCTCCACCAAATACCAAGTCCGATTCTTATACAACAACTCCATTTACTCAATCATAGCACCCATCCACCTACTTTTCTCCTAGACGTGCACTGCCTTTTAAAAAGTAGCCAGTTCCTTGCAACTTGCAATGAAAGCATAAGATACCAGATCATCAAATCCATACATGGGCGGTGGTCTGATAGTGCGTCTGGATCTCCGTATAGGAACAATGTCAACTTGCTGGTTTCCCGCAATAAAACTCCCTGCAACTGGGGGACCAAGATCATTGCCCTGAGTTTCTAACTCCACTTGCACAACATGCTCATCTCTACTCCAGTTTTCTGGCTTCTCTTTCTCTTCATCATATTCTTGAGTACACTTCACCATAGCTTTCTTATAGAAAACTACATCTCTACTGATCACCACCTTGTTTGCTATTGGATCCCACAACTTGAATCCCTTCACACCTTTCTGATACCCCAGAAAAATGCAGTGTCTAAACTTTGTGTCAATCTTCGATCTCTCATCACTAGATACGTGTACATGGGCTAGATAACCGAATACCTTCAATCCGGAGTAGTCTACTATATTTCCCGTCCATACCTCCTCTGCCACTTTCCCCTCTAGTGAAGCCCTTGGTGATCGGTTTCCTAAGAAATAAGACATACTAATTGCCTCAGCCCAAAATTTCTTCGCTAGCATTGCATTTAACTTGAGACACCAAGCTCTCTCAACCAGAGTCTGGTTCATCCTTTCAACCACACCATTTTGTAGAGGTGTCCAGCAAATAGTGAAATGTCTCCTAATGCCCTACTGCTCACAATACTCCATGAATCTCAAATCAGCGTACTTGGTCTCATTATCCTACCTGAGGCATTTAATTCTCCTCCCAGTCTAGTTTTCCACTTTAGCTTTCCACAACTTAAACCTGGCAAACGTATCTGACTTGTGCCGCATTAAGTATACCCAGACTTTCTGAGTAGTCATCAATAAAACTCACAAAATACGCATGTCCTCCTTGTGATGCTACTCTAACCGGCCCCTAAACATTAGAATGTATATAATCAAGAATACCTTCCATATTGTGTATAGCTATTTTAGATTGCATGTTGTTCGGCTTCCCAAGAACACAAACTTGCAGAAGTTCAGCTTACATGTTTTCACGCCCTTCAAGAGTTCCCTCTTGTGAAGTTTTTTCATGTCATGCTCACTCATATGCCTAAGTCGCATATGCCACAAGACGGTGTCATCCAATTCAGAATCTATGGTTGCAGCTCCACCTACAACTGTAGTGCCTAGTAGTGTATAAATATTTCCATCTAACTTTTTTCTTTTCATCACTGTTAGATTGTCTTTGCATACCTTCATAACACCACTTTCAGACTTATAACTGAATCCATTACAGTCCAAAGTGCCTAATGAAATTAAACTCTTCCGTAGGTCCGGAATGTGTCTTACATCACATAGAGTTCTTACATCACCACCAAACATTTTAATTCGTACATTTCCTATTCCAATGATTTTACATGAAACATTTGAATTAACCAACCTGTAAGTGTTGAACCACTCCTTATTAAGAGTCATGTGGTAAGAAAACGCCGAGTCTAGGATCCAAGAGTCTGTTAGGCGATCTAATCCCAATGAAATTGAAAGTATGTTACCATCATTGGATTCTAAATTTCCTTCTTCAACTATATTTGTTGATTTTGAAGTGCTTTCTTGCTTTTCAGCATTCCCTTTCTTCCATTTTGGACACTCCAATTTATGTGCCCCTTTTTACCGCACTTAAGGCACCGGATATCCTTTTTATTCTTGGACTGAGATCGGGACTTATTTTGACTCGATCCATTTCTGAATTTTCCTCTCCCACATTTATGGTTATCCTTCACCATAAGCCCTTCACCATGCGAAATTTCCTCACAAACTTTCTTTCTTTGATGATATTCTAGTAACGCGCTTGCTACCTCTTCCAAATTCAAGGTCTCTTTACCCCATGTAAGAGTCATAATTAAGTTCTCATACGTGTGAGACACTAGCAGGGAATTTAGTAGCATCAGCGCCTTGTCATCTTCCTTGAATTTCACATCAACCTGCATTAAATCACTTATGATTTGATTTAATGCATTGATGTGTTGGTTCAAATCCAAAACCTCCACAATCTTAAGCAAATAAAACCTTTGCTTAAGAAAGAGTTTATTCAGAAGAGACCTAGACATGTACCGACTTTCAAGCTTTTGCCAAACAGTTGTAGGAGAATCCTACTCCATGACGTGATACAACACGTCATTGGCCAGACACAATCTGATACTAGCCATCGTCTCTACCTCCAATTCCTTCCAATTTGCCTCATCTATGCCTTCCGATTAAACACCATACAAGGCTTTCACCATCCCTTGCTGCACAAGCAAATCCTTCACCATTCTCTTCCACAAACCGAAGTTCCCAGTTCTATCAAACTTGACAATGTCAAATTTCACAAACGAAGTACCCAAAGCCATTATAACAATATTCTGATACCAATTTGTTGTATAAATTGTATTTGCACAACAGAATATTGAATCAATCAAATGTAGAAATCAATGAAAGACCAATTACAAAACACAACCATGCAGTATATATATATATATATATATATATATATATATGAAAACAATAGAAACAACACAAGGAATTATGTGGTTCGGTAATGCCTACATCCACAAAAGCAATCAGGAAAGAATTTTACTATTTGATGTCAAAAGACACTTACAACATTTGCAACATCGCAGTTACATCACAAGTGACATATAAATAGACTTTTCGGAGACTTTCCCTCCAAACCCCCAACTAACTTAACATCCCTATTCAAAATTTGAAATTTACGCTGGAACCGTTGACGGTTTTCAGTCATATCGTTGATGGAAAGATACCGAGAGGCATCCTTCTCTAAAAGTTCAGACAAACTGCCAACAACAACTGGACGAACAGTCAACGGTTTCCTTGGGAATCTCCAACACACTGTTTTTATCATGTTTTCTCTTTGTGCATGCCATCCACTCAATTATATGAGCCACATATCACAATAATGAGCTATGCATAAGTCAACACACATTAACTAAGCTAACTTGGGCAAGCCTAAACTGCACGTGTAGTGGCTGCCTTTCACACCTATTCCCACACAATACCATCCATTGCAAGTGCCACTTTGACCTACACACTACTACCACCAAAGCAAAGCACGTTGAGAGGTTTTGTTGGCCTTTGGGGGCTTCATTAATTCGATGCTTAAGTTACAAGAGAAAGTGGTGAGTGTACAAGGAAATAAAAAAGTAAGTTCTTGTTTTTTTAGCCTTTCTAATCATCTTCAAAAACTTTTAAATGTGAGTGCATGAGGGATAGTCGCCAAGGGTTGCAAGATTCTCTTATGCCTCATCATTCGATGGTTGAAGAGTTTGTCGTTGGAAAATGACATGACTCCATCTGGCATCTAGAAGCCCTCATTAGCATTTTGATAACAATCATAAAAAGCTTGGTTCCTTGTGTGTGAAGTTTGAGAAAGGATCACATGCACTAGGAGGGTGACCTAGTCATGGGCTCACCATATATTTATATTGGGAAGATTTGATTCTGTGTATCACATGTCACACAAGGGTGACCTAGTCATGGGCTCACCACATGGTTATATCATGGCAACCTAATTATGTGCGTGACATGTTATACTAGGTGATCTAGTCATTTTCTTGACATGTCTGTTTACCAAGCTTACCTAAGTATGCGCAGATCACACAAATTTATGAAGTTTATCTAGGCACGCCTAAACCACATGTGTGCATACTACTCCTTAAGCCTAAGTAAGGAAAGAATTGTTTTGAGGGTAGTGCTTCTAACCTCTAGGCCTAATCACAATAGGGTCCGAACTTCATCCCTCCTTCCCCACAACCTCCAACACACATTCATGCTAACATGAACTTGCACATTACAACCTAAATGGTATCTTTTTTCCCTTTTAACATTTAATTTTGAGAATGTTATTCATTAATAAGTAAATATCAAATTAATGAGTGCAATAATAAGATATTATCAATTTGTTTAAAATGTGGATGTGCTAACACTTGTTAACTGCATCACAATTTTATAAAAATAGGAACTAAACATTTTTTTTTTTTCTAAATTTACGTAAACTCGTGTTTCATCTTTATAAAATTTTAACATGAAATACAAGTTTAGTATTATTTATTTTGAGTATGATACTGCGGTTGTAAAATGTACTTCTTAGAGGTTGAGTGTCTATGTCATATCTTTAATACCTAACACCTATTAGACATTTATCTGGCATCCATCCACTGCATCATAAAATGACTTGATCTTACTAAATCTAAATTTTAAAATATCATATTGTATAAATTATACTAGCATATTTATATCGAGTCATGCCATATACTTTCAAAAACGGGCACGTCTCATACCTATGTTTTGTATTAGTGTCCCATAATTACCTAAATATGTATATATTACTCAGATCTATTCTTCTCTCAAGCACCAAGATACCATATTTGAATTATATTAATTCAGGTTTTTGGGTTTATGAACTTTATATTCAATAGTTAATATTTGCAAACTATAAACAAAAAAAATAAAAAATAAAAAATAAAAACAAATAATTGCTTTGCAAGTTATAGTTCATTAAGTTGCAAACAAATTTAAGCAGTATCTAATATCTTAAACATTAAATATGCTCATACTCACATGCTTTTATTAGTGTTTCTTGCGAGTAAAACATATGTTTGTAGCCCATAACTGATCTCACCTGATTTAACAAACAAAACCCTTTTCAAGAAAGAAGAGCATTCAAGTAATTAATAAACCTTTGGTTTCTTAACGAATGCATAAAAGATAGAACTGCCAGCACTTGCAATCAACAAAGGCAATTTGTGTGGATGAATACTTTCCACGCATACCAAGAGAAAAAATAAAAACAAAGGGCTTTACATAATTGGAAAATTACAAATTAGTAAGATATTGTCAATGGGTAAAACACATTTGATTTCAAAAAGAAACAAATAAGAAAGCCCACATGCAATTTCCATTAGGTTTTCTACCGAATAACAAGTAAACAATCTCCATTTGGATGTTAATGTTGTAGGTATAAAATAAACTGAATGAAGTGCACTGCACCCCTGCCTCACCACGCAGGGCTCGGTATTTTCAGTTGACAACCTGCAAATAAACCATTTGATAGACTGGCTTGCATTTGAAGAATCCTGGCATTTCAACATCAATAGACATAGCTTTTACCAATAAGTCATTTTTCGACATTAATGTCATCCATTTACAGGCAAGGCATCCAGCAATTTCGTGATTTTAAAACCAAATCGTGGTCTATGAGGAAAAAAAGGAAAAACAAAAAAAAATATGCTGAGCAAAAATCCCAGCTCCTCCATAACTTCTAATGACAACTATTTTCTACAATACACCAAAAACCAACTGCCCCCAAGACGAATACTTCACAACTGATGCTATGATTTCTTTGTCATTCATTGTATTCTTCGCGATCAATTTAGAACAAGATAAACAACAACAAAACCAATAGAAACAAATAGCGGGGCTTGCGTACAGAATAAAGTTCTCTAGAGGAGAACCAACACAGACAGGCTGCCAGCTTTTAAGATCTGCAAAAGAGTTCTTTTTTACTTCCCCTTTTTTTTCACAGAAAGGAAAATTAAAATACATACATATAGGCAAATGTTGCATCAAGGTTCCAGCTTCAAGGAAACAACTCGAGACTGTCTGTTGCGCTTTGCTGCCTTGACAAACACTGCCGAGAGGCAAGAAGGAGCCCACCATGGCCGACGGACTTTTTGCTCTCCTTTCAGGCAAGCCACTGGAAATATATTAGCATCAGTAAACACAATGAAATCAAAGTTATGGGATTAGATTAGATAAATTAGAGATGTATAGCTGATGGAGACTGGTCCAAAGAGCTATCAGTTATATCTCTCAATTCAAGCTCATTCTCTACATCCCGAAATAAAAAGCAAATTAAAGACATGATAATGCAGCTTGGACATGGCATGTAACCCATATTTGTCATCTTGCTCTGCAATTTGAGCACTGAGTGCAATGAGGTGAATGAAACCTGCTAAGCCAACAGAGCCCATATTTTCCAGAAAGATGACAATTAAAAGGATTGCTATACTTTATTAACTTTTCAAGAAGAAGAATTTGCTAAAATATCAACCTTATTACTACAGCAGTTTTTTTATAGGTAAATACCAATGCCACTTAAAACCCCACACAAAGGTAAGGGAAAACCTCCCTTATGTGGGTCATGAGATCAAGCCATGCTCAAGTCAGCCAAGAAGAGGGAATTATTATAATCTGTGAAACCTACTTTCCCTAAACACTAAGTGTCACATCAGTAAGTTTGTTCTCTCTGTCTTACTAATGGAACATTCAATAATATGAAATTTCACATAACAAATTAAAGAAATCAGTAAGTTTGTTCTCTCTCTTACTAATGGAACATTCAATAATATGAAATTTCACATTTCAAATTTAAAAAATCAGTAAATTTGTTCAGTGTCTTACTAATGGAACATTCAAAACTATGAAGTTTCACATTTCAAATTTTAAAAAAAAAATGGAACTTTTCCTCAACTTAGCCAACAGTAAGTTGTATTCATTAAGAGGAACACCATACACAAGGAACAAAATTGAAGAGGGTAAATAACACAAGTTCCTGAAGTTTCACTGAATACTTCACTCCCTGGAGTATTAATTGGATCAGTTTGATCCTCAAAGTCCTATATTAAAGATAGTTAATGTCCCTGTTCAGGGATCTTGTTTAAAAGCTAAAATTAAAGCTTTAAAGATCGAACTATTACAATTAAAACTTCAGGTAACAAAGTGCAATTCAGTGAAACTTTAAGGACTTTTTAAGGGTCACACTGCTACAACTAAAACTTCAAGGAGTTCATATGTTACTTGTAGAAACGCACGTAACATGTTGGGACATAGGGACAATATCATGTGCCAATGATTTTTCATTTTTCATTTTTATTTTTTAATTTTTAGTTTTTTCAAATTTTGTTTTTTTTTTTATTTTTTATTTTTGTATACATGACGTTCTTTTTTTCTGTTGTACAGGCGAATGGTTGAACCATTAACCATTTATTATGAAGAGACAGCTAATAATAATTTCATGATCCACAAATTGGAGAATAGGCCCACCTGTTAGCGGTAACTAGACAACTGATATAGAAGCAGGAAACCCCATGTCTCAACAAGAATGAGCCCCAAACAAGGGGCAAAAGTGAAAAAAAAAAAATCAAAATCCAAGAATTACTACTAATAAAATTAAGCATCCCTATGAATACAATTTTCAAAAACTAGCAAAAATTTGAATAAGATTATTCACAAACTCCAGTCACTGCTTTATGAAAAATAATCAGGTGATATTTTGTGTGTGCACTAGTGTGCCTGTTTGAGAGAGAGAGAGAGAGAGAGAGAGAGAGAGAGAGAGAGAACCTTTAATTCGCCTAAGCTCCTTGCACAGTGTGATGAAGTCTCCCCATTTCATGTGGCATCGCCTTATAAACCGAAGAATCTGTTCAGTTGTGAACATGGACATGCCCTCCAAATACTCTCCATTGACACCATTTTCTTTAAAAATTTGGCGATAGCTACCAAGATTTATTTCTTCCAACCACAAACCAACATCCTGGAAAAACAAAAAAGAGGTGCCTGGGATGCTATATCCATTTGTACTTTCTTCATTTAATTATTAACAGGTCATTGCACTATCAAGTCACACAATGGCCAAAAGTACAATTATTTGTCTAGGAAAGATCAAAGGCTTAGTGATATAGAACCGAGAAGGAAAGGAGAAAGATTGGAGGAGGTAGAAGAAACTTTATGAAGAAAGGGGGAAATTCTGATTGATTCCAAATTGAGGAAAAAAACTACCTGCAACACACAACCACCAAAATACATATGACAGTTAACTAAAGTGCAAATCACACATTAACCTCTAAATAACTAACCAACACAAAACCAAAGTTCAATAAAAACATACTAATTCCTATATCTATGCCTAAAGTAGGTATGCAGAATGGCGATGATGGTCCTGTGTCATACTCCCAGTGTGACTGCAAATGACACCCCAACAGGTCTGAAACACTCTCACCAACATCCATCTATAAGCCATATAGTACCCAAGGCCAGGCAGCCTCTCCACTAAATTGAATATCACTGAAAACCACCATGAGGAGAATCAATGAACTCCTCATCCAAAATAGCCATGAATGTACCTTGTGGCTGAAGCTGCAAGAACACTAGAAGACAGAGCAGCTCAAAGGTGCCTCAGTAAGGTGTCAAGTACTGCGCAATGAAAACAGGACTAATGAATTTGTACGAGTACATAAATCAAATAAATATGCATTAAGTCCAAGTTTCCCAAGGATAGAGAGTGGGCAAAAGGCACTTGGCATGGAATTTCTTAAAGGAATTTATGGTTAGAGTTCAGGCTTAAAACGAACTACAACACTATCACAAACATTAAATTCTCTAGCCCTGCAATGCACATAAACAGCAAGTTTACAATTCAGGTAATTCATGGATAGTTTACCCCTAACCTTAGCACGCAACTCGCAAATGTGATGAACAAGAGAATTTGCAGGCTCAGAAATACAGGAACTTCATGGTAATGGAACAAGGTCAATAGCTTCACTGTGTTTATAGGTGGCAGTAACTCCTAATTGCCATGTTTTTCTCCCTCTATATCCCTCAATATACAATTAACCACCTCAGCGTCACCATTAATTTGGGGATGACACAAGCAAAAGAAACATCACCCAAAATTTCTTCCGAAGACAACTTGATAACCCCATTGGGCATTATGGAACTCAACAATCCATGTAGTCTGATAATCTCCCTGAAGAAGAACTTAGCTACATGTGATGCATGAACGTATGAAATCTGCCATTTGGAGAAGTGATCAACTATAACAAAGATGAAATTAAGTCCTAGAGCTGTTTTAATGATTCCAAGGATAAAATTCATACTCTTTTAGAGCATGTGTGGCAGAGGAATAGAGGTATGAAGTCTAGAATTTTGCTTTCAGATTTAGCTAGCTGACAGATATGACACTCAGGAGACCATACTAGCCATATCCTTCTTCAAAGAAGGCATACAGATACTATCCTCAACCAAACCAATGGTCTTATATCTACCCAAATGAGCAGCTAACCCCACTGGTATGCAATTCTCAAACTAGGATATCCCTAAAAGAAGTGCAAGAAAGGCATAAATTAGTTCCTCTAAAATCTAAAGTGTCATTTTATATCACTGTTAAAAATTATGAAAACAAAAACTAAAAACCAAAAATAGAAACTAAAAATCAAAAACCAGCAACATGTTTGGTTAATATTTTTAAAACTAAAAAAAATAAAAAACTTGATTAAAAAAATGCTCATTTTTGTCCTTGAATCAAATATAATTACAAAATATTATTAAAATAATAAAACCACAAAATAATTTAAATTAAAAATAAAAAAATATTATAATTATTTTACTTAATTTTCATATTTTAAAATTCACCTTACAAGAACAGTCTTATTGTAAATGACAATTGAAATATAGTAAAAATATTGTGCAAATGGATTTTATCATCTTTTTAAATTTTTTTGAAACTTTATGGCCATTTTGCATTTTAGTTATATTTTAAATTCATATTATCATTTTATTCTAATTTTAATTAAAAAGTTATTGAATAAAATGAATGATTCAATCCAGAACACATGAAAACCGTCAATATAAACAAAGAACCAACAACATAAACAAATGCATTTTCATAATTTGTTTCTTCGCTGTACAACAATGATAATAAATAGGCCCTAAATAAATCCCTATAATTACCCTCACCCACCAAGAAAATGATCAGAATAGCAGAATGCTTGTCCTTTCAACTCAAATCCTATGACTTCTGTAATTATGACAAAGAATGACTACAATCTTATTGTTGACACAAAAACAATGTTTGAGAACAAAGATGTACTCATTAAGGAACTCTACCCAATAGCTTGGTATCACTCTAAAAATTAAGAAAGTGAAATATAGAAATGAAAACTAAAAACTAGAAATAGAAACCAAAAACTTAAAATGGAAATCCATTTAACTAATATTCCCCAAAATTTAAACAAATTTAAAAGGTAATTCCAACATGTTCATTAAAAAAATATGATTAGAAATTAAAATAATGAAACTGCAAAAGAATACAAATTAAAACATTAAAAAATAACTATGATTATTGTATTTTTAAATTCATTTTTTAGCGCTCTAAGAATAAATTAGTAATCCTGCAATATATCCGTATTGTATATAAAGGCCAAAAATAGTAAATAGTTTTTGGATGATTATTACTATTTTCTTTCAAAAATCTTAAAATTGCAGGCATGCCTCTATTTTGATTTTATTTCAAATTCACATGAAAAAATTATTTCAAGTTTTTCATCAAATATCATATTTTGTATATACGGTGTCAAATATGCGAGGGTTCCTGCATCATTCTAGACGTGGGCAGGTAAAGACGTTATTTCAGGAAATTAGGATTAGATTAGCAACTTGGAATATAGGGATACTTACAGGTAAAAGCATGGAAATTGTGGATACAATGATTAGAAGAAGAATTAATATAATTTGCCTTCAAGAAACTAAGTGGGTGGGGGAGAAAGCTAGAGAAATCGATAAATCAGGATTTAAACTTTGGTACACTGGAAAAGAAAAACATAAAAATGGAGTAGGCATTATTATAGACAAAAACTTAAAAGATAGCGTTGTGGATGTAACTAAAGGGATAGAATTATAAAAATCAAGATGGTATTAGGACAAGAGAAAATAAATATCATTAGTGTTTATGCTCTTCAAGTTGGCTTAGCAGAAAATCTTAAAAGACAATTTTGGGAAGATATGGATAGTATTATACAAGGCATACCAGAGAGTGAGAAAATATTTATAGGAGGAGATCTGAAAGGACACATTGGAAGAGATAATAAAAATTATGAGAGGATACATAGAGGATATGGATATGGAGACAAAAATGAGTCTAGGGAGATGATCTTAGACTTTGCTACGTCATATGATTTTAGTATAATGAATACTTACTTTAAGAAGAGAGAAGAACACTTAATGACCTTTAAAAGTGGACAAAATAGAAGTTAAATAGATTTTTTTTTAACGAGGAGGGTAGATCGTTTATCATATAAGGATTGTAAAGTTATTCCAGGTAAAAGTCTAACCACACAACATAGAGTCTTAGTGTTAGATATATGCATTAAAAAATGGAAGAAAAAGGATAAAATAAATCAGTGTAGGAAAACTAGATGGTGGAACCTAGAAGGAGAAAATATAATAAAATTTAAAGATAAAATGATCAAAGATGGGGATTGGACCTTAGAGGATGGGATAGATTCAAATACTCTTTGGAATAGATTAGCTAGCTCAATTAAAAAGATACCAAAAGAAATTTTAGGTGAATCAAGGGGAAGATTCTCAAATAGCAAAGAAAGTTGGTGGTGGGATAAAGATGTAAAAAAAATCATAAAGACAAAAAGAATTTGGTATAAAACGTGGCAAAAATGTAGAAACAAAGATAACTTTGAAAAATATAAGGAGGCAAGAAAAGATGCAAAAAGGGCCGTTAGTGAAGCTAAATATAGATCATTTAATAGTTTGTACGATAGATTAGGTATAAAAGAAGGGGAAAGAGATATATTTAAACTTGCTAAAGCTAGAGAAAGGAAGAACAAGGACTTAGGAAATGTAAAATGTATAAAAAGTGAGGATGATATTGTCTTGGTTAAGGACGAAGATATTAAAGAAAGATGGTGAAGTTACTTTAGTAAGTTATTTAACGAAAACCAAATAGAAGACTTAAATTTAGAATTGTCAAATGAGGAAAAGACTAAAAATATAAGATTTATTCGCAAAATTAGAGTTAACGAAGTTAAGTTTGCACTAAAAAAATGAAAAACGGGAAAGCTATGGGACTAGATAACATCCCAATTGAAGTTTGGAAATGCTTGGATGATAACGGAATTATATGGTTAACTAATTTATTTAATACAATTGTAAAAACTAAGAAAATGTCAGATGAATAGAGGAAAAGCGCTTTAATACCTATATACAAAAATAAAGGAGATATTCAAAATTGTAATAACTATCGTGGAATTAAACTTATGAGTCATACGATGAAACTATGGGAAAGAGTAGTTGAACAAAGATTAAGGTTAGAAACGAAGATCTCAGAAAATCAATTTGGCTTTATGCCTGGGAGATCTACCACAGAAGCTATTTATCTTTTAAGAAGATTAATGGAAAAGTTTAGGGAAAAGAAGAGGGACTTGCATATGATATTTATTGACCTTGAGAAAGCATATGATAGGATACCTAGGGAAGTTCTATGGTGGGTTTTAGAAAAAAATGGTGTATGTTGTAGGTATATCGATGTCATTAACGATATGTACGATGGAGTAATGACTAGTGTAAGGACTATGGATGGAGAAACTAGAGAATTTCCAATTACCATAGGTGTACATCAAGGATCTGCTTTGAGTCCTTATCTTTTTGCTTTAGTGATAGACCAATTGACTAAGAGTATTCAAAAGGAGGTTTCATGGTGTATGTTATTTGCAGATGATATCGTATTAATTGACGAAACTAGGGATGGAGTAGAGGATGAGTTAGAATTATGGAGAGGAGCTTTGGAATCTAGAGACTTTATTATAAGTAGAAATAAAACAGAATATATGAAATGTAATTTTAGTAATGATAGGAGGAATATTGGAGACAAAGTTAAACTTGATGATGAAGAAATAAATAGCACTTGTAGATTTCGATACCTAAAATCTATTATGCAAGCTGAAGGAGAAATTAAAGATGATGTAATGCATAGAGTTAAAGCAGGTTGGGTAAAATGGAGAAGTGCTTCAAGTGTTCTATGTGATCGTAGAATACCCTTAAAATTGAAAAGGAAGTTTTATAAGACAGCTATAAGACCAGTTATGCTATATGGATCAGAATGTTGGGCGACGAAGAAACATAATATCCAAAAAGTAAAAGTTGCCGAGATGAGGATGCTTAGATGGATGAGTGGTATAACATTGAAAGATAAATTAAGGAATGAACATATTCGTGGTAAGTTAGGTGTAACTCCTATAGAACATAAGATAAGGGAGGGAAGACTCAAATGGTATGGACACTTGCAACGTAGGCCTTATAGTACACCTATGAGAAAGAGTGACTTAGTTACTGTGGGGGGCAGTAGAAGGGGTAGGGGTAGACCTAAAATAACTTGAGAGGAGATAGTGAGTAAAGATTTAATATCCTTGAATCTATCAAAAGAAATTGTCCATAATCGCATAAATTGGCGGAAAAGGATTCATATAACCGACCCCACTTAGTGGGACTAAGGCTTGGTTTTGTTGTTGTTGTTGTTGTAATGATTTAATCCATAAAACTGAAATCTATATATTAAAGTGACAATATTTAATATAGAGAAAAAGACACTGACCTCCCCTAAAGTTTGACAAAAAGATAAAGACCTCACCTAAGGTAACAAAAATCCCCTTGACCTCCCTTAAGATTTCAAAAAATGCCACGGACCTCCTTTGAGATTTGCCGAAAAGACACAAACCTCTCCTCAAAGACTTGTCTTTTGCAAATTACAAGGGAAGGTTTGTGTCCTTTTGACAAACCTTAGGGGTCATACCTAAGATTGTTAAAACCTCAGGGGAGATCTCTGAGATTTTTGAAACCTCAGGGAAGGTCCCTTTCCTTTTGCCAAACCCCAAGGAAGGTCAGTGTCTTTTACCATTTAATAAAACGAAAATATTAAAAATGCATTTTTCATTTGTTGCCACAACAACTAAAAACCAACAAATAAAAACTGCAAAAAAAAAAAATCTAGCAACATACACAAATGTGTTTTGATCATTGATTTCTTCACCATACTACTAAAAAAACCATCAACAAAAATGATACCAATCAGCCCCTTAGCAGCCCAACTTTTTCTCTAAACTCAGATATCACAAAGCAAGTTGGTCAAAATAGAGTACAAACTCTTGTGGTAAAAGCCGAAAAGGTAATATCTTCAATGATGGAGGGTTTTCACCATGTCATAAAACTCTAAATCATGTTCTGTTTAGCCTCTCAGAGTTTCTCGTTGAAAAAAGCAGTGTCCCTCCAAAATCAAAAGTCCACCACTATCTATCTTGGGGCCTGGAGGCCTCGCAAGCAGGTTAACACCAGAAGTCCAGATGTTGGATTCCCAAGAGTTGCCAAAGTAAGGCACCTTAATCATTTTCTGTTTAATCTTTTCAAAAGCTCTAGCTGCTAAAGGGATCAAATGAAACTTTTCTTAGAGCAATCAATGACGGTAGCCACTAGCCATAATATCCCTTATAAACTGCAAATAGAAAGTAGATAAGCAACAAAAGTTACAACTATAAAATAGTCCTACACTCATACCACTCCCGGTTTTTTTTTGGATAAAAATTAACGATATGTTGAGAGAGAGAGAGAAATTACAGCCTAGGGAGGTATATGAAATCCTAAAAAAAAAAAAAAAAATGGTAAATAAAATAAAATAAAACAAACAATAATTAACCAAGAAGTCCCCTTGCTAGTTCCCTCCGATCCTTCTTTAATTTTACCACCATCTAGCAAAATTTGTTTCCTCCACAAACATACATCCATAAACCCAATTTATCCATCAAATGTAGAGGTTGTAGATCCTTCCTACAAAAATCTCCTTTGCTTTGGGGGGTGGAGGTGGGGATGGGGGCAAAAATTTCATCCCTACCCATTGCTTTTTATCCATGCCATCATTTTCAAAAATGTAATTCCCTCTAATCCTTCCATGGGAGGACACTGCACATGCCTTAAATTCCCAAGCAAATCACATGAATTAGAAGCATAACCACACTGATCCTAAATCTCATCCAAAAGCAAACCCTCGTCACAAACAAATTACCTAGGCCTTCACTTTCATTGTCCAAAATATATCCCCCCCCCCCCCCCCCAAAAAAACAAAAGGCTCCCTACTAGCTCTAATTTTTTTATTAGATTAACTACTATACCATGCACAAAAACCACAAAACCAATAAAGAGCACACACTAGGCTGTAGAAAGTTGGGAAGGTCAGCATACAACTTGGCTTCACTTAGAGTGACAAAGACCTAACAAAGACAGACCAAGTGCTCCTCTCAAGCTCAATTATAGACCAATATATAATAAAGATATACCACCAAGAATTTTCTTGGCTGCAAGACACGGATTGTTCACAACTCAAGTAAACCATCACGGATTTTAAATAGAGGCCTAATTTTAATACGGTAGTAGCAACAACATAGATGAATTTTGGAGTGCCAACTAAAGTCAAGTAACATATGAAACATGTCCTCAATTCCAGGCATAAGAAACCTATACTCAATGGGGTAATCTAATTTATGGTTGTTGTCTTTAATTATCTATGTACATCCTCCAAGATCCATTTCTCTTAAAGTGGTCTTAAATTTCAGTAATTATGCTGAAATTTCATTAGAAGTTTTGGATTTTGATAGGCTTCAAAACACAAGTTTTTCATTTTGTTTCTAAATTATTAACATCATATATTTTAACATTTCCCAAAGTTCCATCCACAATTTCCATAATTTGTTATACGTCCTCAACAACTCTTTAAATTGATAATAAAATTTCTATCAAATTGAAATTTTCATCAAAGTTTCTATAACTTGAGACCCTTGAAATTTCCTTCAAAATTGAAATTTTAGTCCTTGGTTAGCACAACACAAGGACTAAGGATGCACTTCACAAAACTCCTCTAAAAGCTCTCCTATCCACCTATTCAACTCAATATGCTTATTATTCAACTTGTAACGGGGAAGACCATGTAATAGTGCTTCAAAAACTAAATTATGGCATGCTGAATATCTCTTGTAGCCTGATCTGGGACTTACCCACAAGTGCACCTATTTTGTTCATGTTCAACATGCAGGTCAACATAAGTTGTATCCTTGAGCTATTAAAGGCATCTTTATTAGGTATTTTAGAACCCAAAAAAAGTAAATTGACAATCCTCAAACTCATCAATGGAAAGCTGGCGCTAATGTCACCTTTGTTGAGGGCATACAATAATTTTATTAGGTCTCAATAGTATTTAGACAACTCTTGATCATCAGCACTCAGTGATTCTACTTTTGCACAGACCCCCATTC
The DNA here is from genome assembly GCF_029873635.1 of Malania oleifera. Lineage (NCBI taxonomy): Eukaryota > Viridiplantae > Streptophyta > Magnoliopsida > Santalales > Ximeniaceae > Malania > Malania oleifera. The sequence continues at coordinate 101,995,887 of NC_080418.1, read as the reverse complement.
CTGCTGTCATACCTTGACAAGTTTGCTCTGTTCCAGGCAAGACATCTGCCCCTACTCCAAAAGAAAAGGAGCCTAGGAATCATAAGGGTACTGGCACTGCTGCTATCCAACCCTATGTTGTATTAGTTTCGTTCGACCTCAGTCTACTTGGAACTGAATTTGACCATTTTCATCTAAAAAGTAATTTTGTACTCAAAAGTCAATTGTTTTCTCAAAAATTCTTGATCACCAATCCTATTACTAATTATATTTCCTTGATTCATCTTCCTTTTGTTATTCGTTCTTTTTCTCTGCCTATTTGCTCTATTTCTATTCCATCTTCTCAACTTTAGGCCCTTGCTAATCCTCAACAAAAGCATGCTATGCATGTGGGCCATTTAGTCTCACTGTCAAAAATTACAAAAACAAAAGCCAGTAGCAAAAACTAAAAACCAAAAGCTAGCTACCTATTAATATTTATAAAATTAAAACAAATTAGTAACACGATTGGACAAATGCTCATTTTTGTCTTTGAATAAATGACAATTAGAAATAGGATTAAAATAATATAAATTAAATTTCAAAATTCAAAAAATTATGATAAAAATGGAAATTAGTATAATTACTTTACCGAAATATTATATTTTCAAATTCACTTTACAAAGACAATCTTATTCTATGTGACAATTAAAAAATAATAAAATATTTTGTAAATGGCTTTTATGGATATTTTCATTTTAATTATATTTTAAATTCACATGGTGATTTAATTTTAATCCTAATAAAAAATTATGTATAACAAACAAATAATTTAATTCATAAAAGTTAATTCTAGATATTAAATTGAAAACCATAAAATATGGTTTTCAATTTTTGTGAAAACAACTTAAAATCAACAATAGAAAGGGAAAACTAAGAGTCATTTTGGTACCTTTTTTGTTTGCTATTTTTTGTTTCCAAACAATGAAGAAATATATTATGAAAACATGTGTATTTATCAGTTTTTGTTTTTGTTGTTGGTTTTGAGCTATTTTTAAAAAATTGAAGACCAGATTTTATGATTTTCAGTTGTTTAGTTTTGACCAATTTCTTGCTAAAATACCTTAATATTCAAAATCAACTTTTGCAAATTAAATAATTCATTTTAACATCATTTTTTAGTTAAAATAAAAATATAATAAATATATAATTACGAAAAATTCATAAAATTTCAAAAATAAAAACCATTTAAAAATATTTTTACTATTTTAAAAAATTTTCATGTACAATAAGATTGTTCTCGCAAAGTCAATTCCAAAATATAATAATTCAGAAAAATTATTATAATAACTTTTATTTTTATTATAATATTTTTAATTTTTATTATTTTGTACTTTTATTGTTTTATTCATATTTTTTAATTATTATTTGATCCAAGGACAAATATGTTCATTTGTTTTAGTTTTACAAATGTTAACCAAATAGGTTGGTAGTTTTCTGTTTTTAGTTTTTATTTCTAGTTTTTAGTTTTTGTTGTCATGAATTCTGACAATGATACCAAACAGCCCTTAGATAAACAATGTGTTTTCATAATTCGTTTCTTCACTATACAAAAAACGAAAACAAAAAACAAAAAAATAGAAAACATATATGATACCAAGTAGACCTATAACTTCTTGAGGGATATGGGAATTGGTGGATCTTCCTTCATTAAGAAATTAGTTGGGTGTCATTGGGTATGTACCATTATGTATCCTCATGGTACTATTGAAAGGCTAAGGGCTTGATTGATAGTCAAGGGGGTTACTTAAGACTCGTGGTGTTGATTTCTTCGAGACATTTATTTTGCAAAAAGGCTAAATTCTGTTCAGGTTCTGCTGTCCTTCGCTTTTAATTTGATTGATTGGTTGCCTCCTACTTGGGAGTTGAAGTACTACTTTTGCTTTTGTCCAGGCCACCAACAATCTATCATCCCCTACAACAATAATTATTTGCGAGTTATTCCTTAAGAATTAAGATACTCCTTTTTGTTAGATTACAACTTCACCTGGAAGCTTAAGCTCTTAGGTTATGTACCAACAATGTATATGAAGCCTCAACACTTACCTCGCACCTTCTTGCATGCTGAGAAAAACACATGATTAATAACATTCATTATAGGGAATCAGGGATTAAGATAATTGTAACCATATAACAAATGCGAGAACAAGACTAGAACCTAAAAGTGGTAGGGAGCTGGACAGTCTTGGCAGGACAGGTTCGGGTTGGTCCCTCCCAGTCTAGATCAGAGAGAGGTTGAGAGAGATTTAGGGTCAACTCTTCATTTTCTATTAAACAAGAGTATATAAATGTCATATCACCTTGGCTCATATAACACTCCCCCTTAAGCTTGAGCATATAAATCACATGTTCCTAGCTTGTTACAAATATAATTCACCCAGAACTTCCAAAAGGGTGGTAAATAACTCTGTAAATTGGTCCTCTTATCTGACCAACGCTGTATGAATCACATTTCTTAGGAGCTTCTCTTGAATAAAATGAGACAACTTCAACATGCTTGGTTCACTTACAGAATACCAAAGTAGATACAATATAGATAGTTGTCAGGCAATGACACATAAGATTCATATGCCGTGATTGCTTAAAACCAAGTTCTCCTAGCATGTGCCTTAACAAAGTCTCATATATATATATATAGACAATGCTTGACCTAGAAACAATAGTTTTTAATAAGAAACGAAGAGAAAGAATACACATTAGGAGAGGCTAAGATATCCTTGTACCTAGAAAATAAAAAACAAGAAAAAGAAAATAAAATAAAATAAAACCAACTCTAAACCCAACAAACACCAAATAAGAAAAACCCCCTTCAATCCCTTCCCATTATAATTGACAAAACTTTGTAAATTTACCAATTCCCTTTGATTTCTCTTCATTTTTCTTTTAGCACCATCCAGACGAACTTCATTACCTCCAGGATCAACGAAGCCCATATTCATCTTATCCAATAAATTTTTTCTAGATCCTGCACACTAACCTCCTCCACAAAGGCAGGAGAATATAGAGACATCCTTCAAACCTCCCAGCAGAGGAGGAGGCAGATAAGAAAGATCCCTAAGATATTCAGAAGAATTGAAATCATGACAAAATTGATCTTTGATTTATCCAACAATAATCCAGTATGCAAGCTCACTGTCATTGTCCGAAATATCACCCCATTTGCTTTCCTTTCAATCTGATTTTTCGTTTTGTCCTTCTTCTACAGAGACCAGATCTGAACCCATTTCATCCTGATCTTGGGCTTCTTTACAATATTGGCCTATATCCAAACCAATCACAGCTTGGACTTGGGCTTGTTTATAAAATTGACCCAGACTCAAACCCACTTTATAGCCCGAGTCCACGTCAACCACAAACATCCAGGCCCACTCCATCCAACCTTCATTGCCCTATCTTCCACTTGAGAAACCCTAGCTGCCTCGGGCACCCTAGCGTCCACAGCCAAAACAATAGACAGAGGTGCTGCAGTTGCTGCTACCCCTAAACGCTGGGGATCATCGGCAAAATATGGAGGTGCAGCCGTGCAGGCGTCGTGATCTGCATCCCATTCCCACAACTGTCAGACGACTACTTACCTCCTTCCTTCACAACCTTTACTCCAAGAATGAGCATCTTCCTGAAACTCCTCACAAACCTCGCCCTCACCAAAATCATTTTGCCTTAGCTTGAAATTTCTTAGCACTCCAAATTCCAGAATAAATCCTTGCCACCCATCTCCTTTAGCCCCATCAGGAACAAAAGTTAAAACAAATTTCCCTTTCCATCCCAACTCTTAACTCCAAAACCTTCCCCATCTTCCTTGAATGAATGGAAAGCCAATGTCTAATGCTTGCAACCCTCATGCTTCGAAAACCTTTTCCCAATCCTCATCTTTGCCAAACTAATTTTGCCTTCGCTTGAAATTCCTGAGCCATCCCTCCAAAATCTTGAATAAATCCTTTCCACCGTTCTCCTTTATCCCCAATAGGAACAAAAATTGAAAAAATTCCCCCTTTCCATCCCAATTCTAACCCCAAAAACTTCCTCATCTTCCTTGAAACAATAGAAAGCCAATACCTAACGCTTCAAACCCTTATGCTACGAAAACCTCTTCCCAATCCTCCAAAAACCAAGGACGTCCCCTCTGGGAACCATTTGTCTTATGACAAGACAACCTAAACCCATCGATTTCGCTTCGATTTATGCTCAAGCACAAATAAAAACTCACTCTTACCCACTTTGTCCAATCTCAATTGAAGGTTTTTCCTCATATCTTGACTAATCTTCTAAAAGTCTCCTTCCTTCATGGTCTCCAATCGCCATAGCTAAAAAGTCAGATGACAGAAAATGGTGGGGGAGGAAGAGGTTTCACAAGACATCATTTTTTTTCTCAAGCAACAACAGTTTCTTAGTTAAATCTTGAAAACCAAAGTCTTAAATTTCCACAAAATTGTAAAAATAGTCATTAAAATTTATGGACCCATTTAGGTCTGGCAAACAATTTTTTGTTTTCCATTTTAGTTTTCCAAAATATTAAAAAAAAAAACAAAAGTTAGATCATTTTTTCATTTTTACAACATTTGTATGAAATAAATGAACAATGATAAAATGTTTTGCCACAATTCACTTGTGGAAATAGTTTTATTTTCCATTTTTAATTTTCAAATAATTAAAAATGCTAGATTGTTTCCCAATTATCTAAATTTTTATATAAAAAAGTTGGAAAACATCTTTTCATTATTTTTTAGATTTCTAACTCTTACAACATATGGGAGTATGGAATTCAAATCTTGGACTTTGATTTGTGTGGATTGTGTATTGAGTTTCTTCTAAATCCACAAAAGTCCAAATTCAAACCACAAAATCCATGATCCCAAATACTACCTTATATAAATATGCTGTAGCCAAAGGATCTTCAATTATCATGAACTTCAAATCTATTTTACCTTTATGCGGAAAATAAATAAACCATAACATAAACTTCACATACCAGAATCAGCCATGCCTAATTAACCAAGTACACCCGGAGAAGCTGTAGAAATCATTTCTCCCACTTTTCCTCGATCTCTTTCTTTCCTTCAACAGATTTATAGGATTTCCTGATGATCAAAGAGCAAAGGCAGAGAGAGGACAATTTCCTATATGCCTTTCTTCTACCTTGCAGCCAACATCACCATTCAGCTAACCCTTAGAACTTATAAACTTAGTTTTTCCATTCTCTTCTTTAGCTCTCTTTTCCTTAGCTTAGCTTGATGTTTGTTTGCCCTTACAGCTACTCCCCATAACAATAGCTAATATATATATAATATAGGAATACCCTTCAAACTTCCAGCCATAAATATCTCATTAATTCTAAGCTAATCCTCTCATGTTAACCCATAAATACATTCATTCAATATCCTTTAGAATATGGGCATATACCTTTCATGTGGGACCCATATCATTCATGCGGGACATATCCTTTGGGATATATATATATATATATCCTACATTCTCCCACTAGGCTATATGAATGATATTAATATGAATTAACAAATAACCATAATGTGCACAAAATATTAACTTATTTATACTTTCAAGAAGATTACCATAATATCATAATTAAGCAACCTATAAGCACGAGTTATGGCGGTAAATATCATTAAACCGAAATCTTCCCTTCCATGTACTACAATTGCTAATAAACCACTTAACTATGATCCATAATAGGAAGTTACCATACTATCCCTGTAATGTCTTTGTCAAAGACCATTTCTGTTTGATAGTAATCCATCTCCATAATCACGTGATTCATGGTAAACAAAAATAATGTTTAAAAACACTTTTATTGATATCATTATATATGTTGTAGAACAAAACATAAAAATTCACTATCATACATTAGGAATTACAACAAAGACCCCATGTGATCAGCATGTTCCTTAAATGCCTTTGGTGTCAATCCCTTCGCTAAAGGATCTGCTATCATGAGCTCTGTCCTTATATGTTCTATAAGCATTGTTTGTTTCTGAACTTCCTCCTTAACGGCCAAATATTTGAGCTCTATATGCTTAGCGCCATTAGAATATGTCATTTTTAGAGAAAAAAACTGTTGTGGAATTATCACAATAAATTCTCAGCGGCCTGGCTATACTGTCAACAATCCCAAGTCCTAAGATAAAGTTCCGCAACCACAAAGCATGAATTGTGGCCTCAAAGCATGCCACAAATGCAGCTTCCATAGTAGATGTTGCGATGATAGTCTGTTTGGCACTCTTCCATGATATTGCTCCTCCAGCTAATAGGAACAAATAACCATAAGTTGATTTTCGACTATCGACACATCTAGCAAAATATGAGTCAGAGTAACCAATCACCTCCAACTGATCTGTTCTTCTATACGTGAGCATACAGTGTCTGGTTCCTTTTATGTACCTCAAAACTTTCTTTGCAGCTTTCCAATGATTCATTACGGTATTACTTTGGTACCTCCCAAGCATCCCAACTACAAAACTAATATCTGGTCTCATACAAGTCTGCACATACATCAAACTTTCAATAGCAGATGCAAAAGGAATATTTTCCATACTTTTCTTTTCTAATTCATTCTGTGGACAATCCTTTACACTGAAATTGTCCCTTTTACAAATAGGAGCAGGAGTTGGTTTACAATCAGTCATATGAAATCTTTCTAGAACTTTATTAATATATCCTTTCTGAGACAACCCTAACAGTCCAAGTGATCTATCCCGAAATATTTCAATTCCAATCATATAAGTTGCCTCACCCATATCTTTCATTTCAAAGTTCATAGAAAGAAATCTCTTGGTATCATTTAATAAACCAAGATCACTACTGGCAAGTAAAATATCATCAACATAGAGAATCAGAAAGATAAACTTGCTCATACTGACTTTTAGATATAAACACCGATCAATGGTGTTTTCCTTAAATCCAAAGGTTGTGATGGTATCATGAAACTTAAAATACCATTGCCTAGAAGCTTGTTTAAGTCCATATATTGATTTCTTTAATTTGCAAACCATATGTTCCTTTCCTTTAATCATTAAACCTTCAGGAAGATCCATATACACCTCTTCGTCTAAATTCCCATTTAAAAATGCAGTTTTCACATCCATTTAGTGCAACTCTAAATCAAAATGAGCCACCAAAGCCATTATAATTCTAAGGGAATCCTTTTTTAGATACAGGAGAAAATGTCTCTTTATAATCAACACCTTCCCTTTGAGTGAAACTCTTTGCTACTAGTCTAACTTTATATCGTTCAATGTTGCCATTACAGTCGTGTTTGGTCTTAAGGACTCATTTACACCCAACTATTTTAAACCCTTCAGGCAAATCAACAATGTCCCAGACTTTATTTTGTCCCATAGATTTCAACTCATCATTTATGGCATTGATCCACTTTTAAGAATCATTACTTTCAATGGCTTGTGAAAACGTAACCAGATCTTTCAACTCATCATTTAAGGAACATGCTGATCACATGGGTCTTTGTTGTAATCCCTAATGTATGATAGTGGATCTTTACGTTTTGTTCTAGAACATATATAATAATATCAATAAAAGTGTTTCTAAACATTATTTCTATTTACCATCAATCACGTGATTATGGAGATGGATTACTATCAAACAGAAATGGTCCTTGACAAAGACATTCCAGGGACAGTACGGTAACTTCCTATTATGGATCATAGTTAAGTGCTTTATTAGAAATTGTGGTACATGGAAGGGAAGATGTCGGTTTAATGATATTTACCGCCATGACTCGTGCTTATAGGTTGCTTAATTATGATATTATGGTAATCTCATTGAAAGTATAAATAAGCTAATATTTTGTACACATTATGATTATTTGTTAATTCATATTAATATCATTCACATAAACCAAGTGGGAGAATGTAGGATATATATCCCAAAGGATATGTCCCACATGAATGATATGAGTCCCACATGAAGGGTATATGCCTATATCCTAAATGATATTGAAAGAATGTATTTATGGGTTAACATGAAAGGATTAGCTTAGAATTAATGAGATATTTATGGCTAGAAGTTTGAAGGGTATTCCTATATTTTATATATATTAGCTATTGTTATGGGGAGTAGCTATAAGGGCAAGCAAACATCAAGCTAAGCTAAGGAAAAGAGAGCTAAAGAAGAGAAAGGAAAAGCTAAGTTCATAAGCTCTAAGGGTTAGATGAATGGTGATGTTGGCTGCAAAGTAAAGGAAAGGAAGAAGAAAGGCATATAGGAAATTGTTCTCTCTCTGCCTCTGCTCTCTAATCATCAAAAAATCTCATAAATCTGTTGAAGGAAAGAAAGAGACCAAAGAAAAGTGAGAGAAACGATTTCTACAGCTTCTCCGGGTGTATTTCTTGGTTAATTTGGCATGGCTGATTCTGGTATGTGAAGTTTATGTTATGGTTTATTTATTTTCTGCATAAAAGTAAAAAAGATGTGAAGTCCATGATAATTGAAGATCCTTTGGCTGCAGTATATTTATGAAAATTTTCTTACATGTATTTCCATAAAAGAATTCTATGCTTTCTACTAATTTCCATAATTTTCAAATTGAAATTGACATCAACATCGAATTTTCGTACTTAAAGCCTCAAAATTAAAGACCTTGTCAAGGTCATCAAGTTACCACCAAACAAGGCACAACATTTGATGGTGCAACTTCTATTATTTGGAGTTCTAGTTCAATCTACATCAATATAACCATCAATGTGAAAAATAATGATGATTTCCATTCAGCAAACTACAAACTGGTGCACTCTCAAAAATACAAACAACTGCATCCCATTGACTATTTCGTGGAGTATCAAGAAAATGACAAACACTTATACAGAGATATTTAGTCAAGTGGTTGAAAGATAATTCAAGTTTCCAACCAATCTTCTATATCAAGCAAGGTCAGATGGCAACTCACCTTCACCAACCACAAGTTTTGTGTTAAGAGTCATGGGAGTATCCATAAGCTTTGCCTCCAACATTCCTACTTCAGATAGTAGGTTAATAACATTTTTCCTTTTGAGGTAATGAAATACCATGACCAGATCTAGTACCGTCAATGCCCAAGAAGCATCTCAAGCAACCATGATCTTTAGTTTAAACTTCCTTTAAAGAAACATTTTCAACTTTGTAATTCCATTACCATCATCCCCTGTGATCAAAATATCATCCACATGAAAAAGAAAACAAAAACAAAAACAAAAGAGAATGTTCAATTCATACGAAGACTTCTTGATGCAACAAATGAACCCAAACTTCTTTGGGCCATAAATCAAAGAGTAAGACGTTTTAGTGACTAAGGGTAAGGTATCCAAATAATTAAGTCCATAAACCTTAGTATGCCCCTTTGCTACCTGGCAAGCATCTAACCAATTAACAATGCGATCAGGAAGTAGTTAAACACCCACCAACCAAATGTACCCATCTACACTAGAATACTAACTCCAAAGTATCATTGTACTAAGTGCATTTCCTCTTCAATTGATGCTCTCCATCTGGCATGAGCCGAAGCCTCGAAAACAAACTTAAGGAAAGAAATAGAAGACAAAAAACAAACAAATGCACAATTAAAGGGTAACAAGTGTGCATAAGAGCTAAAATTGGAAATAGGATGTGAAGTACATGCTCAAATACCTTTTCTCAAAGAAATATAATGTTCTAAATCTAAAGAGGTGGGTTATGGTTTGGGGGTGGGGGGGGGGGGGGGGGGCCGCCGCAGGGATGCAACTAGATTTCTTGAAATAGAAACGATTGGAGGCCTAAAATTGTTGCAGTGGTACTCACCATCTGACAACTCGCAACAAGGCTTGAAAGCATCAATACAAACTTAAGCTTATTTATATTATGATGCAACTAGATTTCTTGAAATAGAAACGATTGGAGGCCTAAAATTGTTGCAGTGGTACTCACCATCTGACAACTCGCAACAAGGCTTGAAAGCATCAATACAAACTTAAGCTTATTTATATTATATGTAGATTAGAAATTTAAATAAACATTCGTCAAGCTAATTTAGACTTGAGTTAAATACTTTAATCAATACATAAAATAAATTACCTGTGTGTGTGTCTGTTTTACGGTAATCTAATATTTTAGGGAAGTAATACTACAATATATAGTTAATAGATCTTTAATATATCAATAATAAGGTGAAGCTATGTGTTTCCTATAAAATTAAAAATTCTAAAATTCTAGAAAACTAAATGAAGTTTTGGAAAGTAAGAGGCGCCAATTATCTGTTTTAGTATATAATATAGATAGATGGCAGGCAACAAAGGATGAATGTCAGCACTAACGAAAGGCAAAAATACTAATATAACTGGAATAAGCCACCTTTTTGAGAGAGAGAGAGAGAGAGAGAGAGATTCCCACTCTACACAAACATTAAGACATAAAAAAAAATATAGAACCTTCCGCTTGCTTGACCAAATTAAACAATATCTCCCCTGCTCTTGGTAAGTTCAAACTATAGTTCTTCAGTTTCATAAACATTTAAATATAAGATATCCAATTCACAAGCACTCAAATGAACAAAACCATAACAAATGGACTACACAAAAGTTGTGTATCTTAAGAAAGATAAAATCTAACAGTAAAAGCCAAGACAACTGCCCAAATAAATATTCGGTGTAATAAAAGAATTTCCACACGCGCTCATTTAACGGAAAATATTAAACCAAATGTCAGGACAGAAAATCAAATCAAATCAAATAAATAAAGTAGGAAATACTTAAACTGTGCGAACACAATTCTCAGATCCATCAGAAAATCCAAACAAATTTCTTGGACCAAATTCACCAAAAAATCTTACAATTAAATAAAACGCAAATCAGACAAGATCTAGTAACATAACAAGGATCTCAATCAAATACTTAAATAATCCAAAAAAAAAATGAAGAAATCGGTACCTCAACAGTCCAAATGAAGAAATCAAGAGGCTCCGGAGGCCGTTCTTTGTTCATCTCCCAAATCAGTGCTCGAGAATCCAAACTGACAATCGAAATTATACCAAACTTACACTCAAAGAGTGTTGAAAGAACGAAAATAGAATTGAGAACGAATTTTGGCGAGTTGTGGATTCGATTACCGTGAGAGAAGCGTGTGAATTAGGGTACGGCTTTCTACATTTGAGAAGGATGAGACTGCGTATGGAGGGTGTGGAAAAGGCGACTGGAGGCTCGCCGAGTGGTTTCTCTGCTCCTCACATAAAACCACACTCTCTTTCTATTCTGTGCTTCGGCTTTCACCCACTCTCTATTTCTCAATGGACCGACGGACCCATTTCACATTTTCAGCTCCTAAAATATATGTCCGTTTCTGTTGTACTATATTCCAGCCCGCACGCGACCTCACACTAGCTCCCTCTCACGCGCGCCCACTCAAATTATTTAACAAAAATAAATTACTCCTTAAAGTTCATTAGATTGTGTAATTTAATTCTTCATGTTTCCTATTTTATCTAATTTAGATTTTTACTTTAAAAATAACTTAACCTGAAAAATTAAGAATTAAATTTCCACAATTTAAGGTGTAGAAAATAAATTACAATTCAATAAAATTTGAAATACTTTGAATATAATTTTTTCTGCAAAAATCAATTATAAAAATTAAAATTTGAGCCAATGCGCGTGCATGCTACATAAATTTAAGGTGGCATCTAATATGCATGTAAAAATTTATATTACCTTCAAAAAAAATAAAAAAAAATTAGGTTAATTTAATTTAATTTCGTTTATAAAGTTATAGAATGATCTATATTATTTGATAAAAATAAATTATTATTTTATTTTTGAGTGTGAATGTGTTGAAAACTTTGATGACATCCGCATTAACCAAAACAAAACTTTAAGGTCAACCTTAAGACTTAATAAGATTATAAAAAATAAAAATAAAAATAAAAGTCAACCCCTCCCCAAGAAAAAAAAAAAAAAAACAAATGGCAAAGTGTATTATAATTTTTTAAAATGTTTTCAAGTATATTGTGCATTTCCATAAGCATTTTAATTCTAGCCTTGCTCGTCAAAAATACTTTAATAATCCTCTTCAATTATTGTTTCAAACTGATATTTTTTGGAAATATGATTTTTGGGACAATAACTATTTTAAACTTTTTTCACGTTTTTCAAGACATAAGTGTGTTGTTAATTCTAAGTGGTCATTTGGTACCAATGTCGAAAATTATAGAGATGAAAAACTAGAAACAAAAATTAAAAACTAAAAGTTAGCAACCTTGGTTAATATTTATAAAATTAAAACAAAAAAACTTAATTAAAAATGCCCAATTTTATTTTTTAATTAAATAATATTATAAATGTATTATTAAAATGATACACTTTGATAGTTATTATAAAAAAAAAAAATTTAAATTATTATAATTATTTTACTTACTTGTTATACTTTCAAAATTTACTTTAAAATAAAAATTTCATTAGTCATGACAATTGAAAAATACTAAAAATATTTTATAACTGCCTTTATTATTATTTTTGAATTTACGTATGTTTTTATTTTAATTACATTTAAATTCATATGATCATTTTATTTTAATTCTAAATTTAAAGTACATAAAATGAATGATTTAATGCAAAATAATTATTTCTTAGATATTAAAATTTTTTACATTGGTTGTCAAAACAACTGAAAACCATAAAGCTTGGTTTTTTGGATTTTTCACAAACAATTGAAAACTAATACCTAAAATAGAAAATTGATAACATAAACAAACACATTTTTATAATATGTTTTTTCACTATACAAAAACAATAACAAAAAACGAAAAAAAGTGGGAGGAACCATTGACCATTAGCTTCATATTACCTTTTTTGGGCTAGCTTAAATACCCACTACTTATAAAAAAATGGAAGTTTGCTTGTCCTATCAAAAAGAGTCAAATAGTGAAATTAGACAAGATGTTATCTTCTTACTTTTAGGAAAATAAAATTAATTTGACTAGGAACTTATAAAGGTGTCCTTGGAGGAATGTAAGGGTTCCAAGAATGAACTAATTGACTTTGAGAAAGACCCATTAACCACCTTGATTTTCCATTCTAAATTTTTTTTTTTTTTTTTTTTTTTTTTTTTTTGGACAAACTAACGGCTTCTCATCCTGAGACTATTTTAGTCACACAATGAATCCAACAATATAGAACAAGGCACTCACATCGATTTTCATGTGACAAGTTTTTATTCATAAATAGCAATTTTAAACTTAAGATGAATAAGTACAAGCAAACAAGGTTAATGATATAAAAGCTATAGAGCGTGCAAATGAGATTGATTATGGATTTGGAATTAGGATTGACTTCTGTTCTTGTTACACCATCCAGGAGAAGGTGAATTGAGTGTGATTAAAAAAAATAAGAAATATATAATTTTAAAATAAATTGTAAAAATCAAATCAACAAGCAATCACAAACACGACCTTAAATTTATAGTAGTTCAGTCTCATTTACTTACATCCACCCCCCAATAGGCTTACTCAAGTATTTAAAAACAATACACATCATCCTAGTAGATGGCTTCTCGATACAATACAAATGATTATATAACCAATTGAACAACTAGTCCACAATACTTGACCTAATTGATCACTCAATCTAAATTAAAAATGAGTAAACCAAACAATGCAACCAAACTTACAATTAATTTTATAAGAATTAAGCTTAGGAAATATAAAATCAAAGTGTATCATAATGAAATCAAATTAGCACAGCACAACCATGAAACCAGAGTTCCATGAGCTTTTGCGCAAGTTTACTTATGGATCTAAAGAGGTAGTCAACTTATTAGTAGCTTATGTACTAAATTGATAATAAGTTTAGAATTATTTTAATCTATTATGATGTTCTTGTGTTACCATTTGATGAAGAATATGAATATAATCAACACTCTACAAAAATTACTTTTTTATTCTCATTAATGAGAAATGAAGACTATAAGGCTAAAACATTCATATCGAAGAAAGTACATATGTGCAGTTGAATTCAAGTTTCTATTGTATATTTCCTTGAACATGTGTTTCTCTTGTATCTACAAAAAGGAATATTTAGTTGATTGGGAAGGGCTAGGGTGGCTATTAGACACAAGGTTTGGTTAGTGTAAAACCAAGGTTATAGTGTGCCTAAAATTAGTTTACAAATCTTAGAAATATGTTGAACCTACAATTACTTCAAATAAAGGAAGATTATATTCCATTTTTAGGAAACTAAAGCAAGATATTCGCGTGCGCGCACGCACACACAAGAGTTGCATATGTTTAGTATATCTAAGAAAATATGAAATTTGTGATTAACTATGTGAGGATCAAAACTTATGGGAACCTTGACCAAATAGCTATGTTTCATTCACACTCTCTCCCTAATAAGGGGAAAGTGGTTTGAGAAGAGTGTGACAACGTTTATTGTTCTCTCATTTTAAAGAGTCCTCTTAGTAAAAGGATCTTGCATCTCGGGTGCCTACAAAACATGTCCTTCTTACATATAGAGGACCAATTTTAAACCATACCATACTATATGAAGTTATTGGTAGAGGATGTGCAAGTTCTGCTAGCACAAGAATGCATCAGGTTAGGAGATAAGCAGCCTAGAGGCTACCAATTCGTAACCTTAGAAAAAAGCAAAATGATTGAAGTGTAAATGAGTTCCTCCCCCAAGTACTACTAAGAGTGTAGGTTGGACAAGTAGCGTACTCAATAAAGAAGAATGTTTAGGTTATAGAATGTTGCTGAAAATATGTCAAACACCCTAAGAAATGAACCATCATAGAAATGACATGAAAAGTTAAAGAAATGTCATTCCCATATGAGTTAATAGATCAGTTGCTACCTATATGATTTTGGATGCCAATTATATAATCCTACAACAACACCACAAATCTAGTGGACCATTTCGAGACTTTTCAAAACCTTGATGGTTTTGAATGAAGCATTAGATGCAATCATGTTCTAAATATTTACAACAACCCTAAAAAATTTACCCAAAGATGGCATTCAATCTCAAAGCTTGGATCTATCTCATCCTTTAAGCAATATAGTACCCTATTTGTTAGTTGTCCCGCCTAGAAGTATAGAGTTAGGGGGGGGGGGGAATGGACTCTTTTCGTAGAATTCATATTTTTCTACAAAATAAAATACTTGACAAGATTGCAAGCAATTATATCACAATATACACAAAATAAATCATGCACAAGATAAAATAAAGAGTGAAGGGAGAGAGAACTTAACACTGGAGATTTAACGTGGTTCGGCACCAAGCCTACGTCCACGCCTTAGCACCAAGTTAAGGATTTCACAATCCACTATAACACTCTTTCACCGGCGGAGAAAGCCTTACACCTCGAGTACACAACCCTAACCACGGGAACAAATCCCTACCCGCTCAAAAATAGCCTTTGGTTCACAAAGAACCTTCACCAACAATGGTTCACAAAAAACCTTTACACCAAGAAGATGATTTACAAAGAGAATGCTCCTTATTGAACTGATTGCAAATACAAATCAAACCTCACATAACTCTCTCAAGGATTGAATCAAACAAGATAAATGTGCAAGAGAGAAGTTGAGCACTTGTGAATGAATGAAAAAGGAAGCAAAATGCCTAGGTTTCGTATTCAAGAATATTTTTCACTATAAGCTTGTAATAATAATCAAAACCATGCTAAACAAGTCTATAGACTTGTATTTACAGCCAAAAACCCCTACTATCTGTTAACTAACCGTTGGGAGCAATTCCCATGAGAA
Source organism: Malania oleifera (assembly GCF_029873635.1). Lineage (NCBI taxonomy): Eukaryota > Viridiplantae > Streptophyta > Magnoliopsida > Santalales > Ximeniaceae > Malania > Malania oleifera. The sequence continues at coordinate 101,980,136 of NC_080418.1, read as the reverse complement.
ACTAGCCATTTTCTAGTCATTATGGCGTTGGGCATGAGACCACTAGTCGACGAGTCCCCTGCACTCATCGACTAGTCACCTAGGCAGGAAACTCGCATTGGCTACTAGTTTTACTCGTCGACTAGTGTTGACTAGTCACTCATCAAACAATCTCCTGTTATTGTCGATGAGTGCCCTAAATCAGAAAAAGTCATCAACTTCAAAGTTGTGGTATTTTTTCTTAGCTTTCCAAGGACACCAAGATCATCCTTTTTAGAATTTTCTAGTAAAAGTTAAGCCCCAAATACCAAAGGGTGTTCAGGACTCAAGGCTACACTACATTAGTTGACGATTGCTTTGTTTTTCCTTTTCAAAAAGCATTTTAATGACTTAAAACATTCTTGGACAAAAGTATATGAAATATATTAAGTCTAATGAATATTAAAACTTGTCCAAGGGACTTTCCCCATGAATATAAGATATCTTGTTTTATGAAAACATATTTGAAGGCTCGTTTCGATATTTTATATGCTTAGTATGTCCTTTAAAAAAAATATACTTGACTTTCTTGAGAGCTTAGGACATAAAGCTTGTTTTGACACAACCAGGACTAAGTATAAAAATGTTCTTAAAACTAGGATGTTAAAAACTTGTCCCTTTAAAAACATATTTTGAGCATAGGATATTTTTGACAAACTCTTTGTTTTGACTTTAAAAACCATGAATGATGAGTTTGTGACTTAGGTGAAATCCTATAAACTCATGTGTTCTAGTATGCATATGCAATTACTCAACTCTTGCTCAAAAATCATGCAAGAAACAAAACCGCAAGCGTTACAAACTATGCTACCTCAAACACACCCCATTACAAATAAACAATTTAACATTAAGATTCCTTCGGTGCTTGAGTCCTTCTGAGTGGGTGTCCTTTTGATCTTTCCTTCTCGACGTCAACTCGGTCCAATATTTGCCTTCAGTCCAATACTTATGTATTTGTTACTTGAACATGTACTAAGCATGATCTGTAAAAATGAAATGCACTAAGAACAACAAGTAGGTTAATATCATCAAAACACATAAACCATGATAGTGTGGCCAACAAGGCTAACATTCTCCCTTTTTTTTATGATGTCTAACCTATTAAAAATCTACTTAAACTTTGAATTTGTATTTATACTAACCATGACTTGATATCCAAAGATAAGCTTACCTAGAACCACTGATGAGTTGTTATCATCAAAACAAGACAATTAAGCTCACGTAGCCTCTAAGGCTAACACTATTTATAAGATACTTTATCAGCGTCTTGTGCTAAGGGAGACGTCACTAAGTCTCATGACAATATAGTAAATGCCTATAAAATCCCTAATCGAGTACCTTAAATGCTCCAATTTTGAGGCAATAGAGGTCTTTAACTTGGACTAAAGTGTTGTAGTTGTTGCATTGATGTATGAGTTGAAGCCCTCCAAGTTCAAATTTGCACTTACAAAGAAGCTACATGATACTTTGATAGGGTGGGGTTTCTAGGAAAAAAATAGAAGGATACTGCAACTTAAAATAATTTGAACAAGACCGGAGAGAAATTGAACATGAGAAAGACAAAGAAGAGAAAAGAAAGCAAAATATCGAAGTCAACATAGATGAAGAAGCAAAAGGAAAACAAGCAATCACCCAATAAAAAGCAAGCACTAATAGAAAGATTAGAACACTTCATACCTTTGAACGCTTTCCTAGGTCAAATCCTAATGTAGATTCAAAAACCCCAACCTATGATGGCTAGTCCCTATCAGATCATGAATGCAAAGATGACACCTCAAGAGTTATTTCCAGTTTAGTTAAGATAATAGAATGACAACAAGTGTTGTAACGATTAAAGAATTCAATTGAATGTTTCATCTATAAAGGATCACTAATGCATTTCACTTGAGTTGCATATCCCAATTGAGAAAATCAAGTGATGGGGACACCATGACAAGGGTCATCCATATTATCTTTGAAGGTTATATTGCATGACATTTGATGTTATACCAAAAAGCATCAAGTAAGGATTCACTTAAACTTGACCAAACAAAAAATGTAGGTCTTAATCTAAAGCACTCCACACCATTCATATCAAACTTAGATTGGGACCTTGAGGGCTTAGGACAACACATGATGATGGACTAATAATTGCTCATACCATCGCAAATTATGAAAGAGGGGATAATTTCTTTTGTTGGTTTCCCTAGGGGTGGTTCTTGCAAGGCTCAACAACGGTGGATATTTTGGTGCTGATGACCTATTAGGGCTAATAATATAATCTTAGGAACTATTTTTTTAACTAGTTCAATGTTGTAATCACTACCTACTACTCAATAATAAAATTACTAACCCCAAACAAGGTGGGAGAGCTCTAAGGAGATCAAGCTACAACATAGAGAAAACCCTATAGTTGAAAAATTGATCTAAGCATAATTGTAACGACCTGCTTAATTTCCACATTTTTTTCATATAATATAACCATTATAACAAACCCCGACAGATCATAACCAACCTGAACCCGTGGATACCAAGGACACATCAGAGGTATAGTACGGAAGCCTAAGCAACAGGAAACATAAAATCATACACATCATATAATACCATATACCCAACATCACCCATCATAATACCAGAGTTACTACATCCATTGTATTTATATATACACAACCCATAAGACCTAGGGTCACTTCTCAAAAAGAAAATCCATCTGACCCTATCAAAGTACTTACCCTTTAAAAGGGCAGATCAACTGTATCTATTTTAGCGGAGCTTTATTTGCTCGCCTATCAGGGGCTCCTGAAATGATCATATAATTTGGGGTGAGATACCTCTCAGTAAGGGAAATAAACTAATACTAGTGTGTGACAACATGAGTTTATTCGTGTTATACATAAAAGCATATATAAGCATATCTAGTAAATATGTCTGTATCATTTCTGGGAAAAACATACATAATCATAACATGACAGAACGTACTGGATTTTCATGGCATAATCTATCTCATATAATAATAATACGAAAACAACCCCAGTAGGTTAGCTGACTGTTGTCATGTATTACCCCCACATAAATGGGTTGTGTGGCCCGAAAGTGGGACCTGACAATGGTTTACTGACCACTGTCAAGTCAAAAGTACAGTCTGTAAGTCCAATGAGTCTACCAGACTTGGTCCGTACACCAGGGGCGTCCACACTTCTTAAAAACATACAAAATCATAACATGACAGAACATACTAGATTTTCATAGCATAATCTATCTCATATAATAATAATACGAAAACAACCCCAGTAGGTTAGCTGACAGTTGTCATGTATTACCCCCACATGAATGGGTTTTGTGGCCTAAAAGTGGGACCTGACAATGGTTGGTTGACCACTGTCACGTCAAAAGTACAGTCTGTAAGTCCGATGAGTCTGCCAGACTTGGTCCGTACACCAGGGGCATCCATACTTCTTATAAACCACATCAACTATCCATCCTCACGCAGCCCCGTACGACAGCGTTAACACAATATCATGATGATCATGAACACATAGCTACGGTACCGTGTAAGTGCTAGCCTAAACCAAGCCAACCAAGTTCTGATAACATATATTATATAATCAAACTGTGATACATGGATATTTCATACTAATATTTGCCAAGTTAATAACATCACATCATTTTGCATATGTATAAACATCATGAAAATCATCGGCCCGTATACCGGCATTTCATATTTTAACATAGTTCGGCCCGAACGCTAGCAAATTATATCCATAGCTCGGCCCGTACGCCGGTTTTTCATTATAAAAATCCATATCATTATTATGATCCCAGAAAACAGTTATTCATCATAAATTCTACTCATTCCACACAAAATGGGTGTTACGTATATTCAGAACATATCGTCATTTACAATAGTATTTCCTAACATAATACATATATATATATATATACATATATCTTTCTAAAATCAAATGCTATAAAATCATACTTATAATTGTCATAAATAACTAGCTTAGTTTATCCCCTTACCTGATTCCTGAAAAGCCCCTAAAACAATTAACTCAACACCCGCTAGGTTCCTCGATCAACACCCTAAAAACAACATCTCCCAGAACTAAACTTCAGTATTTCATCATATATAACATTTCTTACAACTATAGTAAAGCCAAATATTGAATAAAAGACATTACCCTGAATTTGGGATGAATTCCAAACTCGTCCCACCAGCGATCCACTCCGGCAGATATGCAGAGAACTTCTCCAGGAATGTCGTGGTGGCTTCGGATCATCGATCTGGCGACAAATGGACCCAGAAATTAAGAGAGAAGGGTGGAGGGACGAAGGTAGGTGAGAGAGAGGGTTTGGACATCAAATTTCAGCTTAAAAATGAGGTTTGACCTATTTATGGCCTTTGTCGACGAGCCACATCACTTCATCGACGATGTCAAGAAGACAATTCATCGACGAACTCTTCCCCTCGTCAACGAAATTCAGAGTTGCCCAAAATACCCTCTCGGTATCCTTTCGTTGACGAGACACGTCCATGTCGACTAGTCTTTAATGTGCTCTCGTCGACGAATTTCCTGCCTTCATCGATGAGGCATTGTTAATTGTTCTTTAATTCCTCTTTTCCCTCCTTCTTCCATTATTTAAATACTATAAATTCTCTGGGTCACTACATTCTCCCCTCCTTATAAAATTTTGTCCTCGAAATTTGATATTCATGTGATTCATCATCCCTTACAATCAAAACGGTCTACTTATTTTATTACTTACCCTCACTTATGGCGGAGGAATACTGTGGTTACATTCCAAGTCTTGGGAGATTACATATACAAAATAAAATTCCTCCAAAACTAAAATTCTACTCACTAACTATTACATGTACCTACAAAAGAAATATTACCTACCTACTTAAGCTTCTTGAAATAATTGCGGATACTTCTACTTCATCTGCTCCTCGGACTCCCAAGAAGCCTCTTCCACTGTATGATTCCTCCACAAAACTTTTACCAGAGGAATCTTCTTGTTACGTAACTCCTGCACTTTCCTATCCAGAATCTGTACTGGCACCTCCTCATAAACTAGCAAATCACTAAACTCTAATTCACTGTAACTGATATTATAAGAAGGGTCTAGAACGTATTTCCTCAACATAGATATGTGGAATACGTCATGCATCCTGGATAATACAGGTGGTAAAACTAACCTATAGGCAACCGGCCCCACTTTATCTAGAATCTCAAATGAGCCAATAAACCTAGGGCAAAGTTTACCCTTTCTCCCAAACCTCATAACCCCTTTCAACAAAGCTACCTTAAAAAATACATGATCACCAATATCAAATTCTAATTTCCTGCGGCGATTATTGGCATAACTCTTCTGTCGGCTCTGAGCTGCACTGATTCTATCTCTAATGAGTCGAACTTTATCGTACACCCGCTGCACAAGCTTTGGTCCCACAACTCGCAGCTCACCCATCTCGTCCTAATATAACGAAGAACAACATTTCCTACCGTAAAGCGCCTAAAATGGTGTCATGCCAATGCTGGCCTGATAACTGTTATTGTAAGTAAATTCCACTAGCGGCATGAACTGAGTCCAACTACCCCCAAAATCTAGCACGCACGCTCGAAGTATGTCTTCTAATATTTGAATCGTCCTCTCAGTCCGCCCGTCTGACTGAGGATGGAACATCATGCTAGAAGATAACTGAGGCCCTAGAGCCTCTTGTAAGCTCCTCCAAAATCGTGACGTGAAACGTGAGTCTCTGTCTAACACTATAGACACTGGCACGCCGTGAGAACGGACTATCTCTTGAATATATGTCTCTACTAGTCTTTCCATAGGGTAGCTGATCTTGATGGGAAAAAAATGGGCGGTCTTGGTCAAATGATCCATAATTACCCAAATTGCATTCTAGCCATGCAACGTCGTTGGCAGTTCTATCACAAAATCCATAAATATATGATCTCACTTCCACTCTAAGATAAATAATGGCTACAACTGCCCTACCGACCTCTGGTGCTCAGCTTTTACCTGCTGGCACATCAAATACTGGGCTACATACTCAGCAATCTCTTTCTTCATACCACTCCACCAGTACGACTCTCGCAGATCCCTATACATTTTCGTACTACCTGGATGAACTGTATACAAAGATTTGTGAGCCTCCTCTAAAATAGTCTTCCTGATATCAGTATCAATAGGAACACATAGCCTAGAATGGAACTGCAAAGCTCCGTCATCTGCAATGTTAAATTCCTCCCCCTGACGACTCTGCACTCTGTCCATCACCTTTGCTAGCTCTGGTCTTCCTTCTAAGCAGCTTTAATCATTTCTTGCAAAGTAAGTTGCACTACTAAACTAGCAATACATACCTGAGAATCACCTTCGACTAATTCGATGTCGAGTCTCTCCAGATCCATTATAATTGGATACTGTATCCCCATAACCACCAACACTGATTCCTTAGATTTCTTACTCAATGCATCAGCTACCACATTTGCTTTCCCTAGGTGATAATTGATGGTACAATCGAAATCTTTAATAAGCTCCAACTACCTTCTCTGCCTCATATTCAGTTCCTTCTGGGTGAAGAAGTACTTTAAACTTTTATGGCCGGAGAAAATCTTACACTGCTCGCCATACAGGTAATGCCTCCAAATCTTCAATGCGTGCACTACTGCAGCTAGTTCAAGATCATGGGTAGAGTAGTTCTTTTCATACTCTTTCAATTACCTGGAAGCATACGTTACCACCCTGCCATGCTGCATCAGTACACAGCCAAGTCCTTTAAGGATGCATCGCTGTAAACAACATAACCCTCACCCCCTGAAAGGATGATCAATACTAGCGTTGTGACTAGCCTCCGCTTCAATTCCTGAAAACTCTGCTCACATCTATCGTCCCACTCAAATCTAACATTCTTCCTAGTCAGTTGTGTCATAGGCCCTGATAATGCCGAGAATCTCTCAACGAAACGACGGTAATACCCAACTAGCCCCAAGAAACTTCTGATTTCCTGGATGTTCCTCGGTCTAGCCCAATTCACTACCGCTTACTAGGAACTACAGAAATACCATCTCTAGAAATAACATGCCCCAAAAACATGACATTCTCAAGTCAGAAGTCACATTTATTGAACTTAGCGTACAACTTCTTTTCCCGAAGCGTTTGCAGAACTTGCCTCAAATGCATCTCATGCTCCTCGAATAGACCAGTATATCATCAATAAAAATAACAACAAACTGATTTAAATATGGATGAAAAATCCTATTCATCAAATTCATAATATAGCAAGAACATTCGTTAGACTAAATGGCATAACAAGGAACTTGTAATGCCCGTACCTGGTCCTGAAGGATGTCTTTGAGACGTCTTCTGTTTTCACTTTCACCTGGTGATAGCCGAATTTGAGGTAGATTCTACAAATACTTTTATTTGAAAAATCTTTGTTGGAGAACATATTAATCATTTTTATATCCACGTATTTTATTTGTGCAAATTATTTAGATAAGCACCCTGACTCACTAAGCATGATTTCATATCATTGGAGTGTGTATTTTTATGAGCTTAATGTGTACATCCATGTTTGTATTTAGAAGCTTTTTCATAAGTACAAATTTTTTTTTTTATTGTAACAGTTGGGTTCTACCCAGAATTGAATTGGAGAGTTTCAGCCCCGTAAGTGAGACCAATCGACTCAGCCTAGTAATTAAGCTGGGGTTTTCCTCGCTCCCTATGGAGAGGATGTAAAAGGCTTCTGCTCTGCCCATTTAAGTTAGCAGGGTTAGTGGAATCCTTGGGGGGTATGCCTAAGGCGGGGATGTAAGCAATATTTTCAAACCTCGTTAACAAATATGTGTGTCATTCTCTCACTATCTTATTTAAATTCCTGTACTTAAATTTCAGTATGTGTATGCTTCTTCATGTTTTGTTATAACCATCTTGCATGCACACAAAACTAATTTAAATAAGATATGCTGCACACATGTATGTATGCACACACTGATAACTTAATTGTTGTATGTACACATTTTCAATATTGAATGGGATATGAACTGCGGTGAATCGGCGTAATTTTTTAAATTAGAGAAAAATGTTTTAAAACCCAATTCACCCCCCTTTTGGGATCACACCAATTCCAACACATTTCAATCGCCCGAGGTAATAATGAACGTGAAGTTCGGGCTCTCGGGGAAGGTGAAAAAGTCAACATTAAACATTCGGTCGACTGAGAAAGTTTAGTTCATTTTGGTTGAGTTGCCCGAGCCCAGTCAACAATTTTGACTTTTCATACATTCGGTTGACCGAGGCATTTTGAACGCACAAGTTCAGTTGCCCAAAGCCCTTTCAATTTTAAAGCTTAAGTCATATTTTTTTACCCCTGATTGCATAGATAATAGTGGGGAATTTCCTAAGTGTTTGTGCAAGGACCTAGGGTCAGTCTACAGTCCAGGCTTTTCAATTAAGCCTAAAACCCGGCGTCGGTCGACCAACTCAGGTTTGGTTCCCTACGGTTAATCTATGATCCTGTCTGAGCATTAAGTCATATCATGCAAGATGTATGCAATTATTACAGACCAAAATATAAAAATTAAATGCATATACAAATTAAAATAAATATGTCTTCTTCTTTGCTCTTCTGACATCCTGGAATGCCCCTGAGTGTATAGTCTTACGTTCTTCAAGGCTTCCATTGCCAGTCTCCTTATGTGTGTGTTGAATTATAACATGTTCAATCACTAAATACACACATAAGAAACGTGTGCTTTGTCAGCATCAAAATAGGGATCAAACTCAAAAAGTCAACAAAACTTTCTACACAACACACACTACTTAAGAAAGATGCAATCAATATGTAGAACATTTTATTCCTACATGATGCATTTGTTCTTTATGCTAATGGAAAATTTACAAATGACGTAATATGCATGGATGCAATGAATGAATGAGAAATGTAATAACCAAAAAAAAAAAGTAGAATAATAATAATGGTCATTTAGTTAGTATCAAAACGAAAGTGTTTCTCTGTTAGGATCATTGATTCCATGTTTGACGCCTAAGAAAGACCTTGTCTAAGCGAGTGCTCAGAGGCCATTGCGGCTCAGTCGCTTCCTGGAGGTTAGCCGGGTCAAAATGGAATTTCATAGATAAAATAGGGTAGACACTGTTTGTATACGTAAATATGTACATAAAATAATGTTTTGACTGATATAATTTGTAGAAATATATGATATAATAATAATAATAATAATAATAATAATAATAATAATAATATAGGTATTCTATGCGGGGCCCACATGAGTCCTGAAGCCGTGTGGGGGTCTACATGAGTCTCGAAACTGTGTAAGACTCATAAAATTGTATGAAGACTGTGGGAGTTACGTAGGTCCCACTTGAGTCTCGAAGTTATGTGGGGCCCACAAGACCATGTGGGGCCTACATTAGTTTTCGAAATTCGAATTTAATTCTTTAAAAAAAACAAAAACATGACTTTAAAATAAAAAAATAATAATAATAATGATTTTAAAAAAATAAAAAAATTAATTAATTAAGTAATTAATTAAAATTTTAATGGGAGTGGTGGCAAACACTCCCACATGACCTCCATCCCTATCCCATACTCAACCCATACCTAGCCCATCCCTTGCCCATTTTTTAATTTTTAAAAAATTATAATTTCACCCATCTCCCCACACTTTTACAAATTTCATTTCTTTCCCAAAATTTTCCTATAAATAGGAAGCTCTCAACCTTCATTTTTCATAAAAATTTTCAAAGCAAGAGAATGATTAATGAGTGAAAAAATTAGTGGTGAAGAGAAAATTTTTGAGTAATTTCTCACTCACATACTCTTTCCGATCTCATTTTTTAGAAATAGTTATTGTGTTCGTAGCACAAGGTAAAAGAAGAGGTAAGTAAATTATATTATGTTAGATTTTCATTTAAAATTTATACTCGAGTTTATTTGTAAGTAAATTTCGTTTATGTTACTTAGTTTCATAAATTCCCCTGAGTTTATTTTTATGCATTTTTAATTATACCAGTTTTAATTTTAATATTCTTATATTTATTTTTGGATTAAGAAATGTTCTAATCCACTATAGTAATTTTCAGCATTTCTTTCTATTCAAAAAATATATATATATTTAACACGAAAATTGTGTGGCATGAGTTTATTTTTATGTTGCATGTTTCATGAAAATATGAGTAAAGATGAGATTTTCACGATATTATTTTAAATTACAAAAATTATAATAAGATGATTTTAAAACCCCTTATGGCAAAGGAAGTTTAAAGTTACAGATACTCGGTATCGTAGCTTAAAGTTTAAACGGATCCGAGTGTACCCACACTGTTTACAGAGTGGTTATTTATTTTAGTGGATTTTTCCTGAGTGCACGCTTGGTTCCGAACCAGGATTTAATAAGGAAAATCTTACTTAATATTTACGTACGTTGATTTAGTTTGGTCGGCCAGCCAACTAAGTCCAATCTTTGGAGGGTAAACGTGACTTACGACAAACAAGTCTAATGGTGATTTTTACAATATATGTTTATACATATTTAATCACGTGTATAGAGTTATTGATGATTTGAAGGAAAAATATATGTTTATATGAAAAGAGTCATTCTTGTGCTTAAATGACGATTTAAAGGAAACGTATAAGGAAAAGTATATATATATATATATATATATATATATATATATATATATATATGTAAATAATTAAATATTTTTATAGTTTTAAAGTTAAAAGTTTAGTTTAACAGTTATAGTATATGATTATAAAATTTTACTATTGTAGTTGATGATAAAAGTTTTATGCAGAAATTTTTAAATTTACATTTATTTTAGAAGTAGTTTTGAAGTTATAGTATTAAATATTGTTTGACGAAATTTTAAAACCTCATTTTGGCCACACACTAATAATAATCTTATTTACTTACTGAGTGTCGTCTTACCCAAATCATATTTTTACATTTTAGATAATTCTGAAGGACATATCGGAAATCAGGCATAGCAAGCATACGAGTGGGAATAAAATAGAAAAATAAAACTTGATTAGAAATATTAGTATAATGTCAGATATTTATGCTCATGTAATTTTTCTTCTTTTGAAATAAATGATTGTAATATGGATAATTAGCGCTTTGGTTTAATAATAATTGAGTTTATTTGCTTCCGCTAAAAATCAATAGTAAAAAGTAAATATCTCAGACCCTTCGGGGTTGGGGTATTACAAGAAACCTTTAGTAACTCTTGGAATTCCTAGAGTATGGCAGTCAAGAACTCCTTCCATAACCACCTTTACTGAATTTGATTTCCTTCACCTATCTCTTAGGAGTCCACTTAACCACCTTTTACTTTGTTATGTTACTTATTAGTGGTCTTTCCCAAGAACCCCTTTTTATTTCAAAAATATTGAATTTTTCAAAGCTAGAAACATTTGCAACGAACAACAAACTTGTCATTAGGTTTTGAGATCCTGAAGCAGATGATTGAGACTGTTTGTACTAGTGATCTATCTTCTTTTTCTATAGAATCACCTTAAACCCTAGTTACTTTGACATGCACTTTTGAGTTTTCCTTTCATCTTTCTAGTATCTAAGTTTACAACTTCCTTTTTTTTTCTTGCCTATTTCCTTTATGACACCATTATTGGTTTTTTGCTTAAGGTTGGCTTTACTCTCGAGTTGCCCTTTCAAGTTTTCAAGTTTGATATCCTCTGACGCTATAATGCTAGTAGTCATCTTTTCTTCTCATGATTTATGAATCAGTTTCATCTCCTAATTCAAATGCATGGCTTACATCTTGATTGACAACTAGTATTATTATCCTACCCTCGAGGTGGCCTTTTTATGATGATGAAACATAGACCAAGGATATTATGTTAATGAAAAAGAGGAAACTATGTCTTAAAACCCCAATATAAATCCCCTTTTCCCCTAGTATCCTTGATGGGTTGACTAAACTTGCCTATGCTAAATAAGTTGCCTACGTTACCTCTTCGGGAACAAGTCATCTTATAGTTCAAGATACATATGTATGCAACTCATTCGAGGTAAACAAGCATATGCCAATTAGGTCACAACTTTTTTTTTTTTTTTTTTAACTGTGATGTAGGTTGAGTGTATTTGACTTTACGATTGAAAGGATATAGAAGCTCAAATTTTATTTTCTTCTAGTCACTTTTATCAAGGATTAACTTTATAAATTACATGGTTTAACATTTTATCTTAATGTTTTTTCACCTTTCCCTTTGGGTTGTTATAATCTCTACTGCAATTTATTTTGTGGTTGCTCTTTTCACTTTAGTAGTGATTTTCCTTCTTCTTCTTTTTTTTTTTTCCATATCTTTACTTCCTTTCTCTTCTTTCATTTTTATATTTTTCTCATTCATACTCTCTCTTATTGGTGCCCCAAGCTACATTGTGATCCTTCAACAGGTAAAGAAAAGAAATATTTTAGGTTTAAGGGGGCTTGTAAATGGTACAATTTCCACTAATAACAAAACTAGATTCTATGTTGGCGTTTTGAGTTCGATCTCTATTTTGATGCTGACAAAACACTAGTATGTTATGTGTGTATTTAGTGTGTGAACAGGCTTAAATTTTAGCACACATAAGGAAATGGAAAATGGAAGCCATAATAGAACTTAAAAGCTCACATCATCTGGTGTATTCCAAGAAGGTAGTAGAGCAAAGATGAAGAGAATACTTATGTTTTCAATTTGTAATGCATTTTGCTTTACATTTGGTCTGTAATAATGCATAACATGCATGATGTGAATGATAAGTTCATATGACCATAGATTAATCGTAAGGAATTGAACAAAGGCCATAGACTGACCCTATGACACAATATCCTTAATCTAAAATACTATAAGTTATTCACAAGGGTTTCAAAAAGAATTTAGGGTCAAAATTAGGGCAAGAATGACCAACGCCAAGTTTTTGGGCTTAATTAAAAGTCTCCGTTGACCGACCATCGCAAGTTCATTTGACCTTGGTCGACCAAACTTAGAAAGTTGACTAAGGTCAAAATTTGGTGGACCAAATCTTTGGCAATATAAATGCCTCGGTCGACCGTTCTGAAATGAACGTGTCCTCCACGGTCGACTGAACTGACACGTGCCTGACGCCCAACTACTCGGTCGACCTAACTTATAGTTCAAAGTGGCCACGGTCGACTGAACCTCATAAACGGTTAACCGAACCTCAGTCATGGTCGACTGAACCTACGGAGGGTTCAAAATTTCCTTTGGACGGTCGACTAAAACCTTAGTTAAAAAATACCATGGTCGACCGAACTTAGTGATATGGTCAACCGAACCTTAAATATGGTCGACCGAACCTCTCAGGTTGGCGATATTTTTACTGAAGTTAAATAGGGTTATTTTTCATTAAACATAATTAAACATTTTCAAAAATACCCCTTGTATCCCCAACGGTCATATTTTCACCCAACTCTATATATACCCCCTCATAACTCATAATTAGCAAGGTAATCAGTCCAAAAATTCTCTCAATTTTTTATACCTTATTTTTATCCCTTCAAGCTAGTTTTTCATCTTCTCTTAGTTGTTTATTTGGAAAATTATTTCAAAGAGAGTGTTTTATTTATCTTGGGCATTTTATTTTACTCTCATCTTGCTATCATTTTTCAAATCATATCTTTTGATAGTAAATCCATAGTTTCTCCCACATATTTTATTTGATAAATATCCTTGGGAGTAAATCATTCTTTGCTCGTGAATTTTGCATATCCATTGCAAGATTCAAAGGCTCACATGCTTGTGCTTGCAAAAATATTTTGAATCATTACCCTAAACTCTCCAACACTTCATTTGGAAAAATATTTTTGGAGAAAAAGTTTTATTTGTACATAAAATCTTTGAGCACTCATTATACACATTTGTATTCAAAGACTATTTTTGGTAAAAACACATTCTCACATTGAACTTATTTTCATATCATATGTGAGTGTATTAAGCATATTGTTGTACATCATCTGCTTGTATTAGAAGCATTACATTTGTACACAATTATTTGATTATCTATTGTATTCCCGACGGATGGTCGGAAGAGGGGGACTAGCCCTGTGAATAGTCACGATAACATATCTTGTGCACACTTTTCAATTTCCACACTTTATATTCCTACACATGCATGTTATATTTGATATATTGTGATTGATGCACATGATTTAATTTCAGCATATTATTTTTATCTGCGCAATTGGTATATGCTTAGAAAGATTCTAGGTTGTGTATTACTGATATCTGGTTTAACCTAGGAATAAGTTTTAAAATTCCAATTCACCCCACTCTTGGGAATACACCAATTCCAACATTCTACCTTCATTTCGAATTTTTCCTGTACCTCAATTGAGTTGCCCTGTTAGGGGTCTCACTCCTAGGTTATGTTTGTTAAGTGACTCTATAGAACAAATTGGGTCTTTCTTTTAGGGTACAATGGGCTAGTAATGGAAAAGATTTTGGTCATTTGGTAATGGGGGCTACACCAAGATGACCACCAATAAGTGGGCCAAATTTCAAATACCATGCCCAACGAAACATAAATCACATATTAAACTCATGAAATGAAACTTTATTTATTAAATACTAAAAAGCAAGATTCTACTAAGCATGATATTTTCTTACAACATCAAAATTGATAGGTAATGGTCAATCATCTCCATCCATGTCTGCTAACAAAAGTGCTCCTCCGTAAAATGCTTTGTTTACCACGTAAAACCTTTCATACTTTGGAGTCCACTTGTCTTGAGGATCATTATGGATTTTGTTTTATGCTTTCATCATCCTCCTCTGATACAACTACCCATTAGCCAAAGCTGTAGAGACCTGGAAAATAGAAGCCATTTATTAATAAAGAGAGAGGTAAATAGGTGGAAGGAAAAGGAAATTCAAAAAGGGAATTAAGTAGGATTCGCCGACGAACGCTCTAGTCTCGTCATCGAACTCCCTCTTAGGTTCATCATGCACCATGTGTCTCGTCGACGGAAAACTATCGAGAGGGGTAATGTCAGGGTCTGAAGTTCATCGACGAAGGTTATGGGCTCGTCTACGAACTCCCTTCTTGGCCTCATTAACGAGGTGACATGTGTCGTCGATGAAGCCACGCGTTCAAAGGTGTATAAATAAGGTCAAACTAGGGATTCAACGAGCAACTACATGCAGAATCTCTCTCTCTAGAATTCATCTCTCTTACCTTCTCTCTAGATTTTCGGCTTTGATTCTCACTAGTTTGATAATTGAAAGCTGCCACGTTACTTCTGGGAAGATTCTCTACAGTACTGTCGGATTAGAATTTTGATTTGGAGCATTTGGGCACCATCCCAAAATCTGGGTAAGTTGGTTATTTTAAGTTTTATAAGTTATTGGGTATCTTGACTAAGGGGAATGTGTTGGAAGGTGTTATACTGGTATATGTTGATTTGTTGGAAAATGTGAATTTCAAGGTGTTGAGTTGGGAACACACAGGAGTAGGTTTGTTTGGATTTGTGGGCTTCTTAGTAAGCCAGGTAAGGGGATAAATTAAGTCGGCACTTTTCATGAAATTATTTATGAATATACAACATTTATTTTCAAAGATTATATATGTATAGTACAGGGTTTGAAAATACTGTTGTTGAACAGGATAATAAATTTAATACATTTTATTAGAAAACATGATTTCAGATCAGATTTTATGTTTAGAGTACTATTCATATTGTGTGGCATGAGTATAAATTTCCATGAAAATTATGTTATACTAGAATATTATGATTTTCCAGAATAAGCATGTTAAAATAGTTTTCAAAAAAATCATGAAAGCAGTATGGAAACTATGGTTTAAAATATTATGTTTAACAGTGCAGAAAATTTAGGTTCGGCAAGTTATGATATGGCCGGTGTAGATGCCGTGATTTATATGCTATGACATGGCCAACGTAAATGTCGTGATTTATATGTTATGATATGGTTGGCGTAGATGTCGTGATTTACGATCGGCACAGATGTCGTAATTATGTATGATATGTTAGAATCCATGAAAATATGATCATGTTAGATATTACTCAGAAATACGAAACAGGTATGTATCAAAAATATGAATTGTACTATATGTTATCAAAACTAGGATGGCTTAGTTTAGTATTTCAGAGCACGGTACCGTAGCTATACGTATAAGTTCAAGTTTATATTAATGCTATCACACATCTCAGATCGAGTGTAGGAGATGGCAGTCGGTGTGGCTTCAGTGTAGTGCATATATTCCCCTGGTAGTCCAGAATAGGTGGGACAAGCCCATCATACTTACAGACTTATATTGACTTAGCATGGTTAGCCAATCATTGCTAGGTCCCACCTTCAGGTCGCACAACCTTGTCATATGGGAGGTAAGACATGACATCAGTTAGTTATCCATCCTAGGTAATATGTCAGTATTGTACAACTATAGAAGATGTTTTACATGATTACAAAAATTAGTATGATATTTATTATGATATGATGAATCATGTTTTGCTCAGAGTTTATACAGCCAGTTTTTATCAAATATACATATTATGTACAGTTCATGTTTAAGCATGATAATACTCATGTTGCCACACACTGATATTAGTTTATCTTTCTTACTGAGAGGTGTCTCACCCTAACATTACAAACATTTCAGGAAATCCAGATAGAAGGGCGGATAGAGTTCCGTAGCAATAGAGGTTGACCGAACTACCCTGTCAAAATGGTAAGTAGTTGAGTTAGGGTTAGAATGGTTTTTGGGTTATGACCTTAGGGTACTTTTTGGTCCTTTTGTGGATGGTTGTACATATATGACAGGTTCAGTAGAATTCTAGTATTGTGCCTGTTGTTGTATGACATGTATGTAATTTATGTTTTTCGCTGCTTAGGTATTAGAGATGTATGACAGGTATATCCTCGGCACCCATGGGTCCAAGTTGATCATAACTATATCAGTATAATAGGATATCAGAGTTATTATGTATGTTGTTATGTAGAAAAATAAAATATATGGTAAATAGGCAGGTCGTTACAAAATATGCTAATCATTTTTCTTCAATGAGATTTAACTAATCAAATCAAGCATTAACCCATTACGTTTCTTCTAATAATACTTCTTTCAAGACTCATAGTGACGAAATTTCTACCTTGAAGGGAATAACAACCTCAATTCCATACGCTCATGACTAAGCAGTTGCCCTAGTTGATGTATGCATTGTAGTTCGATATGCAAGCAACGCATAGAGAAACTTCTTATGCCAATCTTTGTAGGTGTCTATCATCTTTTTTAAGATATTCTTAATTTTTTTTGTTGGCCAACTCCACTGCCCAATTCATCTTAAGACAAAAAGGTGTTGCATTATAATGATGGGCTTTGAATTGGGCACATAGTTTGATCATTATATCATTATTCAGATTCATTGCATTGTCCGATATTATTCGTTTGGGAAAACCATATCTACAAATGACCTTTTCACATAGGAACCAACACACCATAGCCTACATCACACTGGCATAGGAAGCTACTTCGACCCATTTAGTGAAGTAGTTGATCACATCAAAGATAAAGTGGTGGCCATTTGTAGCTATTGAAGTAGTGAGACCAATTACATTCATGCCCTAGGAAGAGAAGGGCCAAGGCATGGATAATACTTGAAGTTGGTGAGGTGGAGCTTGGATTCAGTTTGCCTAGATCTAACATTAATGAAATTTTTTCTAGTATAACTGATATAGTCCTTTTGCAAAGGAAATTAAAAAAGGCAACTTTCCTAAGTTATAAGATTCATTTCTCTCTAAGATAAGCAAGAAAAGAAACAAAAAGAAAAGGCGAATCAAATTGCAAACTTTATATGCCAAAGAGACATATGATTTTTCAATTTCTATTTTGGTAATCTTTGAAAAATTTAAAAACCCTAGAAACACTAACTAGAATTTTAAGAAGTAATCTTAGAAGTTAGTAAAATAAAATCAAAGCTTAAATAATATCTTAGTTCAATAATGGAAAGTGCCTTAATGAAACTAAGGAAACAAGATCAGCTTAGATATCATTCTAGGCCAAATAGAAATGTGTAAATAATAGGAGGGAATTTAGAAACAAGAACCAACTACTATCAAAATAACTAAGGAAAGTGTAATAATAAGGAAACATCTCAATGCCTAAACCCTTGATGTTATGACCTTAGATAGTCCAAGACAAATATCATCAAACTCTTAAAAAAAAAAAAAAGGTATGTAGACAGACAAAAAAATATTTTGTATTTTGTATTTTTTGTGATTTTGAGTCAAACTAGGAAACCTAAGTCATGAAGACACAAAAGAAAAACCCTAAAACTTAGAAAGTAATCCTATAATTTTTATTTTAAGAAAATATGTGCAAATTTTTTAGTGTTTTTTTATTTTTTATTTTTTTAAATTTTTTTATCTTTATAAATTTTAAAGAATGAAAATTAATATACCAATATGTACAATATTAGCTCTAACAATAACCTAAGAATCACGAAAGAAACAAAAAATAAAGCTCTTGTTGCTTTTTTTTTCTAAAGTATTTCAATTTTTATTATATTTTAAGATAAAAAACATATATTTCTAAAGGCAATGAATGCACTTTTAATAATAATTAATAACAACAATAATAATACTAATGACTAATAAAAAAAAGCATCATGAAGAAGAGAAATCAACATTAACTAGAAACTTCATGCTAGAACCAACGTGGGTACTTTAATTGCATGCTCGTGCAAAAAAAATTCATAGTGCAAGACCATTCGTGCATCAATCTAACCATTAATAAAATACAAAGAAAAGATAAAAATAACAAAGTCATATCTTGGAGATCACTCTTCCAAAGATCCAAGAATACCCAGGAATACCCAAAAACACAAAGCCTCTTTCTTCCATAACACAATGGTATAACCTTCTCTGTCTTTCTCTATTGAGTTCCTCCTTCAAGATTCACCCAACAATACTCTAGAACGCCCGAGAACAATCAAGCTTTAATATTTCATGCTTCTAATATTTTTCCCTTATGCTTCCTCTTCAATCTCTCTCTTTTTCCTATGAAGACCTCTTTTTTTTTTCTACACTATAGTCCCTTCTCTTGGTTTTACTTGTATCGTCCCTTCTTGAACAAGTGTATCTTCCCTTTTTTGAACGAGGCACTAAACGTACCTCCTAAGTTTTTATCATATTCCTAGGGTTTTCTCTTCTTCTTTTTTTTTCTTTTTTCTTTTTTCATGCCCCTGTTTTTGGTAGCCCTATCTTCCATTTTAAAAATCTTTGGAATTTAGGGTCTTATCCTAATAATCATCTTCCCAAAAGATAAAAAGGCCCCTTTAAGGTGCGAGGAATTCCTTCCCTGTCCAAAAAGGGTGTTTGGGCAATACCCTTACCTTATTCGAAATAAGAATAATTAGATGACTTAGAGATATCCTCATATTCTAATAAAAGGGTGATAACGCTTTAATATATTTAATTGAATCTTGTAGACACCCCATTTTTCCTGATCACTATATATAAAAAAAAAATTAGAGCTTTTTACCTTATTTTCATTTTGATTTGAGGCATTTTTAGGGTGTTTTTGTTTTTGAAAAATGCATTGGAGTGTCATCTCAAGTCTTTGCCTAAGCATTCACTCTTTGAGCCGGTCTCTAGTAAAAGGAGCTATTTGATACCAAACTTTTTCCAAGTGTCAATTCACCAAGCACGTGGGGCATAATTCAAGCAAAAGGCCCAAGGCGGAGTTCGGCAGGCCTTCTTAGTTTTTCTTGCCTTTTCCTTTGTGTTTCACCTTTTCTTATTTGTTTTTGTCATTTTTACCATCCCGAGTAGTTCAGAATGGTTTGAAACATTAAGGTGGGGTCCAATAGTGATTTTGACTTTGAGCATGTAAACTAAGGCAAAACCCCTATCATTCCAGACTTTTCTAGTCTCTTTCTACCAACACTAACTGCACTGAGTGATTCAAGGAAGTATGAAATGGTAAGGAGAATTTTGATAATGATTTTAAATTTGAACACGTAAATTGAGGTAAAATCCCTATCATTCTAGAACTTCTAATCTCTTTCTACTAAATATGACTGCACTAGGTGATTTAGAGCAATCTGAAATGGTAAGAAAAGGTTTGACAACAATTTCAACTTTAGGTGCTCAAATCGAAGCAAAACCTTATCGTCCTTTGCTTCTTCTTTTTTTAAAATCTTTTTCCACCAATTCTGACTACACCAAGTGATCCGAAGCAGTTTAAAATGTAAGGTAGTGTCCCTTTGCCAATTCACCGTCCGACACAAAAATTGAGATAGAAACCCTATCAGTTTTTGTTTTTCGGCTCACTTTCTACCAAATTTAACAACTCTAGGTGATCTGGACTAGTTTGAAATGGTATGAAAGTACAATTTGTAATTTTGAACTTTTACACAAAAATTGAGACAAATTTCCAGTTTTTTTTTTTTTGTAATTTTGTAACTCTATTGAATACTCCTAAAATTTTTGGCAATTTTTATGGACCCTGCATACTTATTTATTTAATTTATTAAACTTTAAAAAATTCAAAATTGATTAAATGTTATAATAATATATTTAATTAAAAAATAAAATGGAAATGATTTTTCAAAAAATAAAATAAAAAAATAGACTGGTGCATATGGGCATGCACCCCTCACTTAACCAAACGACGTCATTTTGCTCTACCATTAATGCCGACAAGGGGGTCCCCTTTTCCCATTTTCTCTCTCTTTCCTCCTTTCTCTCTCGCTATCGCTTTCCCATGCTCCCCACTCAAGCTCCACCCACTCCCATCACCTTGTCCCTCCATATCCCTCTGCCCTCTACTAGCAGCCGTGGTTGTGCAACTCTGACGGCTATGCCGAAGCTGGCTGCCACCCATTTTATTTATTTATTTATATTTTATTCTTTCCTCCTCTCACTCCTCTCCATTTCTTCTTGAAAAATCCTTGAGGGGGGCTTATTGGTGGGGGGTCTCCGAGGCTCTCTCTCTCTCTCTCTTCTTCTTCTTCTTCTTCTTCTTCTTCTTCTCTTTGTCCTTCTTTCTTCCTCTCCTTTTTCTTTTTATTTTCTTTTTCTTCCTTTTTCTCCTTCTTCTTGCTTCCTTATACTCAGTCGAAAGCTCCTCTTCTGAGCCCCTCCACCCGAGGCCCTTTTACAAGTATTCCCTTCTCCCTCTTCCTCTTCTCCTTCTTCTTCTTCTTCACATTCTTTCTCTTATTTTCTTTTTCTTATTCTTTGGTTTTCCCCAGCCCTCGTGCGAGTGTATGTACTTTGTATGTTTCTTGTGTGCTAGGTTGTGTGTGGGTGTATGTGTGTTGTGTATGTGTTAGTATGTGTTGCATGCATATGTGTGTTGTGTTCTAAGTGTTAGTATGTGTATTCGTGTGTGCTCAAGTGTGTGTTAATGTTTGTGCAGGTGTGTGCTCAAGTGTGTGTGTTGATGTGTGATTGCATGTATGTGTATTGATGCATGTGCATGTGAACATATGAAGGTGCATGTGTGTGGATGCATGATTATGCATGCATGCATATGTATAATGGATGTTTGCATGCATGCATGCATGTACAGGTATGCATGTAGGATATATGTGGTTGATAATATTGCATGACATGATGCATGCATATGCATAATGCATGAATGTATGCATGTTAACATGCATATGTGCGCGTGTGCATGTGTGCAGAGTGTGTATGAACTGTGTGTGCACATGTGCAGAGTGTGTATGAACTCTGTGTGTGTGTGTGTGTGTTTTTTTTTTTTTGTGGTATATTTGGTATGTATTATGTATACAATGGTATGCGAGGTATGTACATGTGTATGTGTATAAATATCAGTGTATGTATGTGTTGTGTATTTTAGTGTGTGTATTAATGTGTATTTTATCCCACCTTCATTGAAAATTAAAAAAAAAAATAGAAAATTGTTGAAAAATCCCAAACATATGTTTTTGTAGCGTTTTTTCGATTATAAATAAGAGCGACAATGAAACCCTAGATTTTCAAAACTTATGCATCCACTACATATTTCAAATCATCACTTTTCAGAAACTCACTTATTTCATTTACTCATTTCATTTGTTGTTGATACAAGACCAGTCTCCTTTTTCTAAAACTTTGGTTTTTTAGGTCAATGATATAAGCCTAACGTTTTCAAAATCAATTGTTTTTATACATTTATCAGTCATCACCATCACCATCCTCACATTTTCACCAAAACTTAGGGTTTAGAGGTCAACTTGTAGAGCAATACTCTGAGCTTCTCAAAGCCACGTTGGAGTGCTCAGACAGTGATTTCATCACAGGAGGACCAAAAGGGGTATTTTTTCCATTTTATTTTCTTTTCCTTTTTTGAAGGCAGCATGTTGCTCATGGATGCGCAGCGGAAGCATTTTCACACACTCGTGAATTAATAAAAAAACAATCAGTGCAATCACTCAATGATGAACAATACTAAAGAAGCAAATACTCAGTAATGAGAAGAACGAAAGCAACAATCAAAAGATACAAGATTTACGTTGGTTCGACAATTTGCCTACGTCCATGAGAGCTACAAATTTGATTCTCACTATCAATTATGTCAAGCTTACATTAGGGTTACAAAACATTGATTACATATGAGCCCTAAGTGTACAGAAACCTTAGATCATATCTATACCATCCCTGTAGCGATCCTCAGAGGAAAAACCTCCATTCTACCCAATCTACTGGCCTCCCGATTTGAATTATGTGACTTGCACTAACTAAATCGTCGATGATTTAGGCCAAACTGTCGATGGTTTGAAGCTAAGAAGTAATCCCCTGCATTTTGCCTGAAATCGTTGACGATTACGGCCCAAACCATTGACAGTTATCCCTCTTCTTGTAGCCTTCTCTTTTGCTCTTGCTCCTCGTTTCACGTAGCTTTCTCGATGCATATGTTTCACTCAAAGTATGATCCACATCCCCAACAATCTCTACCTTGGCGAATATTCCCCACATAGGAAATTTGAAAGCATAACCGCTGCTCCACCCGGGACAGTAGATTGGGACCATCTCCCGTCTAGCACCTGGAGACGTTGATAAAGTCCAAGAAATTCTTGAACTTGTCCATTGTGACCGGCTTTGTCTGCATATTAGCCGCATTGTTAAACATATGGACCTTCTCAAGTAGAAGTTCTCCTTAAGCAATCACTTCATTGACCCTGTGATATCGCACATCAATGTGCTTTGTCCTGCCATGGTACACTTGATTCTTCTCCAAGTAGATGACACTCTGGCTATCACACTATAGCCAAACTCCACCTTGCTAGACACCCAGCTCTCTGACTATTCCCGTAAGCCACAACGCTTCCTTGGCAGCCTCAGGAACTGCCATGTACTTCGACTCAGTAGCAGATAAAGTTACGAGCATTTGCACCATAGACTTCCAACAAATAGGTCCTCCAACAAGGGTAAATATGTACCTCGTTGTAGACCTCCTATCATCCAAGTCTCTTACGTAGTCAGCATCCACGTACCCTACCACCGACAGATCACTCTATTGTCCACTGAACATGATGTCATATCTGGTTGTACCTCTCAAGTACCTGAGAATCCACTTGACAGCATCCTAGTTCTGTCAACCTGGATTTAAGAAGAACTTGCTCACCACGTTGACAGCATATGACAGGTCCGGCCTCATACACACCATGGCATACATCAGACACCCCACTGCACTAGCATAGGGGGCCTTCAACATATCCCGAACCTCATCGTCCGTCCTCGGGAATTGGGCGGTAGACAGCCTGAAATGACTTGCCAAAGGTATGCTCACCGGTTTAGCATTAACCATGCTAAACCTCTTTAGCACCTTCTCCACATAGCCACCCTAAGATAGCCATAGTCTCCCTGCAGATCTGTCCCTGCAAATCTTCATACCAAGTATCCTCTTGGTTGCACCCAAGTCTTTCATGTAGAACTCTTTTCCCAACAGAGACTTCAACTGATTCACCTCGGTCATGTCTTTAGTAGAAATCAACATATGGTTAACATATAGTAGTAGAAATATGAGAGACCCATCCTCAAGACTCCTTATATAGACACAACAATCATACTTACACCTCTTGTAGCCAATACAGGTCATATAGGTGACAAACCTCTTGTACCACTACCTCAGAGACTACTTTAGCTCGTACAATGACTTCTTTAGTAATGTAGACTAAGTGTCCCTCTTCAGGTTGGCTAAACCCTTCTAACTGTGTCATGTAAATTAGCTCCTCCAGATCACCATAAAAGAACATTGTCTTTATGTCCATCTACTCCAAATGCATATCATGTTGTGCCACCAGTCCCTACACTACCCTAATGGAAGTGTGTCTGACCACAGGGGAGAAAATTTCATTATAATCTACTCTATTTATTTGCGAGTATCACTTTGCTACCAAGCGAGCCTTATACTTCTCTTTTTCCCTCTCTAAAATTGCTTCCTTCATCCTGTATACCCATTTGCATCCAATCACCCGCTTCCTAACTGGAAGCTCCACCAAGTCCCACGTCTGGCTCTTATGCAATGACTCCATCTCCTCCACCATAGAGTCTATTCAACTACCATTCTACTGGCTGTGCATGGCCTCCTAAAAGGTAATAGGATCCCTGTTGCTAGTGATAAGTGCATAAGACACTAGATCGTCAAAATTGTACATGGGGGTGGCTTGACAAAGCATTTAGGTCTATCTACAGCTATGCTATGAAGCGGTTGTTGGTCATTCGAGCTAGAGCTCCCTATGTTTTGAAGATTGTCATCTCCACATTGAGTTTTTGACTCCACCTACATTGTTGGCTGATCTCTCAGGCTAGGACTCCCTGCATGTCTGCCCTAAGTCTCCAACTCCACTTCAATCGCATGCTCATTACTACTGGTCTGGCACTTGTTTCTCTATTTCTTCTTGAGTACGTCGCAACATGGTTTTCTCATCGAAAACCATGTCCTTACTGATCACCGCCTTGTTTACCACTGGATCCCATAACTTGAACCCTTTCATGCCTTTATGATATCCCAGAAAGATGCACCGTCTAGACCTCGCCTCAAGCTTAGATCTCTCCTCACTAGGAATGTGCGCATAAGCTAGATACCCAAATGCTCTCAATCCAGAGTAATCTACCTTGTTACCTATCCACACCTCCTCGACAACTTTCCCATTCTATGATGCCTTTGGTGATCTTTTTACCAAAAAACAAGTCATACTAATTGCCTCGGCCTAGAAATTCATGGCAAGCCTAGCATGCAAGCTAAGGCATCGAGCCCTTTCAGCTAGGGTTCGGTTCATCCTTTTCGCCACAACATTTTGTTGCGGTGTCTAGCATACTGTAAAATGCCTCCTTATGCCATGCTGCTCACAGAACCCTCTAAAACCCAAGTTTGTGTACTTAGTAACATTGTTTGTCTTGAGGAACTTGATCTTTCTCTCGATCTAGTTTTCCACTTCAGCTTTCCACAGTTTAAACTTGGCAAACGTCTCTGACTTGTGCCGCATGAAGTAAACCCAGACCTTTTGTGAGTAATCGTCGATGAAGCTCACGAAATAAACATGTACCCCTCGTGATGCCACTCTCACTAGTTCCCAAACATCCGAATGAATGCAATACAATACTCCCTTTGTCTTGTGCGTGACTGTCATGAACTGAACTTGATTCTACCTCCCAAGCACACCATACTTGTAAAAATCCACCTTATGTGATTTTACCTTATTCAGAAAATTTCTTTTGTGAATTTCCTTCATTCCATGCTCACCCATATGCCCTAAACGTATATGCCATAGAATAGTACTGTTAGACTCAGACTCTACAGCCGCAGCTCCACCTACAACTGTGGTACTCAGCAGTGTGTATATATTACCTAGCACTCTCTTCCCTTTCATCATGATCCCTTGCTCACCTTCATTACCCCACCTTCGGATTTGTAACTGAACCCGTTACAATCCAATGTGCCTAAAAAAACCACTTCCTCAACTTTGGTATGTGCCTCACATAACACAAAGTCCTCACCACACAATCGTAAATCTTGATTCTGACCTTCCCCATCCTGATCACCTTCCACGCGGCATCATTCCCCATCAGAACAGAACTAGAACTCACCAATCTATACGTAGTGAATACGCCAAGTCCAAGATCCAAGAATCTGCGAACTCATCCAACCCCGATGAAACCAAGAGCATATCACCGTCACTGCTCCCAAAGTCTCGTTCTTCTAGCCATTTTCGACAAACCATCTTTGGTTTTAGTAACCCCCTTCCTCTTATCCGAACACTCAGGTTTTATGTGCCCTTATTTCCTTCACTTAAAACACTGCACATCCTTCCTCTTCCTAGTTTTGGACCAAGCCCTGTGGCTACTCGATTCGCCCCGGAAGTTGCTCCTCCTACGATCCTGATTCCCCTCCGCCATGAGCCCTTGAGCATGTGAACCCTCATCGCTGACCTTCTTCCTTTGGTGGAAGCCTAGCAATGCACTCGTGATGTCCTCCAAATCTAGGGTTTCTTTCCCCCAAGTCAACGTCGAAACCAGGTTTTCATATGTAGGAGACGTCGGTAGGGAATTTAGCAGCATCAATGCTTTATCTCTTCCTTAAACTTTACATCAACTCACTTCAGATCATTAATGATTTGATTGAAAGTGTTGATGTGTTGAGTCAAGTCTGAACCCTCTATCATCGTAAGCCAATAAAGCTTTTGCTTAAAATACAACTTGTTCTTAAGCGACTTGGATATGTATAGACTTTCAAGTTTTAGCCAAACCGCAACCATAGATTCCTCATCCATGACGTGATGCATCACGTCATCAACCAGAAAACGTCGGATAGTGGACACAACCTTTGCTTCTAGCTCCTTTTAAATAGGTCGTTCATATCATCCGAATTCTTTCTGTATAGAGCCTTCACCATTGCTTGATGCACTAGCAAGTCCTCACCCTCTTCTGCCAAAGCCCGAAATTACCAGTTCCGTCGAATTTGTTCACATCAAACTTCATTAAAGAGACACCATGTAACGACCCAAAAATTACACCATTTTTTTTTTCATATAAAATATAAATTACTCTGATACCTCTGTACTACCTGCTATAACATCTCAGGCCCAGATGGCACTGAGGTATCCCTGTACAATAACCAACACACCTATGCAGCGAAAAACATAAAGTCATACATCCATATTTACAATACCAGAATTTAGTGTTTCCAAACCATATATATGCATATATAATTACACATCACCCCAGTATCATCTACTCAAAAATGTAATGCCCTAAACACACTTACCCTATAAACAAGGAAAAATAAAAGATCTCTCTATCTGCGAGCCTGATCTGCTCGCCTAACTGGTTCACCTGAAAAATGTTAAATTGCTGGGATGAGACAATGCTCAGTAAGTGGAAATATGCTATTACTAGTGTGTGGTGACCGAGTTGTATAAATACTATAATGACAATATTTGAAACTGTATAAGCTAATAAATCAATATAAAGTATAACTCACATTTATCATAGTTTAAAGTATAACTGTATCATCTGATTTTTCTACTTTTTATACTTCTAATATCATACTATATTTGTTGAAAATTCTGTAAATATGTATACATATACATAACTGAGATTTTTCCCCTAGAAAATTATATGTTATGATTTAACCCCTTACGACAAGGTTGTACGGCTCGTAGGCAGGACCTAATCTTGGTTGGCCCACCAAGTAAGTCAACAGTATTTTACCAATCCTCAACCAAATCAAATTGTGTCCTTTCCTAGGCACGAAACTGGTAACTACCTTGTCAAACCAGCCCCCTTCAACCCAGAGTACTAGGGAGACTGCAAACTCTCCAGACCTGGTTGATGGAATCCACATACTATCTGAGATATGTGGTTACACTCTGATATGAAAATAGCAACGATACCATGCTCTGCTGACTGAATCTGTCTGAAATAATTCATTAGGGGTCTGATACTGTATATACTATGACTACAATTACTCTACTTATTTATCATGTTTCCAAAATAACCATAACACTATAAATCTGATTTGTAAATACTGTAATATCTGAATAAAATAACTGTATGTCTGATTATAATATCTGACTAAATAATCTATAATGTCTGATTGTTATGGTTTTGGAAAACATGACATTCTATAATTACTGTAAAATACTAGTATGTAAAATATTTGTAATATTTGTCCGATAAAAATCTATCTGGAAAATATATCTATCTATATATATACACTGTAAATCAAGATATTCTGAAAAACTACTTAGATTCTGTATCAGGCAAATATCTACTCAAGCCACACAAATATACACATATGCATATTTCCAATAAATGAACTAGTTCTCCTTGAGCCTACATACTCGTAAATTTTTGAATTATAATTTATCCGGGCTTCTAAAAATACTCACTGGGGTCCCCAACCCATATCTGCGGGGTCCTGAAACACCCTATTCTTGAAAATATAATACTCAAATTTTACTTCACAAAACTCCAATATATACCCATATAACTTAAAATCTAAACTTATATAAGCTTGATACAACTGAAAATACCTGATTATTCAGCTTACCCAAATTTTGGGATGATACCCAAGTTGGCCTAACCAACGATCTACTCCAATAGACTTAAAGAGAATCTTTCCAGGAGTAGCGTGGCGGCTTTCGATTGTCGATTAGGCGAAAAACAAAATCGAAATCGTAGAGAGAAGGTGAGAGGGTCAGTTTTTAGAGAGAGAAAGAGAGTTTCCTACGCAACTTCTTACTAAAAAATTCGATTTAAGCCTACTTATAGACCTAGATTCGTCAACAAGACATGTCACCTCGTCAGTGAGTCTATGAAGGGAGTTCATCGCCGAACACGAATCCCTCATCGACGAACTTTAGGCTCTGCAAAACCCCCTTTTGGTAAATTATTGTCAACGAGACACGTGTCCACATCGACGATCCCTAGAAGAATACTCATCGACGAAATCCCTGTATTCGTCGACGAGACACTATGAATCCTTTTTGAAATTTTCCTTAACTTCTTATTTTTTATTATTTACTTACTATAAATTCTCTGGGTCTTTACATTCTCCCCTCCTTATAAAATTTCGTCCTCAAAATTTACTATCTGTACTAAACAACATCCATTAAAGAAAATAGACTACTTATTTTATTAATTACCCTCACTTGTGGCAGAGGAATACCGTGGTTACATTCAAGATCCTGGGGGATTACAGATATACTCATAAAAGAAAATTCTCCCAAAACCAAAACATTACCTATCCTATAATCTAAAACACAACTATATAAGTATCACTCTACACTAAACAAACTTTGTCTTTATTTAAAAAACTCTGACTAATATTATAATGCATTAAATAAGTGTGGGTACTTCTGTCTAATTTCTTCCTCAAGCTCCCACGAAACTTCTTCTATAGCATGGTTTCTCCACAAAACTTTCACCAGCTGAATCTCCTTGGTACGCAATTTTCGTGTCTTTCGGTCTAAGATCTGTACTGGTGCGTCTAAGATCTGTACTGGTGCTTCCTCATAGGCCAGTGAATCTCTAAGCTCTATTTCTGCATAACTGATTATGTGGGACGGGTCTGGGACGTATTTCCTTAACATGACAACATGGAATGCATCGTGTATTCTAGATAAAGCTGGATGCAAAGCTAGCCTATAGGCAACTAATCCCACTCTTTTGAGTATCTAAAAATGAGCAATATACCTAGGGCTTAACTTGTCATTCTTCCCAAACCTCATAACCCCTCTTCGAGGAGTTACCTTTAAGAATACCCAATCCCCCACATCAAATTCTAACACCCTGCGGCGTGTGTCTACGTAGCTCTTCTACCAACTCTGAGTTGTACTGATTCTTTTTTTAATTAGTCGGATTTTATCATACGCCTATTGCACCATCTCCGGACCCAAAACTCGCCTCTCGCCTACTTTATCCCAGAAAAGAGGAGAACGACACCTCCTACCATAAAGTGCCTCGTAAGGTGGCATGCCGATGCTGGCCTGATAACTGTTATTGTAAGCAAACTCAACCAACGACATAAACTGGGTCCAACTACCCCCAAAATCCAGCATGCATGCACGAAGCATATCCTTTAATATCTGGATTGTCTTTTCAGTTTGACCATCCGTCTGAGGGTGAAAAGCAGTGTTGTATGCTAACTGTGTTCCCATAGGCTCCTGAAAATTTTTCCAAAATTGTAAAGTAAACCGAGGATCTCGGTCTGAGACTATGGACACCGGCCCACCATAGGCACGAACTATTTCCTGAACATATATTTCTGCCAATCTATCCATGGAATAGCTGACTTTAATAGGGATGAAGTGAGTGGTCTTCGTCAGACGATCAACGATCACCCAAGTAGCATTCAGTGATATCCTTCTTCATGCCGCTCCACCAAAAGGATTCTCGTAGATCCCAATACATTTTAGTACTACCTGGATGTATAGTGTATAGGGATCTGTGAGTCTCCTCCAATTTAGTTCTTTTGATCTCGGCATCTCCAGGAACGTATAGTCTAGTACGAAACTACATCATCTGATATGCTGAAATCCTCTTACTGTCCGTCTTGCACTTTTCTCTATCAACTTTGCTAACTCTGGGTCAAACTTCTAGCCAGCTTTAATCCTTTCTTGCAAAGTAGGCTGAATCACTAGGTTAGCAATGAATAATTGTTGATCATCCTCTATCAGCTCCATGCTTAATCTTTCCAAATCCATCATAATAGAGTGCTGAATTTCTACAACTGCCAGTGCTGGTCCCATTGATTCTTGCTTAGAGCATCTGCTACCACATTCACTTTCCCTGGGTGGTAACTAATAGTGCAGTTATAATCTTTAATAAGTTCCAGTCACATTTTTTGTCTCAAATTTAGCTCTTTTTGGGTAAAGAAATACTTTAAACTCTTGTGGTCCATGAAGATTTTGCATTTCTCACCATATAGATGATGCCTCCAGATCTTTAAAGCATAAACCACTGCAGCTAATTCTAAATCATGCATGGGATAGTTCTTCTCATATTCTTTAAGCTGCCTAGAAGCATATGTAATAACCTTACCGTGCTACATCAATACACATCCAAGTCCCTTCAGGTACGCATCACTGTATATCATGAATCCATCTTCCCCTGATGGAATAGCCAATACTAGTACTGGAACCAACCGCCGCTTTCACTCTGAAAGCTCTACTCATAATCATCGGTCCAATCAAACTTCACATTTTTTCTTGTGAGTCGTGTTAGTTGACCTGATAATTTAGAAAAACCATCTACAAAGCGTCGGTAGTAGCCTGCCAAACCCAAAAAACTCCCAACCTCTTGAACATTTCCTGGCCTTATCCAACTCACCACTATCTTTATCTTACTTGGGTCAACTGATATACCATCCTCGGAGATCACATGCCCAAGGAAAGTAACTTGCCTTAACCAGAATTCACATTTCTTGAATTTTGCGTACAACTTTCTTTCTCTTAATGTCTGCAACACCAGCCTCAGATGATGCTCGTGCTCCTCAAAACTTCTCGAGTAGACTAGTATATCATCAATGAAAACCACAACAAACTGGTATAGGTACTGATGGAACACCTGATTCATTAAATCCATAAATACTACTTGTGCGTTAGTCAACCCAAATGGCATCACTAGAAACTCATAATGCCCATATCTAGTTTAGAATGTTGTTTTCGAAATATCCTCTACTCTAACTTCACCTTATGATAACCTGACCGTAGGTCAATTTTGGATTAGACTTGGGTCCCCTGGAGCTGATCAAATAAATTGTCGATCCTGAGAAGAGGATATTTATTCTTGACTGTTAGTTTTTTTATTTCCCTACAATCTATACACAACCTTATGGTCCCATCTTCCTTCTTCACGAATAGAATTGGTGCTCCCTAGGGCGACACACTGGGCCTGATAAATCCTTTATCCAGTAATTCCTGTAACTGATCTTTCAATTCCTTCAATTCGAATGGAGTCATACGGTATGGTGCTTTAGATACCGGTGTCGACCCTAGTAGTAGATCCACGATAAATTCAATCTCTCGGTCTGGTGGTAAGCTAGGCAATTCTTCTAAAAAAATATCTGAAAATTCTCTAACTACTGAAATATCAGCCTGTTTTAATTCTTCATTTGGAAATTCCTTTATGTAGACAATATACCCCTGACAACCACCCTGCAGCAATCTCCTCACCCGAATAGCTGACACTAGCTATGGCAAGGCACACTACGTAACCTAATAAATTTGTATTCTTGCTCACCCGGGGGTCTAAAAATCACCTCTTTCAAATGACAATCAATACTGGCATAATAAGCTGCCAACCAATCCATACCAGTATTACATCAAACCCCTACATATCTAGTACCACGAGATCAGCTGGTAGTACTTTCTCCTGAATTATTACTAGAAAGTTCTGAAGCACCTTCCTACACCTTACTATAGATTCCATCGGCGTGACTACAGACAACTCAACATCTAATAACTGTGCCTCTGCCCCAGTTACTTTAACATACCCTTCTGATATAAAGGAATGGGTGGCACCTGTGTCAAACAAAAAAATAACTTAATATGATAATACAGTAAGTGTACCTATGACAACATCTCCAACAGTCTCGTGTCTCCTGGCGTCAATGCATAGACCCTCACCGGCATCGTATTCCTTTGCTGGCCTCCACGGGGCGCCTAATAACCACCCCAAAATGGTCTGGGAGTTGATTCCTAGGCCGGCGATCCCTAACATGATTGAGCCATATGGTCAAGCCTCTCATAATGGTAGCAGACATTCTCCCCTAGCGGGCACTCACCTAGATGTCTCCGTCCACATCTGGGGCAAGTGAGATAAGACTACCCACCCTAAAATCCACTATGCTCTACCATCTTCCTTTGACTGCCACCAAATCTACCCCCTCTCCAAGGGGCCTCAGCTAGAACCCGCCTGAAAACTTGAAGGTGCGGCCCTCTTCTCATGGCTATGTTTCTCAGTCTCTCTCAAAAAACCCTCGTGTGCTATTATGGCCCTGTCAACCAGCTCTAAAAAATCCTGTATCCTTAGTATTGCCACCTGTCTATAAATATCCCGCTTCAAATTCCTCTCGAACATTCGGGCCTTCTTAGCTCATCTAGAACAATATAAGGGCAGAAACACAACAACTCGATAAATTTCACTGCGTACTGTTGGACTATCATCGATCCCAAGCATAAGCTCAGAAACTCTTGTACTCTAGCCTCTCTGACCGAGCCAGGATAGTATCTGTCAAAGAATACGTCCTTGAATTGGACCCAAGTCATCAGCACTGGAATTGATCTATACTTTTCTAGTAATCTAGTGGCCATCCACCATCTCTCGGCCTCCTCTGTCAGCTTATACGTGGCATAGAGTACCCACTGCTAATCGGTGCAGTGAAGTACTGTCAAAATCTTCTCTATCTCCTGCATCCAGTTCTCCGCAACTGCAGGATTAGCTGCTCCTAAAAATACTGGTGGATTCATCTTCGTAAATTTTTCTATCATGCATCCCTGAGCTATAGATGGATCTCCCAGTTCCCTGGAGCTTCGGGCAATCTTAGTCATAACCTGCTGAGCCACACTACGTAACATAACATCTGAATCCCCGCCTCTAGCACCAAAAGGCCCTGCACCGTTATCGCCACTAGCGTGAGCACTACTACCTCTTGGGTCCATCCTACAATATTACCAAATTATTCTGAGAATCTAAACCTTACAATACTATACTAACTAAAATACCCTTTACCTCTTATCACTAATTTAGGATTTGGCCCTACCCTATAGAAATAGAAATCGTCGATAGTTTACTATGGTTTTCCTGGAATCGTCACCCTAGGAAAATCACAGAAACCACTTGAAACTCTACCTCCAAATTACAAAACAGAACCCTAAATTCTCATCCTAATTTCCCAACATTAACTCATCGTTATCCCATTCTATCTTTCTTCGAACTCTATTCCTATATTCAGGTATTATTTTCTGCTATACTCTAGAGTCTATAGAACCTAGCAATCTAGGCTCAGATACCAAATTGTAACAACCCAAAAATTACACCATTTTTTTTTCATATAAAATATAAATTACTCTGATACCTCTATACTACCCGCTATAACATCTCAGGGCCCAAATGACACTGAGGTATCCCTGTATAAAAACCAACACACCTATGCAGCGAAAAACATAAAGTCATACATCCATATTTACAATACCAGAATTCAGTGTTTCCAAACCATATATAAGCATATATAATTACACATCACCTCAGTATTATCTACTCAAAAAGGTAATGCCGTTAACACACTTACCCTATAAACAAGGCAAAATAAAAGATCTCTCTATTTATGAGCCTGATCCGCTCGCCTACCTAGTTCACCTGAAAAATGTTAAATTGCTGGGATGAGACAAAGTTCAATAAATGGAAATATAGTATTACTAGTGTGTGGCGACCGAGTTGCATAAATAATATAATGACAATATTTGAAATTTTATAAGCTGGTAAATCAATATAAAGTATCACTCACATTTATCATAGTTTAAAGTATAATTGCATCATCTGAGTTTTCTACTTTTCATACTTCTAATATCATACTATATCTGCTGAAAATTCTGTAAATCTATATACATATACATAACTGAGATTTGTCTCCTGAAAAACTGTATGTCATGATTTAACCCCTCATGATAGGGTTGTGCGGCCCGTAGGCGGGACCTAATCCTGGTTAGCCTACTAGGTAAGTCAACAGTACTCTACCAATCCTCAGCCTGACCAAACTGCATCCTCTCCTAGGCACGGAACTGGTAACTACCTCATCAAACCGACTCCTATCAACCTAGAGTACTGGGGAGACTGCAAACTCTCTAAGCCCAGTTGTTGGAATCCACATACTATCTGAGATATGTGGTTGCACTCTGATATGAAAATAGCAACGATACCGTGCTTTGCTAATTGAATCTATCTGAAATAATTCATCATGGATCTGATACTTTATATATTATTACTACAATTACTTTACTATTTTTATCATGTTTTCAAAATAACCATAACACTATAAATCTGATATGTAAATACTGTAATATCTGAATAAAATAAATGTATGTCTGACTGAATAATCTGTAATGTCTGAGTGTTATGGTTTTGGAAAACATGACATTTTGTAATTACTGTAAAATATTGGTTGAGATTGGAATAGCTTCTCAAGAGGGGGGTGAATCGGGATTTTAAAAATTTTATTCCCCTTTGTCTTAGTTCTTTTGAGTTATAACAATAATCAAAACTTAAACACAATCACAAAATTTATCACAATCAAAACAATATAATCAATCACTCAATCCTTGTAACTATAGGCCTATATCAATATGAAAAATTGATGAACTTGTTATAAGCCCTATATCACAATTATTCTTCTTCCTAATGTTCAGCTTTTAAATAAACTTTCAAATTAATAAGTCAAGGATGATCAACCAACGTAGTCCCTTTTGGTTTTCGCATTCAATGCTGATCAATCCAAAACAAATTACCTTCCGGTCTATTTAACAACCAAATACTTAGAATTGAATTTTAAAGCAACCACAAAGATTACATCTTATGCGGAAAAATAAAAGTAGGGAAGAGAAAGAAGAACACAGGGTTTTTACGAGGTTCGACTTCAACACAGCCTATGTCCTCGCCCTTAGCAAAACCACCAAAGGATTCACTATCATGGTTCCTTTATCAAGCGGAACAATACCAATTACAATACTCCTTAGGTAAGGCTAGAGCCCGCCTTCTCCAAACAATGTCCCTTTGTTTGGTCCAACGATTCAGCACTCGAACCATCAATCAACCTGTTACAAAGATATAAAACAAGGCATACAAGAACTTGCTCCTCAAAGAGCTAATTAGTACAAATTGAAAAACTATGTACTTCAGTAAATTTAGAATATGAATTTCAGAATGAAGCTCTAGAAATTTATTATCGTAAGTATCTTTTAATGAATGAAAGAATCAACAATCGATGCAAAATCTCAGTGAGAAACTCAGCAAGACTTCAAATATTTTCGTGAGTGATGAGAGCAATAGAGAGCTTTCAGAATTTCAGTAAGCTTTGAAAGAGTATAAGAGCTGAATTGATTTCTTGGTGTCTAAAACAATGAACCTTGAGGGTATTTATAGATGAAGAAAGACTTTTTGCATGTTCCCCAAGTTTACTTGGAGTAGGGTCCAAGTTATAAATTAATTTGGGCTCCAAATAATTTAAATTTCAAAAATATGCCCGTTGAGAATTTTGAAAATTGCCGCGAGCCAGACGACTATGAAGTCACTGACAGTCGTCTGTCCATGTATAACGTTCATATCTTTTTTCAGACAGAAAGGTGGCAGTTGGCTGTCCTTATGCTTGACAGTCGTCTGTCAGGCTTCTGACTTGTGTTTAAAAACTTACAAAAATATGTCAGTCGTCTGTCTTATGACAGACAGGCTGTAAGTTATTTTTTGATTTCTCTCTCTTTTGTTTAAATTAACCTTGGAATTTTAACTTGTTTTAACTTTTGAAAAACATGTTCCAAGATTCTAAAAACTTTAGATTTACAAGTGTCTTTGCCTAATGAGCTTCAAAATGAAAATTCATATTTGAACCAACTTGAAGTACTTACAAAGACTTTGTCCTAAGCTGATTTGACACTTTCTTTGCTTCGAGTCCTTTCAATGTTGCTCTTCAATCTCTCAGACTTCTATAAGCTTTCATTATGGATCTCTGGTATTCACATAAGACTTTCCTTGTTCCTTAATCCTTGTAAGCTTTCATGTGAAATTTGAGCAAATCATATTTTCCTAAAATAATATTACTTGAAAATTCATTAAATAACTTTACTTTGTTATCATCAAAACCAAGAGTTTGTAAGCCTAACTAGGCCAACAATCTCCCCCTTTTTTATGATGACAAAGAACGAGCAAAGATATAAAATTAAAATTAATGCTCCCCCTATCAATAAGCATAGTTTTAAAATAATCTCATTCCAGGATTTAAAAGTTTTAGATTTATCATTAAAGCATATATATTCATAAAACTCTTCATAGAGCTCATAGTACATCATACTGGAAATACAAATACAAAAGTTTTAGATTTATCATTAAAGCATATATATTCATAAAATTCTTTATAGAGCTTGTAATACATCAAACTGGAAATACAAATACACTCATAGGTTCATACATAAACAAATACATACATAGGTTCATAGACTTTGCTCACATACATACACCCCCTTTTGACATTAACCAAAAGGCATACAATCAGAAACTAAGCATGTGTAGCATACAAAAACAACATCAAAAGTCTATGTATCAAAAGTTGTGTCACTATCTTCAGCAATTCCCTTGCCTTTGGATTGCTGTGAACCATCTTCTTCTTCTTCTTCTTCTTCTTCTTCTTCTTCTTCTTCTTCTTCACTTGCAGCTTCTTCTTCATCATTATTTTCATTACTCGCTTTATTTTGTGTGACATGGTGTTTTATTTTGGCAATGCGATTATCCAACAAGGTGTATTTGTCATCAATGTTTGAGATCTTACCCTGAAAAGAAGCAAAATTTTCCCACATTTCAAAACTGAAGCTGGTAGAATTCTAATAAAATGGAACAAACCATGCAGGCATATCAGCTTCTTCTGGTCTTGGGTTAGGTTCTTCTGGTGCTGGTCTTGCCGGTCTATTTCCCCTAAACGTCCATCCCTCGGTATACGTTTTGTAACCCATTCTTTTTAGTGTAGTAGAGGAGAAGATATGGTAATGGGTTAACTTCACTATTTTGAAGATGGAGAGAGGACTTGAAAATGAACAAAGACCAAGGAAAGAATGCTGCCATACGGAAGCCCAATTCTAGGAGATTCGAGCTTCATGACCATCCATTTTAGTATGATGCTAGCTAAATCTAATTTCTTCCCTTTTAATAGGCACCATATTACGAAACAATCGAAGAAAAATACATGATCAAAGGATCCATACCTCGGAATTATATTATAAGCAATGATCTTATGGAGGATTTGTGCTTGGAGATTAAGCTGCTTATATGGTGGAGGATTTCCAAAATAGACGGGTTGATCGTTCATCACAAGAGGCAAAAGTTCTTGTGGTGAAAAACCTTGCTCCATAGTCCACTGTTTTTCTACTGGATTACACTCAAAATCCCCATGTTTGATACGAAGAATTTTCCGTAAAGAGTGTGGAGTAAGTGTTATCTTCTAGCAATAAATTTCAGTATGAAATCCAACGTCTTTCTTTACCAAGTTTGAGTAAAAAAACTTAATCTGATATGGGTAATATCCCATAACTTGGTGAAGAATGAACTTATCCCATCCTATATTTTTAAACATTTCAAGAATTTTAGGGAAGTTTTCTTCAAATAAAGTGACATCTAATACCTTACAAAACATTGGATCAATTGCAGAGATGTGATTTTGATACAATGCTTTTGCGTGCGATGAAACCAGTCATTTCTCTATGTCGTTGTTGCTTGTAGGCTTTGAAGAAGACGAGGAGGCTTTGTCCTTTCTCCCTACGGTTTTGGTATGAACCATTTTAATGAAGCTGAAGTTCAGAAAACCCTAGGTGTGTATGGATTAGGGTTATGATGGATGGTTGTTGGGAGGAGTTTTGGAGAGAAGGAACTTCAAAGAGAATGAAGAGGAGCTGGTTTAGAGAAATGGAGACGAATGGACAGACGTCTGGGGGTTTTTAAAAAGAGTGTTTTTATGTGAAATGAACACGACCCGCCACGAGACAATTTTCTGTCACCAAGTGGACAGTTGTCTGTCCACTGTTGTTTCACATAAATAGTAACCTGCCAATCGTCTGCCAGCTATCTGGTAGTCGTCTGCCCTGAACAACTGTTCTCTTCTCTCTTAGTTAACTTCTCTTACATGTAACATTCCTAATTCTCGTTGGATAAATACAAATTGTTCTTCGGCTAATGGTTTAGTAAATATATTAGCTAATTGATCATGAGTGTTAACAAATTCAAGTACTATTTCTTTCTTGTCTACATTATCTCTTAAGAAATGATGATATATATCAATATGCTTGGTTCTTGAATGTGATACCGGATTCTTTGAAATATTTATAGCACTTGTATTTTCACACTTTATAGGGATTGTTTGGTATTGTATCTTGAAGTCCCTTAATTATTGTTTCATATACAAGGTTTGTACACAACAGTTCCCAGCTGCTATGTATTATACTTTAGCTGTAGATAATGCTACGAAATTTTGTTTCTTTGAGAACCAAGAAACTAGTGAGTGTCCTAGGAAGTGACAAGTCCCACTGGTGCTTTTTCTATCTATTTTACATCCTGCATAATCTGCATCTGAATAACTTATCATTTCGAAGTCAGTTCCCTTTGGATACCATAAACCTAAATCAAGTGTACCTAGTAAATATCTAAGGATTCGTTTAACTGCGATTTGATGTGATTCCTTAGGAGCTGATTGAAACCTAGCACACATATAAACACTAAACATGATATCCGGTCTACTTGTTGTTAAATAAAGTAAACTTCCTATCATGCCTCGGAAGTGCTTGGTATCTACTTGTTTTCCTTTTTTATCCTTGTCAAGACTAGTTAAGGTGCTCATGGGAGTTCCTATAGGTTTACTTTCTTCCATATCAAACTTATTTAACATGTCTTTAATATACTTAGTTTGATTTATGAAAGTTCCATTTTTAGCTTGTTTAATTTGTAACCCTAGAAAATAATTTAACTCTCCCATCATGCTCATTTCAAACTCCCTTTGCATAGTTGTAGTAAATTCATTACACAAGTCTTCATAAGTTGCTCCAAATATAATATCATCAACATAAATTTGTACTATAAACATATCATTATTCTTGGTTTTTATAAATAAAGTGCTATCTATCTTTCCTCTTGAAAAATTGTTTTGGAGTAGGAATTTGCTTAGTCTATCGTACCAAGCTCTAGGAGCTTGTTTCAATTCATATAAGGCTTTAGTTAGCTTGAATACATGATTTGGGTTTTTAGAGTCTTCAAAACCTGAAAGTTGTTTAACGTAAACTTCTTCATTTATATAGCCATTTAGAAATGCATTTTTTTACATCCATTTGGTATAGTTTGAAGTCTTTATTGGCTGCATATGCAAGAAGCCTTCTTGTAGCTTCCATTCTTGCTACGGGAGCAAATGTCTCTTTGTAATCTATACATTCTTCTTGATTATGACCTTGTGCGACTAACCTAGCTTTATTTCTTACAACTACTCCATTTTTGTCTTTTTTATTTCTAAACACCCATATAATTCTTATGATTAATTTATCTTTGGGTTTAGGTATAAGTTCCCATACTTGACTCCTTTCAAATTGATTTAGTTCCTCCTGCATAGCTATGATCCAAGAATCATCTTTTAAGGCTTCTTCTATATTCTTGGGTTCATCTTGAGACAAAAACGCATAATGGTTACAAATATTTTTTAATGAGGCTCTAGTGGTTATTCCTTTTGATGGCTCACCAAGAATTTGATCTTTTGGGCGACTTTTAGCATATCTCCATTCTTTTGGTAATTCTTGATTTTCTATGATGTTTTCATTTGATGTTTCATTATTGTTTTCTTCTTTTATTTCAATATCTTCCTCTTTTTGTGATATACCTTCTTTTTCATCATTCTTAACTTCATTATTATTTGATTCATCAAATGTTATGTGTATTGATTCAATAATAGTAAGAGTCTTTTTATTATAAACCCTATAAGCTTTACTATTTGTAGAGTAACCTAAGAAAATACCCTCATCAGATTTTGCATCAAACTTTCCTAAATCATCTTTAGTATTAAGAATGAAACATTTACATCCAAATATATGAAAGTAGGAGATATTAGGTTTTCCACCTTTCCATAATTCATACGGTGTTTTGTCTATACTTGATCTTATGGATACTCTATTTATAATGTAACAAGTTGTATTCAAAGCTTCTGCCTAAAAGTATTTGGGTAGATTATTTTCGTTTAACATGGTTCTTGTCATTTCTTGTAGGGTTCTATTTTTTTCTTTCTACAACTCCATTTTGCTGTGGAGTTCTAAGTGCTGAAAAATTATGGTTTATTCCATGTTCATTGCAAAATTTTTCAACATTTTTGTTTTTAAACTTCATACCTTGATCACTTCTAAAATTTGTTATATTATAGCCCTTTTCATTTTGTAATTTCTTGCATAATGTGATTAGCATGTCACAAGCTTCATCTTTGTTTGTTAAGAATAATATCCAAGTAAATCTTGAATAGTCATCTACTATTACAAAAGCATATTGTTTGCCTCCTAAGTTTAAGGTTCTAGTTGGACCGAATAAGTCTAGGTGCAAAAGTTCTAGGAGTCTTTTAGTAGATATGTATTTTTTCTTTTTGAAACTTGTTTTAACTTGATTTCCCTTTTCGCATGCATCACACATCTTGTTTTTTATGAATTTAGTGTTTGGTAATCCTTTTACAAGATTTTTCTTAGATAATTTGGATAAACGGTCCATGCTAGCATGTCCTAATTTCCTATGCCATAGCCAACTTGTTTCATTCATTGCTGCCAGACAAGTTACATTTTGACTTACTAAATTCTCAAGGTTTATACAATAAACATTATTTATCTATAGGCTATAAATAAGGTTTCATTGTTCTTAGGATTTTGGATAACACATTTTTCTTTCTTAAAAGTTATTTCGAACCCTTTGTCACTTAATTGGCTAATACTTAACAGATTGTGTTTTAATCCTTCTACTAATGGCACATTATCAATAGTAAGGGAAGGTTCTTTACCTATTCTTCCAATGCCAATAATTTTACCTTTGACATTGTCGTCGAAGGTGACGTATCCCCCATCCTTTTGTTTCAATGTTGTGAACTTGGTCTTATCACTGGTCATGTGTCTTGAACATCTAATGTCCAAGTACCATTTATCCGTTGACAGTGTAGTCCTAAAGCATACCTACAATGAGGGATTCATTGTGTTAGTCTTTGGAACCCAAATTCTTTTAACTTTCTTTGTATTGTTTTTAGTTTCATTATTGACTTTCCATTCTCCTTGAACTTTAATATACTTTCTTTTTAGTGGGCAATTGAACATTACATGACCTTAAGTCTTGCATATGTAGCAAGTGGTGTGTTCATGTTCATTGTTTGAAGAAGTACTAGCATAGTGCTTGGCTTCTTTGACAAGGTATCCTATGTATAATTTTTTACTCTTTTTATTTGTTTTACCATTATAACCTATTCCTTCTTTCTCATTTTCATCATCGGTGGCTAATCCATCGATTTGATCCCAAGTAGTACCATTTATGGCATTATGATCCCCATCTAGAAAATTTTCTTCATTTTGATTTAGGGGGCAATTTATCATGTCATGCCTAGAGTTAGTACATCGCAACATTCAATGCATGACTCTTCTTTTTCTTTTTCTTGCATTATTTTACTTAAAAATTTTTTAACTTCTCTTGTGAAGAATGCAATATCATTATCTTCAATTATTTCTTGTTGATTAGTACAAGATGATTCTAAGACAAAACCATTTTCTATCTTAGGTTTTTCTAGATTTCTTACTTCTTCAATGGTCATAGATGACTTAGGTAAAGATTGGAGAATTTTTTGAATATAATCTTCTAATGAATAAATTCTACCAAATGCTTTCAAGTTGTTTATGAGGCGTGTGAACCGAGCGAGCATGGAAGAAATTTCTTCACCATCATTTAATTTAAATATTTCATATTCTCTAACTAACTTGCATATTTTTTATTGTTCATTTTGTGATGTGTTTCCATAAATGTTTTCAAGTACATCCCACATTTCTTTTGCGGTTTGACATTCAAAAATATGACTATGTACATCATCATTTAAACCACAAATAATAATATGCTTTGCTTTAAAATTTAGTTCAACTAACCTTTTTTCGCTTGGTGATTGTTCCAATAAAGTCTTTGGAATATCCTCATTTTTCTTTGTGATTGAGAAGTTTCCTTTGGAGATGATCTCCTACAAATCCAAGTCATATGCTTGAATGAATACGGACATTTGATTTTTCCACGCATGGTAGTTTGAACTGTTGAACATTGGTGGTTGATAAAGGATCGTTCATATGAAGAGGTGCTGACTGAATACTCCATTTGATCTTTTACGCTCTAGATTTTACTCCGAAAATACAAGCACCTCGCTCTGATACCACTTGTTAGATGTCCTATCCCGGGAGTATATAGTCCAGAGGGGGGGGGGTGATGGACTCTTTTGTGGAATTACAAATTTTTTTCTACAAAATAAAACACTTGACAAGATGCAAGCAATTATATCACAATATAGGAAATTTAAATCATACACAAGACAAATAATAAAGAGTATAGGAAGAGAAAATCAACACTGGTATTTTTATGTGGTTCGGCACCAAGCCTACATCCACGCCTTGAGACCAACTCAAGGATTCCACTATATGATCTCCTTCACCAGAGGAGAAGCCTTACAACTCGGGAACAAATTCCTACCCGCTCACCAAGAGCCTCTTCGGTTCACAAAGAACCTTCATCAAATGGTCCACAAGGAACTTTACAAGAAGATGATAGAAATATAATATGATGCTCCTCAAATGAGCAAATATTAAATACAAAGCAAACCTCACACTATCTCTCAAGTAATGAATCAAACACAATTAAAGAACAAGAGAGAATGAGCACTTGTGAATGAAGAACAACAATGCAAAGTGTTAAGTGCTTAGGTTTTGGTGTAAAAAATATTTTTAACTAAGAATGATCAAAAGCCTTCAAAATCATGTTAATAAAAATCTAATAGCTTGTATTTATAGCCCAAGAGCCTTAGGAGCCGTTAACTAGCCGTTGGGGGGGGAAGAAAAGATATTTTATTTGGCAAACTAGCCGTTTTCCGCCCGTTAGCGTCATTCTGCCCGTTGGACTCTTCGACGAATCCCCTGTGTTCGTCGACGAGGTCCCTAAATCAGAAAAGATTATAAAATGAAAGTTGTGGAATTTTGTCTTAGCTTTCCAGGGACACCAAGATTGTCCCATTTGGACCTTTTTAGAAAAAGTTATGCCCAAAATACCATAAGGTGTTTAGGACTCAAGGCTGCACTACGGTAGTGACGATTGCTTTGTTTTTCCTTGTCAAAAAGTGTTTTAATGACTCAAAACATTCTTGGACAAAAGTATATGAAATATATTAAGTCTAATCAAGATTAAAACTTGTCCAAATGAGTTTCTTTTTGAATATAAGATATCTTAATTAATAAAACACGTTTGAAAACTCATTTTGATATCTTATATGCTTAGTATGTCCTTTTATGAATATACTTGACTTTCTTTGAACCTTTAGGACATAAAACTTGTTTTAACACAATCGGGACTAAGTATAAAAATGTTCATAAAACTATGATGTTAAAAACTTGACCCTTTGAAAACATATTTGAGTTTTAGGATTTATTTGACAAACTCTTGTTTTAACTTAGAAAACTATGAATTGTGAGTTTGTTACTTTTGTGCAGAACCTATATGCTCATGTGTCCTAGTATGCTTATGCAATGGCTCAACTCTTACTCAAAAATCATGCAATACACACACTGCAAGAGTTACAATACACACTCACTCACACAACCCTTATTACAATTAATTTATACATAATAAAAACTTCAGGATATGCTTTGGTGCTTCCGAGTCAGCATCCTTCCGATCTTTCTTATTTGATGTCTACTCAGTCCGATCTTTGCTTCTGATCTGGTACTT
Organism: Malania oleifera; assembly: GCF_029873635.1. Lineage (NCBI taxonomy): Eukaryota > Viridiplantae > Streptophyta > Magnoliopsida > Santalales > Ximeniaceae > Malania > Malania oleifera. Next base: position 101,935,393 of record NC_080418.1, on the reverse strand, counting down.
CCATGTATCTGACACTTTGTACTTGTACTCAATAAGATCTGCAAAGATAGAAAAATACTAGGAACAACATATAGGTTAATATCATCAAAACACATAAAATAATGATGGTGTAGCCATTAAGGCTAACAATGCCCGTTGAGAATTTTGAAAATTGTCGCAAGCCAACGACTGTGAATTCACTGGCAGTCGTCTGTCCATGTATAACGTTCATATTTTTTTCAGACAAAAAGGTGGCAGTCGACTGTCTTTATGCTAGTAGTTGTCTGTCACTAAAATAATTTAGTTTTAAAATAACTCAGAAGGGTGGCAGTGGTCTGGTAAAACACACACAGATGACTCACTTGTTACTGGCAGTCGTCTATCAATTGCTTGACAGTCATCTATCAAGCTTCTGACTTGTGTTTAAAAACTTACAAAAATATGCCAATCGTCTGTCTTGTGACAGACAGTCGTCTATCTTGTAACAGACAGGCTATAAGTTATTTTTTGATTTCTCTCTCTTTTGTTTAAATTAACCTTGGAATTTTAACTTATTTTAACTTTTGAAAAACATGTTCCAAGATTCTAAAAACTTCATATTTCTAAGTGTCTTTGCCTAATGAGCTTCAAAATGAAAATTCATATTTGAACCAACTTGAAGTACTTACAAAGACTTCCTAAGCTGATTTGACTCTTTCTCTATTTCGAGTCCTTTCAATACTGCTCTTCAATCTCTCAGACTTCTATGAGCTTTCATTATGGATCTCTGGTATTCACATGAGACTTTCCTTGTTCCTTGATCCTCATAAGCTTTCATGTGAAATTTGAGCAAATCATCTTTGCCTGAAATAATATCACTTGAAAATTCATTAAATAACTTTACTTTGTTATCATCAAAACCAAGAGTTTGTAAGCCTAACTAGGCCAACACTGGTCTATAAAATATTTGTAATATCTGTCTAATAAAAATATGTCTGGTAAATATATCTGTCTATATATATACACTATAAATCATGATATTCTAAAAAACTACTTAGATTCTGTATCAAGCAAATATCTACTCAGACCACACAAATAATACAACTCATATTCTGGAAAAACTGAACAATAATATATATATATATATATATATACACATACATACATAATTTTTTGGTAAACATTCTAAAATTTCTAACATAGCATATTTCTCTTACCTAATTTGTAGTAACCCGAAGAATAATAGTATTTTAATAATAAGAGAGAGAAAATAGATACAGAAACAGAAGGAGGCCGTATACTTCATCGACGAACGCGGAGCATTCGTCGATGACATTGCATTCTGGAGATAATATTAAATAATAATAATTTTAAGAAAATTGCTCAGCTTCGTCGACGAACACAGGGTCTCATTGACGAAGGTCTTTAGAATTTAGTCGACGAACACAGGGCTTCGTCGACGAGAAAATACTAAGAGGCAGTTCGGGCCTCTCTGAATTTCGTCGACTAACACAGGGTCTCGTCGAAGAATTTTGTGAAGGGCTCGTCGACGAACACAGGGTCTCGTCGATGAACCTAGCCCTATAAATAGTGGAAAGACGAGATTTTTATTCATTTCTCTCACCACTCTCTCTCTCCTACGACTCTCTCTCCCTTCTCTCTTCATTTTCAGCCCCACCAATCGCCGGATCTACGATCCGAAGCCACCACGACGCTCCTGGCGGAGTTCTCTACGCATCTACTGGAGCGGATCGTCGGGAAATCAAAGTTGGAAATCATCCCAAATTCAGGGTAAAGCCTTTTAGTCCCCTTTTGGCCTTATGGAAGTTAGAGAAAATGTTATAGACGGAAAAATACTGATGTTTAGTTCTGGAAAATATTGGTTTTAGGGTGTTTTGTAGGAGGTCCTGCGGGTATCAGGCTAGAATACAATAGGGGCTTTTCAGAGTTAAGGTGAGGGAAATATGCTATGCTAGAAAAGTTCTGAATATTATGCAATTTATTTATTTACGAAAATTATGTATTTTAGTATGGTGTGGATTATGATTATGTATATGGTACAGGGATATGTTTATGAATTTAGTTTAATGATTTTACGAATTTCAGTATTATGATTATACGCATTTCAGTACCATGATTATACGAATTTCAATACCATGATTTTACGATATTTCAGCACCATGATCTTATGAATTTAAGTACCATGATAATACGAATTCCAGTATTACGTTATGCAGTATCATGGTTATTTCATTACTTCAGAATCATGGTAAATCAGATAGACATGTATATAGAAATATATTATACGATATTAGACCATGTTGGACTTACAGCTACAGAGCACGGTGCCGTTGCTATAGATACTATGTTACTTTATGAGTGCAACCACCTATTCAGATATACGTGGTACGGTCGACCACCTAGGCCCTTGAAGAGGTTAGGCTCCCCATCCAGATATGGGTTAAGGTGGGCAGGTCGACTGACGGAGTTCAGTGATTTATTCCTGGTTGGCCAGTCAGGGTAAATCCAGCCTACGGGCCGCACAACCTTGTCATGAGGGGCATGTCATGACACAGATAGCCACAGGGAACAGTTTCAGTTACTATTACTTACGTATTGATTTACAGAAATAGGGATCCTACTATATACACTAGAAGTATTTTGAATTATAACCATAATACTGATATGTTAAGCAATAGGGAAAAAGGGGTGTTGAGCTTTATTATTTATATTGTACTCTTGTACTCAGTTATTCATGTTTATATGAAACAGATTTCATAATATATAGTAGCTCATTCGCCACACACTAGTAATAGCATATTTTCTCTTACTGAGCATTGACTCACCCCAGTGTTGATATATTTTTCAGGTGATCTAGGTAGGTGAGCAGATCAGGCTCGCAAATAGAGGGCGTCTGTAGTGCCCCATCAGAGAGTGAGTATCATTTTTGGGAGTGATTTTGTGTAGCCCTAACTAGTTGAGGGCATTTTTGGGGATACAATTATGTTGTATATATATATATTGCAAACATTTCAGAATTCTAGTATTGAATGTAATGGTTCAGGTTATGTTTACATGATTATGCTTCTCGCTGCTTAGGATAATGTTATGGTATCAGAGTATGGTAATTATTACAGTGGAAAAAAAATCAATTAATTAAGTAGGTCATTACAGTTTGGTATCAGAGCAAAGTTTTGCTAGGTTCTGTAGACTTTAGAATGCAACAGAAGTCATACCAGAGTATAGGAAAAGGATTTGAGGTTTGTTCTGTGTCTGGGTACAGGATTACCGTAGTGGTTTCTGTGCTTTTCTTGGGGTGACGATTTCAGGAAAACCATAGTAAACTATGGTCGGGTCGTGTGTCTAGGTGACAGAACTAAATATTAGGTAGAGACAGGGAAGATAGTTAATTGTGAGTTGGTATAGGATAGGTCCTTATAGGGGCTAAGATGCTTAAGTGTGTTTCTTGTTTTCAGGATGGATTTAGCGGTATGAACGCTGGGAGGGATGGAGCAGGTCCTTCCAGTATGGATGGAGGAGACTCAGATGCTGTGCTACGCAATGTCACTCAGTAGGTGATGGCTCAGATGGCTAGGAGCTCTGGGGAGCGTGGCTGTTCGATAGAGCAGTTTACACGTATGAAGCCCCCATCCTTTGCTGGAGATGATGAGCCGATCATAGCTGAGAATTGGGTCCAGGATATTGAGGAGACATTGGTGGTGCTTCCATGTATGAACGAGCAGAAGGTAGCATTTGCCACATTTAAGCTGACAGGGGAGGCAAAGCACTGGTGGAGAGCAGCGCATTTGATAGAGGAGCAGAGACCGGTTCCAGTTCCAGTGACGTGGGATCGATTCAAGGAGTTGTTCTTCGACCGATATTTTCCTACTATCGTTCTGAGTGCGAATGCTGCAGAGTTTCTGCATTTGGTACAGGGGCAAATGACTGTATCCCAGTACGCGGCTTGGTTTGTCGAGTTGTCGCATTTCGCTCCACATTTAGCGCCTGATGAAGAGAAGAAGGCGAGGAAGTTTGAAGAAGGGCTAAGACAGAATTTGTTTGAGCAAGTGATTGGTTTCAGGGCTCAGACATTTACAGAGGTTGTAGACAGAGCTGCGGTCATTGAAAGTGGTATTCAGAGGGGTGTGGTAGCTCAGAGCCAGAGGAAGAGGCCTGCGCCTCAAGGTTTCCAGGCTGGCACTAGTAGAGGTCCATGGAGAGGTGGTCGTGATAGGGGTGACCAGAGGCAGATGGCAGGACCTCGTGCGAACCAGGGTGCGCAGACTTACCCAGTTTGTCAGACATGTGGGAGACATCATTTGGGAGAGTGTCGGGCAGGCAGAGGCGTATGTTATCACTGTGGGAGACCAGGTCACGTGATGCGTGATTGCCCAGGACAGCAGGACCAGGTCTCAACACCCAGGCCTTATCAAGGAGGACATCAGGCAGCTCGTGGAGGATACCAGGCGCCTCGGGGTGGCCAGCAGAGGAATGTGGCCCCAGCACGGGTATATGCTTTAACGCCAGGAGATGCAGAGGCTGCTATGGATGTGGTGACAGGTACGTTTACTGATTCATCATACCCAGTTATTGTTCTCTTTGACTCGGGTGCTACTCATTCTTTTATCTCTGCATCTTATGTTAAATTATGTGAGAGTGAGACCTAGTCATTAGATATAGCACTATTGGTAGCTACACCATCAGGATCAGTGATCAGATGTTAGAGGGTACTTAGAGGCTATCCGATAGAAATTCAGGAGAAAGTGCTACCGGAAAATCTAATTGTATTTGATATGTGTGGGTTCGATATAATGCTGGGTATGGACTGGTTGGCTGCCAATCATGCTAGCATTGATTGTTTCCAGAAAGAAGTAATTTTCAGACCTCTTGGAGAGCAGGAATTCAGATTCATTGGTTCACGGGTACGTGCTCCAACACAGCTGGTGTCCGCTGTGCAGGCGGGCAGATTACTCTTGGATGGAGGTCAGGGGTTTATCGCATTTGTGAAAGAAGCATCTGAAAATGAATTGAAAATTGATAGCACTCCAGTGGTACGAGAATTTCCAAATGTTTTCCCAGAGGAGCTCCAAGGTTACCTCCTGTGCGTGAGGTAGATTTTCCTATAGATTTACCTCCAGGTACGGCGCCGATCTCTAAGGTCCCGTATCATATGGCTCCAGCTAAATTGGGGGAATTAAAGGAGCAGCTGCAGGATTTGTTGAACAAGGGGTTTATACGACCCAGTGTATTTCCATGGGGAACTCCAGTACTGTTTGTAAAGAAGAAAGACGGGTCCATGAGGATGTGCATTGACTACAGAGAGATAAATAAAGTTACTATCAAAAATGAATATCCTCTACCCCGTATAGATGATTTGTTTGATCAGCTCCAGGGTACGTGGTTATATTCCAAGATTGACCTCAGATCTGGGTATCATCAAGTGAGAGTAAAAGCGGAGGATGTCGCGAAGACAGCCTTCAGGGCCAGGTATAGACACTACGAATTCCTCGTTATGCCGTTTGGTCTGACGAATGCCCCGGATGTGTTCATGGACTTGATGAACAGAGTTTTTCACCAGTATCTAGATCAGTTTGTAGTAGTTTTCATCGATGATATACTGGTGTACTCGAAGAGTTTTGAGGATCATGAGGTACATTTGAGGCAGGTGCTGCAGACTCTCAGGGAGGAGAAGTTTTATGCTAAATTTAGCAAGTGTGAGTTCTGGCTCCAGAAGGTGACATTTTTAGGCCATGTGATCTCAGGGGATGGTATTGCAGTGGATCCCAACAAGATTGATGTAGTGGTAATTTGGGCTAGGCCTAGAAATGTGCAGGAAATCAGAAGTTTCTTAGGACTGGCAGGTTATTACCGTCGTTTTGTTGAGGGTTTTTCAGCCTTGTCAGGTCCTCTGACACGGTTGACTAGGAAAAATGCTAGATTTGTGTGGGATGAAGAGTGCGAGCAGAGCTTTCAGGAATTAAAGCAGTGGCTTGTCACTGCACCAGTTCTTATGATTCCATCTAGTGGCGATGGTTATGTTATTTACAGTGACTCGTCCTTGAAAGGACTCGGTTGTGTGCTGATGCAGCACGGTAGGGTGGTAGCATATGCATCCCTACAGTTGAAAGAATATGAGAAGAACTACCCTACTCACGATTTAGAATTGGCTGCGGTGGTGCATGCATTGAAGATCTGGAGGCATTATTTATATGGTGAGAGGTGTGAATATTTTCTGATCATAAAAGCTTGAAATACATTTTTACGCAGAAGGAGCTGAACATGCAACAAAGGAGGTGGTTGGAACTCATCAAGGATTACAACTGCACCATCAATTACCACCCGGATAAAGCAAATGTGGTAGTTGATGCACTGAGCCATAAATCAGGAGACACAACACAGTTAGCAGCAGTAGTTCAGCATCAGATTCGGATGGACTTCAAGAGACTCAGTTTGGAGCTAGTGGAGGATGATCCTCAGGCATTTATGGCCAGTTTGGTTGTACAGCCCACGTTGTATAAGAAGATTAAAGCTGCTTAGAGAGATGATCCAGAGTTAGTGGAGGTATAGCCAGAGTTCAGGATGGTCAGGGGGAGGAGTTTAGTATTTCTAATGATAGGGCTCTGAGATTTCGCACCAGATTGTGTGCGCCTGCAGAATATGGCCTCAGGAGAACGATTTTAGAGGAGGCACACAGGTCCCTATACATTGTTCATCCTGACAGTACGAAAATGTATAGGGATTTGCGAGATTCTTTCTAGTAGAGTGGCATGAAGAGGGGAATAGCAGAGTTTGTGGAGCAGTGTTTGACGTGCCAGCAAGTTAAGGCTGAGCACCAGAGGCCGGCTGGTCAGTTGCAGCCACTTTTCATCCCTGAGTGGAAGTGGGACCATGTGTCCATGGATTTTGTTACTGGGCTGCCGCCGGCGTTGCATGGTCAGAATGACATTTGGGTGATAGTTGATAGATTGACGAAGATAGCGCATTTTCTGTCTACTAAGGTCAGCTACCCTATGAACAGGTTAGTAGAGATATATATACAGGAGATTGTTCGATCCCATGGAGTGCCGGTATCCATAGTCTCGGACCGTGATCCACGGTTTACATCACAGTTCTGGAGGAGTTTGCAGGAGGCACTAGGGACTCAGTTAGCATTCAGTACAGCTTTCCACCCTCAGACCGATGGTCAAAATGAGAGAACCATCAAGGTATTAGAAGATATGCCTTGTGCTTGTGTGCTAAACTTTGGAGGTAGCTGGATTCAGTTCTTGCCGCTAGTTGAATTTGCTTATAATAATAGTTATCATGCTAGCATCGGCATGGCACCCTATGAGGCCTTATATGGTAGGAGATGTAGATCTCCTCTTTTTTGGGATGAGGTAGGAGAAAGGCGAGTTTTGGGTCCAGAGATAATTCAGCAGGCATGTGATAAAGTTCGACTTATTCGTGATAGGATCAGTGCAGCGCAGAGTCAGCAGAAAAGTTATGCAGATACTCGCCGCCGGGAACTGGAATTTGGAGTAGGTGATCATGTTTTTCTAAAGATAGCTCCTCTGAAAGGAGTTATGAGATTTGGAAAGAAGGGCAAGTTGAGCCCTAGGTATATTGGCCCTTTTGAGATACTTGAGAGAATAGGGTCAGTTGCCTACAGGTTAGCTTTGCCGCCAGCTTTGGCTCGTATTCATGACGTGTTTCATGTTGCCATGTCACAGAAATACGTCCCAGACCCATTCCACGTCATTAGCTATGTAGAGATAGAGCTTAAGGATTCATTGGCATACGAAGAAGCTCCAGTACAGATTTTAGACAGAAAGGTTCAGATTTTACGTACTAAAGAGATACCATTAGTTAAAGTTCTGTGAGGAATCACGACATAGAGGAAGCCTCTTGGGAGCTCAAGGAGCAGATTAGACAGGGATACCCACCATTGTTCCATGAGGTATAGTAGTTAGATAAGTTTTTTGTTGCAGGTACATGTATTGATTATGGTTAGTAGATGGGATTTTGTTTTGGGAGAGATTTTATTTTATGGCTGTATTCTCCCAGATCCACTCATGTAACCACGATATTCCTCCGCCATAAGTGAGGGTAGGTAATAAAATAAGTAGCCCCTTTTTCATTACAGAATGATGGAGAGTATAGATAGAGATTCAGATAGTAAATTTCGAGGACGAAATTTTATAAGGAGGGGAGAATGTAGTAACCCAAAGAATAATAGTATTTTAATAATAAGAGAGAGAGAAAATAGATACAGAAACAGAAGGAGGTCGTAGACTTCGACGACGAACACAGGGTCTCGTCGAAGAAGGTCTTCAGAATTTCGTCGACCAACACAGGGCTTCGTCGACGAGAAAATACTGAGAGGTGGTTCGGGCTGCTTTGAATTTCGTCAACGAACACAAGGTTTCGTCGACGAATTTTGTGAAGGGCTCGTCGACAAACACAGGGTCTCGTCGACGAACCTAGCCCTATAAAGAGTGGAAAGACGGGATTTTTATTCATTTCTCTCGCCACTTTCTCTCTCCTCTCTCTCTCTTACGACTCTCTCTCCCTTCTCTCTTCATTTTTGGCCCCACCAGTCGTCGGATCAATCATCCGAAGCTACCACGACGCTCCTGGCAGAGTTCTCTACGCATCTACCGGAGCGGATCGTCGGGAAATCAGAGTTGGAAATCATCCCAAATTCAGGGTAAGGCCTTTTAGTCCCCTTTTGGCCTTGTGGCAGTTAGAGAAAATGTTATAGACGGAAAAATACTGATGTTTAGTTCTGGAAAATATTGGTTTCAGGGTGTTTTGTAGGAGGCCCTGCGGGTATCAGACTAGAATACAGTAGGGGTTTTTCAGAGTTAAGGTGAGGAAAATATACTATGATAGAAAAGTTCTGAATATTATGCAGTTTATTTATTTACGAAAATTATGTATTTTAGTATGGTGTGGCTTATGATTATGTATATGGTACGGGGATATGTTTATGAATTTAGTTTCATGATTTTACAAATTTCAGTATTATGATTATACACATTTCAGTACCATGATTATACGAATTTCAATACCATGATTTTACGATATTTCAGTACCATGATCTTATGAATTTCAGTACCATGATAACACGAATTTCAGTATTACGTTATGCAGTATCATGATTATTTCAGTACTTCAGAATCATGGTAAATCAAATAGACATGTATATAGAAATATATTATACGATATTAGACCTTATTGGACTTGCAGCTACAGAGCACAGTACCGTTGCTACAGATACTATGTTACTTTATGAGTGCAACCACCTATTCATATGTACGTGGTACGGTCGACCACCTAGGCCTTTGAAGAGGTTAGGCTCCCCATCCAGATATGGGTTGAGGTGGGCAGGTCGACTGACGAAGTTTAGTGATTTATTCCTAGTTGGCCAATCAGGGTAAATCCAGCCTACGGGCCGCACAACCTCGTCATGAGGGGTATGTCATGACACAGATAGCCACAGGGAACAGTTTCAATTACTATTACTTACATATTGATTTACATAAATAGGGATCCTACTATATACACTAGAAGTATTTTGAATTATAACCATAATACTAATATGTTAAGCAATAGGAAAAAAGGGGTGTTGAGCTTTATTATTTATACTATACTCTTGTACTCAGTTATTCATATTTATATGAAACAAATTTCATAATATATAGTAGCTCATTCGCCACACACTAGTATTATTTCTCTTACTGAGTGTTGGCTCACCCCAGTGTTGATATATTTTTCAAGTGATCCAGGTAGGCGAGCAGATCAGGCTCGCAAATAGAGGGTGTCTATAGTGCCCCATCAGAGAGTGAGTATCATTTTTAGGAGTGATTTTGTGTAGCCCTAACTAGTTGAGGGCATTTTTGGGGATACAGTTATGTTGTATATATATATATTGCAAAACATTTCAGAACTCTAGTATTGAATGTAATGGTTCAGGTTATGTTTACATGATTATGCTTCTCGTTGCTTAGGATAATGTTATGGTATCAGAGTATGGTAATTATTATAGTGGGAAAAAAATCAATTAATTAAGCAGGTCGTTACATAATTGGCTAGGAGGCTTGCCTCCAACTTAGTTCTCACGGCATACTATTCCCCAAAATCCTAAAATAATACACATATGCATATTTCCAATAAATCAACTAGATTTCATCGAGCCTACATACTCGTAAATTTATGAATTATAATTTACCTAAGCATCTAAAAATACTCACTGGGGTCCCCGACCCTTATCTGCAGGGTCCCGAAATACCCTATTCTTGAAAATATAATACTTAAATTTTACTTCACAAAACTCCATTATATACCCATATAACTTAAAATCTAAACTCAAATAAGCTTGATACAACTGAAAATACTTGATTATTCAACTTACCCAAATTTTGGGATGGTACCCAAGTTGGCCTAACCAATGATCTACTCCAGTAGACTTGAAAAGAATCTTCCCAGGAGTAGCGTGGCGGCTTCCGATCGTCGAATTGGCGAAAAACGAAGCCGAAATTGTAGAGAGAAAGGGATAGGGTCAGTTTTGAGAGAGAGAGAAAAAAAAAAAAAAAAAGAGTTTCCTGTGTGACTTCTTGCTGAAATTTTTGATTTAGGCCTACTTATAGACCTCGATTCGTCGATGAGATACGTCACCTCGTTGATGAGTCTATGAAGGGAGTTCGTCGCCGAACACGAATCCCTCGTTGACGAAATTCAAGCTCTACAAAACCCCCTCTCAGTAAATTCTCATCGACGAGACACGTGTCCACGTCCACGATCCCTAGAAGAATACTCGTCAACGAAATCCTTGTATTCGTCGACGAGACCCTATGAATCCTCTTTGAAATTTTCCTTTCCTTCTTATTTTTTATTTTTTAATTACTATAAATTCTCCGAGTCTTTACATTCTCTCCTTCTTATAAAATTTCATCCTCAAAATTTATTATCTATACTGAACAACATCCATTAAAGAAAATAGACTACTTATTTTATTAATTACCCTCACTTGTGGCGGAAGAATATCGTGGTTACATTCAAGGTCCTGAGAGATTACAGATATCTACTCAAGCCACACAAATAATACAACTCATATTCTGGAAAAACTGAACAATAAACTGATATATATATATATATATATATATAGTAAACTTGCTAAAATTCCTAGCATAGCACGGTAGGGGGTGCTAATACCTTCCCCTTGCACAAATGTACTCCCAAACTCGTTTTTTGATTTTGTAGACCTTTTATGGGATTTTTATTTATTTTCCTTGTGTTTTCAAGAAAATAAGGTGGCGACTCCATTTTTAACTATTTTACCCCCTTTTCATCGAAAATTCATTCTTTCTTCTTTGGAGACCACCATTCCCTTTTCGTCGGCACCACGAGCAAAACCCAGTGTCGACAAAGCTAAAAAAATACTCTAAACCCAAAATATTTTTGCTAAAACCCCAAAAAGGTTGGGGACCCTATTTGATTGCTTTCAATTCACTTTTTCTTAATAATTGATTAATTATTCTAAGAATGAGCTCAAAATTTGATCTTGAAGACTCACAAAAGCATTCTAACTCCCTAGAATTTAGAAATTGGCGTTCATAATTAACATAGACAAAAATAGGTATCAACAATGGTTATAAATCACACATTCAGGGCATAAACCCTAGTCATAAAAAACATTAATCATAAATTCAAAAAATTTCCAAACATTAAGGAGCCTAAATGTTATAATTGACTTCTCCTTTTTGGTTTTGCTTAGCTCGCCCTTTTTAACTCCTTAGATGTTTGGACAATAAGTGATTTGCTTCGCCTAGGCAACCTTCCTTTTAGTCCATCAGGCGACAAGGTGAAAAGTGGTCCACCTTGCTTGGGTGACCTTTCCTTTCAATTACGTAGACGATTGGTCGACAAACAATTTGCCACGCTCAGGCAACTACCTTGTGCCCTATGCAGTGTTTTTCTTAGCCTACATCATTACACCTTTAGGGTATGGATAAGTGATTCATCCTCCTAATTTTCTTTCTACCACGTGGCCAATAACTGAGGGTCTTTATCATCATATTCTAAGGAAGTGCGCAAAGATAGCACAAACAAAAGTAAATTAAATTTCAATTACCAAATTGAACCCAATATACAAGTTTAGGGACCAATTAGAAAATTTACTCATGGATTATAACTAGTTTTAGTCATACATATCATGTAGGATCCAATTTCAATTAAAAACCCAAGATTATAAAGCTTGCCTAAACAACGTTGATAAATTATTGGCCTTGCAGTTTTAATGCATGTTCATCTGAGTTAAAGATGATGCATTTGCCCTCTACAATTGTTAATAAAAATTGCTTTTCTTTAGGTCCATCAAAGGCCCAATGGGCTTGACTTTTATAGCGAGTGATGGTCATGTCCCATCCAATACTTATCCTCACCAATTCTCAAAACTCAAACCTGAAACCTCTAAAATAAAAATCTCAAACTCTAGCAACATCATTTAACAGAAAAAATTATTATACTTTTAATTATTTTATGTATAATTTATTTAGTTTATTTAAAATTATCTTCTAAAGCTCACAATTTTGATAAGCAACATGGAAGGGAACACTTGCTCCACACTTGTATAGGGAATTTTTAACAAAGGGGTGTCAAAAAAATAAATAAATAAGAAGAAGAAGAAGAAGAAATGAATTAGACATGCCTAATTTTTAACTCCTCTTTGTCGGGACGTGCTAATTATTAGATTCCCATAATCTTGTTGGGAGACATAGGAACACATGTGAATATTCTCAAGGGTATCTATGTCCCCATGCTTTAAGTTCTTACTCATGGACATTCTGCATGTACGAAGGAGTAGGTCAAACTGCAAATCATTTACTAGGGCTTTCTGGACAGCTCCTTAATTTTAAGAGCATCATATATATATATATATATATATATATATATATATATATATATATATATATATATAACACTAGTTTTCGATGTGACTCACAAATACAGTTGTTGTTCAAGTCGTTAGGAATCAGCTCAATTCAACACAAGCGCAAAAGTTGAGGCTTGCTTTCTAGTCAAAAAATAGTTTTATTTTTAAATTTTTTTAAATAATTTTACAATATCATTTTATTTTTAACTTTTAAAAAAAATTATAAAAGAGTAGCAAAAAAATCTTTCTATTCTTTGTGATTTTTTAAAATTTTTTGTTCATTTTATAGGATTTATGTTTTTCCAATTATTCTCTAATAATTAAAAAAACTATTATATTATTTATTCATACATAGCATTGGACTACTAATCAAAATAAAAATAAAATAAATAAAAAACACACACACACACACACAAACACACACCTTTCAATTGTTCTCGAATTGAAAATTTCTCTTTCAATATAAGTAACTGAACAGTCTTTCATCCAATATTTTAGGATTCAATATGAAAAATGACAATTCAGAATTCACTTCAAATTAGGTCTAATAATAATAATAATAATAATAACTCAACATTCTGAAGTATTTTATAGAATTTTTAGAAAATATTGAGTGAAATCTAGAAACCTAATTTTGTTATTTGAATTTGCCCCCAAATTTTTTTTTTTTAAAAAAAAAAGAAATTTTGATTAGATCTCAAATCTTGTTTATTTGGACTTCTTCTTTGTCCCACATCATAAAATTAAGTGGAGGCTAGACAACTTATATGCATGGATGGGCCCAAACCTAATAGCTTAAACTTTTGATTTAAGTTGGTGCTCACTCATATACACCAAACATGCATTGTATCTTTTTTATTCTAATAAATGTATCAGAACTGATGGTTCGTAGCTCCAAATGGGAAAACAAATCATAAATTGTAAACGATTTAGAATTTTTTTTTTCTAAGGTGTAAGAGAAAAATGCTCCTCGTGTGCTAACAATTGGAGGAACTAGCATGTGACCAATGCCAACAAGGGTCATCTCAACTAGGCAAATGGATTTGAATAGGGTGAAAACATTGGTTTGAAAGCACATGGAATGAATCCAAAGCACGTAAGTTATGGTGGTAAGGCCTACTTTAACAACTATTAGCGAATTGAATTGGTTCCCAAAGGAGACGATTCCCACTCAAGAGAGAGTTATAGAAACTCATAAGGGAGAGTATGTTGGAAATACACCTGTGAGAGTTGTCCCATGTCGAAAAATTAAGTGAAGTTAGATAGTTTATATACATGGATGGTTCCAAGACCTAATAACTTAAACTTTTGGGTCAAGTTGGTGCTTACGCATGTATATTAAGCTCATGTTTAGAGTTTCGATTCTAACACACATGAATATAGATCCACCCATGTTTTAGGCTTATAGGCCCATGACCGCTATATTCATTGCTGCTACTTACTTCGCTATTTAAAATGGGAAAGAAAAAATAATGCAATGTTATTGTTCAGTATTACTAGAATGAAGTAAATTATGATATCTTTCTTATCATAAGAACATTGAAGTAGTTAAAGTTTGATATTTTCATGTTTAAAGTTTTATGTTCAAATCAAAGAAAAAGTAAGAATGAATATGAAATGAGAAATAGACGGCCTTTTATTATGTATCCCCTGTCAAATCTGAGCTTTTAATAGACTAGGAAAAAAGAAAAAAGAAAATAAATTAGAAGTAAAATGAAGAAAAAATCATATGAGGAACATATAACCAATTTCATTCTATTTATGTGCATTGAACATTATAAAGGGCTATTCAATTGCAAGGAAATATTTTATTTTAACTTTTAATTTAAATAATTACAATACTATCCCTCTATTTTTAAAATAAAAAATAATATTTTTTAATTTTTAAAAATTACAAAAATAAAATTATTTTTATAATTAAACATGTCTTAGGATGAAATGAAATGGAAAGATGTGTACACTAAATATATGCATAACTTGTAAAAGAAGTCAAATGATAACGATGAGTTTTGAAGTAAGTTGGCAACTCAAATATCCCATGTTCAATTTTTTGTGACATGAAAGCTAAATTTATGTACACTTGTGAGAAGAAGCTGTCGTACTAACGCTGTATTTGGTAGCATAAATTTCAAACTTTGAATTTGGATTTTGATTGATTTGGACAAATTTTAATACATTTTTATATTACATTTTATCTAAATCCAAGGTCTATTCAGACATAGGCTAAGGATACGTTAAGGAACATGGATTTTAGACCTTAAATTTATATTTGAGTATATTTGAACAAGTTTCATATAATTTTGTACTATATCTTATTCAAATTTACATAAATTTAAATCCAAAAACTATCCCAAATATAGAGTAAGTGTCCGAGAGATGGTCGTTTGAAACCCTCCACCACCATCAACAACAACAATAATAACATAAGTTGTATGTTTCAAATCTTGGAGTCCATATATTGAATTTCAATTTGTGTAAATTTAGATAAAATGTAATACAAAATTATACTAACCTCATATTTGTGTGCTTAGATTTCAAACTATAAATTTAAACATATTTGAGTTTGAATGAAATGGAATATAAAACTGTGCTAAATTTCATTGAGATCCAAAAAAAAACCCAATTCAAAGTGTGACATACATGCTCTCAAACACAATCTAAGTTTCTGCCAAAATTACAAAAATCAAATCTGAAATCTAGAATTTAAACTCTCAAACAAAACCTAATGTTGTGCTTTAGGAATATGACTTTTAAGTCTTGGATTTAAATATATTTGAATTTGGATAAACTCATTATAATTTTGTAATATATTTTATCCAAATTTAGACAAATTCAAATTCAAGATCTAAGCTCCAAGCTCACAGAGAAAATGTAAATAATAAATTCCTTTCTGTTTCCATTCTTATTAATTCTGGTATATTCTCATGTCTATTTAGATTGTTGGTCTGTGGAATGCCTATTCTTTATAATATATTAGTTATGCAAAAAAAAAAAAACTATATTATTATCATAAAACAAATAACACTAGAAAACTTTTTATGAGTCCATGATGAGGAATGGATAAGAAATAGTTATTTTCAAATTTGACCATTGAAACGTTTATTCCTTTCTTATTCCATCAAAAAAGTTGCTCAAAGAAATAAATATACCACATCTATATAGCATAGGATAAGCAAAAGGCAATAAAAAAAATGAAAAGAACTAATGTTCAGGAGAAAAATTAAATATACTAGCTCTATATAGCATAGGATGAGAGGGGGAAAACACGATAGAAAAGAACTAATGCTTAGTAAAATGTTAGGATATGAATCCCGCCCAAGATCAAATAAGACACATACAAATAACACACAAGATTTATGTGGTTCGACCAATTTAGCCTACGTCAACAGAAGAGGAGTAACTTCACTATATATATAGAGGTATACAGCGAAGGAGGATGAGGATTACAATACACTCAACTCACTCACCTTAATACACACTCACAGTCTACTCACACTTATTATGTCTTCACTCATTCTCACTCAAATTTTTCTGTGTTTGTCTATCATTTTTACAATGGAGGAGATGTACTCCTTTCATAGGAGAAAGGGAGGAGATCATTGCAGCAGAAACAAACGTCACCATATCTTTCTTCCTTGGGGTGTGAGCCAACTCATAGCCAAATCTGACAACCTGAAAGTCTTTGCCTCCCTTTGATTTGTTATTTATTTAAGTGGCTACAACAACCTGCTACCATATCTGACCACCATGTGCAGCCTCACTCTCCTCTCCTTTTTATTATATGAGGTGGGCCCAACAAATCTCCCCTGCCCGACCCATGTAGAGAGTTACACCAAACCTGTCGTGGTTCTACAAGTTTCGAGATTTGACTGGGACATTGTCTTAATCAACATGTCTGATGTATTGTCATCAGTATAGATCTTCTCTATACTTAACTGCTTTGACTCCAACACTTCACAAATCCAATGATATAGAATATCAAAAAACTTTGACTTTGAATGAAAACTTGGATTCTTAGTGAGATGAATAGCACTTTAACTATCACAGTAGAGAACATACTTCTCTTGCTTGAGGCCAAGTTTCTCTAGGAACTTGTTCATCCATAGAAGCTCTGTGTTTGCTTCAGTGATGGTGATGTACTCTACCTCAGAAGTGGATAATGCAACAATTTTTTGTAGCTTTGATTGTCATAACACTGCTCCCCCTGGAAATGTCATTAGGTATCCTAAAGTAGACTTTCTAAAATCAACGTCACCAGCCATATCAGCTTCTGTGTAACCTTCCAACATAGGTTTGTCATGACCAAAACATAAACATAAATGAGAAGTACCTTTGAGATGCCTGACAATCCACTTGACGGCTCCCAATGTTCTATACTAGGATTTGAAAGGAATCGACTGACTACTCCAACTGCATGAGCGATATCAGGTCTTGTGCATACCATGGTGTACATTAAGCAACCCATGGCTAAAGCGTAAGGCACTTTCTTCATTTCTTCTTTGTCATTTTCACTTGTAGGATATTGCTTGGAAGTAAGTTTGAAGAGTCCTGCAAGTGGGGCAACTGATTGGTTTTGCTTTGCTCATGTTAAATCTTTAGCACCTTCTCAATATACTTTTCTTGAAATAACCACAACTTTTTATTTTTCCTATCTCAAAAAATATTCATTCCAAGAATCTGTTTTGTTGGACCCAAATCCTTCATAAGGATTTGCTTAGTTCTTTCTTCAACTTTCCTATCGTCTTAGTATTATGACCAACAATAAGCATATCATCCACATAAAGCATGAGAATAATAAAACCATTACTAGAAAATCTCTTAATAAAAACACAATGATCAGATGTGAACCTGTTATACCTGTGCTCCATCATGAATGAATCAAACTTCTTGTACCACTGTCTCGGTGACTACTTGAGGCCATGCAAACTCGTTGTCATTTTGCACACCAATCGTTCTTTTCCCTTGACCTCAAATCCTTTAGGTTGTTTCATGTAGATTTCTTCTTTCAAATCACCATGGAGAAATGCAGTTTTTACATCAAGGTGCCCAATCTCCAAATTCAGGTAGGCAGCCAATCTGAGAATAATTCGAATAGATGACATCTTCACCATGGGCAAGAAAATCTCTTCAAAATCAATGCTTTTTCTTTTACCAAAGCCTTTCACAACTAGTCAGGCCTTGTACCTTGGTTGTGAGTTTCCTTCTTCATTTTTCAATTTAAACACCCATTTGTTGTTGAGTGCTTTCATTCCCTTCGGTAATTCTACCAAATCATAAGTGTGGTTCTCATGCAAGGATATCATCTCTTCTTGCATGGCCTTCAACCACTCATTCTTGTGCTCATGTGACATGACAATAACATTTTGGTTCTCCCCCGTCAGTTAGCAACATATACTTATCTGATGAGTATCTACTAAAAGGTTGACACTCCCTAGTGGATCTTCTTATATAGGATTCTACTGCTGGAGCTTCTTGATCACCTTCAGCTATTGGTTCATCACTCGCATCAACTTCCCTATTATCATCATGCTCTTCTTGTGGTTGTGATGGTGAATCTAAAATCAGCTCGATTGGATTCCTAAGAGCATGCTTTGGATTATCGGCCTTCTCACAATCGTCAATAGTTTGATCTTCAAAGAGCACTACATCTTTGCTTCGGATAACTTTTCTATTCTTTAGATCCCATAATCTGTAGCTAAATTCATCAATACCATAACCGATGAAGTCGCACTCTTTTGTCTTTGCATCAAGTTTGGTCCTTTCATCCCAAGGAATATGGACAAAAGCTTTACAACCAAACACCTTTAAGTGTTTATAGGATACATCTTTCCCAGTCCAGATCCTTTCAAGAATGTCACTTCCTAAAGGAACTGAAGGAGAAAGGTTAATGAGGTTAAATGCTGTCATTAACGCCTCACCCCAGAAGGATTTTGGTAGTCTTGAATGAGAGAGCATGCAAATAATCTTGTTGCAAATTTCTATACATTCAATTTGTAGTGCCATTGTGTTGAGGAGTCTTGGGAACAAACTTCTCAAGCCTAATACCATGAACTCTACAATGCTCTTCAAATCACCCAATGTATTCACCACCATTGTCTGAACAAACATATTTGAGTTTTCTTCCACTTTGCCTTTCAACTTTGGCCTAAAACTTCTTGAACATATCTGACACCTAGTTTTTACTTTTCAAAGGATAAGCCCACACTTTTCTAGAGTGGTCATCAATGAGAATAACAAAATATAATGATCCACAAATACTTTTATCATTCATAAAGCACACATCAGTATGAACTAGATCTAGAATATGTTTTCTCCTAAATGGGGTGTTTTTTTCAAAATGCAACTCTATGTTGTTTACCAACTAAACAATGAGTACAATTCTTTAAAAATTACTTGAGAAATTTGAGAGGAGCTTTTTCCATGCAAGAATCTGGAGTCTCTTCTTGCTCATGGGCCAAGTGTGTTGTGCCATAACTCACCGGTGACTTCATGTTATGTAGCATTCACATCTCTTGCACGGAGTTTCTTAACTCGAGTGTAGTATAAGCTAGCATCCTTCCACCACCAAATTTCCTTTTCTTGAGCTTCCAGACTCCATTACTAAAATAGCTTTCATAACCCAAGTCATCAAGTTGACCTGTGGATATCAAGTTAAGGAGAATTTCTGGGACATGCCGAACATCCTTCAGTAGTAGCTTGCATCCAACATTTGTTTCTATCAACACACCTCCTTTACTAGCAACTTTGCATTTGAATTCATTTCCCATCTTAACAAATCCATAACCACCACATTTGTAAGAGAAGAAGTCCCTTCGTGTTGATACATGGAATGATACTGCAATGTCAATCGTCCATGTTGTGTCTTGGCAAAAGAGGTTAACGCATCCTTCCTCACACACCAAGTAAGTTTCACCTTCATCAAAAGTCACAGCTGCACTACTTTTGTCCTCCTCTTTCTTGTCTTCACTAGTTTGTTTTGCCTTCCATTTTCAAAAGTCCTTTTTTATATGTCCAAACTTATTACAATAATAGCATGTGAAAGTGAGTGGGCAAGCCTTGCTCAGCTCTTCTCTTGCCTTCTCTAGTGATGCTATCCTTCACCATACTCAAGGTTAACTTTCCGTCTGGTGCTGAATTACTGAGAGCTACCACCAGTGTCTCCTAGCTATTTGGCAATGAACTCAATAGGATCAATGCTTGTATTTCATCTGCAATAGACAACTCCATATTTGTCAGATTATCAAGAATTTAATTGAATTTATCCAAGTGATCTGAAACATTTTGTCCATGACTTAATTTTAAATTCACAAGCTTCTTATCATAAAGGCATTGTTCTGCGCATACTTTGGTTCATACATCACTCCCAAATGTTGCCAAAGTTTGTAGGAATCTGTTTCTTTGGCTGTATCACGGATTGCCCTCGGCTCAACCCCCTATCTTATAACACTGATAGCTTTTCTGTTGAACTTCTTCCAATCGGACTCATTATTTCCACTTGGTATGATCCCTTTGCATTTAATAGGATCAAAAAGATCTTTA